>NC_133452.1:117869172-118488338 GCF_048565385.1 Saimiri boliviensis | reverse complement strand
TCTTGAATACTTTCTTCCATGTATACAGATTTTGCAACTTTGAATAACTCAAACTTGAAATACTATTCTTTCTTTAAAAAAAAATAAGTTCTGGGATACATGTGCAGGACTTGCAGGATTGTTGCATAGGTACACACAGGCCATGGTGGTTTGTTGCCTCCATCCCCCCATCACCTACATCAGGCGTTTCTCCCCATGTTATTTCTCCCCAACCTCCCCACCCTCTACTGTCCCTCCCCTAGTCCCCAACCCCACAACAGACCCCAGTTATGTGATGTTCCCTGCCCTGTGTCCATGTGTTCTCATTGCTCAACACCCACCTATGAGTGAGAACATGAGGTGTTTTGTTTTCTGCTCTTGTATCAATTTGCTAAGAGTGATGGTTTCCAGATTCATCCATGTCCCTGCAAAGGACATGAACTCATCGCTTTTTATACCTGCATAGTATTCCATGGTGTATATGTGCCACATTTTCTTTATCCAGTCTATCATTGATGGGCATTTGGGTTGGTTCTAGTCTTTGCTATTGTAAACACTGTCACAATGAACATACATATGCATGTGTCTTTATAATAGAATGATTTATAATCCTTTGGGTACATACCCAGTAGTGCGATTGCTGGGTCAAATGGTATGAAATACCATTCTTTCATATCCTCAAATACTCATAATTCAGATTTAGGGTAAACATAACTCCCTCAAGAAACTCCCTCATGCCCTTTGAACTGGGTAAAATGGTTTCATAAGTCTCCATCTTGATCTTTTCTCTAACACAAAACTATTCCAAATTTTAATTACCCATTTACTGAACTGTTTCTTCACTAGAATATACATTTTTGGAAATAAAATCGGTGGAAAGCCCATTTTATTCTTCATCAGTAAAACTGCAGGGCACAGTATTGAATGACTGCCATAAAGAAAAAAAATTGTTAAAAGCTGGATGATAGAATGAATTATCGAAAATATTTCAGGTGATTAACAGACCATCAAGGAAATTTAATCCAAATGAAGTTACCTTGTTATATTTATTAATCAAGATGCCACTGGTCAAGGATAAAGAAAGGATCCTGAAAGTAGCAAGACTATATATATATATATATATATATATATATATATATATATATATATATAATACGATGGAACTCCTCTATGTTAGGTAGCAGACTTTTCAGTGGAAATCTTACAGTCCATGAAAGAGTGGCAAAAATACTTAAAGGGCTGAAGGGGAAAAAATATTTTACCCCGGAATAGTATATCCAGTGAAAATATATTTAAAACATGAAGGGGAAACAAACACTTTCTCAGACAAAAGCTGACAGATTTCACTAACACCAGTCCTACAAGAAATGCTAAAGGAAATATCTTAATCTGAAAGAAAATGATGCTAAAGAACAGAAAAAAATTATCTAACAGTACAAAACTCACTGGTAATAGTAAATATGCGGAAAAACAGAATATTATAGCATGCTAATTGTGGCACGTGGACTACTCATATCTTGAATAGAAAAACTAAAAAATGAACTGATCAAAAATAATAACTACAACAACTTTCAAGTCATCAACAGTACAGTAAGATATAAATAGGAACAACAAGAAGTTAAAAAAGCAGGGATATGAAATAAAACTCTAGTGTATATAATAAAGTTGTCTATATAATAGAGTAATAAATTCAGCAACAGAATATAGGAATTATAAATATATATGTACCCAACCCTAGAGCAGCCAGATAGATAAAGCAAATATTATTAGAACTGAAGGGGGATATAGACCCCAACACAATAAAAGCTAGAGACTTCAACACTCCACTGTCACCATTGGACAGATCATTCAGACAGAAAGTCAACAAAGAAACATCAGACTTAATCTGCACTATATGCCAAATGGGTCTAATAGATATTAAAAGAACATTTCATACAATGGCTGTAGCAAACAGTTTCTTTTCCTCAGCACTTGAACAATTCCCAAGGATAGACCATATATTAGGTCACCAAAAAAGTCTTAGAAACTTCAAAGCAATTAAAGTAATATCATGTATCATCTCTGACCACAGTGGACTAAAACTGGAAATCAATAACAAGAGGAACTTTGGAAACTATACAAACATAAGGAAATTAAATGACATGCTCCCCAAAGACCAGTGTGTCAGTGAGGAAATTAATAAGCAAATTTAAAATTTTCTTGAAACAAATAATAATGAAAATGCAACATACCAAACCTATGGGATACAGTAAAAGCAGAACAAAGAGGAATGTTTATAACTATAAGTACCTTCATCTAAAAAGGAGGAAACTTCAAATAAACAACCTAGCAATGCATCTTAGAGGATTCGAAAAGCAAGAGCAAAATAAACCCAAAACTAGTAAAATAAAGATCAAAGCATAAATACATGAAATTAAAATGAAGACAACAAAAAGATCAATGAAACAAAAAGTTGGTTTACTTAAAAGATAAACTTTTAGCCAAAATAACTAAGAAAAATATAGAGAGGACCCTAATAAAATCAGAAATGAAAGACAAAACACTAAAACCCATGGACAAATATATGCCACTAAACTGGAAAACGTAGAAGAAATGGATAAATTCCTGAATACATACAACCTACTAAGATTGAACAATGACAAAATCCAAAACCTCAATAGATCAATAACAAGTAATAAGATCAAAGCCATAATAAAACGTCTCCCAGCAAAGAAAAGACCAGGACTGGATTACTTCATTGCTGAATTTTAGCACACATTTAAAGAAGAACTAACACCAATCCTACTCAAACTATTCTGAAAGATAGAGAGGGAGGGAATAATTCCAAACTCACTCTAAAGGGCCAGCATTACACTGATACCAAGACCAGACAAAGATGCATCACAAAAATAAAACTATAGGCCAACATTTCTGATGAACATTGATGCCAAAATCTTCAAGGAAATATCAGCAAATCTAATTCAACAACACATTAAAATGAAAATTCATAATCCTGTGTCATTTATGTCAGGCAAAGTTGGTTCAAAATGCACAAATCAATCAATGTGATACATGGTAGAAACAGAATGAGGGACAAAACCATGTGATCAGTTTAGTGCTGAAAAAGCATTTTATAAAATTCAACATCACTTCACGATAAACATTCTTTAAAAACTAGGTATAGAAAGAACATACATAGACATAATAAAATCCATATACAATAGACCCACAGCTAGTATCATACTTAATGAGGAAAAACTGAAAGCCTTCCTTCTAAGATCTGGAACATGACAAGGATGCCCACTTTTACCACTGTTATTCAATATAGCACTAGAAGTCTTGGCTAGAGTAGTAAGACCAGAAAAAGAAATAAAGGACATCCAAACTGTATAAGAAAAAGTCAAATTGTTCTTGTTTGCAAATGATATAATCTTATACTTGGAAAAATCTAAAGACTCCATAAAAAAATTGAAAACTGATAAATTTAGTAAGGTTGCAGGATACAAAAGCAATGTACAAAAATCAGTGCATTTCTGTATGTCAACAGCAAATAATCTGGAAAAGAAATCAGAAAAGTAATCCCATTTACAAGAACTGCAAACAAAATTAAATATCTCAGAATTATCCTAATCAAAGAAGTGAAAAATCACTACTATGGAAACTGTAAAAACATTGATAAAGGAAAGTGAAGATGACACAAACAAATGGAAAAATTTTCCATGTTATTGATTGGATTATTCAGTATGGATAAAATGTACGTACTACTCCAAGCTTTTATTACAGCTTCCATGCAATCTCTCTCAAAATGCCAATGACATTCTTAACAGAACAGAAATACAGTTCTAAAATTTATACTGAACCACAAATGATCCAGAATAGCCAAAGCTGTCCTGAGCAAAATTCAAAACTAGAAGAATCCCATTACCACACTTTAAATTGTACTGAGAGCTACAGTCACCAAAACAGCATGGTACTGTCATAAAAACAGACACATAGACCAATGGAGCAGAATAGAGAACCTAGAAACAAACGCATACTCCTACAGGGAACTAATTTTCAACAAAATTGCCAAGCATATACACTAGGGAAAGAACAATCCCTTCAATAAATAAAGCTGTAAAAACTGGGTGTCCATACACAGAAGAATTAAATTAGACCTTGATCTCTCACTGTATGTGGAAATCAAATCAAAATCGTTTAAAGACTTAAATCTAAGACATCAAATTATGAAACTACTACTTAAGACAAATGCAAGATCTTGTGCCTACTGTAAAACATGAGGCTAAAGATAAGACTAAATGACAAGGGACTGAGTAGTTTAGGGTACAGAAATAAAAAGATTCCAATACATTTAGAAAAATAATTAAGTAGCTAATACGAAATATAAGAATGAAGTTCCCTAGTAAAAGTAGCCCATTAAAAAATCAAGTAAACCAGTGACAAAATGAAAAAGCTTTATAAAAATCCAGGGAAAATGAAATATAAATGAAAGTAAAATAGATGATGAATATTGCTGGCAGAGAATGGAGACCCAGTTCATGATTTATAGGTGCTGCTGGGGAAGAAATGAAGAAAAAAAAACACAGAAGAAATGATCATAAGTATAGTAGTAGTAATAATAATAATAAAGTGTTCCTGTGGAAGAAAATCTGTTTTCCAATATTTCTGCTCATAAAAAATAAAATTAACCCGTTCTTAGGTTTCTATACAAGTATTTTTTCTATAGGAATATATAGATTTTTCTAAGAGCTTACACTTCTGGTGAATTTTTAAAAGATGGCTATGGAATTCCATTTTACAGAAAAATATTATCAAATATAGTTTATCAGGAAGGAAAATTAAAGTGAAAGGAAAAACATTACCTAATATGAATATTCACTTATGTGTATATGTAAGTGCTATTTCTAACTACTTCCTATGTAATCTCACTTAATTCTCATTTGAACCCTTGTACAGAAGTAGATCACCTGATTGCCCATCTTCATACAGCCAGGAAATGGTGAAGCTAGAACTTGTATCTAAGCTGGATGGTTTCAGAAAGTGTGTACTTAACCACTGTGGCATATCAAATAAATGTAATTTTAAATGTCTAGATATTAAACAAAAGATATTTAATACAAATTATAATTTAAGTTATTAAAAGTAAAAATAAAACTGGTTTTTGTTTTAATACAGACTCGAGTAAGATTAAACATATATTAATACATATTTATATTAAAATTGCTATATGTTTTTATTTTATTCAGGACTCTTTTGCCTCTAGTAACTGAACCCTACCTCAATATATGAAATTTATTGGCACATATAATTGCCAAGTATAAGACATATGACTGGTTTCACATATAATGGGATCCAGTGGTTCAATAGATGCCCTGAGAATTTTTGTGTTTCTCCACATCTTACCTTTGTTTTCTAGTGTTCACTTTATTCACTGGAAAGCCCTCTCTGAATAGTGACCAAGATATATACAAACCACAGCTATGGGTTAAAAAGTCTTAGTCATAAGTCATTCACAGAAATGAAAGAATTTTGAGTCACGTGCATTGGCTTATGTCTGTAATCCCAACATTTTGGGAAGCTTAGGTGTGAGGATTGTTTGAGGCCAGGAGTTTTGAGACCAGCCTAAACAGCATAGTAAGACACTATCTCTACAGAAACTCAGAAAATGAGTTGGATGTGGTGGCACATGCCTGTAGTCCTTGTTACTACTAGGCTGAGGCAGGACAATCTCTTGATCCTAGGAGATACTGTATTGAGCTATTACAGCTACTGTGCTCCAGCTTGGGCTACAGAGCAAGAGTCTGTCTCAAAGCAAAAAAGACTCAGATTGGCCCAACGAGGGCTACTAATCTTTTTCTGAACCAATCACTGCTATCAGACAGGTGAAATCACAGGTGCACTCCTATAACAGCAAAGGTGGAGTATGCAATTAATGGCCTCCACAAGAGAAGGAGGGAGGGTTCACAAAAGGAAGAGATGAAGGGCAAACAAAAACAGTAGCAGGTGTCTCCTATAACTTCTTACAGGATTATCAAAATTATATTTTTTTAAATAAAAAAGATGAACAAAATACACAAATAAAGCATAAAGTATTTTAGTTTTAACATCAGGAAAAATTTTAAACTGCAAGCATTAATTTAATAAAACATTTATATTGCTAAAAGTTAAATGTATAACAAAAACATATATAGGCCTCTACAAGTTTAATAATATAGCAAGAAAATATAGATAGAAAAGTTTAAGAAAAAATGAGAAATTGAGAGGTAATGAGAATGTAAGAACTAATAATACAGCAATCATTTTATGACAGATCAAGTAGATATATAAAAACAAGGAGGACTCCACAACATAATAAAGAAAATGTTGATATATTATTTCAATTCATAACCTATCATAAAAATATATTTAGTTCAATTTTCCATACACAATTTCAGAAATTGGGCTTAAAATAAAAAAACACGGATTTTGAAAAATTTCTAAATATCCAAAACATAAATTATACTGGCTAGAATTAGAAATTAATAATAAAGATTTACATTAAAATTTCCAAATACTTTAAAATTATTAAATCCTCCTTAACTAATTGTTGGTCTAGATAAAATAAACAGCAATAACAATGACAAGAAAACACCTTCTTCTAAAACCTAGTTTCTAGGATTGTGTGAGATGAAAAATAGAAAAGTGAATATATTAAATTAATGAGCTTCATTATTTTAAAAGTAAGTGAAAGCACTGTGTATTCATGTTTAACATTAATGACCAATTCAATTGATAAAAAAAGTCAACTGATTGCTTTGAATTTAATAAAATCTAGTTTTATCAACTTTTATTTAGCTCTTCCCAAGAGACTATTGTTAATTAGAAAATATCACTCTCACACAATGATAAAGTCAATAAAAAGTGTTATTGAAAGGCTGCATTCAATATGACTATAATTGGATTGTACAGTAGCAATTAACTAGCATAAAATAGAAGGAAAATTTTTTATCTAGTGTTATCTCCAAATTTAACATATTTAAATGAATCTATTCTTAAATACTATACTATTTTTCTCTCAGATATCTTTAAATTTCTAAATGCAAATAATTTCCCAAATGAACTTGGCAAACCCAGTTACTACTAGAGGGCAGTAAAGTCTTGTTAGAGGCTCAGGGATGGCCAGTACAATTAGTCCCTGCAAAACCACATGGGGTACTGTATGATGCAACTTTCAGCTTTATTTACTGGCAAGTATTAAAGTCCATCTGAGAAATCACATTGGTTCTAATATTTGCACTTTTAACAAAACTCATCACTTGATTCAGCTCACTCAATAAACACTAATTAGCAAGCCAACCATCGTAATTAGTTTACAAATTGGTTAAAGTATTATATTCCTTTTTAAGTATCAGATATTAACTCTTTTCCTATAAAACTTCCTACTCAAATTGTTTTAGGTTTTTCTTTAAAATATTCATTGGAAAGTTAAACAATTGCCTCTCTTATAATGTCATTGACAAATATTTACTATAAAATCATATTTCTGGCAAACTTTTCAACATTTAATTTTTCATGAGAAAGAAGTTTCCGGAATAGAATTTTGGTAGTATGAGGAAAATATGTAAAAATAATGCAGTTGCTGGGCAACTCCAGAAAAAAAAATAGAAAATGAAAAAACTTTGTATACCGTATAGCCATTTCTTAAAAATATTATTCCTGCCATGCAGAGTATTAGATCAGCATGCCTTGTGAACAGGATTTTAACAAGCAGGAGATGTGACTGTGTTTAAGATTCCTTTTTCTAGTCACTAGTTCATTGTCAGCAGCAGCTACAGAGCAGCTTTATGTGCATTCAGAGACGGCCAGGAAATTAGTTCTGCATGACTGAGTCAGCACTGTAGCCCAGAGAAGGAGGATCACCCATTTCCTTAAGCAATTGTTTATTCCTTGTTGTGATAACAATATTAAATATTATAATTCTGGCATAAAATAATAGGCATGCCTTGACGTTTTGTTTAAAAATTAAGTTATTCCTGAAAGAGTGATCTATACTACAGTCTTTATGCCAAGTTTAAATGGAACTCACAAGGCTTTTCTTTGCTTTTTGTTGCCTTTCAAAGTGCTTGATAGCTGTTGATAGCTTATTTAATGTCTTCAGACCTCTTCTAAACTATATGAGGTAGTGAAATAAAATATGAGTGAAATGAATACAGGGAAAATGAACATTTGAAACTAGCAACAGCTAAAATTAAACTGATCTTTAAAATTAAGACAAAGTTTCTATGGTTTTCAAGGGGAAAACAGTATTTTTTTTTTAGAAAAAAAAGGGAAATAAGATTTCCTTTCTGGACTAATTAGTCAGTAGGCTACATCCCAGAGTAAATTAACACTGGTTCTAAGTGCTTCACCGCTACCCTGTTACCATGCACATTCATTCCTCACACTCCCCCCCGCCAAATCACTCTTCATTTCTGTTCTTTCTGTAAAAAAGTGATATAAAACGTTTCTATACTCAGTCTTAATATATTGATTATTGTTTCCTACTTAAACTTTAATTGACCTCTTGCAAATTATTTAAGATTGAAAGGATAATTTTTCCCATTACCACACACCATAATATATGTAGATGTAAGGCAGCAAATAGCCTCTTAGATTTTTTTGGTATGCTTCTTAATTACATATCAAAATATAATATATATATATATATAAAATATGATGTATGTATATATGTATAGAATATATTTTATATCATATATGATATTGTATATGACATTTGATATTTATATAATGTATATATAAATATACAAATTTATATATAATATATGATTAATTTATATGTGATATATATGGTATAAATGTAATATGATGTATAATATATACTCTATAATATATAATATGTTATATGTCATATGTAAATATGCAATATATCACATGTAGATTTATGTATATTATATGTAATATATATTATATGTATGTATATATAAAATCTCAAAATATCTTACACATATGCAGGCAAACATACACAGTGCCTGAACCTAAAGATGTCATTAAAGCCTAATAGTTTTGGAGGGGGAATTTGAAGGTATTTTAAACCCAGATTCCAATTTAATGATTTTCAGTTTATAACATATACCTCTTTCTGGGGGTTCAGCAAAATCATTGTTTACCTTCCAGAGGAAAACTATTATGAAAGTATAATCTATAAAATAATTAAGAAATTAAACAGAAATTTGTTAAGCCTTTACTCTGCAGCTGCATTTTTGCTATTTGCAATAGTGAATAGAGAAATATACAGCACAGCTCTTACACTGCATCTTGTTACTTTAACAACATGAAAGATACTAAATTTACCCATTTGATATACTTGGTTGAAAATTATGACATGTACAGCAAAATTAATTTGCAAAATTTTGTAATAGTATGAGGAATAGAACAGAACTTACACATAACCCTTGTTTTCAAATTGATCAGATTCTATTTTATGACAGAATGATAAGCTTTCTCTCTAATTCAGGAAAATCAGGAGATATAATCTACTGAATCTGTCTAATCAAGAATAATAGCAAAAAAAAAAGGAGTATAGTTTACTATGAACTGTTTGCTCTGATATCAGAAATGAAGTAGTTACAGAAATGAATGTTAATTAATATATTAGCCAAGGAAGCAGCAAATTGTTCTTATTAAGGTCAATTGTTTAATTTGAGCTTGATAAATGACAAAGTAACATGAAGCTATTTTGCAGCAATTACAAACTAAGAAACTGGAAACGATTAGTATGCAACAATCAAAATCAGACAAGAAAAGCAGGGTTCAGTAAAAGAATAAATTCAAAGCCAAAAGGGTTTTGCAACTTGTTCTACTTTCTGAAATGCCGAGTCCTAATTTTTGGTTCATGTTTTGAGAGTAACTTAAGGCCACCCCCTTGAATCAATTAAAACCAAGTGAAGTTAAATTATAAAGAGTAAAAGGGTGTCAGAGTTCACTTGGTGAAAATTTTAAATTTGTTGGAAGGTATTAGAACTATCAAGTCACAAAAGAATATGATTAAGAAAAATACATGACAGGTTGAATTACTCAAGCTTGTGATAGTAGTACTAGACAATGTGAATAAAAAATATTACCATGAATATTATTCCATATTTTACCTAGAATATGTCCATGTGAGTATAAAGCTGGGAAGTGAAAGTAGGGCTAATCTTTTTTCACTTTAAAGACGCATATAGTAGTGATCTACAACTCTCACCAAGGATGTCTTGGGCAGGTATGCATGCTGTGTCCTGCACAGGGACAATCGTGGGCTGAAATCTGCTTGCCCTCTGCTCATGAAAGTATAGGTTCCGTAAAGTATAGGCTATATTGGGCTGGAAGGAAGGGGAATCTTTTGTATGTATATAATTAATGAAACCCTCTGATGAGTCAGTGAAGACTCTGGCCTGTACTGGGCTATAAAAAATCTCAGTTCATTTGTGTTTTCTTGACATTTTGTGTGGTTGTGTAATAAATATATTAGCACTTTATAGTAAGATACATGTTGACATGTGTTGCTGGTGTTTATTATTTTAAAAAGACATTAATACCTAATTTTGCGTTTTCAAAATGTGTTCAAATATTTTACTCCTTCTTACTGAAATTACTTTAAAATTATTTTTTAAAATATTTTTTCATCCAGCTCTAACACAATAATTGATCCTTTAAAAAGGACATATATTTTTATAGCAGTAAAAACCTGGTTCTGTTTCATATTCTTAGCAGATATGAAAATAAATAATTTGATCTTCACTTTCTTTTAATTTTTTAAAGAAGGAACTAGTCAAATTTTTAAAATGAAGATCTCAGTATTAGCTACACTGTTTGATTTTTCCAGAAAAGGCTTACATAATTCTTGGGAAAATGGAATAAAAATGTTAATCCATACACTGTAATTGTATGTTATAACACAACACCAGCCAGTTAGAGCATTGAATATAAGGCATTGTGCTAAGAATTGCTCAAAATTGAAACTTAAAAAAGTCTCAGTGCCTATTAGAAGTTGAAAATCTGTCATCATACACAATCTCTATAAGACAACTGTGTGACAAGACTTTCAAACATGTATCTACTTTCCAAAAACATTGTCCCAATTATAAGATTTTAGAGCTCTCCCTAAGAATGTAAAAGAACAAGGGGCATTACGTTAGAAATTTTATTGAAAGGAAGAAAAAACAAATGGTGCAGGTTGTCTGTGACAGATGTAGGTACATGAGTAAGAGTTGGGAAGAGAAGGAAAAATAAAAAATGAAAAAAAGGAGAGAAAAGACATCTTTATCTACACAAGTAGACAAAAAGAGAAAAAAGTTTACCTATCAATTAACTGTCATTAACTTCATTGTATTCCATGTCTAGTCACTTCCCTCTACAAAAGTTTTTTACAGGAAGGCTCTACCCATGATGATGGTTTACAAATTCTACTCTGATCCCTTATCATGCAGAACTGTTAACAGGGCAACTCCTTGCTAACTATTACATCCTGATTCTCACCACAGTCATAAGGAGGTCCGCTAAAGATTGTTCATAAAAACCGTGAAAGTCAACAGTGACCAAACTGATGTGGAAAGATCTCCAGGACACTTATTATTTGTCAGACTGACGTGTATTTATCCAGAACCATTTCTTTGGTCATTTGAGTTTGTTGCAAAATTGCACAGTTTAACCCCCACTACATATTAGCAATATAAATACTTTCCAGCTTCATTTACAAGAGAAATAGGTGATCTATTGAAACATCATATACAAATACAGCAAATAGAAAATAAGCCCATTTTTTAAGAGTTCTGGGGGAAAAAAGGCTCTCATCACTGCAAACTTAAAAAACAAAAATAGTGAATTGGTGTTACTATTCTTATTCATAAAAGGGATAATTGACCAAATGGACAGCTGCTATTTGAAGTACTAAATGTTGAAAGTGTATAGAAGTAATATTTCATAAATTAGAAATTAGTGGGTTCATTTATAGCATGTACACGTGTACAGGATTACACTTTTGTTCCATCTGTTATATAATGGAGTGTTTCATGGACAGATACTTCATTTATATTGGTAAAAATATATTATTTAAAATAGGATATTTGATCTCTAACAATAGAGACCAAAAAATAATGTTCAAAAAATTATGTGAGACTTGCTTCAAGTGTGTAAAATTTTTAGTTTAGTTTCCATCTTGACAGACTATAGTTATATGGTTTATTAATATTTTCTAGAACTGGAGGCCCTAACGGTATCGTAGGCTACCCAATTATTTTTTCTCAAGTTTCTAAGTGCTCAAAACTAATTTTTTTTCTTTCCCCGGTGGAATCTGGACAATCTATCTGGAAGTTCCTGTGAGTTATTATCCATTATCTAAATGAACTGTGGAAATAATTACTTGTTTTGTCTTTGCTAAGTTCACAAAGATGTAATAAACACATAACCATTGAAACTAGTGGTATGAAACTGCTCCAAAACAGGCTGAAAAAAATGGATGCCCTGTTTCAGTTGTGATATCTTGATGACTGCAATTCATATACTTTTTCTACTAGAGAGTGAAACAGCCCATCAAAGAATGTTCCTTAGTTGTCATTAAAAAGAAAATATGAATTTAAGTTGCTATATAACAAAACAAACAAACCTTTCTAACCAAACAAATAGTTTATATGCAAAGCTGTTGAAAGTTAAACACTGGGTGGTGACCAAATCAAAAATAATTTTTTTTTTCCTGTCACAAGACTTTCAAATAATGATTGTAATAGCAATAGCTTCCCCAGCACAAGATACCACATTCAGCTCTATGCAACATTTTCATATGTTTAACGTCTCCCAAACCAACCAGCAAGGATATGACCCATTTTAGTTAATTATAAAATGACCTCTCTTATTTCCTTGAGCAGTGGTTTGTAGTTCTCCTTGAAGAGGTCCTTTACATCCTTTGTTAGTTGTATTCCTACATATTTTACTCTCTTTGTAGCAATTATGAATGAGAGTTCACTTGGATTTGGCTCTCTGTCTGTTATTGGTATATAGGAATGCTTCTGATTTCTAAACATTGATTTCGTATCCTGAGATTGCTGAATTAATATGGTTAACAGGGTATTTTTAGAGTGAGGCAAATATGGATTTGAATCAGCAAAACTATGAAGCTTTCTGAAACAAGTTTTCTCATCTTAAAACGGATATATTATTCACCCCATAAATAATATTAAATATTTAATAAATAAGTAGAAAATGCTCAGAGAATTATAGCATAAAGCAATAATGAAATATAGCTGGCATGCTGTGCCCTCTTACTTTCTATGTTAAAGTGAATTTACCCTTTCTTCAATATTTTTCTCCCTTGATAACTTTTCCTTAGATATGGCATAAACTCGGACTCATTCTGTCCTCCCGTGGTGATTTCATGGGCAGTGACTATCCACAGGCCAGCACAGAATAAATAAGAAAGTCTGTCTGATGGAACTGAATCATTTGTAACTGCAGGTTGAGCATAGCTACTTCAAAAGTTCAATATCTGAAGTGTTCTATATCTGCAATGTTTTGAGTGTGCCAACATGTCACCAAAAGTGGAAAGTTTCACACATGATCTTGTGTGATAGACTGCAGTCAAAACACAGTCAAAAGGATTTTTGTGTCATCAAGAAAATTTGACTGTAGTTTTCTTTTTAATTATGTCTTAGCCAGATTTTGCTATCAGGATGATACTGGCTTTGTAGAATGAGTTAAGGGGGAATCCCTCCTTTGTAATTTGTTGAAATATTAGTGAATTTGATACCAGCTCTTCTTTGTAAGTTTGATGAATTCAGCTATGAACCCATCTGGTACAGAGCTTTTACTGGTTGTAGTTTTTTTGTTACTGATTCAATTTTAGAACTCGTTATTGATCTGTCCAGCGATTCAATTTCTTCCTAGTTCAATTTTGGGAAGTTGTTTCCAAGAAATTTATTCATTTCCTACAGATTTCCTACTTTGTGCGCATAGAGGTATTCATAGCTGTCTCTAGGATCTTTCATATTTCTGTGGTATCAGTTGTGATGTCATCTTTGTTATTTATGATTGTGTATATTTGAATCCTCTCTCTTTTTTCTTTTAAAATTAATTAAATGGTGTACTTGTTTATCCTTTCAGAGACCAACTTTTCATTTCACTGAACCTTTGTATAGTTTTTGGTCTCAATTCAATTTGTTCTATTCTGATCTTTGTTATTTCTTTGATTCTACTTGTCCTGCATTTAATTCGTTCTTGTTTTTCTAGTTTGTTTAGATGTGACATGATTGTTAATCTGAGATATATATTTTGATGTAGAAGTTAGCACTATAGTAGTATTTTTTAAATAAATATGGGTGTTCCAATGTTGAGTATGCAGGTAAATCTTGTTGCATTTAACACCTTATCATTGTATAATGTTCTTTGTCCTTATTTACTTTTGTTGATTTAAAGTCTGTGTTATCCTATACAAGAATAGTGACCATTGCTCTTTATTGTTTTCCATTTGGGTATTAGGTGTTTCTCCATCCCTTTATTTTAAGCCAGAGGGTGTCAGTACATGTGAGATGTACTTTTGAAGAAAACAGAAGCTTGGGTCTTGTTTTTTGTTTTCTTAATCTAATTTGCCACTATGTCTTTTACATGGAGTATTTAGGCCATTTATGTTCAATATCAGTACTGACACACGAGGTTTTGTTCCTGTCATAGTGTTGTTATCTAGTTGCTTTGTAGTCTCAATTGTGTTGTGGCTTTACAGGGTCTGCGAGCTTTGTACTTACATGTGTTTTTATGGTAACACTTACCATTCTTGTGTTTCCATGTTAAGAACTCTATTGAGCAGTTCTTATGGTTCCTATCTGATGGTGACAAATTTCCTTAGCATTTGTTTGTCTGGAAAAGACTTTATTTCTTTTTGGTTTATGTACTTAGTTTGGTGGGATATAAAAGTATTGGTTGGCATTTTTCTAAGAAGACTAAATATAGGCTTCCAATCACTTGTGGCTTGTGAGGTTTCTGCTAGGAAATCAGCTGTTAATCTAAGATGATTCCTTTTATAGATTATTTGTCCATTGTTCCTAGCTGCCTTTAATATTTTTTTTTAACATTAGCCTTAAATAGTCTAATGACTATGTGTCTTGTGGTGAACATCTTGGATAATATTTTGCAGGAGATCTCTGAGTTTTTTGTATCTAGAAGTTAACCTATCTAGTAAGATTGGGAAAAATTTTGTGAATTATTCTCTGAATATGTTTTCCAAGTTACTTACTTTTTCTTCTCTCTCAGGAATGCCAGTAAGTTGTGGGTTTGGTTACTCTTCATAATATCATGTTTCTGGAAAGGCTTGTTCACTCTTAAAAATTATTTTTTTTTTCTTATTTTTTTCTGACAGTTTCAAAGACTGATCTCCAAGCTCTGAATCTCTTTCTTTTGCTTGGTCTATTTTATTGTTAATTCTTCCAAAGATATTTTGGCATTTCTATAGTATTTTTTCAATTCTAAAAGTATTGTTTGGCTCTTTCTTTATGTAACTATATTCTCTTTTTTGTCCTGTATTTTGTGTTTGTTTGTTTGTTTGTAATAAATTTCAACTTTCCCTTGGATCTCATGTTTTCTTAAAATCCATATTTTGAATTTTTACCAGTCATTTCATACATTTCAATCTCCTTAGAATCCATTGCTAGAGAGCTAGTGCCATCTTTTTGAGTTGTCAAAACACCTTGATTTTTTGTACTGCCGGAGTTGTTGAACGAGTTCTTTTTCATTTTAGGAAGCTGTCATTTCTTATTTTTGAAATAGCTAAGGTTGGAGTGAGGCTTTTAAAAATGTTTTTTTGGGGCTATTACTGTAGTTTACATTCTAGATGGTCATTGGGCTTTGTTTCTGGGTGCTTTCAGGGGACCAAGGCTCTGTAATGGGTTCTTTGATTATAGATAGTTTCTATGTGGTAGCTTTCTCAGATGCTGCTTGTAGTGATGAATTTTTGGTGGTGGTGCAGGTCAGGCTGCAGTCCAGTAGATGGTGCTTAAGAGTAAGAGCTTGTAGGTAAGCGGATGCCCACTGGACATACCCACACTAACAGGCCTTGCAGGAAGAGATCATAATGTGTTAAGTTTTAGTCTCAGGAGAAAGGGGCTGAGAGTGGGTACCAACTCCTCCTCCTGCCCCAGCAGAAAAATAATCCACTTCCTTTTCATATCTCTATTGCCTGGTTTATGATGTGTTCATAAAGGCTTCATTCTTTGGTTCCCTGATGCACTGTAGCTGTGGGCCATGGATCTGTCTCTCTGATGGCTAAGTCTAGAATGTGAGTTAGGAAGTCTCTCTCCCCAGTCCAGGGCAGGCAACTCCATGTTCTATGCTCTGCTGCCAGGATGCTGCTGCTCTGTGTAGGAAGGGGTGCTTTATTCTACTCTTTATGAAAGCCCAAGCAGGTGCAAGTTCACTTTCAGTGGGGTGGAGACACTGGAAATGCCTAAAAAGCCAGTTTCATTCAGTGCATGCTAACTTTCAGTGTGAGTGGAGCTGCCAGATAAGCACAGAATGCACCTTATTTCAGTGAGTGCTCGCCAAGTCTGGCTAGAGAAACTGTAGCATGTGTTGACATTCTTGATGAATTTTCTTCCTTTTTTCACATAGGTGCATAATTTGCTGCCTAAGTAACATAGTTTGGCAGTACCATTTACCTCTACTTTTTTTTTTTTTTTTAAGAAAATTTTTACACTATAATTTTTCACTTCAATTAAATTATTAAATAGAATTTATAACCACAGTTTTGGGTCATAAAATATGGATATCTATAAGACTTTTTCTTTAGAAATCAAAAAGTAATTTCTGAGTTTTAAAAATGCATAAAACAGCCAGGTGTAGTGCTTCATACCTGTAATCCCAACACTTTGGGAGGCTAAGATCGGTAGATCTCCTGAGGTCAGGAATTTGAGACCAGCCTGGCCAAGATGGTAAACCCCATCTCTATTAAAAATAGAAAAATTAGCCAGGCATGGTGTCATGTGCCTGTAATACTGGCTACTTGGGAGGCTGAGGCAGGAGAATCACTTGAATCTGGGGATCAGAGGTTGCAGTGAGCCAATATAGCATCATTGCACTCCAACCAGGGTAACAGAGCAAGACTCTGTCTCAAAAAATAAATAAACAAACAAAAATGTATAAAACTATCATAATCACAATGCATCATTACTATGAATTATTTTTCACCTGGACAGTGAGCAAAGGGTGTTGTAATATTAAAAAGTGCAACATCTCCAGCCTTACAGTCTTTCCATCAGAAGTTCTGGAGATTACTGAATAGTTACTCAAGCATTCTGAACTATGCTAATTATTATCACAAGCTGTATTGACCCTAACATTTCTTAAGTGTGTTAGTACATTCAAAATAGATGTTTTTGACAAATTGTCACATTCATGAGATATGAATTCAAACAGAGCATGTATTAAAAAGCAATTTAAAGCAACCATATATCAAATTAATTTATTTAAATAAAATGTATTTTTGGCTTAAATACCTATACAACAGTCAAATATATGCATATAATTGAGTTGGTAGAAAAATATTCCTCACATACATAAAGCAATTAGTATTCAAAACATAAAGCAATTAGCCTTTCTTTTATTTTCCTAGCTGGCTAAATTGGACCCAGCAGTGGGTGACTGTGTGATAATGTAAATGACTCAACATATCCTAAATGTTTACCATCTTACATTTTAAGGTCAATGATTGAAATTGCAGTACAGCACATAACTCAACTGAAAGAAAGATAGAGAAAGGAAGGAAAGAAAGAGAAAAGGTTGTCTTGGCAACCATTAATGTTATGTCAGCATGTGATTTTACTGAATGTAGAGGAATATTTAGTGTGTAATGGGTTTTGTGCTTGTATTTGTAGTTTTCATAATGGCTAGCTCTTTATATAGCTTGACTCCGAAAGAAGGAAGGAGGGAGGGAAGGAAGGAAGGAGAGAGAAAGGAAGAATGAGAAAGAAAGAGAAAGAAAGGAAAAAAAGAAAGGGAAAAGAAAGGAGGGAAAGAAGCAAGGAAGGAGGGAAGGGAGGGAGGGAAGGGAGGGAAGGAGGGAGGGAGGGAGGGAGGGAAATGGTTGGTTGATTTCAGTGAGCTCAGATACTCATTTTGTCATATTTCAGTGACCTAAATTCCATTGTGCTAATGCCAAATACTGCAGTAAACAGACTAACTCTCCAGAATATGATAATTTACTTAAAAACTTAAGAATATACAAAGGTGACTTAAAAATATACAAAGGTTGATGCCCTTCTGTATTTTTCAAAGAAATACTCCTTCTAAATCAAGTATTTTGTTTAGGCATTAATATAATCTTACATAAAAATAAATACATCTAAAATGGGAAGCATTGGTTTTACTAACTCTGGCTCTCAGAAATTAGCCTTTTTCTGCCTTCCACATTTATGCAGAAAAGAAAGACTTTAAGAATTCAATTACATCGGCCAGGCCTGGTGGCTCACACCTGTAATCCCAGCACTTTGGAATGCCTCTTGAGGTCAGGAGTTAGAGACCAGCCTGGCCAACATGGTGAAACCCCTGTATCTACTAAAAATACAAAATAACCTGACATGGTGGCACGCACCTGTAATCTCAGCTACTCGGAAAGTTGAGGCAAGAGAATCAATCATTTGAACCCAGGAGATGGAGGTTGCAGTGAGCCAAGATCACACCACTGCACTCCAGACTTGTACTAAGCCTACTGAAATTATTTCAAGGGCAAGACTGTAAAAAAAAAAAAAAAAAAAAAAAAAATCAGTTATATCAGTTTGTTTAATCTTAAAGACAATACAAAGGTGTCCGATGATCTTAGAACCTCTTTTCTGCTACTAGTTTTTCAGACCTTCAGACCTCCGGTGATCAGTCTAGCTCCAGGGGAGAATAGTACTGCTCATAAACTTGATCCAAGTTTTTTGGTTTTGTTTGAAATCAGTGAGCACAAGACAACAGGAATTCTATGTTAAATTGAGTTTATACTTGTGTCATGGTATATTTTTTAAGTTTCGTGTCAAATCGTGAGATAGAAAAATAGTACATTAGGTCAAACAGGATTTTCACCTCTACCCAATTATTTTCAGCACCAGCTCTATCAAGCTGTTTACAGAGAATTGGTTAATTATTTATTTTTGTTTTTCTAACATGCCATAGTCACACAATTGAGTATATATTGGCCTTACTATGCTTAAGTCCAAACTGAAACTTCATTAGGCCAGTATTCTAGAAAAACTATTTAATAATGTAGTTTCCATCACCAAGACATATTTCATAGCCATAAAATCTCTAGTGAATATTTTTAATGGGCTTTCAGTTCTAAAATGAATATCATTATACATTTTGATTATTTCCATAAATGAGGACAAAAAGTTTCAAATAATATGACAACTATTAACTCCTTCAGATGTCAGGAAATAATTCTTTTAATTATTATAAATTAAAAGCTAAATAAATATGATAGCATCTGAGCTGGACTACCTAGGTAGGAAGAAATAAGCTGCTCAATATTCTGTGATGAAAGCTCAATTATTTTATCTTTACCCAAGAAATTATTAATGTAAGTTTTCTATAATATTATCCTTTAGTCAGTGTTCATTTCATAAGGAAAAAAATCTCTAACCTATTAGTAGAAATTTTATAGAAATGAGTTGTCCCCTCAATAAAGAAATCTTAATACCACTCATTTATATGGTATGTGAAAGTTTAAAAATATTTTACCTATAGTCTTCTCAGCAAGAATGTATCTCCCCACTTGGATCAGACTTCCTTTTAAATAAATAAACTTTCATATTAATCACAGTTCCATGCTTTATCTTTCTAGGGAGACCAATTCAAAAACCACAATCGGTAACCATATCTCATTTGACCTCTGGGCAGCGCATTCTCATCATATAAATATTAGAAATTTATATTTCATATGTGGGACATCTAATTATTTTTTTAACAAATAGGTTAAAAGTTTTCTGATAGATCATGTCTTGGTTAACAATTCTGCCATGAAGAATAACTCTTAATTCCTCTTTTAATGATTCCATTCTATTTTATAAACGCTATCAAATGATCAGCTATTCACACTCATTTAATTTAAAAATTTTGGCCATGACATATGTTATTGAAACATCAGAGGAGCCCTCTTTTATTTGGTGGTTCTGGATCAACTACTTGGGTTCAATGTGAGCCAACACAGTTTTACTCATTATTATTTATTATTGTTCTCACCTTTCTTATTTTACTTATTTTCTTCTCTATCCCCTTCAAACCTGCCTGCATAGGCAACCATTTAATCTTTTGTAAGCATGTGATCTTGCTAAATGTCTGTCATTACTTTGTATGCTTGTGTTTTTAATTTTCACAAAGCGTGGTACATTATATAGCTAATTATCTTTCTTGGATTTTTTACTAAGCACAATTTTTCAAAGATTTTCCTATGTTGCTATGTGGACCTCGAATCAGTGGCTTCTAACTACTATACAACGTGGCGAATATACTTCCTCACTCCCCTGTAATGAACATCACGAATGCTTCTAACTTCTTACCTCTGCAAATAATTCCCTACAAGAAACATACACATACATAACCCCTTATGAATCTGTACAAAAATTACTATGGGATTTATATTCAGGAGGATAACTGATGTTCAGGAAGTTGCATGGTTTTCTCCAGAACAGCTACACAATTCTGCAATTCCACCAGAGGAATCTAAGCTTTCCTAAATTCCATATAACCTCCAGTGCTTTACACATTAAGTCAAACTAAGAATGGTTTAGTGAAATCAAATGGTTGTTTTCATTTTCATTTATATACTTACAAATAGTTTGAAAATCTTTTTATATGAAGAGACTGTGGTCTTTTTCACTGCACAAAAGTCCTCAATTTTTACATAATCACAATGATAAACTTTTTGCCCTATGGTGTGCACTTTTGAAAATTGTTTAATATTTCCCATAACATAATCACAGGGATATTTTACTTTTCTTCTTTTAACTTTACAGCTTTATATTGCATATGCGGATCTTTATACCACCTAGAGACTTCTTTTGCATGAATAACTTCACATATACTGTGAACAATGGTCTTAAAAGAGCAGATAGGTGTAAAAGTGAGAATGCAGCATTAAGAAAGTATAAAAGCAAGTTGTAATAACTGACAAGAACATATATTATATCAGGAAAAACAAATTGATGAGAATTATTTTTAATGATTTCACCTTTTCAATAAGTCTATTTTCAGATTTGTGTGTGTGTATTCTAAAACCCAAAGGTAAAGGCATTTTGCAAATAAGAATTCAAACATATTTCTGCAAGTATTGTGGTGGCAATATTATATTGAAAGTGAAATCATTATTATAACAACATACATATTTTTTCATATGAACCTAAACCTTAGGCTTCTCCACTCCACTATGTTATTCCTGTATCCTTTTAACTAACATACACATTTAGTATGAGTTAGAAATTTATAAACTACATAATTATTTGATGTCAATTTGCTTTTAAGCTTTACTCCTAATAGTAAAATAAGATAGATATTTAAGATAATGTTAAGTGCCAAGTCTAAGTCATCATTTAAGCTTTGAAATAATGTGTGAATATTTTATTTTTGAAAAGTAAAATATTATAAATTTTGTCATATCAAACTTTCAACATTGATACTCAATTGATAATGGCATTTAAAATTCTACCCCCAAAATGAGATAATTATTGAAAGGATTGGCTGTATATACAAAAATTAATTAATGGAATTATGTGAAATATCAGAAATATACCTATTAAATATGTTAAAATGAATTTATTAAAATATTCATATGCCCTCAAATTTTTAGTTTATCTTACTTTCATCTGTATAGAAAGAAAACATTGATGATAATTATGACTGTTGAAAGTTAAAAAAAAGTTTAGAAGGTCAGCCACAGTGGCTCACCCTTGTAATCCCGTCACTTTGAGAGGCCTATAGAGGTGGATCACTAGGTCAGGAGATCAAGACCATCCTGGCCAACATGGTGAAACCCCATCTGTACTAAAAATACAAAAAATTATTCAGACGTAGCAGTGCACGCCTGTAGTCCCAGTTATTCGGGATGCTGAGGCAGGAGAATCACTTGAACCTGGGAGGCAGAGGTTTCGGTGAGCTGAGATCACACCATTGCACTCCAGCTTGGGTAACAAAGAGCTAAACTCTTTCTCAAAAAACTAAAAATAAAAAATAGCAGAAACCACTTCAAAACTAAATTAAATACAAAAGTTTAAATTAAATTTTAACATTGTGAAAACATTTCAGAGCAAATTCTAATAACTAGGCATATGGGTTTCTCTGCTATTGTGTTTGTTTCTTAACATTAGAAGGAAAGATGGAGACAATTTTACAGGCACCTGAAATATAAAAGATTTACTTTAGGAATAAAATATTGCTTTAAAATAATTGAACTTGCATTTTATTTTCATAAATTTCCAGCTCCCAACTAAATAATTTATTAGTTGTTTACCTTCAATCATAACTTTATCCTTGTATACCAGACATTTTGACTTTTTTAATGGCCAACAGAGCTGCATGTGGATTTTTTTTCTAAAACTAAACATGTTATCTAAGAGAATGACCTTCACAGATGGAGACGGTCTTGCTTTTTAGTAATGGACTAACAGTAGTGATAATTCCCTGACAGAATTTGTAAGCAAACTTAAGAAAAATATGCCTGTGTTGGCAATCCAATAAAATAAAATTAACCAATGAACCAATTTTGCTTCCTATTGCTGTTTTAACATGTTAATAAAAACGTTAGTGTGCTAAGCAATACAAGTTTATTACATCACAGTTCTGTCAGCTCAGAAGTCTGACACACATCTCACCGAGCTAAAATCAAGTCATCATTGGGCTGCAACAGAGCTCTGTTCCTCCATTGAAGTTCTGGATCGATCTGTTTCCTTGCATTTCCCAGCTTCCAGAGGATGCCTGTATTCCTAGGCTTGTGGTCTCCCTTCTTCCATCTTCAAAGGTTATGAAAAGGAAACTAGCCCTTTCCACATCATTTCACTCAGCATTCTTCCATAGACATACCTCTGCTAACTCTACTACCCTCCTCTGCCCTCCTCTGCAGGTTTTCCCTTTTTCAATACTAAGATCCTCTCTCTGTTACACTGGGCCCTCCTTAATAACCCAGGCTAATCTCCCTGTCCCATGATTAGCTGATTAGCATGTGTAATTTCACTTGTGTCCTCAATTTCACTGTGCCATATCACTAAACATATTCAAAGTTGGGGATTAGGATATGAATATCTTCAGGGTGTTATTATTCTGCCTCTGCTATGCAGCAGAAACTGGTATTTCAGGAGATGTATAAGACCTGACCCAAAAAAGTTGATCCTCATCAATATTTAGTTATTTTATTGACTTATTAATTAACTAATCAAATTTTATTTTAGACTCTTAACTGTGGGTTAATTAATATACAGTACAAAGAAAAATAAGCATGTGATTTCCCCACTGTCTTAAGTTCTACTTCCTACAGCAAGTTCCTACCAAAACAAAAAGAAATTCTGTAAATGATTGTTCTGTATTTTTATGTTTAATTTTACAAAACTGATATAAAGTTTATAACTGATACTATTAAAATATTTCATGATGTAATCATCAATATTTTCGCTAAAACTTTTGCTAAAATTTTACAAGGACCTTGTATCCTGCCCCCTACTACTACTGGCTCTCATATTCCAGCTTGTCTTCCACACTGTTGGTGAAATTATTTTCTTAAAAAGAAAATTCTATCATGTCACTTTTTTTTCTTACGTTTACATTTTACAGCTGGATTTCTCAATTTGTCCAACCCAATGGAGAAAAAAACATGTGCCAATTGCATATTCCCAAGGTTAGCTTATAAAGATGTTTTTCTTTCAAACACTTCCATTCACTGAAAGAAAATAGCTTATAATGAATCTGTAAGTTGAAAAATATTTATTTCATTGTTTATTAGAGTCATTAGCATGGCATGTAAGATCGACAGAATGAATCACTTTTCTGTTTAAAATTATAAATATCTCCTAATATGTCTGTGTCCCTCTCCAGGCAAAGGGTACCTTGAAGCAGACACTTTATCTTACTCTGGTATGTCTGTATTTCCGCACCTGTCATTAATACATGGCATATAGCATGATGCCTCAGCTTGGGAGTAAGAATACATGAATTTTAGTTATGGTTCTGCCACTGCCTATTTCTGTAATGACAACCAAATTGCTAACTCATTCTTATGTATATAAGAGGAATAAGAATAGCACACACCTCATAAAGTTCATTCATAAGTAAAATAACACTTACAACATATAAAATGAAAGGAAGTGGGGAGAGGAGATAAAGTAGGGATGATTAATGAGTAAAAAAATATGGTTAGACTGAATACAATTTAGTATTTGATAGTACAACAGGATGACTATAGTCATCAATAAGTTATTTTATATTTTAAAACAACTGTAAGATTGGAATTGGACTGTTCCTAACACAATAATAAATACTGAGGGGATGGATATGCTATTACCCTACTAGAGCTTATTACACATATGCCTGTATCAAAACATCACATATACTCAATAAAATATATACACCTATTAGGTATCCATATGGTGTAGTTTGTATATTTGTTCATGCCAAAATCTCACGTTGAATTATAATCCTCAGTATTGGAGGTTGGGCCTTGTGGGAGGTGATTGGAGCATGGAGTGGATTTCTCATAGATGGTTTAGAACTATCCCCTTGGTCTTATGTTTAAGTCTTTAATCCATCTGGAGTTAATTTTAGTGTTAAACGTAAGACCTAACACCATAAAAACCCTAAAAGAAAACCTAGGCAAAACCAGTTCAGGACATAGGCAAAGGCAAGGACTTGATGACTAAAACACTAAAAGCATTGGCAACAAAAGCCAAAATAGACAAATGGGACCTAATTAAACACCAGAGCTTCTGTAGAGCAAAAGAAACAATCATTAGAGTGAATTGGCAACCAACAGAATGGGAAAAAATTTGCAATCCACCCATCTGACAAAAGGCTAATATCCAGAATCTGCAAAGAACTAAAACAGATTTACAAGTAAAGAACAAACAAGTCCATTCAAAAGTGGGTGAAGGATGTGAACACTTTAGAAAAGAAGACATATATGAGGCCAAAAAATATGTGAAAAAATACTCATCATCACTGGTCATTAGAAAAAAGCAAATCAAAACTACATTGACATACTATCTCACACCAGTTAGAATGATGATCATTAAAAAACCTGGAGACAACAGATGCTGGAGAGGATGTGGAGAAACAGGAACACTTTTACACTGTTGGTGGGAGTGTAAGTTAGTTCAACAATTGTGGAAGACAGTGTGGTGATTCCTCAAGAACCTAGAAATAGAAATTCCATTTGACCCAGCAATCCCATTACTGGGTGTATATCCAAAGGATTATAAAATGCTCTTTTGTAAGGACACATGAACACGAATGTTCAATGTGGCAGTGTTTACAACAACAAAGACTTGGAACCAACCTAAATTCCCATTGATGATAGACTGGACAGGGAAAATGTGGAACATATACACCACAGAATACTATGCAGCCATAAAAAATGGTGAGTCTGTGTCCTTTGTTGGAACATGAATGAACCTGGAAACTATCATTCTCAGCAAACTGACACAAGAACAGAAAATCAAACACCACGTGTTCTCACTCATAGGTGTTGAATAATGAGAACACATGGGCACAGGGAGTGGAGCATCACACATTGGGATCTGTTGTGGGGGGAACTAAGGGAGGGACAGCAGGGAGTGGGGAGTTGAGGAGGGATAACATGGGGAGAAATGCCAGATATAGGTGATGAGGAGGAAGGCAGCAAACCACATTGCCATGTATGTACCTATGCAACACCTGAGGCCTTCCTTGAAACCGAGCAGATGCTGGCACTATGCTTTCTGTAAAGCCTGTAGAACTGTGAGCCAGTTAAATCTCTTTTTAAAATAAATTACCCAGTCTCAAGTATTTCTTTATAGCAATGCAAGAATGGCCTTATATATAATAAATTAAAAAAAATAATAAAATTATACACAGTGCCTTTATTAAGGAATTTTTTTCACGTTTCATGGATGAACCAACAAACAATTAATACATGATGTAAAGAACAACATTGACAAACTTTTAGCTAGATTACTAAGAAAAAGAGAAGACTCAAATAAATCAGATATTAAAAAGGAGATACAACAACTAAGACAACAGAAATACAAAGACTATTAAAAGACTGTTGTAAACAATTATGTGCCAACAAATTTGATAAGCTACAAGAAATGACTACATTCCTAGACATATACAAACTGCCAAGCCTGAATCATAAAGAACTAAAAAAACCTGAACAGATCAATAATGAAAAAGGAGACTGAATCAGTAAGAAAAGTCTCCTATCAGAGAAAAGCCTACATCTGATTTCTTCATTGTTGAATTTTATCAAACAGTTAAAGAAGATTCGATTTAATAAAAATTATTCTCAACTGCTTCCAAAAATGTTAAGAGAAAGGAATTCTCCCAAACTCATTTTAAGAGCCCAACATTACCCCATGACCAAAGTCAGAAAAGGATACTACAAAAAAAGAAAATTATAGACTGAATTACCTGATGAACATAGATGCAAAAATATAACAAGATACAAACAAACTTAATTCAACAGCACATTAAAAGGATCATTCAACACATTAAAGTGGAATTAATCCCAAGGATACAATGATTGGTCAACCTGTGTAAATATATAAATGTGATATGCCACATTAACATAATTAAGGACAAAATGTATGATAATTTAAATAGACACAAAACATTTAAGCTTTTAACAAAATTCAAGATTTAAATAGACACAAAACATTTAAGCTTTTAACAAAATTCAACATATTTTTATGGTAATAACTCTCAGAAAAGTATGTATTAAAAAGAATGTACCTCAACATAAGCTTGTATATGACAAACGCACAGCTAACATCACACTCAGTGATAAAAGTTGAAACAATTTTTTTTCTGAGATCAAGAGAAGGATACTCACTCTTGCCACATCTACTCAACATAATATTGGCGCTACTACCTATAGCAATGAGGTGAGAGAAGAAACAAAAGGCATCCAAATTGGAAGGAAGAAAGTTAAGTTGTTTTTGTCCACAGAATTTACACAAAAAAGTTAAGTTTTTAAGACTAATAAATGAATTCAATAAAGTTTTAGAATGTAAAAATGAGTACGATTTTTATACATAAGAATGAACTGTATTTAAAAAAGAAAATCACATTTACAATGGCTTCAAAAATATACTTATGAATAAATTTAATCATAGGTAAAATATTGAAAGAAATAGAAGAAATGGAAAGATATGCTGTTTACATGGTTTTGAAGAATTAATATTGTTAAAATGTCCTTAGTACCCAAAGAAACCTATAGATTTAACACAAACTCTATCACAGTACCAATGACATTTATCACAGAAATAGAAAAACAAAACTAAAATTTGTCTGATACCACAAAAAAATTCTGAATAGCCAAAGCAATCTTGAGCAAAAAGAACCAACCTGGAAGCCTCATACTACCTGGCTTCAGAATATATTACAAATTTATAGTAACTAAATAGCATAGTACTGGCATAGAGTCAAACATATAAACCAATGGAACAGAATAGAAGGAACAGAAATAAATACTGATTTTTGACATGTGTGTTTAGAACACACAATAGGAAAAGAACAGAATCTTCAATAAATGGTGTTGAGTAATCTGGATATCCACCTGCAGAAGAATGAAATTAGTTTTTTATCTTATACTATATGCAAAAATCAACTCAAAATGGATTATAAACTTCAATGTAAGACCCAATAGTATGAAACTGCTAAAAGAAAATATGTGGGGAAATTTCCATGACATTGGTCTATCCAATGGTATCTTGGATATGACTCCAATAGAACAGGCATTCAAAGCAGAAATATATAAAAGGGATTACAGCAATCTAAAAAACTTTAGCATAACAAATAAATGATCAGCAGAGTGAAAACACAATCCACAGAAAAAGAGTAAATATTTCCAAAGTATACATCTGATAAAAGTTAATATCCAAATTTCATAAGGAATTTAAATAGCTCAATAGCCAGGAAACAACCCTATTAAAAAATGGTCAAAGGACTTGAATAGACTTTTGTCAAAAAATATATGCAAATAGCAAATAGATATATGAACAAAGTGTTCAACATCATTAATCATGAGGAAAATGGAAACAAAAACCATAATGAGGTATTATCTCACATTTGTGAAAATGGTTTCTATCAAAAAAAAAAGATAAGTATTGGTGAGAATGTAGAAAAAAACAGAAAACTATTCTTTCTTAAATGCTTCGTTGGTAATAATATTAGTTAGTATGGCTACTATGAAAAGCAGTATGAAGTTTTTCTCAAAAAACAAAAAATAGGAATACCATATGATCCAGCAATGCCACTACTAGACACACAGTCATGCCACTACTAGATACACAGTCATCCCTCACTATCTGTGGATATTTGATTCTAGGATCCCCATGAATACTAAAATACACAGATATTCAAGTCTCTTATAAACATGATGTAATATTTGCACGTAACCTGAACACATTTTTCACATACTTTAAATCATCTCTAGATTAATTATAATACCTAACACAATGTAAATGCTGTGTAAATTGTTGCTATACTCTATGGCTTAAGGAATAATGATGAAAAAAATGCCTGTATGTTTTAGTATGAGTTTAGTGTAGACACAGTTATCTTTTTTTTTTTTTTTTTTTTTTTTTGGTATTTCCTTTTATTCAACTTTTAGGTTTGGGGTTACAAGTGCAATTTATTGTATGGGTAAGTTTCAGGTCATGGGGATCTATTGTACAGATTTCATCACCCGGGTAATAAGCATAGTACCTGATTGGTAGTTCTTGATTCTCACCTTCCTCCCACCTTCCACCAGCAACTAGGCCCCAGGACCTATTGTTTCTTTCTTTGTGTGTGTGTACTCAATGTTTGGCTTCCACTAATAAGTGAGAGCATGTAGTATTTGGTTTTATGTTCCTGTGTTAATTTGGTTAGGATAATGGACTCCAGTTTCATCTATGTTGACGCAAAGGACATAATCTCATTCTTTCTTATGCACGTGTAGTAATCCATGGTGTAGATGTACCACATTTTTTTATCCAGTTCATGACTGATAGGTATTTATGTTGATTCCATGTCTTTGCTATTGTGAATAGCACTGCAGTGAACATCCTTGTGCGTGTGTCTTCATGGCAGAATGATTTGTATATCACTGAATATAAATCCCAGTGATGAGATTGATGGGTCAAATGGAAATTCTGTTTTAAGTTCTTTGAAAACTGTTCAATGTGTTTTTCACAGTGGCTGAACTAGTTTACACTTTACCAGCAGTGTATAAATGTTTTCTTTTCTCACAACCTCACCAGCATTTGTTGTTTGCTTGTTTTTGACTTTTTAATAAAAGCCATTCTGACTGGTTTGAGATGGTATCTCATTGTAGTTTTGATTTGCATTCTTCCAATGATTAGTGATGTTGACTATCATTTTATTTGCTTTTTGGTCACACATATGCCTTTTAAGAAGTATTTGTTCATGTCTTTTCCCCTTTTCTAATAGAATCATTTGTTGCTCGTTGATTTGTTTAAGTTTGCTATAGATTCTGAATGTTAGATATTTGTTGAATGGTTTGCCAATATTTTTCTTCCATTCTGTAGGTTTTCTCTTTACTACGTTGATAGTTTCTTTTGCTGCACAGAAACACTTTAGTTATTTAAGCCCCATTTTTCCATTTTTTTGTTGTTGTTGTTACAATTGCTTGTGTGATTTTTGTTAATAAAATTGTCGCCAAGGGCTGTGCCCAAAATGGTAATCCCTGTATCTTCTTGTAGGATTCTTAAAGTTTTAGTTTATAAATTTAAATCTCTAATCAATCTTGAGTTGACTTTTGTACATGGTTAAAGGAAAGGGTCTGGTTTCGATCATTTGCATATATCTAGCCAGTTATCTCAGCAATATTTAATGAATAAGGAATCTGTATTAGTTCATTCTCCTGCTGCTATGAAGAAATACCAGAGACTTGGTAATTTATGAAGGAAACAGGTTTAATTGACTCACAAATCCACAGGGCTGCAGAGGTCTTAGGAAACTTAAAATCATGCTGGTAGGGGAGGCAAACATGTCCTTTTTCACATTGCAGCAGCAGAAGTACCAAAAAAAAAGGGGGGGGGAAGCCATTATATCTAGTGAGAAGTTACTCACTATCACAAGAACAGCATGAGAGTTACCACTCTTATGATTAAATTACCTCCCACAAGGTCCCCCGCATGACATGTTGGAATTGTGGTAACTACAATTCAAGGTGAGATTTGGGTGAAGACACTCCCAAACCATACCATTTTACCTCTCATCTCTCCCAAATCTCATGTACTCACATTTCAAAACACAATCATTCCCTTCAAATAGTCCCCCAAAGTCTTAACTCATTAACTCAAAAGTCCAAGTCCAAAGTCTCATCTGAGACAAGGCAAATCCCTTCCACCTATGACCCTGTAAAATCACAAGCAAGTTAGTTACTTCCTAGATACAAAGGGGGTACAGACATTGGGAAAATATATCCATTCCAAATGGGAAAAATTGGCCAAAACAAAGGGGCTACACGACCCATGCAAGTCCAAAATCCAGTAGAGCAGTCACTAGAGTTCCAAAATAATCTCCTTTGACTCCATGTCTCACATTCAGATCACACAGATGCAAGAGGGTGGGGTCCTATGGCCTTAGGCAGCTCTGTCCCTGTGGCTTTGCAGGGTAAAGCTCCCCTCCTGGCTGTTTTCACAGCCTGGTGTTGAGTGTCTGTGGCTGTTCCAGATACACAGTGTAAGATGTCAGTGGATCTACCATTCTGGGCTCTGAAGGATTGTGGCCCTCTTCTCACAGCTCCACTAGGCAGTGCCCCAGTGCGGACTCTGTGAGGTCTCAGACCCCACACTTCCCTCTGTACTCCCTAGCAGAGTTTCTCAATGAAGGCTCCACCCTTGCATCAAACTTCTGCCTGGACCTCTGGGCATTTCCACACATCCTCTGAAATCGAGGTGGAAGTTCCCAAACATCAATTCTTGACTTCTGTGCACTTGCAGTTCCAACAACACATGTAAGCCACCAAGACTTGGGGATTGCAGCCACTGAAGCAATAGCTTGAGCTGTATGTTGTCTCCTTTTAGCCATGGCTAAGCCAAAACTGCTGAGACACAAGGCACCATGTCCCAGGCCCTATCCACAAAACCATTTATTCCCCTAAGTCTCCAGGCCTGTGATGGAGGGGACTGCCATGAAGTCCCCTGACATGTCTTGGAGACATTTTTCCCATTGCCTTGAAGATTAACATTCAGCACCTTGTTACTTATGCAACTTTCTGTAGCCAGCTTAAATTTCTCTCTAGAAAATGGGGTTTTCTTTTCGATCATATTGTCAGGCTGCAAATTTTTATGCTCTGCCTCCTCTTGAATGATTTGTCTCTTAGAAATTTCTTCTGCCAGATACCCTAAATCATTCCTCTAAAGTTCAAAGTTACACATCACTCTAGGGCAGTGGCAAAATGCTACCAGTCTTGTTGCATAGCAAGAGTGACCTGTAGTTTATTTCACAAAAAGTTCCTCATCTTCATTTGAGATTACCTCAGCCTGCACATCCTTGTCCACCTCACCATCCACATTTTGGTCAAAGCCATTCAACAAGTCTCTAGGAAGTTTCAAACTTCCCCACATCTTCCTGTCTTCTAAGCCCTCCAAGTCTCTGTGAAGTTACAAAATTTCCCAGATTTGCTGGTCTTCTGAGCCCTCCAAATGGTTTCAGTCTCTGCTTGTTACACAGTTCCAAAGTTGTTTCCACATTTTCAGGTATCCTTACAGCTGTGCCCCACTCTGCAGTAGAAATTTCCTGTGCTAGCTTGTTCTTACACTGCTATGAAGAAATATTTGAGACTGAGTAATTTATAAAGAAACGTGGTTTAATTCACTCACGGTTCCACAGGACTTGGGAGGCCTCAGGAAACTTACAATCATAGTACAAGGGGAAGCAGACACATCCTTCTTTGCATAGTGACAGCAAGGAAAAATGTTGAGCAAAAGGGGGGAAACCCCTTATAAAACCATCAGATCTTGTGAGAACTCACTATCATGAGAACAGCATGAGAGTAACCTCCCCCATAATTAAATTACCTCCCACTGGGTCCCTCCCATGACATATGGGGATTATGGGAACTAAAATTCAATATGAGATTTGGGTAGAAATACATCCAAACCACATCAAAATCCTTTCCCTGTTGCTTTTGTTGACTTTATTGAAGATCAAATGGCTGTAGGTTTGTGGCTTTATTTCTGTGTTCTATAATCTGTTTCATTAGTCTATGTGTTTGATTTTGTATCGATCCATACTCTTGTTTGATTTTGTGTCAATCCATACTCTTTCAGTTACTGTAGCCTTGTAGTGTAGTTTTAAGTCAGATAGTGTAATAACTTTTTCTGTTTGTTTTTATTTTTGATTTTGATTTGTTTTTGTTTATGCTTAGAAGGGCTCTGGCCATTCAGGCTCCTTTTTGGTTTAGCAGGAATTCAAGATTAGGTTTTTTTTTTTTTTTTTCCCTAACTCTTGAAAAATATGATGGGGAGTCTGATAGAAATAGCATTGAAGCTTTAAATTCTTTTGGGCAGTATGGCTATTGTAATAATATTGATTCTTCCTGTCCATGAGCATGGAATGTTTGTTATTTGTTTTTGACATCTCTGATTTCTTTCATTCGTGTTTTTAAAATCTAGTTGTAGAGATCTTTCAACTCCCTGGTTAGTATTCCAAGTATTTTATTCCATTTTATTTGTGGCTATCATAAGTGAAACTGTTTTCTTGGTATGACTCTCAGATTGGGTGCTCTTGGTGTATAGAAATGCTACTGACTTTTGTATACTGATTTTGTATTCTGAAACATTCCTGAAGGTTTTTTTTTCCCGCAAAATATAGGGGCTTCTGGACAGAGACTGGGGTTTGTAGACAGAAAATTATGTCCTTGGCAAAGAGAGATAGTTTGACTTCCTCTCTTCCTATTTGGATGCCTTTTACATTTTATCTTGCCTAGTTATTCTGTCTGAGACTGCCAGTACTATGTTGAATAGAATAGACAAGTGGGCATCTTTGTCTTGCTCCAGTTCTTAAGGGGAATGTTTCCAGCTTTTGCACATTCAATATAATGTTGGCTGTAGGTTTGTCATAGATGGCTCTTATTATTTTGAGGTGTGTTCCTTCAATGCCTAGTTTCTTGAGGGTTTTTAACATAAAGGGATGTTGAATTTTATCAAAATCTTCCATGCATCTGTAGAGATAATCATGTGGTTTTTATTTTTAGTTCTGTTTTTCTGATGAATTACATTTATTGATTTGCACATGTTGAGCCAACCTTGCATTCCAGGTAAAAAGCCTACTTGATTGTTCTGAATTACATTTTTTTATGTGCTTCTGGATTTAGTTTGCTAGTATTTTGTTAAGAACTTTTACATATATGTTTATCAGGAATACTGGCCTGAAGTTTTCCTTTTTGGTTGTGACTCCACCAGGTTTTAGTATCAGAATGGTTCTGCTTATATAAAATGAGTTAAAGAGGAGTTCCCCTGTCTTAATATTTGGAATAATTTCAGTAGGCTTAGTAACAGTTTTTCTTTTTATGTATGCTAGAATTTGGCTGTGAATCCATATGTCTCAGAGATTTTTTTGGTTTATTACTAATTCAATTTTAGAGCTAGTTATTGGTGTATACAGGGTTTTAATTTTTTATTTTTGTTCATTGATTTTGTATCATGAAACATTACTGAAGTTATTTATCAGATCTATGAGCTGCTGGGAAGAAACTATGGTGTTTTCTAGTTATAAAATCACATCTTTGGCAAAGATTGATCATTTAACTTCTAGGTTTTCTAGGTTCTGTTCATGGAAGTGTTTGTAATACTCTTAAGGATTTTTTTTTTTTTTGGTATTTCTGTCTGTTTGTTTTTGTTTGCTTGTTTGTATTTTTATGGTGATGTCACCTTTATCAATTCTGATTGTGTATATTTGGATCTCCTTTTTTTTTTTTTTAATAATTTAGCTAGCAATTTATCGACTTTATTTATTCTCTGGGAGAACCACCTTTTGGTTTTCTTGATATTTTGCACTTTTTTTTTCTCATCTTAATTTCATTCAGTTCAGCTCAGCTCTAATTTTTGTTACTTCTTTTTTCTTCTGATATCTGTGAAGTACTTTGGTTTGCCTTATTTTTCTAGTTCCTCTGTGTGTGATGTTAGATTCTTACTTTGAGATTTTTTTTTTAACTTTTTGATATAGACATTTAGCACTATAAGCTTTCTTCTTAACACGCTTTAGCTGGGTCCCAAAGACTCTGGTACCTTGTACCTTTGTTTTCATTAGTTTCAAATAATTTCTTTATTTCAGACTTAATTTTACTATTTACTGAAAAGTCATTCAGGAGCAGGTTGTTTAATCTTAGTACTGATTTATATTTTTATTGCACTGTGGTTAAAGACTGTATTTGGCATAATTTGTTTTGCTTTGTTTTGTTTTTCCTTTTTTAATCTGTTGAAGACTGTTTTGTGGCCAATCATGTGGTTGATTTTTGGTTATGTGTCCTGTGTAGATGACAAGAATATATATTCTTTTGTTGTTGGGTGGAGTGTTCTGTAGATTCTGTTAAGTCCATTTGATCAAATGTCAAATTCATGTATTGAGTATCTTTGTGAGTTTTCTGTCTTGGTGATCTGTCTAATATTGTCAGCATGGTGTTGAAGTCTCTTAGTATTATTGTACGGTTATCACAGTATATTTTTAGGTCTCTAAGAACATGTTTTATGAATCTGGGTGCTCCTGTGTTGGGTGTATATACATTTAGGATTGTTAAGTCTTTTTACATTGAACCCTTTATCATTATGTAATGCCTTTCTTTGTCTTTTTTGATTATTGTTGTTTTAAAGTCTGTTTTGTCTGAAATTAGAATAGAAACATGTGCTCTTTTTTCTTTTCCATTTGCTTGGTAGATTTTTCTCCACCCCTTTAGTATAAATCTATGGGCATCATTGCATGTGAGATGTCATTGTGGCACCCCAGTTAAAGTAGGGCTTATGAAGGTTCAGGTGTTAATGGAGTTTTAGCTCAGGTCCAACTTACAGTGGGTCCAGTGGGTCCTGGACTCATTTTGTGGTCATTTCCTCAGTGCCAGAATGTAACATTGGCATAGAAATACTAAGCAGGTGAAAGAACCCCCATATTGGCTCCCTGGCCAGTAGGGTGAGGGCCATTATGGTGGGAAAGGCCAAATGGAAGCCATTGGAGCTGCCTCTACCAGGAAAAGTAGTAAATCAAAAACAAGATTACATCCCTGAAAGGACTGTGGAGATTAGTGCTACCATCAAGTACTTTAAAAACAGAGGGGTGATTATTTTAACCACATCCCCATTCAACACTCCTGTCTGGCCTGTACAGAGACAGATGGATCTTGGAGAATGGCAGAGGACAACCATAAGCTTAACAAAGTGGTGACTCCAACTGCATCTGCTGTACCAGATGTGGTTTCCTTGCTTGAGTAAATTAACATATCTTCTGGTACCTGATATGCAGCCATTGACTTAGCAAATGCCCTTTTCTCCATTCCTATCCATAAGGCCCACTAGAAGCAACTTGCCTTCTGCTAGCAAGGCCAGCAATGTGCCTTTACTGTCCTACCTCAGGATTATATCAACTCTCTAACTTTGTGTCATACTGTTATTAGGAGAGACCTTAATTGCTTGTCACTTTTATAAGACATCACACTTATCCATTACATTGATGACATTTTGCTGATTGGGTCCAATGAGCAAGTAGTAGTAAACATACTGGACTGATTGGTGAGACATTTGCATGTCAGAGGAAATTAATCCATCTAAAATTCAGGGACCTTCTACCTCAGTAAAATTTTTAGGAGTCTAGTGGTGTGGGGGCTGTCAAGAGATTTCTTCTAAGATGAAGGATAAGTTGCTGCATTTGGTCTCTTCAACAACCAAGAAAGAGGTACAATGCCACTGAATCTATTTGGATTTTGGAGGCAACATATTTCTCATTTGATTGTTTTACTCTGGACTGTTTATCAAGTGACCTGAAAGGCTGCCAGTTTTGAGTGGGGTCCAGAAAGGGAGAAGGCTCTGCCGCAGTGCAGGCTGCTGTGCAAAGTTGTTCTGTCACTTTGATCATATGACCCAGCAGATACAATGATGCTTGAGGTGTCAGTGGCAGGTAAGAATGCTGTTTGGAGCCTTTGGCAGGCCCCCAAAGGTGAATCACAGTGTTGACCTCTAGAATTTTGAAGCAAGGACCTGCCATCTCATGCAGTTAACTACTCTGCTTTTGAAAGACAGCTCTCGGCCTGTTACTGGGCTTTGTTGAAAATTGAATGTTTGACTATGGATCATCAAGCCACCATGGAACCTGAACTGCCTATTATGAATTAGGTACTTTCTGACCCCTGTAACCATAAAGTGGGTCATGCACAGCAATATTCCATCATAAAATAGAAGTGGTATATACATGCTCAGGTTTGAGCAGGTCCTAAGGGCACAAGTAAGTTACATGAGGAAGTGTCTCAAATGCCCATGGTCTCTACTCCTGCTATCCTGCCTTCTCTTCCCCAGTCTTCACTGGTGGTCTCATGGGGAGTTCCCTATGATCATTTGACAGGGAAAGAGAACACTGGGGCCTGGTTCACAGATAATTCTGCATGATATACAGGTACCACCTAAAAATGGGCAGCTTCAGCCCTACAGCTCCTTTCTAGGACATCCCTGGAAGAGAGAAGTGAAGGGAAATCTTCCCAGTAGGCAGAACTTACATCGGTGCACCTGGTTGTTCACTTTGTATGGAAAGAGAAATGGCCAGATGTGCAATTATATACTGATTAATGGACTGTAACCAATGGCTTGGCTGGATTGTCAGTGACTTGGAAGAACATGATTGGAAAATTGATGACAAAAAAATTTGGGGAAGAGATATGTGGATGAACGTCTCTGAGTGGTCAAAACCTGTGACAATATTTGTATCCCATGTGAGTGCTCACCAAAAGGTGACCTCAGCAGAGAAGGATTTTAATAATCAAGCAGTTAGAATAACTTGATCTATGGATACTACTCAACTTCTTTCTCCAGCTACCCTGTCATCGCCCAATAGACCCATGAACAAAATGGCCATGGTAGCAGAGATGGAGGTTATGCATGGGCTCAGCAATGTAGACTTCCACTCACCAAGGCTGACCTGGATGTGGCTACTGCTGAGGGACTAATTGGCCATCAGCAGAGGCCAACTCTGATCCCTTGATATGGCACCATTCCTCGGGGTGGACAGCCAGCTACCTGGTGGCAGATTGATTATATTGGACCTCTTCCATTATGGAAAGGGCAGCGGTTGGTTCTCACCAGAATAGACATTTACTCCAGGTATGTGTTTGCCTGTCCCACATGTAATACTTCTGATAAGACTACCATCTGTGGACTCACAAAATGCCTTATCCACCCCACAGTCATGGTATTTCACCCAGCATTGGTTCTGACCAAGACACTCACTTTATAGATAAAGAAGTGCAACAGTGGGCTCATGCTCATGGAATTCACTGGTCTTACCATGTTCCTCATCATTGTGAAGCAGCTGGATAAATAGAACAGTTGAATGGCCTTTTGAAGTCATAATTACAGTGCCAGCTAGGTGACAATACTTTGCAGGGCTAGGGCAAAGTGCTCCAGAGGGCCATGTATCCTCTGAATCAGCCTCCAATACATGGTACTGTTTCTTCCATAGCCAGGATTCACAGGTTCAGGAATCAAGAGGTGAAAGTGGAAGTGGCACCACTCGCCTTCACCTCTAGTGATCCACTAGCAAATTTTTGCTTCCTGTTTCCGTGACGTTATGTTTTGCTGGCCTAGAGGTCTTGCTACCAGAGGGAGGAATGCTGCTACTAGGAGACATAACAATGATTTTATTAAACTGGAAGTTAAGATTGCCACCTGGACACTTTGGCTCCTCCTACCTTTAAGTCAACAGGTTTAGAAGGGAGTTACAGTGTTGGCTGGGGTGATTAACCCAGACTGTCAGGCTGAAATCAGTCTACTACTCCACAGCGGTGGTAAGGAAGAGTAACATGGAATACAGGAGACACCTTAGGGCTTCTCTTTGTGTTACTATGCCACATGATTAAGGTTTATGGGAAACTATAGCAGTCCTATCCAGGCAGGATTACAAATGACCCAGACTCTTCAGAAATGAAGATTTGGGTCACACCACCAGGAGAAAACAAAGAAAGAAAGAAAGAAAAACATAACCTGCTTGCTAAAGGCTAAGGGAGTACAGAATGGGTGGTAGAAAAATGTAGTCATCAATATCAGCTATGATCACGTGACCAGTTGCAGAAACAAGGACTGTACATGTTGTAGGGAATCCATGAGCCCCGCATTGGGCAGAGAATGTAAGGAGCCAGCCCTACATCAACCGTGGATACCCCAAGTTCAGTGGCAACAAAGGAATGAGAAAAAGACAGATTAAGAGAGACAGTGGAACCAGGGAGCTATTATTTTATTACTCTGGAGGAGGCAGTGAAGGCCCTGAGTTCTGATCATCCACACTATTTATTGGTTACAATCACTTTGATCTATAGGGCAGGGGTGGAGTCATGGTGGAGTGAGTCCAAACTGAATCAGTGAACCAGAACTGCTGTGTCATTCCAAGGATTTTTAACAGTGGAGGTTTGGGGTTTGGGAGTTTTACAAAATAAGAATATGTGGTTATCTTTAGCTTATTATCTATGTGCAGCTGATGGAACACAGACCTTACAAGGAGCCTACAAGTCTGGCTACCTCATAGTGCTATGAAGGTGTTTTACGTCCTTGAGCACAATGTTTATGGTAACAGAGCCCAGGTCACCCTGCACTGGAACAGGAGGCATGGAGAGACCTTCCTCCTCAGAGGCCTCCTGCAGCCTTCTGCAGTTTGTTGTTCCTTGTTTATATTTTGCTCAAAACCAGTTTATGTAGGCACTCTGTAAGTCCTTTCTCCTTTGCTGTTTTTCCCAACAAATGTCATGAATATTTCGTTCTCCTTTTGTTAAAAACATGTTTGTGCATGTATACACTTGTACTAAAAACAACTTCATTTTATTTCCTTCTTCCTTTATCATGTGACATAAGATTTATTGACTTCACTTCAGTGTTTAAGTGCTGTTAACTTTATGTAATAGCATTTGAGTTGGGGATTGGTGCATTTCTGGTTGTACAAAGGATAGTTGGTTTTATGTGTCAGACATAATTATGACCTTCTTATTGTCTTTATTTGAAGGTTATGTATGATCTCTGGAGATGTTCATGGGTTGAAATTGACAAGAGGTAGACTTGTAATAGTCAATACTGAGTGTCAACTTGATTGGATTGAAGGATGCAAAGTATTGATCCTGAGTGTGTCTGTAAGTTGTCAAAGGTGATTAACATTTTAGTCAGTGGGCTGGGAAGGCTGACCCAATCTTAATCTGTGTGGGCACCATCTAATCAGATACCAGTGAGGCCAGGCTATAAAACAGGAAGAAAAAAATGTGAAAAGGCTAGACTGGCTTAGCATCCCAGCCTACGTCTTTCTCCTGTGCTGGATGCTTTCTGGCCTCAAACATCAGTCTCTAAGTTTCTCAGCTTTGGGACTTGAACTGGCTACCTTGCTCCTCAGCTTGCAGGCAAACTGTTGTGGGACCTTGTGATCATTTGAATTAAAAATACTTAATAAATTTCTAGATAAATCAATAGTTAGATATTTTAAAAAACATATATATGTATTTCCTGTTTCTCCTGTTCTGTCCCTCTAGAGAAGCCTAACTAATACAGGTTGTATTTAGACAAATTCAAATATCAGACAGTTGGTCTGTCTGAAATTTTTGAAAAATGCCAACACCAACATCCTGAGAGGCATACATGGAAGCGTATGGCTCTTCCAGATAAAGAGACTACACCTAAATTCAATGTTTTAAATGCTTTAAATATCACTGAAGTCTAAATGTTTTATAAAAGCTATGAAGAACATTATTAGAAAATTTCATTTTTCTCAGAAGAAGCCATGTGTTACTGTATTATTATTAACTTATTTAGATTATCGTGGTGGAGTTATATGACTACATTTCTCACCACTGCTAAGTATTCTGCTATGTTTATGAATGAGTACAGTTCTGTCATTTTCTCAATGTGATCAATAAGTAAACCTTTATTTAGGGCCAGAAGGGGATTCTGGGGCTTATGGCTTATCACTTATTGGTACATACAGAATTATGTACCAAAAAATGGCAAATTCTATGCTATGACAAGTGCATATATATATATATATATATATATGCGCACATATATATGTATGTGTATATATATATCACTGGATATATACATGTATGTGTATTATACATATATGTATAAAATATATGTGTATATATATATATCTCACTGGAGAATGTGTGTGTGTGTGTGTGTGTGTGTGTGTGTGTATCACTGGAGATTTTATTAAAAGGCAAATTTTGATTTGGTGGGTTAGCAGTGGGGCCTGAGATTCTGCATTTCTAATAAACTCTGGGCCCTTGATTCACCAGTTGAGTAGCAAGGAGTATATTCTTAAAGAACTATAAAATAAAGAATTAATGTAGTTAAGAAAGCTTTCATAGAATAAAATAATTTTGATAGTTTTACTTTTTGCAAACATGAAAGGGCAAAGTATAAGATGGAAAGTTATAATAGCAGTGTTTATTTCTTCATTCCTTACCTCGTGTATCTTCTCAGTAGCTAGCATTTAAAAGACACTATGTGCAGAGGTGAGGGCAGTGTTTTGATTCATCTTAGTATTTCTCAGTGTTTTATATAAAAGAGGAGTTCAGTGAATATATATATATTGAACACAATTTAATTTATGGCTGGGGAATAACCTGGAAAAGGAATTAGAGAAATTATCACAATGCATTTGTGGGTTGGTAAAATAAATAGTTCCAATTCTAGAGAAGCTTAACTGTGCCTGGAAGGAGAGGGTGTAAAAAGATTATGAAACATCTTGAAAGAATAACAGGGAAGTGTGCATTTTAGGTACTTGAAATTTTCTAAATTGGGAAATAAGATTCTAAAAATAATGTTTTAGACAATTATTCTGACAGTAAAAAGCAGTTTTGATTGAAAAGGTACAAAGTGGCCAATGGGAACCTGTTCCATAATTCAGAGCGCCTGGGTTTCCTTCTAATTTATCAATCTCTGGCTTCAGTCATTTCCTGTGCCATTTTCTCTTGTGTCTACATAACAAATTGAGGAAATTAAGTGTATTCTAATTCCAGGACGCTGTGTTATTAGTAAAAATGAGACCCTGGTCATATTTTTTTCATTGTCCATATCAAAGTTTTTATATGCATAATCGGTATATTTTTAACCATTTAAAACTATATTTTAAAATCAAGTTCTTTTCTGAATTGTCAATAAAAATTCAAACTGGGCAATTATTGAGGTTAGCCTTTTAGTTACAAACATTTAAAATCCTCCATGGGTTACATTTAAACCTGTTAGTAAATATTCACATGCAGATTGTGAATAATTTCTACCTGTCCATGTTTGCATTTTCCTTTTCTGAGCATTATCTTTTGATGAATCAAATTGTTTTTAAGAATAATTGATCCACTTTTTATCTATAACCAATAAAATATTGGGAATTGTCTAGAAATTTTTGAAAGGAAAATGCAGATCCTTCCCTAATAACCCTCAGAAGGAAGCAGTCTTGCCAACACCTTAATTTGAAATTCTATCCTGGAGAACTGTGAGATGATAAATTTCTGTCTGTAAGCCATCTAGTTCGTTGTTTGTTACTGCAGCCCTAATAAACTAATAAAATGCATTTTGTGTATAAAAGAAAATAATGGCCAAGAGAGATTAACTCATCTAGGGAAATACATCCAATGATATCAGAACTTGTTCTCAAGCTTACTTATCTCTGATTGTGAAGGCCTTGCCCTTAAGTGCTGTACTGTGTTAAAGAAGTATAAACAGTTAACAAACACAGAAAAATAAATTAATCCTCACTAAATAGTATTTTAAGAAATGATGACTTGTCTTAATTTTATATCATTAGAAAACTATGTAAAGACTAACCACTGCTTAGTAGATGGTTTATTAAATTTTTCACTCTCCTTCATTGTTATTTCTATTATAAATCAACACAGACTCATTTATGGCATTTGATAAGTTGGCAATATAAATATACAAAAATCCTTAGACGTGTTTATCATTTCACTGAGATGAGATTTATTTTTAAATATCAGTAAAACTTGTTAAAAAGTTTACCATTGCAAGATGGTTAGTAGTACCAATATATTGAAAACATTCAAAATGATCACATATAGGGGAAGGTTTAAACAGATTATAGCACATTCGTATGATGGAATTTTATGTGGCCATTAAAAGTAAAGACATAGAAAAAAGTTTTTAAAGCAACACCAAAAACATGCATTTTTAAATATTATCGGTAGAAAATTTTAATTTTTATGAAAGAAGTGAGAAATACATAGTAAGATTTAACAGATGTTAAATTTTACAGCTTGAAATTTTCCATATTGGGGAAGAAGATTCTAAAAATAATGTTCTAGGACAATCATTTATTATGTAGTCCCAAAGATTATTATATCAAAAAATAACACTCAGTGGATAGCTTTAAGAACATCCCATCTGAATCACTCTCCTTTCTTCTTTCCTCCTTTTCTAGTGGCAAACCCTATCCTGAAACTGTTATGTTTGTTTTCTGTGTTGTATATATAATACAATTTTGAATTTTAGAATTACATAAATGGTTTCATACTCTAATATCGGCTTTTCTATTCAATGGCTTTTAAGTTTGAAAAGCAAAATATATCACTTTAACAAAGCATTTTGGGGGAGGTATTTATTTTTTTGGAGGATCAACTGACCACTAGTTTTAGGCTTCTACTGATCCCTACTACTTATCTATGAGTGAGAAGTTGCTTCATTTAACTTGTTTGTATGAGTGCTCTATTTCACTGAACTCACACAAGTGCATTAAAATCAGTCCATGGTATTGGCGAGGTCACACACAAACTGTTCTGCACTCAGTACTTTGGGTCTCTTCTCACAGAGGACTCCCTTGACGACCTGTATAAAAACAGCTGACTCCAGCTTCTCCATCACTATCTACTCCTCTACATGGGTTTATTCATAATCATAGCGCTTAGCACCACATGGCTTAAGCACATAGAGATCAGATAACTTTTATATGCTGTTCATTGCTTTATCATAGGACCTAGAATAATGCTTGTAACATATGGAGTGTTAAATATTATCAAATCAGTGCATGAATGTATAGAGTATAATAAAGGGAATGTAATTCTAAGTTAGATTTCAATCTATTTGAATTCTGTCCTTAGATACCATGTTAAAGTGGCTTCTATCCAAAAATATGTATACTCTTTCGTATTAAAACATTGTATTTGGAAGTTTTTAATTATCTAGCAAAATAAAACAATTTAAAACACTTAACATTTTGTAGGTCTTCCAACCATCTCTAAACAATAAATAATGCATTTTGCATTTTATGTTTTCAAAAGGATCCATAAATAGGACAAATTGTTTCTAATGTTAAATTAGAAATTTATGAAAGTATTAAGAATAATGTAGAGTCAGTGCTTACAAGAATTAGGTAGACAAAAACTAGAGAATGGACTGTAGTAACAGAAAGATGGAAGACCTGGTTTGTCTTCATCAAAAGCAAGTGATATTTTAAATTATTTTATAGAAGACTTTATTATGGTGTATTTTGCAAATCAGGCTAACTGACTTGTCAGCAGGAACAGGAAGAATGAGTTTTCTTCAGATTATAATGAAAATTTACCTAACAAAATTTACTATCTGAGGGGTCAAATAAATGTAAGTTGTCAGGGCAGAAAGAAAAGGAGGTAAAATTTCGATGTGATATCTCTATCATGTCCATCTCAGATGCTTGGCTACAAGACAGAGTAAATTCAGCATATGTGGAACACTTGCTTGATGATGAAATTCGGCTTCAGATTTCCAACAGTGTTGGATTCAGTGTGCTAGTTTCCAGCCTATTCTACATCCTACATATTCCATGTTAGGCTTTGTGGACTCCATAGTTTCTGTCGCAACTACTTAACTCTGCTTTTGTAGCTGCAAAACAGCCAAAAATAACATATAAGTTACTGGGCATGACTGTTATCTGATAGAATTTTATTTACACAAACATGTTGCTGGTCCCACTTGGCCCTAGTTTAACAATTCCTGATCTATAGACTGGGAATAATAATGCTGATTTTTTTTTTTCACAGAGTTGATATAAGCTATCAAATACATGTGAAAGGATTACTTCATAAACCATAAATTGTGAAACTCTAACATGATGTTCATTAGTATAAATGAAATTGTGGCCTTAGACTTCATTCCATGAGTTATTTTTATGTTAAAACAATATTATGCTTCAGTACCATAGGAGGTAACTTTACTTGCTTTCATGAGATGCCTGATTCTAAAATCAGTTCTATAATATTGGAATACAGAATTCTAGATGTTTAAATCTATCTTTGAGTAAAACTTTTGATGCTTCAGTTATGAAGAGTATATGACACAAACACATCACTGTATTTTATTTGGTTAATGAAAATCAATAAAAATGTAGGATTAAATTATAAAGGGAAATAAAATTGATGGCATTAAAATTAACGATGTAAAGGGTGACACACTTTTTTACTGTGCTACCTTAAGGAGATAGAATGTTCTGAAATGAATTTCCATTGAGTATTAAGAGATGATACTATCCATTTAAATAGATTTTAATTCATTCTAAATTGTAATTGAAATACAAAGCACATGAGATGACCACATTAAAGAGTCATTGTTGAGCAAGACAGAGCTTGATGGCAGTTATGCTGCCTGCTTGCGAATGCTGAGCAGAGACAATGGCATTTCTGCTAGGAAATCTGGGAGAGCATATTTTATGGACATCTCTGAGGAGCAATTAAACAAACTGAATTCAATTAAATATTGGCTTTAAGCCAAGAGGATATGAACTTAGACAGGAGAATAGAGTGATGTATTAAAAATTTTTTTTAAATCCTAGACTTGGAGGCAAGATGTAGGGTATTGCACTGATTCAGATGCTATCTACAATGAGATTGTGTTATCGCTATAATAGCAAATCATTTTAATAAGCAAAAACCTTTAGGAACTATTTCCAGGTCACTGCTTCAAGAGCTGAACTAAGTATCTGACTATGAACCTAGCCAAAGTATTTAGTTTTAGAAATTGCTTTTACACCATTTAAGTTATTCTCTTCTTTCTGATCAAAATTTCTTTAACAGATGATAGATATACATTAATCTTCCTATATAATATATAGCAACCCACTTTTACTTTTCTAAGTTAATTATTTTACTTCAATTGAATACCATAACTGATATGTTTTTCTTGTCTTACTGCCCCCTGTATTAGCCTTGTCAAAATACATAGTATAAATATGCAGTTGACTTTTGAACAACATGGGTTTGAGCTGTGCAGATCCACTTATATCCAGATATTTTCTCAATAAACATATTGAAAGAATTTTGGTTATGTCATTAATACATAAAATACATGTAAATACTAGTCTATGTGTTAATCAAGTGTTTATGTTATCTGTAAAGATTCTGGTCAACAGCAGGTTATATTAGTTGGTAAGATTTGGGATATCAAAAGTAATATATGGGTTTTCACTTCTTTGGTGTCGGTGCTCCTAACCTGCACAATGTTTAAGGATCCAGCTTTATAAGAAACACTAATTTATGAAGACTATCCCCAGAAGACTGTCCTCCTATTATAAACATTTAGATGTGTGAGTAACAAAGATTACAAATTATCTTTTTTTTTATGTGAACTTTACTGCTAAATAAGGGATTGGACATCTAAAACCATGAAATGGAGAGTGTATATTTCTTACTATTTTTATATTTATCTATTAAATAAATGCTAATGCTTGAATTTGAACATGTGGACCCAGTAGAAATGCTTGTTTCTAGAGTGGTTAATAATAAACTATCTGGTTTAATATTGTTTGTAAAAAATACTATTACAATAATATAAATAATTATCATTTGTTATAATTAATTGCAAGATATATTAAAGAGATACTGTGTATAGAAAAATGGTGTTGTTACCACCATTTATTGCTAATTGTAGTAGCAATAAAATATATTACTCACTAATGTAAACCAAGAATTGTGCAAGCATTTTAGTTGCATTTTTTTCTCTTGTACAGCATAATAAGTTTAGGAAGTAGGTGCTATTATTATTTTGATTTTATATTTAAGAAAACTGACTATGACTGGGTGGGATCGTAATCAGTATTTATACTCCTTACGATTAATTCTACAACTGTGCAATGTGAGGACTATACATCCCACCCCACATTACTGTTGAAGAAATCAAGTTTCAATAAAAGTTAAAAACCTTAAATGAGTAAGTGGCAATACTACAAATTAAACCTAGGATTCTGATTTCAGAATTAACCTTCTTAGCCAAGATGATATGTAAAATATAATAATGGATATTTATTTAGTTATATAATATTTAATTTAATTATCTTTATAGCTGGCACCATGACATTTCTCAGGGAGGAAACAAATATCTTCGGAAAAATGCATTAGTGAGTTGCTTGGAGATATGATTTGACAACAGAGGTACAAGAATTGCAAGAGAAGATAAAATAATGTTCTGGTCATTTTTCCTGGAGAAAATCAGAAGAAACTGGGGAAAAGAACATAGAAAAGGAACAGGGCTACAGTTAAAGAAAATTTTAGAAACACGAATGTCTAATGTGCAATGTCAAATTGTGTGTTGAGGGGTCAGTAATTTCAACAAATATTAAATTGGATTTTTAAAGCATTCTTACTAAGGTCTCAGGAGACACAGAAGACTCCTATTAACTCATCTCTATCTATCTGTCTATTTACCATCTATCATCATCTATGTATTTACGTCATACTACTACAGTAACAAGATTTCAGCTAATTTACTTACCAGTTTAAGTAGGTGATAAATTCTCATTCTCATTACTAGAGATTTCATTTAAATATTCATTTCTCATTCTCTAGTATTGAATGCTATTTTAATCTTACCCAATAATTCCATCTTTGATATAAGTTTCTAATTGTAGATGTTGGGAAAAGATAGCAATGAAATGTTTGTGTTAAAAGAGTAATTAAAATATCAAAGTTGTCAAATGGATGATATAGGAATTTGATCAAATTTTAGGTTTGTTAGTAGAATCTGTTTCCATTCCACATTTCAACAGACATGAGGAAAATACATGAGGAGGAAATAAACCTCTTTTGGTATATTATTCTAGATCTCATATGCTGTTCAGATATCAACATCAATTTTTTTTACCTAACGGGATAGCTGATCTGATTCTAAAATTCCTATTGAGTTTTAATGGAATTTCACAATTTTTTATGAACTCCATGGGCGTAGAAACATGAGAATTTGATGTCTGCTACAAAGTGATTATTTATAAAGACTCAGAAGAGTAAGATGAATTTGACTCACAACATGTATAATATTCTCTCCCAAAGTCTCCAATCTAGTTTTCTTTATGCATTAATGGACAGACTCAACAATTTTTAGGAAATGAAAATATTTGTCATTGTAACAAATTAACTCTTACCCCTTAATAATTGCTTCAAAAGAATGTTGCAATTTAGTAACCCATAGTAATGCTCCTAGAACACCACTTAACACCTTTTGAAAACTTCAATACCTAGAAACAGCTGTAGAGTTTAACCTTAAATTTTAATTTTTATTATCTAAGTTTTTAATGATTATTACAATGTGCTCTTTACTGTAAGCATATGACAGAAATTTAATATTCCAATTACTTGAGACTTATTATAGAAGCACTCAATTATACTGCCAAACTCATATGCTATAAGTGTTTTTCAGAAGGGTATAAGTAGTCTGACATTAGCTAGAAACATTCAGCTCAGAATAAAACTTTACATTCAATGCCTCTTTCAACAAACTTTTAATCATGTCGATTTCAAAAACATGAAAATTGTTATAGTTAACACATGCCTTGAATCTCTTATTGTGCCACTGTTGAGAATTAAGGTGATTACTCTTAAATAATCAAGAATGAAAAGTTGGTTTACAGATTCCGGTACTACTTTCTCATTTGTATGAATACTTTAATAGATATTTTGATAGTTTATTATATCTGTTTTCACAGAAAGGAATCTAAATTTAAATTTTAAAGTCTCATATTTTTCCTGAATTGTAGATAAATTTTTTATTACCCAAGTTTGATTAAATAAAAAATTATTCAACATAATTAGGGATGTATCTGAATGCTGGTTTTATATGTTACTTATAACTAGGCATTATATTCAGAAATAAGGACAGATTTATGTTTTAAATACTACTTGTAAAAACATAAATCAACCCTGTCATATACATAATATTTTTGAAGAGAATTTAAACATGTTCAGAATTTACAGATAACCAATCAGACTCCAAACGTCATGGCATAAAAGTTACTACCTCAAGACAACTGCTTAATGCACATATTTTTCTATATCTAGATTTTATTTTGCTTTGCATTGAAAAATACATAGAAGCAGTTAAGCTTAAATATTTATATTTGAACTAGTAAACCATAGCATAGAAATATTTATATATGCTTTTTTAAACTTGGCTGAGTGCTTGATATATTTGATAAGGCAAGTAGTCTCTAGTCTAAATAAAATGTAAGTAGACCATTGTTACAATGTGAGACTAAAGAATCAGAATCCTCATGGAAGGAACTCAGGGTCTGTGCATTTTAGTGAACACGTCAATTTACACTGATGATGGAACAAGTTCAGGAAACACAGGAGTAAATTGTTTCTAGTGTTACTGTTTTCAAAATCTATAATTCTATTTTGTAACTCTGTGATGAAGTTGCTATAGCATAATGGAGAGTGGATAAATTGAATGATTCATGATTGCAAATATTTGGGCATAATTTAGATTATTTTCCCTAATTTATGTGAGTCTTGAAAATTTGGCTTGGTATATATTTTGTTGTTACCAAGAGTCCTGAAATGAGGACAGCATGAAAAAAAAAAATCTGAGTCAAATTTAAATGCAATTGCATGTGTGAAACATGAAATTCTTCCTGTTTTGTACCTTCAGTAATTCAGAAGGTAGCACTTGTTCAATGGAGATACTTCATTCATAGCCTATGGAGAAACTAAATAAATTGATGTGGATCTACATTTTCTTATCTTAATGACAGATTAAAGTGAAGTTTTTATTATTTCTAATTCAGTTAGATTCAAGAGAGGCACAAAGGGAAAATGATTAATAAAATGCATGTTAAATCCATTTCCTTTTCCTATAACAAAGATGTGAGGATGCATTCAGGTAATTGATATCAAATTACCAGTGTGTTTTTCTTTTTAAGTCACTGAATAACTGGCTTTATAGCTAATGTCCTAAGGATTAAGATGTCACCTGAGCATTGTGCCTGCAATCTGGCCAGCATCAACTTCTAAATTTTACTTAAAGGACTCTAGGATATAGAGAAATTATTTCAGATGTTGACATTGAAAGAGACAATTAAGTAGGTCAGATGGCTTTGAAAAACAGACCTTTTGAGAAGCTATTTATCAGTTTTCCCCTTCATAAAAGCAATTAAGATTATAGAAAGACAGTGTTAATACAGAAGTGGTGAATCTGCTTGAGATTTAGTCTTCAATAGCAAAATCAAATAACCTACTGTAAAAATTGTCTTTTCTATAATTGAGACTTTCAAATTCTCTATACTATTAAACATTCAGCATATATATAAAGGACTTTAGTAAATAAATTTCCCCCCAAAGGCTTTAAATTTTTGATAACAAATTTTATCTTCAAGAAATTTTGTTTAAATATTAAAAGAAAATGGTTGAAAATGGCTAATATATATATAACTTGTTAATTAAGATCAAAATAATCCGAATCAGTCATTTGTATCAGTAGAAACACTCATTCTAAGTTTTAAAAAAAATTAAGCATATTAGAATAAAAGAAAGAAGCCCATATAAAGAAGGATAAAACAAGTAAAAAATTCCAAATGTGTAAAAATAACAGGAAATGTGAAAAAGATTCTGCCTTTATGGCACAGAATGTTTAATGATATAAGAAGACAGGAGGAAGCATTACTCAGTTCCTAGTTTGATTCCATCTTCAATCAAAAGATAATTATTTTCACTTTAAAAGTATGGACCAATAATGTTTAAGAGTAAAATGATACCCGAGAAATCAAGAAAATAAAAGAATCCTTAGGTACTTTATCATTTTTTCAAATGTCTTGGACTACACAAATTATATCATGGTATATTTAAAGAAAGTATAAGTGTTCTTACTAAAGTATGTCCAACTATGTTTGAAAAATCTTGGAAAATAGATTGGCAGAGAACACAAATAGTAGTAAGTGATAAATACTGGCTCTATTTTAAATGGGAAAAAGGGCCGAATTCTAGAAATTGTAGTTTATTAAATTTAATAAACTATTTAGATTTAATATTAATCTCTGTAAAAATTATAAAATATATTACATAATAGGTGGTTTGTGAATGTATAGTAAACAAAATTGGGATAAACAGATACCAGCATGGCTATACGAAGAAACAATACTATTAATCTAACAACTGCGAGGGATATCACAGGACTGTTATAAACATAGTACATATGCTGCTGCTTCTTACAAGGTACTTGAAATAATCTATCATGTTCCTGAAGAAAGGAAAGATAAATATGGATTGTTTGGTTGAATAACATTCTATAACAACTAAAAGGATCTCAATTAGTGAGCAAGGCAAACAATATTTATCAAGTGCTGTCCAAAGGCTGATATTATGGCATACGATAATATCCCCGCCCTCTAGAAGTTTACATGTTTAGTTGTATGTTACTGACAATATGTTTACAATCCTTCAATCACATTGCATTATAATGGAGAAATGGTTCTAGTTATATGTTACTGACACTATGTTGAAACACTGGCCACTGACTTCTTGAAAAACACTTCAGATCTGCAGATGTCACTGATTATAGAATAATATCTAACATATTAAATGATAGAATCCAGCAAGAAGACATCAGTGAACAGAGTGTACACCACATGTCACACATACGTTGATATTCCTTTCATTGAGAATGGTGACTACATTAAGATCTAGAGATTTTTTACCTCTCTCCCCACCCCGTGCTGTCCCCCCACCAGCACCTTGAATCTGAACAAGCTTAGTGACTGTCTGACTAAGAATAATGTCAGATACAAATCTGTACCAATTTAGAGACCTAGGTCTTAAACACTGACAGATTTCTTTTCCTATATTTTGGAATACTGACTTAGGAAAGACATCTGCAATGCTGTTAGAAGAGCAAGCAGCCCTACTGAATGGTCTATAAAGAGGTACTGCATCCTCTGTGTTACAACTCCTACTGAGGTTTCAGCCAACAGCTAGTACCAAATGCCAGTCATAGGGGGAGCTATTTTGGATAAGGAATCTTCACACCCAGTTTGTGCAGGCTGACCCTGAAAGACAGTGTCAAAAAACAAGCTGTTCTAACAGCAAAGGCTTCCACAGATTGCATATTTATAAGACAAATAGATTGTTGTTATTTTATGTCGTGATTTTTTTTGTGTATCTCTCTTTATGCATGTCTCTCTCTCTCTCCCTCTCGCATGCTGTCTCTCATGCACACACACACATACATATTTAAGGTCACAAATTCAAATGTATAAAGTAATAAATATTTAATTATAAATATAAATAAATATTTAGATCAATGTATTTTAACTAACTGTCACTTCTATACAAACCAGCAGTGCATAGAGTAAAAATTTCTATCGCCTATACTTTTATTTCAGGTAAATGATTTGGTCAAGACAACATGATAGTATTATTAGAAAGATTAAGGGCTAGGGTTAGCTCAAAGTGATCAGGTTGTGACAAGATCTTCCAGGTACAAACCAGATACTATAGGTTAAGCTACACTTTGGTTTTCCAAGCTCACTTTCTAGTACGCTTACCATGTTACAACTTAGCGCCTCTATATATGTGTGTAAAAATGTTTAGTAACATAAATGTTTAGCAACAAGGACCTAATAATAGAAATCCCATTTGACCCAGCAATCCCATTACTGGGTATATATCCAAAGGATTATAAATCATTCTACTATAAGGACACGTGCACACGAATGTTCATTGCAGCACTGTTTACAATAGCAAAGACCTGGAACCAACCCAAATGCCCAACGATGATAGACTGGATAGGGAAAATGTGGTACATATACACCATGGAATATTACGCAGCCATCAAAAACGATGAGTTCATGTCCTTTGTAGGGACATGGATGAACCTGGAAACCATCATTCTCAGCAAACTGACACAAGAGCAGAAAATCAAACACTGTATATTCTCACTCATAGGCGGGTGTTGAACAATGAGAACACATGGACACAGGGAGGGGAGCACTACACACTGGGGTCCGTTGCGGGGAAATGGGGGAGGGACGGGGGGTGGGGAGGTGGGAAGAGATAACATGGGGAGAAATGACAGATACAGGTGAGGGGACGGAAGGCAGCAAACCACACTGCCATGTGTGTACCTATGCAACAATCTTGCATGTTCTTCACATGTACCCCCAAACCTAAAATGCAATAAAAAATAAAAATAAAATAAAATAAAATAAAAAAAAACATAATTGCTAGAAAAATATTTGAGGAGGTGATGCGCAGTGTGTGTGTGCTTCACGGCTTATTCAACCAAGCACTCTGTTCTTGGTTTACTGCTAAATTCTCCTTGGGTCTTTAGATTTCATAAAGGTTATTGTGAGGTTTTTCCAAGGGATAGAAAATGTAGCACTCACTATGTCTCTTGCACTATATTAGGCAAGAGTTTGTAATGATGGAGCTACCATACTAATAAAAAACAAAAAGATGAAGACCAATTAGATAAAAATGGTAACTAGAATAAAACAGATAGACAGGCCCCGGTGTGTGATGTTACCCTCCCTGTGTCCATGTGTTCTCTTGTTCAACTCCCGCTTATGAGTGAGAACATGCTCACATGTATGCCTGTGTAACAAACTTCCATGTTCTGCACATTTATCCCAGAACTTAAAGTATAATTTAAAAAAGGAAAAAAAAATGTTTACTTGAGTACAAATAAAAAAGAGATAAGTACCTTGAAAGAGAACACAAAGAGAGAGCACCATAAATTGAGTGGTTAAAAAAAATTAAAAAGCTCTGAAAAGGGAATTTTCAAGATGAAATCTGAGGTATGAGAACCAGGCAGGGCAGGCCTGTAAAGTTTCTCCTAGCCGTTAAAAAAGGGAATTTTATTCCAGGTAGAATGATCTTGACATTGGAAGATTGTAAGGAGATAAAAAAAATGTAGTGTCCTTGTGACTTAAAAAAAGGTGAATATAGCTTAGGCATTATATGTAAGCAAAAGTGTGGCACAAGATGAAGTTAGAGAGGGAAGCAAGAATCAGATGAGGTAGGGCACTGTGGGCCACGATTAAAAGTTTTGATTTTATTATTTGTGTTATGAGAAGTAACTGGAGTTAAATTTTTTTTCCATTTGATTTTAAAGGGATACATTTTTTGAAGTATAATTTATTGGAGATACTTTTTTATTATTATACTTTAAGTTCTGGGGTACATGTGCAGATCGTGCAGGTTTGTAAGTTAAGTATACATGTGCCATTGGGGTGGTTTGCTGCATCCATCACCCTGTCATCTACATTAGCGATTTCTCCTAATGCTATCCATCCCCAATCCCCTCACACCGTGCTATTCCTCCCCTAACTTCCCCACCCGGCAGGCCCCTGTGTGTGATGTTCCCCTGCCTATGTATGTGTGTTCTCATTGTTCAACACCCAGGAAACTGACACAAGAACCAAAAACTAAACACTGCATGTTCTCACTCATAAGTGGGTGCTGAACAATGGAGAACACAGGGACACAGGGAGGGGAACATCACACACCACACACCGGGACCTGTTGGGGGGTAGAGCTAGGAGAAGGGTAGCAGGGGGTTGGGGAATTGGGGAGGGATAGCATTAGGAGAAATACCTAATGTAGATGACAGGGCAATGGATGCAGCAAACCACCACCATGGCACATATATACCTGTGTAACAACCCTGCATGATCTGCACATGTACCCAGAACTTAAAGTATAATAAATAAATTTAAAATATACATATATATATATATATAGATAGATAGATAGATAGATAGATAGATAGATAGATAAAAGACTAGGCAAAAACTATATGCTTTACAAAAAAAGGATGGCAGGTAAAAGGGAAAGAACCGGTTAGGTTTGAGATCTGTGTATTGAGGGTATATCATCAGCTGAATTGTGCCCTTCTCTGCACTCCCCCCACCCCATTTGAAGAGGCAGCAAGAGGTCAGCTATGTGCAAGCTAGAGAAAGAGGCCCCAGAGGAACCAATCCAACAGGCAACTTGATTTTAGACATCTGGCCTCCAAAAGTGTGAAAAAAAAATGAATTTCTGTTGCTTAAACCACCCACATTGTGTGATTTTATTATGATGGCCCTAGGAAACTTATACAAAGTAGAACAGACAGTATTTGTCATGAGATTAGATGTAGAGTGATAGAAAATGATCAGCAAGCATCATTCCCATGTTTGCCAATTGAATAACTAGGTGGATAGGGATGCCATTTCCACAAACAGAAAGACTAAGGGAAGAACACATTTCTTTGGAGTAATCAGGAATCTTCCTTTAATTACCCTGGAATCTGAGATGACTGTGAGGCATATTTAATAGAGATATTAATCATGGTAGTTGATTATTTAAAAATCTAGAGCTCAGAGCAGATATCTTGTTAAAGGGACGTACATGGGGTATCTGTTCATATGTGTGTATGTACGTAGAGATTTTTATAGCAATATTCTACATTAGGAAATGGATTCGACCACCAAGGGAGAGGTGGTGGAGAAATAAGGGAAGCACAACCAACATTTACCTCTAAAGCAGTCAGCATTTCAAGTTAATGTGGAAGAACAAGTAAAAGACACTGAGAAGTGTCTCAGTGTCTTCTAAGTGATCAGTGATGTAAAAGTATATCTGGGAAAGTATGATAAAACAGAAACCAAAATAGAAGTGGTTTCTAAAAGGAGGGCATTGCATTTAAAATGCTGCTGAAAGTTGGAGTAAGATAAGAAAAACATTTATCCCTTTAACTTGGCAACATGAAGGTCTTCAGTGATTTTTGACAAGGATTTTTCAGTGGAATTGTGGGGATGGAAGCCAAAATGGATTGAGAAATGAGAGGGAAGTGAGGAAGTGAAGTGAATGTGGCAGCTTTTTAAAAAAGATTGTTTATGAAGGGGATTTGAGAAACAGGTTGTTTACCAGAAGTTTTTAGACAGGTAGTATTGCTATGAAATATGTATGCTGATCGAAGTGGTCCAGGAGACAGGGAGAAAGTATTGGTATGAGAGCCGATAGAAGTAAGATCCAAGTTACCTGTAGAGGGGGTGGCTTCTTAGATAAGGGCAGCATCTCCTTGGAGATACGAAGAGAGGAGAAAATGGGTGAAGGTACAATCAGTTTAATGAATGTAAGGTATTTCCCATCTAATCACATCTGTTTTATAAATAACGAGTGAAAAAGGTTTTTCACTTATAATTCAAGAGTTGAGAAACATTTTTAATAATCAAAGTTATAAAACATTCATAGGATATAATAAGAGAAGGAACTTATAAGTAATAGTCTGTGTGGTGAGGCCATGAGAATCTGTTGTCTGTAAATTTACAGGGACATCTAACTGCCTGAGGGTGTGAATTTCTTCAATAATGCTCTGCTGCATGGGCCCCAGATCAGAAAGGGCAGCTGTCCATTACAGTAAGCATGGTGATTCAGCCAGGAAAATGTAGACAGCTGGAGATTTTTGCAAGTAAATTATTATAACGATGGGTGTGGAATCCATGGGGTATGCATTAGTTACCTACTTTTGCATAACAAATTATTGTTAAATTTAGCAGTTGGAAGCAACAAACATTCCTGACCTATAATGTCTGCAAGTCAGGAATCCAGAAGCAGCTTAGCTGCTTGATTCAGGCTCCAGTGTCTCACGGAGCAATAACCAAGATGTTGGCTGGACTGCAGTTCTCTCAAGACTTGAGTGAGGAGGCTTCCACTTCTAAGCTCACTCATGTGTCTTTTGATAGGCCTCAGAAGGGCAGACTCACATGGACCTCTCTACTGAGGACTGTACTGTATCACAACATGACATCTGGCTTACTGGCAAACAGGTGGTCTAAGGAAGAATAAAAAAGTAAAAGAGCCCCCAAGATGAAACAGTCATTTTATATCTTAACATCCCATTGCTATTACCATATTCTGTTTGATAAAAGCAAATTTCTAAATCTAGTCCACATTCAAGAGAGAGATAATTACACAAGGACACACATACCAGGAAGTAGGGATCATTTGGGTCTATGTTAGAGGCTGCCTACCACAGGGTATAAGGAAGAAAATGAAGATAAGAGCAGAAGTTGGTAGTAATCAATAAAATAAAGATCTGAATTTTGTGAAAGACTTGATTTCATGTGGTTACTTAGGAGGTGAGTTTATAAAAGTACAAGGTTATAATTAGTAACTGAAACATTAAATTTTAAATATTGGAAGTGGTTTAGTCACTAGTTAGACTTTTTAGTTAAAGAACATAGGGAAACGTGGTTGAACTGGTATTAAAAAAAAAATCAGAAATAGAATGAAGCTAGTGTTTCAGGATAAGACATTTGCTCGGTGTTGAAGTCATGAGAAGAGGAATGGAAGTCAGGTAGACAGGAAAACTGTGAGCTGGCAGCTAAAAGATTCCATGACTGGAAAATATAACCTGGAGGAAGAGGTAAAGATGGCAAAGGCAGATGCCATGATCTCTATAAAAAGGTGGACATGAAAGTGAAATGAGGAGTAAAGATGTGAAACCAAAGGGTAGAGTAAGGATACTGATTCTGCCACTGACCCATTTAATCAGAGTGTGGAAGCAGCATACCCATAAATTGCTTCTGTTTGACATAGTTGGAAGAGATGACATGTCTTCATAAAAGAGCAGGCTTCAGTTAATGAAGTGGGTAGAGAGAATATTCTCCCTCTTGTTTGTTGGTATAAAGGAGCATGGAGATCCAGAAGGCAAAATGAGGGAATCTGGCGGGAAGGGAAATGGTGGAGATAAGTGGATCAGAATTGGCAGGAACAGGACTGAATATCAACGAATGTTCAGAAATCATGGGTGGTCCAGAGACTTCAATACCTGGTGTTGATAAAGGTCAGCAGATGTGCTGGTCCTGGCAGCTTTAGTTATTGTCATCATTAATGGTAAAGTCTGTCTAAGAAAAGAAAATTATTAGAGTGGGAGAATAATAAAAATGGAAAGGACTGTCTGTACATCAGCAGATTATAGCAAGGGGGGAAGGGGAAAGCTAGTAAAACTATGGAGGTGTTCAAAATTATGATAGAATAGAGAGGCATTTCTGGCCTGTGAGTGAAAAAACTGATGCTTTTTTGTCTAGGATTTTGTTGCATTTTTCTCTAACTGCTTCTGTTTCTTGTGAGATACCTTCTGTTATTTAGAATATGTCAGGAAGAATATTAGACATTACTCAATCAAGCTCTTTTCTGTGAGATAACTGAAGTCCAGAGAATTCACAGCTTCTTGTCCTTAATGAGGAATGAAGAATCTTGACTTCTAGTATAACTGAAATTTCAGAGATTAAAGATAATGGTGTAAGTATAGTAACTTTACATGAAAAACAAAGTAGCTGAAAAAGGATAAATTTAGAGGTAAATTTATGTTTCCTTACAAACACACATTGTGAGTTTTTAAACTCCATATTTTCCAAGATGTTGCTACAACACACAAATGTGACGTTATGTGTTATCTACTTACGGCATTTCCTGAATGCCACCAATGAAACCTTGAAAATTGATGGCCAAAAGCATTTACGAACTTTTTTTTTTAACTTGTATCATTGTATAGGGAAATAGTGATAAAAAATTGAAACCTGATGTAACTGGGATTTTTGGACTAAATTTAACCTTGAGTTTGTCTAGCATGGAATTAGGGTTACACTTGAATGAACCCAGGATAGCTGTTCTATGACATCTCCTTTAACCCCGACTCTATCTCTTTATTTTTTAGTACTTTTATGTACTTTCTATTCTGGGATGTCCAAGTAGAAAATGACCAATTTGTTTTTATATAGATACTAGAGAAAATACAGCTTGGTTCCTGAGAGACTTCCTTTTTAAATAATAATAAAATAATAATAATAAGGAGTCAGAAGAAGAGGAAGAAATTGTTTCTGTTTATTATAAATATGCTAATTTTAAGGGTAAGTTAAGTACTCATAACAATGTAATCTTGTAATATTTTGATCATTTAATTAACATTCCAAAAGCTTGGCGTCTGTATGTGCATTTGTGTACATATATATAGTACTTTTTTATTAAATATGCCTTAATTTTTATTATTGGGGTATGTATATATCTAATATATATAATCTAATATATATATATGTGGGTATGTATATATCTAATATATATAATCTAATACACATGATATATGTGTGTGTGTATATATATATATATATATATATATATATACCAAATACTAAAAAAATAAGGTATATTTAACAAGAAGTAACCTACAAACCTATCCGTGCTTCTTAAAGCCTTACTGAAAATAACAAGTTACAGAATTTAGAATGTGGTAATATAGTAATACCAGAAAGACTGTAAGAGAAAAAACAGAAAACACTTTCTACAATTGACCAAGCATATTCTAGAAACATTCTTATTGAGTAGGAGAATTGTGCAATGATACTGAATTTTAAACAATCATCCTGGAGTTAGGGTTATTCTCAAAATGGAGGGACTAAACTTGAAACACACAAAAAGATGAAAAATTGAGATAAATTATACTTAGAAACCTCATTATTCCAAAGTAATCTTAATAAAATGAATTAATACGAGAGATAAATTTGAAAGCCTTTAACATTGGATACCTCAGTCAATCTAAAATGCAATACCATTCTATATTTTGATGTGCTAACACTGACCCCTCAGTAGTCCTTTTGTAAGTCAGCAAGAAAACTTACATAGTAATCAGTTTATACATTAATTTGACAGTTTTGAAATGAAAATGCATTACTTTATCAAAGAGAAATACAAAGCAATGTAGTGAAACTTCCCAACCAAATATGTGTACCAACTGAAATACACATATACGTATTCTATATATAAACATATGTGTATGTGTACTTACAAATGTGTCTATACACACATGTATAAAATATATGTATATGTGTTTGTATATATATAAATATAAACACATACACTTGGACTTGTGAAAGAGACCAATTAAAGCAGATAATAATAATTTGAAATGGTGATTTTAATATGTATTAAATCATAAAAGTGGACCAACATCAATAGGACTGAAAGGACAGAACGCTGAGGGTGTGTAAACTGCTGTTCTCTTTTTGCTGTTGGGTCAGCATGTCAGCAATGCTTTCACATGGAGCATCTTGCAGACATGAAACGAAGTGGTTCCCCCTTGGCTTGCCTTTGGATTGTGCTGTTGTTGGTGTCCAGAGACCAGACTGTCTATATAGGGTTCTTTTTGTGATTCTTGATTATAATCCCCTGAGAAAGTCAGGCAAGCCTGGGGTTACTGGAGACTGTGTCTTGCTGGCATATTTATCATCCACAAATCATCTGCTATAAATATATCTCAGCAGGATCATCATCAGACCAGCTCAGTAGCCTGCAATTTATGAAGGTTATGAGAAACAGTGTGAAGGGTGAAGCGCTTTATTAAGGGTGGCTTTCTTTTTTGACCCTGCCCTGCATTCTACTTGAATATAAATGATCCTAGAAGTAAGTGATCCTTTCCATTTATCATTAAGGCTTTTAAATTGTCCCTTTCAAGAGTTATTCTTATGTCACTGTGCCATGACTAAGAATTTCTAAGAAATATCAAAATCGCGTTAAAATATGAGAAATCACTACATGAAAAATAGAACTATAACTGAATCTCACATTACATTATTTCCTTTTTTATGTATAAACCATCCAAAGAATTTTTTCTCTATTTTTATTCCACATCTATCATGATTTTTTTTTTTCATCTGGGTAAAGTAACAGAACTGACCAAATTGCCTTGCAAAAATCATGATTACAATCTCCAGGGAAGTTGAAATAAAGATGTTTTTCTCCTTTGTGTTGCTCAATGTTCTTTGTTTTTAAAAGAAAATATGTTTGCTTAAACGATGTTTCAAAATTTGTTCTTGATATAAACTCTATTTCCTTTTAACATTTCCTTAAATGAATAAAAAATACTGTAAGGAACGAAAATGCCACAAAACCAAAATGCCACCCAGGCTGCTCTCTTGCCGGTGATTTGTTACTGGGAAAATAGTTAAAGCCTGCTGGGGAATGATTAACTGTTTGCCTAACAGAGTGTTATTGCAGGCACTCCTTTAAAAAGGGAAAGCCTTGAAGAGGGTCACTCTATTAATATGTATTAAGTAAAGGACCAATTACAACATTTCAAACAACTCCAGTGGATAAAAGGCCATCAACATCTTCCTGTTTTCACTATCAGCCTCTTTTAAAATGGTGTTCTTGGCTATCCACAATCCCCCCGGGGGAGAGAAACAACAAGCGGAGGAAAAAAATGTAAAAGAGTGAGGAGAACAAATGATGGAAAATTGCTTTATTCAACTTCACCTGCCGCCGGAGAAAGTCACCCTTCAGAAGATTCCAGCACTTTATATCAATTGCCCATTATGGTTTCCTCCCACCACATCACGGCACTATTTTAGCACTTGTTTTGCAAACCACCAACTGCGTTTACAAGTAGCGACATAATCACGAGGAGAATGACCTTTTGCAGCATGTATCTGAGCTAGTTTATCAAACACTTCGTCAGCCAACTGTCCAGGAGGCAAAATGACTGATAGATAGATTACAGATAGACAGGCAGGCAGATAGATTAAAAGGTGGGGGAACTTATCTCTTTTCCCTTCTATATAGATAGTCTGGTTGTTTCTCTTCACCCCTTTTCTCTTTTCTTCCCATCCCGTCCCCAAATCTGTTACTAAGGAAACTTGAAAAAGAATCAGATACATTAAGACTACAAAACAAAAGTTTAGACCCCGAAACCATGATTCCATTGCCAAGCAGAAAGCAATGCAAGAGCCCAACCTCGGTCGCCGCACCGCGGTCCTGACAAAGCCTGTATGGAGCCAGAACAAATAAGATGTTAATTGCAGCCTCCCAGAGAAAAACTACTATAGCTCCAGCCAGAGACACGCAGCAGCTCGGGAGCTGGGATGCGCCCCCTCCGCTGCGAACTGGATCAATTCTGAATCCCGGTGCTGAAATGACAGCTCTCTGGCTGCGTCAGGTCCGCGCTGAAAGACAAAAAGAAAACGAGGATCAAGTCCTGCATTCACTTCCCACCCTTCAGAGTCGCCTTCCCATCCTGCGCACCCCCCTGCCTTACCTCCTAGTGCGTTTCTCTTACAGTCGGTCGCTGCCAGCCCCAGCGGTGGGAACTGAGGATGCAAAAACCTCCCAGACGCAAAAAATACCGCTTTCCGGACGTGCTTGGGTTTGAGCAGCCGTGACGTGCAGGCGCACCGCGGCCCTGGCTGGAGCTCCTTGGAGCCCCCTCCCCGCCGCCTCTCCCCCGCCCTCCCTGGAGCTCCTCGGAGCCCCCTCCCCGCCGCCTCTCCCCCGCTCCCCCGCCGGGACTCCCGCCCCCCCCCCCCCCCCGCCTTCTCTCTCACTCTCCCTTTCCCACCTCAAGGCTCCCCTCGCCTTCTCTCTCACTCTCCCGCGCCCCTGGGAGGCAGAACTCCAGGAAGTCGTGGCGGCCGTGCGGCGCGAGCCGAGCCTCTGGCGGGCGGCAGTGCGCACCGCAGCTGTGCGGGAGAGGGGCGCGCAGCACCCGGGACGCACGGACGCGCTCCTCGGGCACGCGCAACACCCCCCCCCCCTCCGCGCGAGCCCAAGGGGGAGCGAGCAGGCGCGCGCACCCCGAGACACAGCTTTACTATCTCGCTCCCTCTCGCGCCTCCCTCCTCGCTGGGCATTCAAACAGCTTTCCGACATCACCAGCCAAGGATTTTTCCCCCCTCTCCTTAGTCCGTCCATCAGTACCTGCGGGGGGGGGAGGAGGAGGAGGAGGAGGGAGGAAAGCAGAAAGAGGAAAAAGCATGAGCTTGAGCCTTCCGATCCGACCACGAATATTCCTGTCATAAACCCACCGCCCCAACACATCTGCCATAGCCGCCGCCGCCGCCGCCAGTCACTTCTCATCTCAGCGCTTTCTTTGCTTCTTGGCGAATCGGTTTGTTGGGGGTAGATTTTATGAAACAAATCTTCGCTCTTAAGCCACTTAACATTTTTGGGGGGGTTCCATAGAGTCTCCCTTAGGGGGGCTTCTCCCTCCCTTTAGCCCCCCTCGGCTTGGAGGTTGGATTCAGTTGGATACGGCGCCAGGCTCTGGGCTCCTGGTGGCTTTTTTTTCCTCACTGCCCATCCTTTGGTCTTTGCGCCCCCCCCCCCACCTTTTGCTTTTCGTATGTGTGCATTTTTAAAAATAAATCCTGATTTTGGAAGCTGAGCCGGGGAAAATGGGCAACGGTGATTGGGACCGAAGGGGAGTCTCTCCGTCACTGTTGCTGGGACGCGTGCCTGTGCTGGTGTCTTAGAGCAAGAGCCTCCCTGAGCTTTCGGAGTGGAAGGTAAGGAAGGGGGTCGCGGGTCACCTTCCCTCTGCCGGGGTTCGCCCCCCGGGAAGCTTTGGGCTTGGTGTTTGAGAAGGGAGGAAAAGGAAAGGAAAGGCTGTTGCTGGCGGATGGGGAGGCTGTGAGCAAATCCGACTGTCTAAACGCCGCAGTTGAAAAGTTACAGAAGTCTGGTTTTCAAGAGAGGTGCTGGGTCAGAAGGAATAAGTAGAGAGACCTAGAAAATCTGGCAGTTTTGCGTGATTGGGGTAATTTTATGGGGAGAAAAATTTTAGGTTAAAAGGAAGTTAAGAAAAGGCAGTGGGTCTTCTATTGGGGGGAAAAATCTGTGGAGTGATGGCGCCGTCTATGTTCGACTAAACTAAAGTGTCACCCAGAAAATCAGTTTTGAGAATAGCTAAACTCAATGCTGGTTTGCTTCTCAGCAAGAGGTAAATAAATAAATAAATAAATAAAAACATCCTTGACACCTCCGTGGCCAGTCTTTACCCCCGCCCCCACCCCTTCTTTAAGAGGGAAATACAGTTTTTTGAACGGGCCCTGCAGTCTAAAGGGGGGTGGGGGAATGATTTTTTTCTTATTATTTACAACAAAACAAGACTCTGTACTCCAGACCGATTAAAAATAGAGAGCATTATATTGAGGGCGCTCTCTTGAGCAGGCATTAAAGTGAATTCAGAGCTATTTCCTCGTTCTTTCTGATCATTGGTGAGCACGGCATTGCAGACATGCACTGTCAAATAAATGGAAGCAAAAGTACCAATTTCATTAAGAAAAGACATACGACCTCTTTTTGAGTTCCTGATTATAAAATGAAGCCCCCTTTCATGGATGGAATTCCTAATTTAGACTCTTATTGTCACATTGGCTCTCAACGCCTACACTCTATCCTGAAGAACACTGCGCAGACCTGCATTGCCTGCAAAGTGCTACAGCAAAAAAATAGGAAATTATTTCCAGAATTTCTTACAACTTTCTCTGTTTTTTTTTTTTTAACCTTTAAATGCTCATTGGCTTTATTTTTTCATGAAGAAAATGCATTATTCATTGAGCTATTTGCTTGAAACAGAGAACACTGTTTTGATGGTCCCAGCAGTTCTGATGCTATTTTAAACTACTGCTATATAGAGATTTAGAGTTGGGGCTGTGTTTGCCTATATCAAGACATAGAATTTGAATTATAATCTGGAAAATGCAGATCTATCTTCAGGGACTTCGGTCACTGGATTTGGTGTGCATGCGTTGGTGTGTGTTATGCAATGGGAAGGCAGAGGGTTTTATCCTTTGGTTTAGAGAAGACCCAGGCAAAGGCATGAAAACTCTTAACTATCTATATATCTGTATGTCTGTCTCTGTTTACAGAACAGTGGAAGAGACTGCAGCCTAAAGACTTGTAAAATTAACTTGGCATCACTTTTATCAGCTCAAAGGCTAAACAAACAAACAAACAAACAAACAAAAAGCAGTGTCATATATTCTAAGAAATAACTTCTTAAAAGTTAAAGCTGAAAAATATTCAAGTTATTTTTGGATAACAACTTACAGAGGTAAATATAACCAAGGACTACTTTATTATCCTAGGACAGGGTTGAGATTAAAAAATAAAGAAAAGAAAAAGAGAGAGAAAAAAAGAGGAGCTTTGAAGTTGTTGTTGGAAAGGGAGCAATTCAATAACTGAAATCTACTAGGGACAAAAATGCCAATGTATTTCATTACCATGTGTAAACCTTAAATTACAGTTGATAATTTTTTAAAAATTAAAAGACTGATGCCAGCTTAATTAGTATGGCTCTGGAATTTCTTTACTGACATCACCTTTGGATACAGATACAAATAGTGATCCACTTTATGTATCTCAAGAGGGCATGTCACATTGAAATGACTGCCTTAAATCCTGGGTCTCAATGGTGATGTTGAACAACAAGTTTCCCCACTGTATTTATCCACCTATGCCCTTTCTCAAATGATGCTTTTAAAATTAATTAATCCACATGAATGCCCATGTTTTTGCAAAGGAATTTCTGAGCAGTTTGCATGGTGGCCCCTGCAAAGGCAAGTGGGGCATTTGGGAGATGATGTTCCATCTGTAACAAATTATCATTTGTGCTTTTAAAATTGTGGCCATGATTTATCATAATTACTTTTCACATTTAAGATAAGAGAAATAATGTGATGACAGCTGTTCAAAGATTATCAGATTAGATTTTGTATGATGATGTTTACTGCAGGCAGAGGACAGAGAGAGAAAAGATTGTATAGACTGTAGACTGATTAATAATATTTTGACAATTAACATTTAGATTACGATGTTTTAAAACTCCATGTTTTCCCTTTCATTGTATAGGATGATAATGGGCATAGAGGAAATCCTGGTAGATAAGTTAGGGTTTTCCTATTAATAATCTATTAAATGTTATTTTTAAATTGAATGCTGCGAATTTGACCATTGTGAATGGCCACATGAGGGCGCTGTTCACACAGCAACAGATAATTTTTCCGTGTTATAAAATAAAAATTACCTGCCCTTCTTTTAAAAAGGGTTTTTTTTTTTTTTCTGAAATCTTGAAAACAGCTGGCTATAATATTGAAAGGAGTTTGTTTTCTTAATGCGTGTAGACTCCTACTTGCATTTTACTTTCATTGTCATTTTTACAGGCCAAATGACATAGGATGAAGGCTGTTCGTAACCTGCTGATTTATATATTTTCCACCTATCTCCTGGTTATGTTTGGATTTAATGCTGCCCAAGACTTCTGGTGTTCAACTTTGGTGAAGGGAGTCATTTATGGATCGTATTCTGTAAGTGAAATGTTTCCCAAAAACTTTACAAACTGCACTTGGACGCTGGAAAATCCAGATCCAACCAAATATAGCATTTACCTGAAATTTTCCAAAAAGGACCTTAGCTGCTCTAACTTTTCACTCCTGGCTTATCAGTTTGATCATTTTTCCCATGAAAAAATAAAGGATCTCTTAAGAAAGAATCATTCTATAATGCAACTCTGCAATTCCAAGAATGCTTTCGTTTTTCTACAGTATGATAAAAATTTTATTCAAATACGTCGAGTATTTCCAACTGATTTCCCAGGATTACAGAAAAAAGGGGAAGAAGATCAGAAATCATTTTTTGAGTTTTTGGTATTGAACAAGGTCAGCCCAAGCCAGTTTGGTTGCCATGTATTATGCACTTGGTTGGAGAGCTGCTTAAAATCAGAAAATGGGAGAACAGAATCATGTGGGATCATGTATACAAAATGCACCTGCCCTCAGCATTTGGGAGAGTGGGGGATCGACGACCAGTCGCTGGTTTTGTTAAATAACGTGGTATTACCCCTGAATGAGCAGACAGAGGGCTGCCTGACCCAGGAGCTGCAAACCACCCAAGTCTGCAATCTTACCAGGGAGGCCAAGCGACCACCCAAAGAAGGTAAGCTGCCAAAGGAGAGGGGAAGGTGGGGGGCGGGGAGCACTTTGGAGATGGAGTTAAAACGTGCTGTTTCAACACACAGGTCTAATTATTACTCCTTTGTTGTCACTTTTGGGCTCATTTGATTTGTGCTATTCACAGATAAAGGTCTCTTGAGCTGGTTTTAGATTTCAAGGTTTTAGAGATACGGCGGTGAGGACTGGATAGCTCAGCAGCATGTGCTAGAAGTGCAAGTGGAATAATCAGGAAAAGGATGTGGAAAGCTAGAGTTAGCTTGCACTAGGGGTTGGTGAGGAGGGAGAGGAGTGCCTTTATTCAGGCTGCAGCCCCTCGGGATGACACACACATGCTCCACCTGTGAAATGGATTTATAGACGTTTCCCTTCTGCTCCAGCCCAGCAAAAGGTCCACTTCACTTCCTTTCTCCTATTTCCACAGAGTCCTTCCCTCACATTCCTCACCCATTTCCAGGTTTGATCTTGGGACGTCTTGACTAAAAGGTGGTGTAAACTCAGTAGCTTGCCTGTTTGGACACGAAGGCAGGGGTACCTCCCCTTCTCTCCTGGTCTGGCATATTATTTGAGGTGCTTGTGCAAAAATCTCATGCGTTTGTGTTGCTCTTTCCTGGGTCAGGAGGAACTCACTAGAAGCACAAACTCTCCAGGTCTTCTGGCTCTGGAGTCTCCTGAGGACGGGGTACGGGGTGCAATGAAAACACACACTGATCCGTTAAGACCCCATCTGCCTCTTAAGAGTGAATTTTTGCCTTTATCTTCTTGGGCCCCGGTTGATATACATGAAGAGAGGGAACGTCTCAGAGCTAGATGAGGGGAGGGGAAGTGCAACGGAAATGCGGAAGAAAAGGAAAGTACAGGAATGATTTATAGCTTTCACCCAATCCCCAGTGGGGGAGCTGCCAGAGGATTTGAGGTTGTGGATTATGTTTAATAATGCAAGAAAGCGTGACACATTTTGAGAAAATGACTTTTCTTGTTTGGAAGGTTAATGGATGTGTTCCATTCCTTTGAGGACACTGCTGATACACATTAGTTCTTGCTCCCCAATCCTGCAACCAGAGAGTGTGTTGATTTCTTATGCAGGAAATGTTTTCTGATCGCCACAAAGATCCCAGTCTGTGGAAAGGGACAGCCAAGCTCCAGTCGCCAAGCTCCAGTCCCTCTTTCCTTTCCCTCAACCAACAGAAGTTGTCTTTGTGGCCAATATAAAATTGACACGTTGTTGGAGAATTTTCTTTAAGGGTAGCCAAGGCTTTGTAAGGGGGGCGGGGGGGGGGTGGAGAGATGGGAAACTTAAATAGCCTAATACCATTTCTCTGCTGGCTGCAATTTAAGGGATGGGAATTATGGAAGTGCAGTGGTACCAGAGGAAAAGACCCGTTAGAAAATGAATGCAGATTAATGGCAGTGAGAGAGGGGTGAAAACCTTAAAGATTTCATCTGCAGATCAGTGTTTCACTATCCGCTGTGACTGAGGAAAACAAAGTGGTTTTAAATTACAGGAGTTCTTTTCTCTAGTAAAAATCCCAGAGAAGCACTTGCAACTGCAGGGATGGTATTTAACACCATTTAAAACTAATTAGTGTCCCCTAGAATAAGAAGCTACAGTACACACGAAAAAGTGTGATGTTTCAACTTGGCTAATAATCAATTAACATAGGAATCTGGTTTTTGTTTGTTTTACTGTTGTTTTAATACAATTTAGAAAACCTGTTTCTTTAATGGTTAATTTTCTATTATAAAATTGAGTGCTGATGACAGTGGAGAGTGAATTCAGTGTCACAACTCTTTTATATGAAAGGCAGTAAGTGACAAAAACAAAGTTTTTGTGCATATTAATAATGATTTTCAAAGGTTTTGTTGATCATGATCCTGAGTTATGGGCTAAAACAATGACAGGATTTATAGAAGCTACACTAGATCGACATTTGTTTTGTAAGTGAATACAAGTAAGAGTGACTTTAGACAGAAGATGTGTAAATCGTGTGACACAAATTGTATATTATCATTAATCCACTGGCAAATGAAAAACAAACACCTTCACTGACAAATATACTTACATTTAAAGTGCAGTATGATGTTAATTGAGTTGAACTAGAAAAAGTTTATATTATAGGGGAGGAACACATGCTATGTCAGTGAAAGTGTGCAGCTTCTATTCTGTATATTCTGAATGTGTGTTCTTTGTTTAGATACTCTGAGTATAAGTAATTCCCGATGACATAATTGTAGCTGATGCATTTGTGAAGTAATTCTTACAAAATACATATAACACTCTTTATGCCAGTTAAATAATCTCTTTTTGGCTAGGTTGCATTGTGGGAAAGGGTTATGAAAATCTATTGACCTTTAATTTAATAAAACTTAAGCAAAATATATCTTCAATATTTCATATTAATGATATATAAAACACTGATAAATAATTATTTAATACCATCAAATAAACTACCATATAATGACGTAAAGCTTGAGGTTAATCATTACATCTAGTTGTTCTACTCATATCTCATTTTATTCCAGTGTCATTTTATATGATAACATGTAATTCCAGCTTTAAAATTGGGTTTTTAAAATTCCACTTATATTTTATATTACTTGGTGGTTTCCATTTTCTATTAAAAACAACTCATCCTTTAAGTCATCAGAGGAATAAATACAAGATTACTCTCCTTTGACTCACATTTTATTTACTAATAAATCCTGACTCAAAAGTCCTGCCTCGAGTAAAAGCATCTTCCACATGTATTACATCATAGAAGTGGCACACATTCGAAGAGTCTTCACACTTAGTAGATGTGATTCCAGATTGTTTTGTGTAACACTGATGGTGATGGCAAAGATATATCAAATGTTGAATATTGTGAGTGTGTCCAATGGTATTATGAAATAATATTAGGTATTTAGTTTTGAACAAACAATAGACTCTCAGGAGTGGGGTGCCTACTTTGAGATAAGCTATATACTAGAACCTTCTTTAATAATATATTTGTGTACTGGAAATTTTCAGAGCCAGAAAACAACAATGGGAAAACTATTGCTGTTTTCAGTGACACCAACAATTACAAATGTTATCTTGACTATAAAAAATTATTTGACTAATGCTTCATTAAAGTATTACATTTGAGTATATTTTTAAAATTTCTTATTTAAGATCATATTTGACATACTTGGGGGTATCATGCGATTATAGAACTTAGTTATCATTTCCCTAATTTTTATATGAAATTATGAAAGCCAATTAACAAAATGAAGTCTTTTTAAAATAAAAATGTCTTATTTCAGGCAGCTTTTTAAAAACCTGTTAACATGTAATGGTTATAATTCTTTTAAGAAAGAGACCTCAAATAACATTGTGGATTACCAGATTTTACATATAAGTCTGCAGAATGGCATTTTTATTAACAAAGTGATCTTTAATTATCCTGAGGTCTTTACTATGGTTTATGAGACTCTTTTGCTGAAGATACTTTTGGACTGTATAGCTCAGATATAAAATGTGGAATTAAAGTATTTTTTACCACTTCATTTACAATAAATGATTAAAACAATTTTGGCAGAAAAATTCTACACCAGGATATCTAAATCACGTAATAGGCCTTAATGGAATCTTTGTTTCTTGCTGACATCAATGGCTCTACTTATGTGAAAGGAAATTGGGATCTCTGTATAGATTCCAGGAAATCTGAACACACACACTCATTTGTCTTTCTACTCTGCCTTTGCTAATTCTTGATATTCTACTCCCCAAGGGAAGCCTCACCACAGGCCTGCATAGACTTTAGCTCATGCCTTTGTGTGTATGTGTTGGCATTTTTAGGCACATATTTGCAATCTAGAGTCAGTTTAGTTGTCCCCATTTCTTTTTACCTTTTTCCTATTTGCCCTAAGATTACTTTAGGAGTCATCATTCACCTTCCTCTTTACACTGCTTTGATCTTACTTGTTTTATTATTTATTTATTTGAAATCACTATCAGGATGCCATACTCTTTATCAGAATGCAGACCAATTTACTGAATCTGTTGTTCCTTGAAGAAGCACCCTGACAGTTTGCTCTGTCCCTTTGCTAGATCCCACAGATCTTTGCACATACTATATTTCTGTTCTTGCATTTGTCATATTGCAGTGTGATTTTCCACTAATATTTTCATCTTGGCCAGGCACAGTGGCTCATGCCTGTAATCCCAGCACCTTGGGAGACCTAGACAGGTGGATCACGAGGTCAAGAGTTAAAGACAAGCCTGGCCAAGACGGTGAAACCCCATCTCTACTAGAAATACAAAAATTAACCAGGCGTAGTGGTGGGTGCTTGTAATTGCCCCTACGCGGGAGGCTGAGGCAGAGAATTGCTCGAACCCAGGAGATTGCAGGGAAGCAGAGATTGCAGTGAGCTGCGATCCCACCACTGCACTCCAGCCTAGGCAACAGAGCGAGACTGTCCCAAAAACAAACAAACAAAAATTTCCATCTCACCCTACCAAAATGAGTTCTTCAAGAAAAACAAAAACAAAAACAAAACCAAAAAAACTGAGGCTTTTAATTATCCAGCATGGTCTGAACAGGGTTTTAGTAAATATTGGTTGAAATGAATGTTAAATAAATGAAACAAAAATTTCAATAGGAAAGATAGCAATAATTAGGTTACAATAGAAACAATAGAAATATATGACTTTGAGAAAACATCCACCTTTTACTTACACCTCTATTAGGAGAAGATTGCTTTTTTTTATAATTTCCAATTTTATTAATGCATTATTGATGTCATTTCCTTATCTCCAAGGTGTTATTTAAAAAGAGTTTTAAAAGAACAAGAAGAAAGGAGTCATTAACAAATATTCTTAATTTTATATATGTTTATTTTAAAATGTCAATGATAAATAGAAATTGCTATGTATGCCCTTCTAGAAAAATGTGGTAAGAAAATTTGCCAATTTCTATGTCTTTGTTTTTGTTTCTCTCTCTGTTTTTATTTTCTGGCCCTAGCACTACCTGTACAGTAATGACATTTTCTAAATCCTCTCCTCCACGCTTTGAAGAAAAATATAAGCTGTCTTTCCAAGAAATAGGAAAAGACTATTTAAACATCAGTTTCAGTGTTTCTGTTACTCACTTTTGATTGTGATCTATGTTAATGATGGAATATTACTGAAAATTGTAGGCTTGGTCAAGTATAACAAAATGCCACAATTACTCTGTTTGCCATCTGAGAATTTCACCAACCAAGGAGTAGCTCATATATGTAGTATTTAATGAAAGAAAACTATTACAGGGTAACATATTTTTTGTAGACAATAGATTTGAAATATTAGGAGGGGTGTGAACACTTAAGTGCATTTGTTTGCATGTATACTATCCATGCACACATGTACCAGCGTGTGTGTTTCAGGAGATTTTTACAACAGCTGTAGATAAATGTACTTCGAGTTCATTTTCTATTAAAAGTGAGATAGGAATTTTACTTCCCTTAAAATCCAACTTTTTGCATACTTTCTTTTACTTCATTTCTTAATGGAAGCAATTTGATTGTTAAGCTGATTCATTTTTCCATATAGCTACTGTTGTAAAACATAGTTTTTATTTAGACTCAGTCTGGTATGTATTACCTATAAAGGTCATCTGGCCCTTGGAACAGAAATAAGTGTTCATTTAAAAATAAGCTTTAAAAAATTTCTTTCTAATTAATATGTAATGGGTTTTAAGATCATGAATCAAAGAGAGCTGAGTTTTGATTTGCTGTTTCTCATCATGACTACTACTCTATATTATCACTTTCTTTTTTTAAGAGTAGCCTAGTAATGCTTATTTATCAGGGTATGGGAGGATAGGAAATGACATCATGTAGGAAAAAAAAATTAATAAAATTAATGGCTTAGAATATTTCAGTTCCTGTCAGTGCCTGTGGAAATTTCTTCCAAATTCAATTAACTAATAAGAAATCAGAGCGATATTATGTTTGTCTAGGTGTGTGACTTCCTTGAAATGAAAAGCATGATTTGGTATAAGAAAAGCTTTTGTCGCTAAAATGACTCAGCCACTTAGTAGCATCTTTGACAAGTGACTGAGCTTGACTCATTAATAATATGAGAATAACACCTACTGTAATACAGTGTCATATTAAATGAGATTGCATGTATAAAACAGCACATTGCTCAAGTTATGTTAGGCCCTCAATAAATGTCAGTGCCCTTTTCTTTTCCCTCAATCTCCTTCCTTCAGCTTTTGGTGGATCAAAACAATTCCTGATTAAAACTCACATTTTATTTCAGACATATCTATATTCTTTTAAAATTTTATCATAAAATATTAAAAATTGTTTATAATTTGTATAACATAAAATTACCCAGACATGACTTATGTCCAGGATGGAAAAAGTCAACATTAAAAATGATAGATTTTTGGCTGGGCATGGTGGCTCATGCCTGTAATCCCAGCACTTTGGTAGGCTGAGGCTAGTGGATCACCTGAGGTCAGGAGTTTGAGACCAGCCCGGCCAACATGATGAAACTCCATCTCTATTAAAAATACGAAAACTAGCAGGGTGTGGTGGCACATGCCTATAATTCCTGCAACTCCAGAGGCCAAGGCAGGAGAATTGCTTGAACTCAGGAGGCAAAGGTTTCAGTGAGCCAAGATCGTGCTGCTGAACTCCAACTTGGGTAACAAGAGTCAAACTTTGTCAAAAAAAAAAAAAAAAAAACAGAGAGAGAAAGATAGACTTCCAAGTGCTGTGGAGTTGATAAAAAATAAATAAATAAAAATGATAACACTAAATATTCATACTACTTCGTGTGTTTTTCTTTATTGTTGGTTTTTTACCTTTAATACAACTTGCATATACAGGACTGGAGTACGTTTTATTTTATTTTTTTCGTTTCATTTTGTGTTTGTCTAGGGAGAATGGCGAGGAAGAGAAGAAGTGACTGAGTAACTATGTGATGCTACATAGCAGTGATATGGGTGTGCAATGTGTTGAAAACCATTTGAAACTTTTATTTGTGTAAGAGTGTGTGTGTGTGTGTGTGTGTGTGTTGTGGAGAGGAAGAGGTAGTGACACTGGTTTAAACACATCCTTTCTCTGGTGATTTTATTAATAGGCAAACATTTATTTACTGATTAGGAATCTACTGAATATTTGATGTTTTGTGCATGGAATTCTTAATGAGTATAATCCTGGGGACCAGAAAAGGGAATTTGGGTTGGAACCTTTAAGAAGGATTTCTATATTTCATGTGTGTATGGTTGAAAATATGAATGAGCAAAGCAAATTTGAAACAAAAGAATGCCGTTAATAATGAAGTTGCCAAGTGTAGAGGGTGTAGTAGCTCTCTGGAACAAGACTTACATACATTAAGCATGGATTCTTATAACCTATTATCATAATTGAAATAAATTTTCATTGAGACATTTTTCATTATGTTTGAAACTGCTGATAATGATTCTTTGTGAAGAATTTTATTTAAATATTGTATTTATACTTGAAACAGTTACAATTTTTCTACGTATTTCTCATTATATGATATCATTATATGGTATTTAGTGTATCTAGTACCCAACCCTTTAAATTTTATTTTTGTACATTAATGTATATTTATATAAAATATTCTCTTCAAATCAGTGCAGTTTTTGAAACTTTGATTGTATTCTTATCTTTTGGATATAAACCATAGAGAATTGATGATCAATAATGATTTAGAGTGCATATTTAGAGTGCAAATCAATCAATAATGATTTCAAGTGCATTTAATCATTTGAACTTGACTATGAATTTAGAGCATTTAACAAAGGATCATAAAGCCATCTAGATATGTGTCTATTTTGTATTAGACAAAGAAAAGGCAACATCTCAATACCTTTGGGTTGATGAAGGCATGACTAGTAATGCATCAGTTAGATCACGATAGTGGTATGTGCATCATTCTGGGCCTGGAAAGTTGTCCTTTGAATATCGTTGCTGATAGGCAGCAAAGCTATTTAAGTTAAATGATTTTTGGTTATTTTAATCTTTGCTGGATTCTGCATAATGAAGTTTATGTTTTGAGATATATTTTAAAAAGAAATTATCCTGAAATGGTAGGCCATATTCAACCACTTGGAAAAAAAGGATAACTTTGCTGGAATTTCATCCAGTGAATTGTGATCAGTTATTAGGGACCAATGATCCCAAATAGCCCCCAACAAAGCTTACATAATTAGATATTGAAAAGAAAATCCAAAAAGCTTGGCATTAATTTGAGAATTCTTATATTTTCTTAAGGTAAAATTTCAAAATGTCATCTATGAGACTCTATGAAATGCCACAGGCTCTACATTCAGTTATCTTTCAGTTATCCTCCAGGAATTTTGTGCATTTGCTGAGAATGACCTAGCTACATGACTATAAATGTTTAATAATGTATTTCTAGTTTGCATTGAGAGTTAAATAAGTAACAAATGTACTAAATACATGAGCATGTAGCTGATTAACTCAAAATTAACTGAGTGAATAGGAGTCTTTTCTGAAATCTAAAATATTTACTGATGTGCATTTTTCCCACAACCAATCTGTATCACCCACTGATGATCCTTGGGGCATGTTATAAAATATGAGGGTAAAATGGTTACTATTTGGTTTCCATCATGTAAAATGAAACAATTTACCGACTACCTTAATCCTGGATAGTTTCTCAAATTATTTCTACTAAAAAAGAAGTTTATTTGGGGAGTGAGAATTTTCTTTTTTCCAAAAGAGAACAAACATGGGCGTGAGAAAGACGTTAGAATACTGATGGATCCAGATTGCAATATTTAGGATGTAGCAAATGTACTCAGACATTAATGCATAAAAAGCATTAAGAAAATTGTGGAGTCAACCATGGAAGTTTATCTAGGTAGAATTACTTTTTAACAACAGATATGTTAAGGTAATTTAGAAATGTCACAGAAAAATTTTCTTTCATGGGTAGTTCATCCTAGATTAGTAGTACACAACATTCATTACATGACATTTCTACTGGTGGTCCTCCTTTTTAAGTTTATTTTTAAACTTTTGATAATTTTTTTAATTTCTATATTAATATACCTAAACAGTAATAATTTGTTCTGCAATAAGATGCATTTTTAAGGAGAATATTTACATATCATTCATAGGAAAATAAAGACTTTATAAATAAAGAGAATATAATAACACCTGTGATTCAGGAAATAATTTCTAGTTTGCAAAGCTCTATAGCACATACTGTTTTTTATGAGCAATAAGTGTGTCAGGCACATATTATTTGCCCCGTTGATGTGTCAATTATGCAGAATACTCTAAAGATTATTGTCTTTCTTTTTAAATAATTTTGCTACAAATCAGATCAAATGAAAAGCTAAAGAATTTCAGAGCTATCGATGTTCTCAATCCTCTGTGTTGAAGTACTTTTGAAACTGAATCACAAATATTCAGACTTATAAAGATCTTTCAACACTGTCTAGTCCAAATCTTACTTGATTAATGGAACCCTAATCTACAAATATATAGTGGGATCATTATTTCAGCTGAGCACAACTCTTTTTGGAATTTACATTCAAAAGCATCTCTGTGAGATAAAAGATGAACAGTCATTTATGGCTATTCGATAAATCTAATCATTAAAATTACCTGGTATTTGTTCAGGACAATTATCAGAGTATAGTTTGACATACTACTTAATGTAGACTAGTGTCTACAAATTAAAGCTTTTATTCATTAGATTTTTTTGTTCTATTTTGTATATATAATTTAAACAAATGTGAGGTAGGTCTCATAAAACAGTTGATTTCAGTCTAAAATTATTAAATTTAAAGAGCATGTATTTCAAGTTCAGAGTCTGTATAGATTTATTAAGATGATCTGTCTTGGATTTTCACTTTATTATCATTTTCTGGGAAAACTATGGTTTGGAGAAATAATGCCCTACATTCTTGGTTACCTTGTGGTACATTGAGAAATAGCATTGAAAGTGAGAAATGAGCAAAGTCAGGGAGAGTCTTCCTCTGGTCCTCTCCCCTTGCATTGTTGTGGGTTGGCTGCATAGGTCCTCTGTTGAAGGTTACAACTTCTATCAGGTGAGCTCCCTCTTTGAGGCTCTGGTGATCATGCCCCTTACTCCTTTAGGCCTATGGGCAGTCATGGCTCCTCACTCGTTGTAGCCCTGGGCACTGAACTATCTCTCCTTGCTTACTCTCTAAGCACTATTAATGCTGTTTGTACTTGCTTCTCAGAATACTTTGAGAACCATGGGTTTCTTACTGGGATCCTGATTAACACAGGGGTGTATAGGTGAGTTAGTGAGTGGGTGAGTTAGTGAGGTGATTTTGGAATATATATAAAATAGATCAGAAATCAGCATTTTATATTGTGATCCTTCAATGTAATGTGCTAAAGGCCTTATATAATAATTATCCCTTTTACAGATGGGTACACAGAGCAGCCCAAGTGAACAGAGAAATAAATAACAAAGAAGTAATAAAAATTAAAATATTAATGCGTGTTTGTCTTAATAACTCTTCTTTGAGTTTAGGCCCTCTAGGTTTTTTTCTGTATTTATCTGTTGGTTTTTTAATTGCATCACCATTTTAAAAATTACATAATACATATATATTCATATACATCATACATAATTTTTTTCAGTGTTGATTTGACAGTGGAACGTTTGCACTGCTCTAGATGTTCAAAGAAATTTGTGTGAGCTGAGCCAAACAAATTGCTTCAAGGCTCCCATATAAAACATAAAAATTCCTGACAGATTAAGAATTTAGTTCTAATTTTATATCATTTTAAAAATAGAAAGATAAAAATAAAAATAAAATTTTGCTATTCAAGTTTCATTTTGCCTGATGATCTTGCTGTGTCAACACAAAACAGAACCAAAACATGCACACACAAAATGTATTTTTGTAGATCTTCTTTGTTTTATTCCAAAAAAGAACCAAGGCATCTAAGTTTTCCTTTATAGTTTCATAAGGAGAATTACAGCTTTTTACTTTTCCTTTTTGTTTGTCAGTTTGTTGCTTTTCACATCAAGAAGGGAGCCTGAGAGAAAAAGAAGTAACTGTAGAAAAAAAAAAAATAAAAGGCTGACTTTTTTTCCAGACTTCTATTGAAACAGCTTTATGAATTTTTTAAATAGGCAATGCAGATCAAATATTTTATGTATGATGGATGTTTTTGGAAATACATCTTCTTATGTTTACTACTTATGATAATTGTAATGTAAAAAAGAGGGCAACTTGGGAAGATAAAAATCTGTTAATATAATCTTCCACGTAAATTTGGCAAACTTTCAAAGATCTGTCTCTGCACTGTAGAGTAAGAAATTTCAGTTTATTTTGGCTTCCAAGAGAGGTCAGCTTCCTTTACAGATATGTCAGCCTGTGGTCAGTTCCCTTTGGCTGACCTTGGTTTTTATAACTTAAAGGACAAACTGTATATTTTTAAAGTGAGAAATTAGTCAATTGCAATGGCCTTTTTTAAATAGGTTTTGCTTCCAAATATGAAGTAAATAGCCATAGAGCAACATTGTTTCACTTCCAAGAAAGATAACATTTTAATACTTAGCTTGTAGTGTATTAAAAATCTACTCTTTTAAAAACATATGACTTCTTTCTGTTTAGCGGTTTCCCCGGAATTTTCTGATGATGATACTTTGGCGTTCAGTTGGTAATAAAGGGTCACAAATGAATTCTAGGTATAATAAATATTACATGTGCTTGCTTCTGGCCTCTGGATTCTGAGACCACAGAAACCACAAATACGGAGCAGTGGAAGTTTAGGAGAACAGAAGTTGATCCACTAAATAAAGAACTAAGTTAGGCAAAAGAAATGAGTAAATGGTAGGATGTGAATTAATACAACATTTTCTCCCCTTAGCAGTGGAACATTTTCTTCTAAATAGAAACCAATATGTAAGAGCCTATTAAAAACAGAGCTGCTTTGGATGAAGTGGGCAGAAAGCCTACAGCCGTGCCTAATCAGTCTTTCTTTTCTTCCTGTGTTGATATGAGTGGCAATTCTGCTTGAAAAATCACTGCAGAACTGTAAATCAGTGTCTCCATATGAAGCCACGTATGAGAAATTAATGTTACAAACTTCCTTCCATTTAAAACTAGTATTTTCAGTTTTAAGGTCAACAAGTACGTGTAAGGACTGTCAGTTTGTTCTTACTGTGTTTTGCTTAGAACAAAATTTGTAACTTGTCTAGGATCCCATGGCCTGCTTATCTATCTGTGCGTAATTTTTTTTTCTATACTCTACTCTTCCTCACACAACCCAAAAATCAAGTTTGCCTAACTCCCACTCCTTCTGTAAGTCTTCAGCTTTCTCTGGTGCTTCTCAGGTATCTTCAATGCCTGCTGGGTAGTGTCCCATAAGCATTCTCTGCCACTTCTCCACCATGCCTCACCCTGTCTGGTAGGCATTTGCAATCTCCTGCCAGGACTCTGTGCCTCTGCTTTTGCTTAGCACAGACCTTAGTGTCATGAAGTCAAGCTGTGTTTAAGCCAGAAGAGAGACTCCCGCTTTCCACTCTGTGTCACACTTGTGAAATATGAGATCTGCTCATGTCCTACCTCTTGTGCCTGTGATATAAACACTTTCTTCAGAATCTGTCTGGAGCCTGTTTGTCCTGAGACTCCGTGTCGGACATCAGGGCAGGCACCACAATTCTCCATCTTTCTCTCTGGCCATCTGAACTCCAGACGTCTTCTACCCTGGGCTCCCAAACAAAAACCCTCCTGCAAATTGGCTTACTCCAATCATATCTTTTTCTCACATACTAATTTACTCAGATAAATGCAAATATTTATTTAGAATTTTTAAGTACAATTGATAAATGTTCAGATGCCTTAATTTTAAATCTTTAAAAATGTAATACATTTGGGTGGTATACATTCTGCCTCTCCTTTATTGAGTCCTCACATATTTCAGTTGAAAACTTAAGTTTCTGGGAATAAGCTGAAGTTATTAGAGCAGTAATAATTATGTTTAATTTCTGTGGTTGTTCACACATAATGAACATCTTTAACTGAAGACATGTTAATAAAATAACAACAGGCCAGTCGCGGTGGCTCACGCCTGTAATCCCAGCACTTTGGGAGGCCGAGGCAGGTGGATCACGAGGTCAAGAGATCGAGACCATCCTGGTCAACATGGTGAAACCCCGTCTCTACTAAACACACACACACACACACACACACACACACACACACACACACACACACAATTAGCCGGGGCATGGTAGCTCATGCCTGTAATCCCAGGTACTCAGGAGGCTGAGGCAGTAGAATTGCCTGAATCCAGGAGGTGGAGGTTGCAGTGAGCCGAGATAGTGCCATTGCATTCCAGCCTGGGTAACAAGAGTGAAACTCTGTCTCAAGAAAAAATAAAAATCAAAATAAAAAAATAACAACAAAAAGCTTATTAGCATTGACATTACTTAGGTATCAGTAGATAATTGAGGTGTCATGAATGCTTTTCACCAAATTGTTCCAGACTTCTACCATTCTGGGTTTATGTAGGAATTGTGTTACTGGCCCACTAATGGTTGTATGGGGTTATATGATTGGCTCTGGCTAATGAGTTGTGAGCAAAGTGACATTTCTCACTTCTGATTTGAATCATTTTATTGCTGGAATAAGACCATGAAAGTCTCTTTGTTTCTAGCATGGATACCTGTACCTAAAGAGAAGGGGCTCCTCTCTCAGCTGAGTTCTAGAGTGACTAAAATGAGAAGGTCCTCCACTCTAAGCCTTTGATTCTCTATGATGGCTGTGAGGCATTAGCAAGGAATAACTTTTCTTGTTTTGAGATGCTGAGAAGTTGGGCATTGATGTTGAAACTACAGCCTAAGCTATCCTATTTTTTAAAATATATTTTTTATTGCACTTCAGGTTCTGGGGTACACGTGCAGATCATGTAGGCTTCTTGCATAGGTACAAACATGACAATGTGGTTTGCTGCCTCCATCCCCCCATCACCTATATCTGGCATTTCTCCCCATGTTATCCCTCCTCAACGTCCCTACCCTCCATTGTCCCTCCCCTACTCCCCCACCAACAGACCCCAGTGTGTGATGCTCCCTTCCCTGTGTCCATGTGTCTTCATTGTTCAATACCCACCTATGAGTGAGAACATGTGGTGTTTGATTTTCTGTTCTTGTATCAGTTTGCTGAGAATAATGGTTTCCAGATTCATCCATGTCCCTACAAAAGACACAAACTCATCGTTTTCTTTATGGCTGAGTAGTATTTCATGGCATATACATCCCACAGGTTTCCTTGTCCAGTCTATCATTGATGGGCATTTGAGTTGGTACCAGGTCTGTGCTATTGTAAACAGTGCTGCAGTGAACATACATATGCATGTGTCTTTATAATAGAATGATTTATAATCCTTTGAGTATATACCCAGTAATGGAATTGCTGGGTTAAATGGAATTTCTGTTTGTAGATCCTTGAGGAATCGCCACACTGTCTTCCACAATGGTTGAACTAATTTACACTCCCCGCAACAGTGTAAAAGTGTTCCTATTTCTCCACATCCTCTCCAGCATCTGTTGTCCCAGATTTTTAATGATCACTATTCTAACTGGCATGAGATAGTATCTCAATATGGTTTTGATTTGCATTTCTCTAATGACCAGTAATGATGAGCATTTTTTCATATGTTTGTTGGCCTCATATATGCTATCCTATTATGACATATATATAATGTCCACTTGAGGTGGATTGGAGAGCAGTTGTGGTGTGCTAAAAGTAGATTCGTTACATTGGTGATGTGTTCCATAATCCAGATGTAATTAGGTGACAGCCATGCCAATAAATGATATTTTGGAGGGAAGAAATTAAGCACTTATTTACCTTGTACTCTGAGGTAGCTGCAGATATTGCTAACAGAGCACTCTGGAACTCACTGTAGGTATGATTTATCAAAACAATCTTGTTTTAGCCCAGCTAAAATTAATAAATATGGAAATAAGTGCAGTAATTCTATATTTTTATAGGAGAACATTCTTTCAACATTTATTTAAAGATACTTGAGGTTTTCTTTATTTTAAAACTAGATTAGAGAGAAGTTTCTGTGGTCCTTTGCTTTACCTTGATTATTACAGAATGAAGTGAAAAACATGTATTCTAGCATGGTGGTTTTGCCGAAAGGTAAGAAATTGTCCTACTATCTTTTGTCCTTTGTTTCTGCTTTTTGTCTTTCCTTCGTACCTACCTTCCTTCCTCTTCTTCTCTTGTATTCTTTCATCTTTTCTCTCTTCTGTTTCTTTCACAGCCCCTCCCTCCCTCTCTCCCTCTCTTCCTCCTTTGTTCCTTTACTCCCCCCGCCTTTTTTTTTTTTGATACTTAGTCTATAATTTATAAATGTTGGTCTGTAGATTAGACATTGTAAGAATTTGCACAGAATCTGTTATTAATATACATATAGGTGTTTGGTAAATAAGTATTTCCATAATAGGTCATGAGGAACTTGTAATCACTTCACAAGCACTGCTTCATTAATCTTAACCATTTTCTTGTGAGGTTAATTGTGTAGCAATAATTAACCTCCCCTTTGAGTAGGTGGGCTTTTGTCACATCACAGAGAAGTATTCTTATCTCCCCTGAGAGGCAGGAGAGGAAAAGTAGGCTGTTGTAAACTTTAAATAAGACTCCATGAGTTAGTGGGGAGGAAATAATTCTTCCCAATGTTAGTGGTTTGCTGGCAAGCTTTGTTCTACAGGGCTATGCTTTCCATTTCATTTCCTGGCTTTCCTATTCTCAAGAAGTTTGGATGATGATATGCTCATTAATTATAAAAGAGACTTCAGCAGTCAAAGAGGAGTACACATAGGCCATGAGCAACAAAGAAATTAAAACAAAATGAAAAAATAAACATTTTCTGGTATTTTTTCTTCTTATATATTGTGACAAAAATCCAGGAATGGAGTGAATTGCCAGTTTAGTTCCCACATTTGTATATCTGATCTGTCACACACACATCCACATATACACTTAAATGTGAATATATGACATTAAATGATCACAACTATTATATGCATATATAATTTGAAAAGATAAACATTTTTCAATAGTTTGGGAATATATTCCCTGTTAAACTGAGTTTACTAGTGAAGTATTTACTAAATATACTTTTAACCAGAGTGATTTATGAGAAGATCATAGGAATAACAAAGCGTAAAAATACCTTTAGCCAAGGAAGCTTTAAATTTTAATTTGATTTTTTTGAAAATTCACATGATGTCTTTTTAATCCATACATTCAGAGCACTATTCTGTGGATCTTTTTGTATGTCAGAAATTAAAGTTTGACTTAGGATTTAAAAGTCAATCGTTTGTCAAGTAGGTTTCTAAAGGTGAAAACAAGTGTTAATTTCAAAAGAGAAGAATTTACTTTTACATTTCTGAGGAAGTCACATATATTATATACTAATAAATTAACAGTCTCATATTCACTTTAATCATTGGTTGTTTCTTTGGCAGTTTGTTGCATGCTAGATTCTACACTCCCTCAGCTATAAATTCAGTTCCAGAATGTAGGAAGGTAATTTTAACGTAAAACAAAAATTGCTGCAAGAGACAACATGTCATAGTGATTAAGAGTCAGTCTTCCTGGTTTCCAGTCCCAATTTCCAACTTTTCAGCCTTGAGACTTTTACACACTTATCTAAACATCAGGATTTGGTTTGTTTTGTTGTTTTTTTTTTGGTTTAGTTTCTGTATTTCTGTGAAGTGGTGATGATTTTAATGAGAGAATTGGAAGGTTGAATGGGGTAATGCCTGTAAAACATTTAGCATAATGCTTGGACTGTGTAGTAAAGACTCAACAAATGTTAATTCCATTAATTGGGTAATCCTGAAACCCTTTACTCCGATTAGAATTCTTTATTACAACAAATAAAATTTGATTCATAATAAAAAGTGTTCAATCTCTTTAACTGACCTCCAAGAAATTAAAATTAAAATGCGTCCTGGATTGTTAAGTCCTCAGAAATTTATTGCATCTTTAGTTCTTCATTTCCTCTGAATACTCATGCACATGAGAAAAGATGTCTGAGTTAAGACATGTCTGTTCTCCTTTAGTCCTCATTTCAAATATCAACCACTATTTACAGTATCATCACTTTTTCCTTTTAAAATGGACTCGTCAGTTTTATCTCGAGATTGTTTGAAAAAGGATCATTGCCCCAAATGATGGTTTCCTGAAGACCAGAAGAAACTAACCAAGAAAAGGCAAATATATTTTGGCCACCTACGTAACTTTTTCTTAGTATTTTTCTGTAAATATGGATGTCCATTTGGACTAGTCCTTTCTCAATCATGTTAAAGTTTAAATATATTTACTTCAATTGGTTAAATCAAGTTAACAATCTCTATTCTGATTTCTTCCTAAGGATTGGTATGCATGATAAAAAGAATCAAACTATAATTTAAGGCTTGGCCTGCATTGAATGCCTTTTTCCTCCTGAGCAGAGTCTATTGAAAAATATCTCGCTTGCTGCCTCCTTTTTAACATTTATTCTTAGGCTTAATGTAGGAAAATAGCAATAAAATATAAATCCATATTCTGTTTTTCAAAAGATCATACTGTTTTACTTTCAATTTTATGAAACTTTTACTTTTAGATATTACAAACAAGAGAATTAGAAATGTGATGTTAAATTTTTAACTCTCTGTAGTCCTTTGTATTTGGAAGAGCACTTGGATTAGAAGACTGCCTTCTATATGAGATTTTGCCATTACTGTGTGAGCAAATTCAGGCAAGTCACATAATCTCTCAGAGAGAGCTTCAGTTTGCTCAGTTATAAAGATCAAATGATCGTCTGTAGCACACAGGATTGTATGGAAAATATAATATACATGAAAGCTATTTAGAAAAATGAAAAGCAGCATGCAAAAATGTCGTTATAGTTATTATTGCCAACATAAACTTGTAAATTTGTTCACATTTATTAGTGTAGTTCATTGGCTTGTATGTATGTGAAATAATGATCCTGTTCTTTGATGATAAATATCACAAATTATTGGATAGATTTGCCAGTTTTGACATTTTAAAGTAAGACTCTGATATTCTGTTAGGATTTATCTCTTTGGTTTTTCTTTTTACTTTCTACATCAATGGAAGCAATGAATTTCAGCCTCATAGTCACACATTTCAGAGTTCCATTCCCATCCCTGACTTCCACTAGCTTTGTGACCTTTGGCAGTTTGCCTCATAGTTATGAACCATATTTTCTGCATCTTCAAAATAGAAATCATATCTATGCCATTTCTTAATATCATCTGTATGAAAAATAATTAAGATTAATGCACAAATAATGCAGAAGTGGGAAGTTCTCTTAATTCAGGTTGTTAAAGTAATCTGAAATGTTAAATTTTAGGCTGTCCACAGAAAATGAAGTATAATGACATCAATTTTATTCAGCTCCAGTTTTGCTCATCTGTAGATGAAGATCAGAATATAATGAGTTACTTTATAACAGGCTTCCACTCTTACATCAATCAGACAAGCAGCCTGAAAATAAACACATGCTTTCTGTCGTTTTGTTTCCTGGGAAAGTCAAGAGTTAGCATTAAAAGAAAATGAGTACGAATGAAGGTTTATATATAAAAAAAAGCCCCAAGTGCTAAAAAAAAAAGAAAGAAAGAAAGAAAGAAAAAAAACCAAAACTGGGAGAAATTGTAGTTTTACAGAACTATTTGTTTTTTCATTGTAGGGGGCAAGTGATATATATAAATAAGTGTAGGTCTCTGTGCCATATCATGTAATTAAGACTGAAATGTATTAATCTTTAAGGAAAGCAAATTAGGTAAATTTTACATCAGTAAAATATTTGAAACATGAAAGTATGAAAACATGTTAATAGAGCTTCAAAATTTTGTGCTATGTTTTTGTATCAGTCTTGAAAAAAACTACAGATTGGTATCTGTCCTCCTCTGCAAGTGATAGGTGGGAATATTTCACAGGACAAATGTGATCAAGCAGCTAACCATGGTTTTGTTCTGATGAGATTACTTAGCAAATTTAGTAGATAGACTAAACATTTTCCTGTTACTTAAAATACTTACTCAACTTGAAAAGAGTTTTGTCAAACTAAGACTTTGTAAACGCTTTTTAAAAACACTCAGTTTTGTACCTTTGAACAAGTGTAGCAAAATTAATATTAAAAATGCAAATTTTTATAGATCTTTGTTTAATTCAGGTAATACCAGCCTAATACATTTATTTTGATTAATTATAGCTTGCTACAACTGGCATTGCACAACTGAACTCCAAATGTATAAACTTTTCTGTCAACCTGGCATCTGTGGGAAATGGCTGCTTTAGTAATCCATTAACAGAAAGTTACCATCTGTAATAGATATTTTGAGAATTCAAATGGAACAAACAACAGACTACTAAGCCCATATTTTGTATTTATTTTTTTCTGTATTTCATAATCACAATACTAATGAATTATTCTTCTGTGTCAGGTAAAATTTTAAGTATTACCTTTTTCAGTCTTCCTAAGGGCCCCATGAGGTAGTTATTATTACTACTTTTGTTTTCTGGATGAAAAGACTGAGATACAGAAAAGTTAAGTGACTTGCATAGTATCACATTGAGAAGGGGCAGAGCTGAATTCATGTTTATTCTCTGAACACTTACACTATACCAGCACTCTAAAGATACATATGAACCAATATTATTTAAAAACTCAAAAGGAACTTAGTTTATCCCATCTTTTGTAACTTTAGGATGGTTTCAAATAGAAAAAAAAAATCTATTTTAAAGCCTGCAAAGTACATCTTGAGATATGCTTAGTGGCCTCTGTCTGATAATGCTTCTTCAAACTCTTAGTGTTTTCCAAGCTATACCCTGCATGCATCCTCACTAATAAAAGGACTTTCTTCTTTAACGAAGCATATTGCTTAAAGAATCCTGCAATCTCATCTCTCCCAGAAAACCTCCAAGTGATAAAAATGGAATATTGATTTTAACCTGCTCTGAGACATGCAAAGATTACTTTTTACTCACTAATGTCAAGTTTTTTGAATTGCTACATTTTAAATTAATAAATATATTTATTTAGATATAAGTTTAATCTATTTTTAACATTTTGTTTTAGAAAAATTTGAATGTCTTAGGTTACAGGGGCATAGATGTTAAAGGCTTTGCAGTTTAATTACCTTGAACTTTACTTAGCACCGCATTAATACACGGGGTGCTTAATCTTTTCTGTAATTATGATTATAGAAGATCAAAATAAAACTAGAATTAACAATGATCTTTTCTTATATAAGCTAATGATTTTAAGTTGGTAAGATGTCATTTCTATTAATTAGACAAAAATAATTTATAGTTAGATCAACCATCTCTAGTACCAGAATATACAGGATACCTATAAAAGAAAGAGAGGTGATAAGTTCATTCTTTGATTTAGAGAATATTTTATTTAATTTTTGTCTTTAAAATAATTTTTATCAGTTTTTCTGTAACTCTCAACTTTTATTTGCCTGAGAACCAAAAATAAATATCTTCCTATTAGAAAAAAGGATAAATCCTGATCCATTCTAATAAAATAATGTTTTTGTAGAATTTTCTTATATTTGGTAACAACTACTGAAAATCAAGCTGATGCAGAGTTTTTTTCAATGATAAGTGATTCAATGTTTTAGGGATGTGACAGTTTCCTCAGAGGAAGTGATCAAAACAAAATTAATTTTCTTGATAAAAAGAACAGCTACTTCATTTATTCATTTATTCTAAAGAGGGAATTCAGAGAACTTATGTAGGTCATTGTCAGAAAAAAAAAAAAAAAAAAAGAAAGGAGAATGTAGGGCTAAGGGCCCCAGGTCATGGGGTGTCCTTTATGCTGTACTGAGGCGCAGGATCTGAGAAATAAAGAGCCAGGACACAGAAGTACAAAGAAAGCACAGCTGGGCTCAGTGGGGCTATGCCACCTATAAGCAGAGGCAGAGGAGGCCCTGAATATCCAGAAGCATCTGCATTTATTGTGTATAGTTTAGGGGGCAAGGTAGTGAGTGAAGTCATCTTTGATAGTGATAGGGTTGTGAGCAATAAAATGAGGAGTCCACCCCCATTAGGTCACCTAGGCTAGGAGGTGGACAGTACGTAGCAAGAGGTCCACCCCCATTAGGTCATCAAGGCAAGGAGATGGGCCATGTGCAGTAAGGGGTACACCCCCATTAGGTCACCGAGGCATGGAGGTGCGCCGTGGCGCAGTGAAGAGGGTGCAGTGTACAATATCTCTATCTATGGGCATGCTATTCCTAAGAGTATCTATAGGAGGCTGCGTTAAGTCACACAGCAGTGACAGAGCTGTCAAGGTCTACTGCCACCTGCTGGCAGCTTCCAGTGAGTTCTGTAGGAGGATGCTTTTGAGCTAGCCCAGTAACAAAAGCTGATAAAGTTCAGTCACCAAGGTGCAACTATCCAGAGGGGTTTTGAGCCCTTAGATGCTCCAGGGATTGCCAGTCTGAGGGCAGCCTTCCACAAGAACTGGACGCAAGGTCCTACAACTCCTTTATCAGGAGGAGTGGCTCTTGCCCCAAGCCTGCCATACAGTGGGTATCTTTACAATACTGAACGCTGCCGCCTGGGCCATGGATTCTTGTCCTGGTATAACTGTTTTTCCCTTAAATCACTCTCTGCACCGTGTCTGCTCTAGACATTTCTCTGACTATAAGCTGCTTATTCCTTAATTCATGCTCTGTACCGTGTATGCTCTAGGCATTCCTCCAATTATGAACAAAGACATATATATATATGTATATATATATATGGAAATTACTTAGTTTTAAGATATTCTTTAGGCACTCATTCTATGAACTAATATATGATTATACATAAGGGATTATATAAAGGGAAAAAACTGAGTAGTAACACTACAAACTGAGATATTCTTCAAGCCCTAATTCTATAAACTAATATATGATTATATATAAAGGATTATATAAAAGGAAATGACTGAGTAGTAACACTATAAACTGAGATATTCTTCAGGAACTAATTGTGCCAGGATTCTGCTTAGTTCTTCCCTGGTGCCTATATAGGGGGTTACCCACAGGAGAAAATACAACAAAATTAAGTATCTGAAAAGTACATAAGATGATTTAAAGTTTCCATTTTCTCCTTATTTATTTTGTTTTCTTGAATTTCTTTCATATTTATATAAGCTAAGAAAACATATTTCCCCTATTTTTGTAATGACTTTTGTTAATTTTTATGTAATTTGTAACTATTACATTTATATTACAACTGGAACATATCCTGTTATCTCTAATATAAATTATTTTTATACTTCATCTTTTTAAAAGTTGTATTTAAATTATTCAAAAATTCTTATATCATGCTAATTATGTGAAAGGACTTTAGGTACATAATTAAAAATACTCTAGCATTTGTATAAGTGAACAGATTAAGAAGAAGAATTTAGAAAACCATTCAAGGGCAATTTGCTTGTTTTGAACATCTGGTTAACAGCTGGAGTAATAAAACTTAACACAGCAGTAACCATCTTTTACACTGATCCTCCATGAACACACAAATGCTAGGAAGGATTAACTACTATTAATTCTTGCTTGCTTTTGCCATATTGATTTTCCTTGAAAAAAATTGAGAATCCTTAACTGTAGAATAGTTGAAATTTATATGCATAATATGAATAACACTGATTAAAACCATATTTCAATTTAATATAAATGCAACAAAGAAAGCTAGTTCTTGACAGCTGATACAGATATATATGATAGAATGTCCTTGAAATTCACATAATCACATTTTAGACAATAAACAATATTATACTAATAGCCAATGTCATATTCAGCAGAAATTAATTTTGAATTGACTAGTTGAAAAAGACTAGGCTCACACCTTGTCAGATGTTTAATACATTTGTTAGCTTATACATTTATATAATGTATTTTATATAAAGTATTTACTGTATATTTTAAAACTACAAGTTTTTACCTTTTTTAGTGATTCTTTTTTAAGTATCAGTTTCTTTGTTTTCATTTAGTATGTTGATACTTTGGGATACTTTCAACTGAAAGTATTAAATGAGCCTGCATTCTCAGATCACAGGGAAAGAGTTACTTTTTTTAATTTAATTGTAAAAATAAATAATTGTTGTTCACACAATTACCTTGTTCAGGAAATACCAGAAGTTGATGTGAATTGTCCTTTCAAGGTACAAATCATTCAGAGTCACTCAAATTAATATTCCATCCTTTTAAAATTTTACTTCCATACATCCAAATTTCTACATATATTGTAGGCTGAATAGAATGACAATAAAAATAAGATTGAAACTCTTGTAAAGCAAACTGTGATGGACTTTTTTAAAAATGTCTCATCTCTAGATAAATGGTTCAGTTACATAGCAAGGGATGTTGTTTTATCATTACTTTTACACAGTAATCTGATTTTTAAAATCTTATCAACAAATAGGATTGAGTTTTGCCACAAGTTTTTTCTTTTCAGCAAAAAGTTAATTTAACTCATGTTATGTTACCATAGTTGTGTATGGCAAGCATGTACACAATTTATATGAAATAAGCTGGATAAATGGCTCTCAGAAAATGATGATTCTTAGTGTTTTCTTTCTTCTTAGTCTAAAATCATTTCGCAAAAATTACATATTTGCTTATATTTGTTTATAAATATATAATTATTAACATATGTAGAGCATCCCAGAGTGAAGTAGTATACTATAAGTTCAATGATTTTATATACAAAAATGTATTTTGTACCTTAATTTTTCAAGAAGTGCCTCTAGGTATGGTATTACATGAGGTAGTAATAGCCGACAAGATTTATTTATATATTATGTTATTAGCCGTCAAGTCAAAGCCATGGAATATAAATAGGGAATATACTTAATATGTACCAAAAATGAGAAGAGTATTTAAGATTTTTGCCATTATTGGGAAGAAACATACATTATAGGTGGCAAAAAAAAATCATTATAACCTATGGCCATTAGGATTTAGATTGGACTTTCAATGATTGTCAGGAATGTAATTTGAGTGAAGGAAATAGCTTAACCTAAATAAAAGCCAGGTGCTTTGGATATTAATGTAATGGTAATGGGGGAACTTCAGAAGAAATTTGTGTTGAGTGTGGAGGGAGGGAAATAGTTGTTATGAAGGAGGTAAACATTGAGTGAAGTTTAAGCTTGCAAATTTAGACTATCTGGGAAGGGGAATAGGGAACCATATGCCTTAATGGAACCATGATGAGGCTTCTGCAGTAATCCAAAAATAAATTGATTACAACAGAAGTAACTGAAAAACAATGATGAAAAGCAGTGTGATTAGTTTGAAACATTTAAAATGGCAAGGTGTCATGAATTTTTTTAAGTGAAATACCAGAAGGAAATAAAAGGCTTCACTTTTGATGATTGTGATATTGGCACAAGTCAGGAATTTGCAAAGGGGAGCTGGTTCAAGTTGAGTCAAGTATGGTGCAGAAATGATAAGTCTGAGGTTTTGGCAGATAATTAAATTGGCAATGTCCTGTGGAAAAACAAATAGAATTTCATATTATAGCCCTGCCACTTAATGGCAATGGATTTACCACATAACAAATTAACAAATCTAAGCAACTTAGAATAGTAGCTTTTATGCAATTTTAGTACTTACTAATTTTGGGGAAAATATAAAACAATTGGAGAGGGGAATCTAAGTTAATTTTCAGAGGTAAATTTATTTTATATTATCAATAATGAAAATAATCTAAGATAAAGAGAGAATTTAAGTGAAGTTCCCAGGATAGGGAGAGATGTTTGGGATTATTCCAGAGTAGTCAAATAGTGAAAGGAAAAATCAGAATTCTGAGGCTTAAGTTAGGAATGTATTCTAGTGTCTGTACAGAAAAGTAGTAAATGAGTATATCTCAAAACAATACTAGAATATAAAATTCATCTGCTATGGAATCTTTAGAACACAATGTATCTATAAAAATATTATTTGCAGCTTTAAAAAATCAATATGCATATATATTAATGTTATCAGAAGAGAATAATGAAAATAATGCTTGAGGTCTTTCTTTACTGACTCTGTTTAACAAATTAACTGCAAAACTACTATTTTAGAACTACTTATTTATGAGGGAAAATGGAAAGACAAAAAAATTAACTCCCAAGTTTTCCAGAATTGCTATTATTTATATTGTAATATATGTTTCTTATATAATATATATTACAATATAAATATCATATAAGATAAATATAAATATATAAGATGAATATTATAAATATTATATAAGATATATGAACTTGTTGGTTAAATAGACAATAACTTTCTAGTAAACCCATTACAACAGCTTTCAACAATGTTACATGGAAAACTAAATTGAAATGCATAAGATAAATATTTAAACAACTTTTTACTTACCTCTATTATTTCAATTAATTTTCCTAAAGTTTCATAAATGAATACAAAGAAGACTAGATTTTGAGTAAGAATTTTTATTATATTTGTAAACAATAAATTATAGTTTGTGTTCATTATATAATTTTTACTACTCTTCTCCATCAGATCCATTTTGAAAAGTTGTAGAAAGTGCTTCCTGATTTTTGAATCAAGTTTTCTTTTAGATTAAAAAATGCATGATTTACCAAATGTGCATAATAAATCGTGAATAATACAAAATTATAGTCTAGCACTTGAAAATATTTATTTTTATTGATTTTTTTTGCAATTTTAAAGGCGATTAATAGGATAAGAATATCCATTTGAGTTTATACAACCAATTTTGTACCTTTTTAAATTGTGTATACTTGATTAGATCTGCCATTAGTATCCATGTGTGTTTTGCTCATAGAGGGCAATCCATTGTAGAACTTCAGGGTTAATATGAAAGAAACATTTTGCCTTTAAAGAATTGCTTGCTTGAAGTTTTGCCTTCATTCCTTAGAAGCCTTGAATAGAAATAATTTTAAAGTGGCAGATATTCTACAACTAACAATGAACAAGTTGCCTTGATTTCATCATGACTTAAATATAAAAAGCCAAAGAGAGAATTTGGTATTCCACTCTTTCTTCTTCATCTAGAAACTTTATTATTAAATATGTGAAAGTCAAATATGATTAAAGTATTTTAGCATACTACAAACTGTGATCTTTAGAGTTACATTATCTATAAGTTACAAGTAGCCCAACTAAAACATCTGCAGTGTGGTATTTTTGTGCAATTTAATTTTCACTAAAAGTATCAGAGTAAATAGGAAAGTCACCGTCAGCAAAATTTGAATACAGAAATTTCATTCATAGGACAAAAGAATTATTTTAAAATGGAGTCGAACATGCAGAATGATATTTGTTCTTTTTAAAATGTGTTCTCCTTTGTCTTAATTTACTTTTATTTCTCATAGTATCCTATATTTGTAGAATATAATAAATAATTTTAAGTATATTTTTATGGTAACATGCTTACTTAAAATTGATATACCATCATCCCCAGAAACTGATTTTTTAGTAGTATGAAAATGTTTGAGATGTGTTTGATAATGTATTTAGGGTAAATATTGTTATAGATTGAATGTTTTTGTCCTTCAAATTCATATGTTGAAATCCTAATCCTAATGTGATAATATTTGGAGCTGAGGACTTTAGGTCACAATTAGTTCATGAGAATGGAACTTTCATGGAATGAGATTAGTGCCCTTATAAGAACAGGTCAAAGAGCTAGCAAGTTCTCTTTCTGTCATGTGAGTAAAAAAGAAGTCAGTGGCCAGGAACATGGAAGAAGTCCTCACCAGAACCTGACTATGCTGACACCCTCATCTCAGACTTCTGGTTCCCAGAACTATGAGAAATACATTTCTGTTTCTCATCAGCCACCAAGGCTATTGGGCTTTGTTACAGCTGCCCAAACTGACAAAGACAAATATCTCTAAATCCGACTATTTCTATGCTCTTCTGGCCCATATGGGAAAGTTATGTGGAGAGAGTTAAGTGTGCCAGGGATTTGCAGTGGTAGAATGATGATTTGAACCCATGCTATCTCCAGAGCATGTACCCTTCACCACTCTACTTGACTGCCTCCAAATCTTTGTCTGAAACATTGTATAAGGAAGGATGAGCGAGGGGGCGGTTTTGGAGGAAAGTGAGCACAAGGAGAGTGTGGCTGACAGTGAGTGCATTGCAGCAGCTTCCATCAGAATTTAGTCTTAGATACATTCGTACTCAATCTTTGGGTGGGAGCACATCTCTCTGTTTTTGGTGTGCATGTACCTTGTATATAATTGGGTAGATTCTTTAAGTCACCAGACCTCTCCCCTGCCACCTTCACCAAACTTCACCTTTAGCCTTTTTTTCTGGCCAAGATACTTTAGGGAATGCTATTGTTCTTGGAGGGTAAAGGGAGAATGACCACTCTTTATTATCACTTCACATTTCATAGTATTTTGTAGGTTCTCTGTAGTTTGTGTTTTGGGGTCATAGTATTTTTATTTCTTTGCTATAAATTGGTAGTTTTTCCTTCTCTTTATATTTGTTTTGTTGTGCCCACTGGGTTTTAAGGGTTGGAAGAAAAGATAAGATACATGCTAGTTCTCTGAAGTATTTAATTGGAGTTCAAAATCTATTCCGCAAAATAATGTTATCTAAATTAACATTGTCAGAACTTAGGTCTTTTGATATAACTTGAATATCTCTCGAGGAAAACAGCAACAACAACAACAAAAACAACAACCACAACAACAACAACAACAACAACAGTAGCTGTTGCCCAGAGCTCTATTGGAGTTAAATGGAGCTGACCAACTTGTGCAAACTTTAGCCAAGTGCCATATACCATGATAGTTACATAATAATGTTAAACTATCATGAACATCATCATCACTAATTGGGGCTTAATTTTTCTAATATTAAATATAATTTTTGTTTGGATGTCACTTTAAATTCTTCAAAATAATGGCTCCATAAATACTTTATTCTGAATCTACTAATTAGGGAAATAAAATATTTTCAATAATTTATATTTTGATTTGGATTATGTTAATATCTTTGTATTCATGTAAAGAGCTATTATTATGTTAAATACTCTAGTTATATCAATTTATATCACCTAAACAACCTATATTAGTGTCTAATTTTTGTAATCCCAAGGGTGCAGTATGATCTCTTAAATGTTTGTCTAATATCAAATGATAAATAAACATACTCTTTGGTTTTATATAGTGACATTTAACTATTTAGGTGTGCATTCCACTCAGAATATATTAATGGGATTTATTTTTCTCCAACCTTAGGTGAAACACTTCCTTTCTTTGAGTCTCATGTTCATTAACAAATGTCTCATAGACAAGATCTTGAATCACAAACCTGCAGACCTGAGTCTACCTGAAGAAACACTTTGATGTATCAGTTCACTGTTTAAGGCGTGTTTTAAATTTAAATACTTTTAGTCAGGGCATGGTGTTACCTGTTCCCTCTGTCTCTGCTACTCAGAATTAGTTTATGGCAGTCACTTCATATGTTATGCTAGGTATGTGACCACAGAAGGAATTTGAGATTTAACTGTTGACCTATATCTCTATGTTCTCTTCCACCTTTAAAGTTGTCTATTCATGTGACTATTCTCATTTGTAAGAGAGTTGAACAAATGGGTCTTTTCTCAATCTGCCTGTTCCTGTCATTACACTTTTTGATGGATACCTGTTATTGTCATATTTCTTTCAGAAGAAATGCCTTTTTTTCTGTTCTGTTGACATGGAAGTTAGTCATAGGTCCCAGAGAATAACATGATTTTTTAAATGTTCATTGTAAAGTCTATGAAGATATTTTGAAAAAAAATTATTCTTAATTTACGATACAAGAAGTAGCAAATTGAAATCCTGTCTTATATTCTCAATTTTATCATTAACTATTTTTATTTCTTCTTAGAGTAATTATTGAAAACTTACTGATGTCAAAACTAGAACTTATTTTGAACTTATAAACGTAGTTGGAGGATTTACCCTAAAAAAAAAAATGAAATTGCAAATGATCTTGAAATAAAATTCATGGAATTATAGTGGGCAAATGATCAAGATAATGAGATAATTTAAAGAAAAGTGTTTTGTACTCTTTGTATCACATTCAAATTAATGTGGTTATTTTTAGAACTTTGCAAATATGAAGTTGACCCACTATTCTTAGTATTAATAATACTACTTGGAAAGTTGTAGTTGTCATTCAGTAGTTGTAATGGATTATTGTATAGTCAAACTGCATTATAAGCAATGTCAGGTCCCTGTATAGAATTGGTACATATTTTTTAACTTTAGGGGAAAAATTTAACTTTTATAAAATATGAGGATTAAACTGGTATCATTGGCTAAGTTCAATTTATAATCATAATTGTAGAATTATTAGGAACACACTTATTATTTAAAAGGAAGGAATTGGTAAGATTTACAAGTGATTAATTTCTCATAGTACAATTTGGCTAGAAATTTAATATTACAGATTTAAGCAAAATCATTAAACCTACCTGGTGGCTTCACAGTTCTACTAAAACTGCATGTGCATGCTAAAATGCTAATTCATAGGTCTTCCTCTGCTTAGGGTCTACAGTTCTGTGTCCTTTGTTTAACCTAAGATAATAATCTTGAAACAAATTTCAGAAATGATGATATTATGAATTTGTATCCATAGAACATTAGAAAGCCAAATAGTTTTCAGAATTAATATGTGTTCCACATAAATATTTACATCAGTATGATAAATAGTTCATTCATAAGAGTAAAATTTCATAACTAACTTTCTTACAGCAAAAGAGTAATTGCTGAGACTCCAAGGTTTTTTATTACGTAGGATCTCAAGCTGCATGTTATTTTTTGCCATATTCTATTTGTCAAAATAACTATTATAACACAGCCCAGATTCAAGAGTCAGTGAAACAGACTCTTGATAAGAAGAGCTGTAAAATTGTTTTGCTAACTACCTATGTCATGTGATGTACTTTGGATAATAGGATACTGAAAAATGTGTGCAACTAGGGCTAGTGTTTTAGAAAATGAGAAACTACAGGATAGAGATCCTACATTTAGAACAATCCCAGCTACACTGAATGATTCCAGCCATGTCAGCCATGGACCTACATATGTGACCACCCAGTCCTAGCAGAACAGCCTGGGAATCAGAACCACCAAACCATGCCATATAACCTTGAGAAACTATAAATGTTCATTGTTTTAAGTTGCTAAGCACTATGTAAGATAAGCTGACTGATGACAATCCCCTTTCCTGCAAATCAAGGAACAGGAAGTTAGCATGTCAAATATTGGTTCAAAACTGTGTAGCAGCTACTAGAGCCAAAAACTGAGGCGTTATGCTAAGTCTTTTTATAAGCATGAATAGTGGAACAATGCCCCAAAGGACAAAATGCTTTCATGGGCATCTTTATGGCAGAAAGAACATCTGTCCTCCAAATCTTGTATAACAATGTCTAATAAGCTGAAACTAAATCACACCTGGAACCCTACCTACAGGGAAATCTGCAAAATATAGATTTTAGTCCTTTAAAATTGACAGCACAGGAATTCATATTAGGAATAATAATAGACAGTGAGCTCCAATCCATCATATCTGCTATAATCAGCATAGGTTCCTTTTCTTTGGTAATTGTGTTCATTTTTATGAATTTTGAGGATATAATTTCCTATGAAGTTTAATATTCATAGTTTTTTAGATATAGGAAATAATTTTTCAAATTGCTAACTAATTAACTTATATATCAAGAAAGACGATGTTTATCTCTAGGACCAGAGTTCTCTATAATTGTCTTAAGTTTGGAATGGTGGGAAATACTCTGCTTTACAATCTTAATCCTCATCGCCTGCTAGCTTACTGTTTCCATTTTTTAATGTGTTAGGGACCATATATAAGCTATTACCTTCACTAGAACCTCAAGTTTCTTTTCTCTTTACCTCCAAAGTATAATTAACATATGACCATCTTATACTTCTTACCCTAAGTATCACTTTCTGAGAGAGACTTTTCCATACTCCCACAAAGTTTTAAAAAATTGATCAGATTCTCTTCTTATAATAAGGAAAACTTTATAAAGTAATATCCCATAGCATTGTATATTTCCTCCTATGGTCTGGTGAATAAGAGATGGGTATTAGGATGGGAACATCTAACAAAGGGGCCAACACTGAGAAAATATTTATGAATGTATGTATTTATTTTTATAATTTTTATAAAATGTGTGGGTACATTGTAGGTATATATATTTATGGGATTTATGGAATATATGTGATGTTTCCGCAGGAATGCAATGTGAAATAAGGACATCATGGAGAATAAGGTATCCATCCTCTTAAACATTTATCCTTTGAGTTACAAACAATTCAATTGCACTCTTTTAGTTTTTTTAAATGTACAATTAAATTATTGACTATAGTCACCCTGTTGTGCTAGAAAGTAGTATGTCTTATTTATTTGTTCTATTTATTTTGTGTCCATTAACCATTCCCATCTATCCCTCAATCCCCCACTACCCTACCCTGCCTCTGGTAACTATCCTTTTACTTTCTATGTCTATGAGCTCAATTGTTTTGATTTTTAGATCCCCACATTTAAGTGAGAACTTAAGTGAAAACATGCCATGTCTGTCTTTCTGTGCTGAGCTTATTTCACATAATAGAATGTTCCCCAGTTTTGCCCATGTTGTTATAAATGAAAGGATCCCCTTTTCTATGGTTGAATAGTACTCCGTTGTGTATATATACCACATTTTCTTTATTCATTTTTTGATGGGCACTTAGGTTGCTTCCAAATCTTAGCTATTATAAGCAGTCCTGCAACAAACATAGGAGTACAGGTATCTCTTTGATGTACTGGTTTCCTTTCTTTTGGATATATACCCAATAGGGAATATGGTAACTCTATTTTTAGTTTTTAAAGGAACATCCAAATTGTTCTCCATAGTAGTTTTACAACCTTACATTTCCACCAAAAGTGTATGAGACTTCCCTTTTCTCCACATCCTTGATAGCTTTTGTTATTGCCTGTGTTTTTTAAAATATATAAGCCATTTTAACCAGAATAACATTATATCTCATTGGAGTTTTGATTTGCATTTCTCTGATGTTCAGTGATGCTCAGCACCTTTTGACATGCTGTTTGCTATTGTCTGTTTGTCATTTGTATTCTTTCTTTTGAGAAATGTCTATTCAAATATTTCGCCCATTTTTGATTGGGTTATTAGTTTTCTTCTTACATAGTTGTTTGAGTTTCTTATGTTTTCTGGTTATTAATCCCTTCTCAGATATGTAGTTTGCAAATATTTTCTCCCATGCTGTGAATTGTCTCTTCATTTCTTCAATTTTATCTTTGATGTGCAGAAGCTTTTTCATTTATTTTTCTTTGGTTACCTGCGCTTGTAGGGTGTTGCTCAATAATATTTTTGCTCAGACCAATGGCTACAAGATTTTTTTCCAGTGTTTTCTTGTAGTAGTTTCATAGTTTGAGGTCTTAGATTTAGGACTTTAATTCATTTTAATTTGATTTTTATATTTGATGAGAGATAGTGATCTAATTTTATTCCTCTGCATATGGATATCCAGTTTTCCCAGAACCATTTTTTGAAGAAACTATCTTTTCTCCAATGTATGTTTTTGGCACCTTTGTTGAAAATGAGTTCACAATAGCTATGTGGGTTCTCTCTTCTGTTCCATGAGTCTATGTCTGTTTTTATACCAGTACCATGCCATTTTGGTCACTATAGCCCTGTAGTATAATTTGAAGTCAGGTATGTGATTCTTCTAGTTTTGTTCTTTTTGCTTATAACTTTAGCTTTTCTAGTTTTTTATGGTTTCATATAAATTTTTGGATTATTTTTCTATTTCTGTAAAGAATATTGGCATTTTGATAGGGATTTCATTGAATCTGTAGATTGCTTTGAGTAGTATAAACATTTTGACAACATTGATTCCTTCAATCCATGAACAGCAAACATTTTTCAATTTTTTTGGTCCTCTTTGATTTCTTTCATCAGTATTTTATAAATTTCTTTATGGAGATCTTTCACTTCCTTGGTTATATTCATTTCTAAGTATTTAATTTACTGTGTGGCCATTATAAATGGGATTACTTTTTAAATTTATTTTTCAGATAGTTCCTGTTGGCATATAAAAATGCTACTAAATTTTGTATGTTCATTTTATATCCTGCATCTTTACTGAATTTTTATCAGTTTTAACAGTTTTCTGGGGTAAGCTAGGTTTTTCTAAACATAAGATTATATCATCTGCAAACAAAGATAATCTGACCTTTCCCTTTCCAATTTGGATGTCCTGTGTTTCTTTCTCTGGTCTGATTTCTCTAGCTGGAACTCCCAATACTATGTTGCATAACAGAGGTGACAGTGGGCATCCTTGTTGTTTTCCAAATCTTAGAAGAAAGGCTTTCAGTTTTTCCCCATTCCATACGATACTAGCTGTGGGTCTGTCGTATATCACTGTTATTGTGTTGAGGTATATTCCTTCTATCTCCAGTTTTCTGAGGGTTTTTATCATTAAGCGATGTTGAACTTTATCAAATGCTTCTTTCAGCATCAGTTGAAATGATCATATGGCTTTTATCCTTTATTTTCTTGTTATAATGTATTACATTGATTGATTTCATATGTTGAACCATCTTTGCATCCCAGGAATAAACTCCACTTAGTCGTGATGAGTGATCTTTTTAATGTATTATTGAATTTAATTTGATATTATTTTGTTGAGGATTTTTCTATCAATAGTCATCAGAGATATTGACTTGTAGTTTTTTTTGTTTTGTTTTGTTTTGTCTGGTTTGGTATCAGGGTAATACTGGCCGCATAGAATAAGTTTGGAAGTATACCATCCTCCTCTGTTGTTCAGAATGTTTAGAGTAGGATTGGTATTAGGTCTTCTTTAAATGTTTGGTAGAATTCAGAAGGAAAGCCATGAGTCCCAGGCTTTTCTTTACTGGGAGCTTTTTATAATTGCTTTGATCTTGTTATTTGCTATTGGTCTGTTCAAGGTTTGTATTTCTTTCTTGTTCAATCTTAGCAGGTTATATACATCTAGGAATTTACTCATTTCTTCTAAGTTTTCCAATTTATTGGCATATGGTTGCTCATAGTAGTCACTAACGTTCTGTTGAATTTCTGTAGTATCAGTTATACTGTCTTTTTAAATCTGATTTTATTTATTTGAATCTTCTTTCTTTTTTTCTTAGTATGGTTAAAAGTTTATCAATTTTGCTTAACTTTTCAAAAAACCGACTTTATATTTTCTTGATTTTTCTGTATTGCTTTCTCCAATTCAATTCCATTTGTTTCTAATCTGATCTTTAATTATTCCTTTTCTTTTACTAATTTTTGGTTTGGTTTTTCTCTCATTTTTCTGATTATTTCTTTATTTTTGATGCATCATTAGACTGTTTATTTTATGCTTTTCTTCTTTTTTGATGGAGGCACTTGTAGCTTCAACCTTCCCTCTGACTACTGCTTTTGCTGTATCCCATTGATTTTTATATGTTATGTTTCCACTATCATTTATTTCAATAATTTTTTACTGAGAAAATATTTAATAAAATTTAAGCTAATGAATGGATAAGACCCTTTTAATTCCAAGAGAAATCTTCATACTTACCTTTGGTAACAAAGATCACAGGGCTACCTGGTACACAGGAGTATGTGATACCTGGGTTGAGCTTACCTTGAAATGAGATTACTACTTATTGCATTGGAGAGTTTGATAGTTAAGATTATGATCAAGTTGGCTAGTCCATGGTACTCAGGTTTTGGTCAAACCCTAGTCTGGATGTTGCTGGAAAGATATTTTTCAATGTAACTAATATTTAAATTAGTAGACTTTCATTAAAGCAGATTATTCTTCATAATATAGGTGGGCATCATACAGTCAGTTGAAGCCTTATGAGAAAAGAACAGGTCTTCCTGCAAAAAAGGACTTCTGCCTGCAGACTGCATTTGAACTGGAGATGCAATATTAACTCTTTCCTGTATCTTCAGGCTGCAGGAATGCCCTACAGATTTTATACTTGCTAGTCCCCACAATTATATGAGCTAAGATTCCTTAAATTTAATTTCTCTATCTTTCTCTCAGTATGTGTGTGTGTGTATATGTGTGTCTGTGTGTGTGTCTGTGTGTGTATGTTAAGTGCAATAATGATTAAATGACAGTAACGATTAAACTCACTTTCCAGGGTTTGAATGGGAATAAAGATAACTGAAAATAAATATAGATTCTTATTCTTGGTAGATAAGTTCCCTCACTTCCCTTTCTGACTAATAGAGAGAGACAGCATAGAGGGAAGTTAGGGAACTAACCTACCAAGTTGAAGAATCTCTATTTACTACTAGTTATTTACTTCCCATACAAACCCTGAAAACTATGTTTAATTACTATTGCCATTTAACAGAAGAAAAACTCACTCCCAGAGAAGATAGTAAGTACAGCAGTGTGGGGTAGGAAGCAATGATGAGAACTCAGTGTTAACAGTTTTCTTACCTTCTGCTATTCTCAGATTATCTTGATGCCTGCTGTTTGTGAGAGAAATTGGCTGAGGACCCTTGTAGTAGCGAGAGAGAGAGAGAGAGAGAGAGAGAGAGAGAGAGAGAGAGCGAGCGAGCGCACTGTGTTCCCAAAATAAAAGAGACTCTGGTAACTAGAAGAGGACAAAAGATAGACTTCGACATGTTATTAGGAAACTACATAATTGTCACTCGGGTTTTACTAGCAATCTTTCCTGCTGCTACCCTGAATTTCAAAGATGATATAAAAACTTCCCTGGCATTTTTTTTTCCAGACCCTTATTTTTTGTTACCCATTAGTGAACTTGGAAAGGTTTTTATTTCCAAATTTATTGCCTAATTCTCCTGCAGTAGGTTTCACATTTGGATATTTCATTAAGGCTGGCCTAGGACAAATCTTCGTCCTTCAGATGAAGAGTGCATAGAGACTATTTACTTCCTATTCTGCTATCGCCGATGTGCCTTTGAGTGAGAACAATTACTGCAAGAGTTTCCAAAATGATAGTACCTTGGGGAAAGAAAGTTTTAAATAATTAGATTTCTTATACTGTAAAATAAGGGGCAGACTTCAAAGTCCAAAGCCAAAGTCATTTCTAAAGATCACTATTATTTAGAAGTTCCCTGAAAAGCATCCGGCACCTATTTTCAGAATCATAGGATATGATGACCTTAAGATACCATACTCAAGGCAATTTACCTGACGCTGTCTGAGTGGTTAGCATCTTATATAGTTAGAGAGAGGAAGGATTTTCTGATGTTAATAGTGTGCTTTCTTTGGTTGATTTTTGTTTGGAATTCTGTCAAAATATTTTAGTTGTTGCAACATAACATGATTTGGAAAGGTAAAGAATTTTAGAAGATATGAAACATTGTAAGACAGTAGAAGGGAATTTTTTCACCTCAAATAGATATAAAAATATTATACAGAAAAATGCAACCACTTTTATACAAACATGTATAAATAAATGTACTAGGTGTCACAGGGGAGATTCACATGAAAATCTTATTTGCCTATTTTTGAGATGTTTACCATTTATTAGGCATGACAAAACAAATACAAAGGAAATGTTAAAAGAACTAGAATTTAATCACAGTTTGAAGAAACTATAAATATGGTACTACTCTTGGTTTATCATGCAAAGGGAAAGTCGATTTTAAGTCCAGGTGACCTATGAGCTGGACTTTAAAGGACATTTTGCATTTTAACATGTGTGGATACGCAGAAACTCTTCCAGGAAGAGATGCAGTCTATAGAGATGCCAAGAACAAAAGGAAGAAGAAAATGGCATTCATTTGAGGCCAACACAAAAGTAGTAGCTGAAATGAATAATTTGTCCAGAGTATCATAAGCAGTGAAAGAGGCAACATTTAATGCAAAGTGTTTCTAGCTCCAAATCTTATTTTTCTAAAACTATATTGGGAGAACAGAGGAACATTCTTGAGGTTCATAGGTTGTAACTGGAGTATAGGGTGTGGATCCACGTAAAATATAAGATAGGGAAGTTATTTTAAAGATTATGTTTTGGACCCTGGTTCAGGGGATGTCCTTATTGTGGCTAACTGGTGTGTTTCAAGCTCTTCCTTTAATATGTACTGCGAATAGTGAGATTTATTGCACAGTCTTAAATGCAGTTTAGTTGCATGTGGATAGTGTTGTTGGGATAAAGGTAATATTTCTTCTGAAACCATGGTTAGAAAGGGCAGGTGAAGCTGGAAATAAGATATCTCCCATCCTCCTTAGACTTACTTACATTGCCTCTTCCAGGTATACATATTGCTTACAACCAATACAGAGAAGAGAAAACAAAGGAAACGTGATAAGTTGATAAACTACTGCTATAAAATTTAAATTCTGGCTCAAAAGCAATAACAAATATAGTGAAACAAGTACACAAAATATTTAAAACTGGAGATACAGAAAATTCAAAGCAAGGAGAAAAAAGAAAATTATAACGAGTTAAAAATTTTTTAAAATTGTATTTATAATTAAGAAATTAATTTAAAGGAAATTACTGTTAGAATAAAAACAAAATTGAAAGCAACATGAATGAAGGGTCTAAAGCATGCATATATGATTGAAAGAGCAAGACAACTCACAGGAATAACTAAAAATCAAGTGGAAGCAAGATTATGACTAGAAAGAAGCAGCAGGAGTGAATGGATGGAAATGAAAAAAAAGATCTGTAGATATATTCACTCCATGGGAGTTTCTATTATTAGGGCACCAGCTTCTCCATTTTACCTTCCCCTGTAAGTGGGACCACAGACCTTCCTTGATGAAGGGATCTCACTGACTAAGCAGCGTACCCTGCTTATCTCATTTCTCCCTAGTGACGAAGTCTCAGACAAGGTCTTCTGTTATTTGGAAACTTCGTCCAATCATCAAAACCCCAAATCAGTAGTAATTGAAGGATCTGCTTTTTAGGAAACTAATGCCACTCTGATGATTTTCATTCTCATGTTTTTCTAATTAGGTATATCATTATTTACCTCTGTTTTGTCTTTCACTTACAATACTGTTTGCTTTTCTTTGTCTCATTTTAACATTTGTATAAATAATTGTGTGTATTTATACGAAGTGCTTTAACTAAATAGTACTGTTCTTTAAAAGAGAGAATGAAGCCAAGCGAGGTGGCTCACACCTGTAATCCCAACAATTTAGGAGGCCAAGACAGGTATATCACAAGGTCAGGTGATGGAGACCATCCTGGCCAATGCAGTAAAACCCCTTCTCTACTAAAAATACAAAAAAATTAGGTTGATGTGATGGTGCATGCCTGTAATCCCAGCTACTTGAGAGGCTGAGGCAGGAGAATTGCTTGAAACCAGGAATTGGAGGTTGCAGTGAGCCGAGATCATGCCACTGCACTCCAGCCTGGCAACAGAGCAAGACTCCATCTCAAAAAAAAACAAAAACAAACAAACACACACACAAAAACAGAGAGAGAGAATGGAGTTGACTTCAGATATTTAGTTGTTTGTTTCTTAAACGCAAGTCTGCCATTTTTATGGATGGTATTATCGTTCTAAAATGCTAATGTAATAATGACACTGCAATAAAGCTAATTCATAGCCAGAGAACTGCTGTTTAAGTGCCTACCTATGTTGTGAATCTCTTTCAAGCTACATTTTTATGCACTTTGCTTTTGTCTTCTAATATTTCTATGGTCTTATATTTCCAGCTAAATTGTGCAGTCTCCTAGGACAGGGACAGTATACTTTTATATCCTCCATAGTTCTTTGTACAGTGCTGAGTAAAATGACTTTTTAATGAATGTGTGGTAGATTAATGACACAGTTCTGATATGCATACAACTGCGCTCATGTGGCACCTCTAAGTTACCAAGGTTTCAAGTTAATCTGCAGTTAAACAAAAGTGGCTCGCTTTATTGAAAAAAATAAGCTTTTTCTAAATTCTAATAGTCCCTAATTCAATTTGCAAAACAGACAAGCAAAAAACAAGACCAAAAACAACAAAAAATGCAGTTAGTCAGCAGCCAGCCATTTCAGAATATTGTTTATTCAATTACATTTTACTGATTTATTTCAGAAATCTTAAATAATTCCTATGTAGTGTACATATTTTCATTTTGGCAGAAATATACATAAAGAGTAAGGAGTCGATACATTAGTATTTGGCAAGAATACTTACTATATTGGCCAGGTTCTGTTGTTCATTTTATTCAAATATTTGTATTTCACAAAAGCCTTAAACAGAATACTGTGTGTATTATGTAATACTGCAAGTTCATTCTTTATGCTGCATATGGTTTTCTTTTCCTAACTAGTAAAAGATGTACTGTCCTCAGTGCATTTCTACTGGCTCTGGTTCAATGCAAATCTTTGATAACTTACAGTTTTCTTAAGAATTATTTTAAGTTGTTTACTTCTTGTCACTGCAGACTCTAGCTCAAAATCTGCTTCTTGGGATCTCACTACTTTGCCATTATACAGTCTTTCTTTCCCTCAACTTAAATGTTTCAATGAATCACTGAAAATTTATTGATATAAATAGGATCATAGGAATTGTTTTGTTTTTCTTTTCTTTTCTTTCTTTCTTTTTTTTTTTTTTTTTTCCTGGCTGGTCTTACTCTGTTGCTCAGGCTGGAATGCAGTGGCATGATTTTGGCTCACTGCAACTTCTGCCTCCTGAGTTCAAGGGATTCTTCCACCTCAGCCTCCCAAGTAGCTGGGATGACAGGCCCGTGCCAACACACTGGGCAAATTTTTGTATTTTTTGCCAGAGAGTGAGTTTCACCATGTCAATCAGGCTGGTCTCAAACTCCTGGTCTCATGATCCAAAACGCTGCACTAATTTTTGCATTTTTTGATAAAGAGGGAGTTTCACCATGTTGTCCAGGCTGGTCTCAAACTTCTGACCTCAAATGATCCACCTGTGAAAGAGGAATTTTTAGAGGACTTTCAAGTAATAATCAAGTAGGTACTACATAAAAAACACACAGCCAAATTTTCTTCATTTACTTTATTCATGAAATTTAAAAAATGTGATGAGATATACTGCTGAAAAAAGAACCATCTGGATAATCCATGCATTAGTAAAATCTTAGAAAGTGCCACATTTCATTAGATATGCTAAGGCAAAAGACAGGCCAAAGTATCTTTGCTTTCCAGTGATCTTTGATCTTTATTTTCTTCACCAATTCAAAACACACTTTGAGGGGTCGGGGGCCATGGCTCACACTTGTGATCCCAGCACTTTGGGAGGCCAAGGCAGGCAGATCACTTGAGGCCAGGAGTTCGAGACCAGCCTGGCTAGCATGGTGAAACCCCATCTCTACTAAAAATACAATATTAGCTGGGTATGCTAATATTGATGTGTGTCTGTAGTCTCAGCTACTCAGGAGTCTGAGGCAGAAGAATCCTTAGAACCCAGGAGGTGGAGGTTAAAGTGAGTGGAGATCATGCCACTGCACTACAGCCTGGGTGACAGACCAAGACTCTGTCTCAAACAAACAAACAAACAAACAAAAACAAACCACTAGGCCACCATTTCCACAAGGCGACATATGCCATGGCCCGCAGTATCTGCAGCCTTATCCATCAGTAAGTTTTAAATGAATCCTTCCATTTAAAACTTCAGTTTACACTGACCACAGTGGCTTTGATAAAAACAGGAAGGTTATCATTATTTTCAAGTGAGAAAAAGTAAACAAAAATCAACTTGATGGGGCATAGCCTTCTCCATTTATCATAAGTCCACCCCTCCCAGTAAGTATGATGCATAGACATTGGCCACTCCTCCAGCCCCTGTAAACTGTTGAGATTGTAATCCTTGCTTTAGAATGTATAAAAGACAAGTGGATAGAATGGAAAACTGAGGGGCAAAAGCTGACTTCATTCAGAATATGGGCATAATCAAAGAGAGATTGGGTAAAGTAAGTGATCTGAAATTGAGGAGTATGTCCAGATTTAGATTATTTAAAGAATTCCTGCCTATTGGATCTCACAGCAAGTTTTGCATCTTTTTTTTTGTGACTTGTTCATATTCATTTAATTTCATTTTTATTTTTGTTACATAAGATTGATAGTATTGTTATAAAAATAATACTACTGATTATTGAATTGATTCCAGGATTCAGTGAAACTCTTGAATTTAATAATTAAAATAATAATGCTAATAGTAGTAATAACATCAGATAAACATAATGAAATAAAACATTTCAAAAAAGATATTATTTCAAGTTGTCCAATGACTTACCTGACATACTTTGAAGTTATGCACACAAATACAAATGGTGGCTTTTGGTTATTCCATTTAAAAAATTTCTTATCCTATTTTACTGATTTTTCTGATTATTTCTCTTTCAGATATCTATTCTAGAATTCTCTAGTTTCTAAATTATATAGGCATCTTTTGCATAAAATTAAATATTTTTTAGATTAATATAAAAATATTCAAATCTAGACAGAAAAAAATCATGAAAATCAATTGTTCACTGGTTTGAGTAATGCTTGCTGCTGTATTAAACTCCAAGATTTTAGTGGCTGAACACAATAGAACTTTATTACTTGCTCATGTAACAGTTCAATGAAGGTGCTCCTGCTTTGTAGGTGGCATTTTTTCATACGGTGATGCAAGGATTCAGATTTCTTCCTTGTGAATCTGTACCCTTAAGGGACATAGGGTCTCCTGAATTCAGATTCAACTTGGGAAAGTGGAATGCTTGTACAGAAGGCACATTGGCTCATTTTGGAATGGAAGAGCTACCTATACTCAAAATTTTATTGGCAAAAGTAGTCACATGGTCACACCTAGACACAAGGAGTATTGGTAAATACTTCCCCTGGCTAGGTAGCTGCTTTCCAGGAAAAAAAAAATACATGAAAGGAGAATCACAAATTTTGGTGGGCAACATGCCATCCACCACAGGCAGTCCTGTCTGCCAGCATTAATGAATCCCTCCATTTGAAACCTCAGTCTATACTGGTTGCAGTGGCTCTGATAAGCAGGGAGGTCAACATTATTTTTAATAGAGAAACAAGAGAACTAAAATCCACTTTAGTGATATCTTCAATAGAAAAGCATCATTTAAAAGTTAATATAGTAATTTTTTCTATAAAGAAATAATTGAGAACAGTAAACACTTAAAACTATAGTTAACACAAAATGCTCTTCATAGGTTGCTATGGTCTGAATGTGTTCTCCTAAAACTCACATGTTGAAGTCCTAACCCCCAACATGATGGTATTTAGGAGGTAGTGTCTTTGGGAAGTGTAATCACATGACGGTGGGATTGGTGCCCTTCAAAAGAGGACTGAAAGAGACTCCCTGCCCCTTTCACTATGTGAGAACATAGTTAGAAGGTGTTGTCTATGAACCAAAAGTTGGTTCCTGTAAAATATAGAATCTACCTTGAACTTGGATTTCTAGCCTCCAGACGGTGAAAAATAAATTTCTGTCATGCATAAACAACCCAGTGCATGATATTTGTCATGGTAGCCTTAATAGACTAAGACACAAGTATTATCATCATATAAGTGTAGGAGGAGGAAAGAAGAATGCAATTAGAAGGAAAAAATAATAAATTGAGGAACAGAAAAAAAGAAGAAAGCAGAAAAGATAGAGACAGTAAAAATAGATCTATACAAAGTAAGCAGCAGGGCAAGGCAGGGGAGAAAGAGACCAACAGTGCACAGGGTGGAGAGAGGCAGATTTTGAAGTGCATGCTGAAAGGTAGGCCCAGTTATGCACTTTGGTAACGTCCTTTAGAGCATTCTGGACTCTTCATCTATTTGAACTGTGGTAGAGCTGGTTAACCTTGCTGAGAGCTCCTCAACCCCTTTAATCCTAAAGCCTTTGAGGCTCCACTCTGAATGGAATAACTAGAGCAACCCAACAGGATAGAATTTAATTTCTAAACCCAGGTATGAGCAACCAGAAGAGCTATATGATATCAGTGGCAATTGGTCCCATAGTTAGTTCATTCTTCCTTTGAGGCATACATCCAGATAAATAGGTAAATTATACTCATATATATAAAATAGGTAAGTAATATATATACATTAAGATTTCTGTTGGACTGGAAATTATATTGGTTTTAGGACAGTATTAAACAAATACTCAAAAACATAAATGCACTTAACTAACTAGCTTTTAAAGCAAAAACTGAATTGTGTGCCCCCATAGTCTATTTTGTGTTGCTACAAAGGAATACCAGAGGTTGAGTAATTTATAAAGAAAATAAATATATTTGGCTCACAGTCAGCAGACTGTATAAGAAGCATGGTATAAGTATCTCCTTTGGTTAAGGGCCTCTGGAAGCTTTCATTCGTGGAGGAAGGCTAAGGTGAACAGGCATCATATGGCAGAAAGAAGAGGGCAAGAAAGAGTGAACAAATTAGTGTGTCACACTCTTTGGAACAACCAGCTCTAACTAATAGAGCTAGATGCACTCATTATGGTAGGAAGGACCCCAAGCCATTCTGGATAGATCTGCCCTCACAACCCAAATACCTCCCACTAGGCTGCACCTTCATCACTGGGGATCAAATTTCAAATAGGTTTTGGAGGGGACAAATATCCAAACTATATGTTGCCACTTTATTTTATAGATACAGAATCTCCCTTCATTTCTCAGGTTGAGCTCAAGTGATTTCTCCTACTTCAGCCCCCTGAGCAGCTAGGACTACAGGCATGCACCACCACATCTGGCCAGTCTTTCTACTTTTTGTAGAGATGGGGTGTCGGTTTGTTGCCCAGTCTGGTCTAAAACTTCTGGTCTCAAGCAGTCCTTTCACCGTGTCCTCCCAAAATGCTGAGATTATAGGAGTGAGTCACCATGCCGGGCTCCATCATGCCACTTTTAACTAAAAGATACTTTTTTCTCAATATTTATGTTCTCTTTCTTTTCAAACTATTAATCCAAGATTAGATAATTTCTGTAGAACTAGACTAAGGCAAATTTCTACACAAGTAAATCATAACAATATCAAAAACAACAAAAATCAGGCTCCAATAGTACTAGGCACTAGGTTAGTGTACTTTAGAATTTGTTTCCATTTAATCCAACAGAGACTCAGTAACTGTCCATGACAAATTTGATATCAATAGGTATCATTTTCTTTAACTTACCCTAGGAAACTGTGCATTTTATCCTGTCTGGTATGACAACTGAATTAAAGTGTTGGTTCTAGTTGAGTATAGAATGGACACCAATAGTATTAATAAAGAGTAATGGGAAACAGGCAGATCAAATATTAGGAAATTATTGAGTGACTTAGCCAGCAAGGAAGGTTCCGCTGTCAAGTTTGACCATGAATCTAAGGATCCAAGGAAGAAATCACTGGCCACTGCAATTGGGGAACCAGTTGCAGATGAGTGTCTTCCAACTCTACACGTGGTGAATCTTTCTTTCCCAAACCCACTATGGTTCAGATATACCTCACTGGCTTTTAACTGTATTTTACAAGAATCACTTGAGGGTAGTATTTCAAACAATTTGAAAACAAAGAATTGAAAACAAAAAGTGTACAATTAACCCAGTCTGTTTTTACTTTAACTTATTTTATCTTATTTTGTTTTACCTCCAGAGAATACCATATTTGAAGATAAAAGCTGTTGTTTAGTATAAAGTGAGATAACAATCAGGGTAGCCTGAAGGCTGAAATTGAACCAAAGAAAATAAATTCGGAACAGTAAATTACTATAATCTTTTTATTTAATCTGGTAACTTTCAATCATATAATGTACTGTATAAGTTAATTGGCAAGAAAAAAATATATAGACAAACCTTACCATATATCAAATTAAGTTTCAGAAATATTGTTAATTTATAAAAAAGCATAATTCTTCATGAAATTTATCAAAATATATGCTGTTAGCAGCAAAAGCACTTTTTAATCATGAAAGGCAAAGGAAGGGACCATAATGAAATAACTGTATTTGACTTCATATAATTAAAAATTTTATGTAACAAACACCACAAATAAAATGACATGAGACACATAAGAAGTTAATTCAATGTTTTTTTTTTTTTTTTTTTTTTTTTTTTTTTTAGATGGAGTTCTTGCTTTTGTTGCCCAGGTTGGAGTGCAGTGACACAATCTCTGCTCACTGAACTTCTGCCTTCCTGGTTCAAGCAATTCTCCTGTCTCACTCTCCCAACTAGCTGCGATTACAAGCACCCGCTACCACGCCTGGCTAATTTTTGTATGTTTAGTAGAGACGGGGTTTTGCCATTCACTGTGTTGGCCAGGCTGGTCTTGAATTCCTGACCTCAGGTGATCCAACCGCTTTGGCCTTCCAAAGTTCTGGGATTACAGGCAAAAGCCACCGCACCTGGCCAATTTAATGTTTTCTTAAAAAATATATATTATTTAAATAAAAATAGTTAATGTTGGTTAGATTAATATACACATTGCTGGAAACATAAAGTTGGGTTATCTGTACATTTTTAAAAAAACTGATTCATAATTCTGTTTCCTAGAATTTATTAAGCAAAAGTAATCTGAGATATTAATAAAGATTTACATGGTGCTAGTGTTTATAATACCCTATTCTAGAAACTAAGTACCAAAACATCTGGCAATAATTAAATGATGATATCATAAGGTAAGATGATACAGCCATGAAACAAAAGTATTTTCAAAAATTTTGTCAGTTTAGAAAATTTGTTTGCCTCATTATTATTAAAGTTTTGAAAGTTGACTTACAAAAATCATATGTATTAAAAGCACCTAGTGCAGTTATTGTTTTAGACTATGGAATTATGAGTAATATTTTGCCTTTACCTGTTTTCTATTTAATTTTTCTACAATATGTATTGCTTTATATTAAGGAAATGTTTATATGAATCATATTTGATGGGCCACTGGAATAAAGATGAATTTTGTGGCCTGTGAGCTGAGATTGTGTCAATATTGCAAGGTCTTTGGCTTCCATTTTTTCCTGAGATGTGGGACTAATGAAGATTGTGAGCAGAGAAGTGACATCTGACTTATGTTTATAAATACCTGATAATGGTTTCCTTCATTATACCTTTAAGGCAGTGTTCCACTGTCTTTGCAAATGTCCCATACAAGGCATCGCAAATGCAATAACCTGCTTGGACCAAGCAGGTACTTAAATGTATAGAGTGTGAGATGTAAGTGCAGAAGACTACCTACACTATGTGAGGGGTAGGAACACCAATAAACTATCTGAAGAGGACATCTGCTTCTCAGCTCCTTGTGATTGCTGTCATTTAGAAATGTGGGAGAGTAGTTCCTGACCTGATAGGTTATTAAGAAAAACTGGAAATATAGTTTTTTATATAAATTTTAAATTTTCTGAAATATATGACAACAGACATGGAATGAATCTAGCTTGGAATGTTAGTTTGCAGTATTTGTTCTCAGCCATAGTGTCCTAGAATTTGTAATGTTCTTGTATAATCTTGATAGCTCTCATGTCTGCCCTCCTGTTGTCTCTGTCACTCTGTATTTAATCTACTTGGTTTATCTACCTTGTCTGTCTTACTTATTGATTTGAATCTTATTTATTTTATTTTCCTGAGTCTACACAATGCCTTTCCTAGCCATCTATTTCTTAGTTTTCATTTCATTGCATTGTTACAGTTTACACTATATTTTTAAGCTCAATTTCCATATTTGTTATAATAATCTTGCTAGCTCAGAGGCAAACTAGGTACAAAAGATGTATTTTTAGACAACATTTAAGAAATACCAAATATGACCATTTCTGAGATTTAATCTTACATTTTATAATGGGGTCATTGAAATCTGAATTGAGAAGTCTGGCCTAATTTTAATTAGGCCCTCTTTTATTATAACCTTTATTAAGAGGGACTTGATTTCCATTGGGAGAAAAATGAGAGCAATGTGATATAAATTGCAACTATGAGAAATTCTAATGTTAATGTAGTGAAAATTTTCCAGAGAGATTTTGAGGATACGTTGATGATATACTAGCTATACATAAATAAATTACTTTTTAGAATAGAACTGGAGTAATATAAAGTCATTTAATTTAATTTATAAGTTATTATCTGTCACTACAATCACCACATATTTCTGAAATCAAGTAGTATTTGGACTTGGCTCCTGAGTATCATAAGAGCATGGGGTAACATGAGGGACAAACTTGGTGGGTAAAATACTCAAAGAAAAAGGAGAACAATGCTTCATTTTCTTATTCTTCTCAACTCTAAATATTGGTATCATTTATCTTCAGGGAAAGACTCAACAGGCTCTGATAAACTGAGATTTGAAGTTCTTGATATATTTAAACATTGAATATCTCTAACGGAAAAGCTGAATTTGCATTTCTGTGAAACTCACTGATTACATGTACCATACACAGACAGAGGTAGAGATATCAATCAACTTATTCATGTTTTACTCCTAAATAAGTTAAGGAATACCTGGAATATTAAGAATTTAAATAAAAGAGGTTAAAAAAAACTAAAATGAAGACTTTCAGGGTGCCGAAGATAACTTAAGAGAGGCTATAAATTATTGTCCTGAATTAAATGTAATTATATATTGCATCTCTGAAACAAAAAGTGAATTACATTTTTTTAAATCTTAGAGAACAAAAAAGAACTTTGGGAAATTAAACATATGAGAGCCAAAATCAAAGTTCAATATATGAGGTCAAAATAGAAAATTTTAAATAATAGAACCTAGAAAAAGTAGAAAGACGGAAAATGGGGAAGGAAAATACCAGAAATTAAAGTTCTTTAAAATAAGGCAAATTCTGTGTTGTTGTGCTGACTCTAAATTGAGATAGCTATTCACTTTTATGTAGCAGATGTGAGAGAACCATAAAATTTTGTGGAAAAAATGGAATTAAAAAATAAAAATATAAACTTTATTTCTCAATATAAGCTTCCTAAAGTGTAAGACACTTTTGTTAAGTGATGCTATCAGTCCATTCCTATGGAACTGAGTGTCCTGGGGACTTAACCATGTCAATGCAATCTTTTTCACATTATTAACTGGAAAAAAAAAAGGTTCTCTTTATAGGTTTTCTTAAGATTAGGAAACAAAAAGAAGTCAGAAGAAGCCAAAAAGGGGCTTTAAGGTGGATGCCTAATAATTTACCATAAAACTCTTGCAAAATTGCCCTTATTTGATGATAGTAATGAGTAGGAGCATTGTGGTGTGGAGAAGGAGTCTCTGGTGAAACTTTCCTGGATATTTTTCTGCTAAAGCTTTGGCTAACTTTCTCAGAACACTTTCATAATGAGCAGATGTTAATTTCCTTTGGTCCTTTAAAAAGTCAACAAACAAAATGCCTTGACCATCCTTAAAAACTGTCAACATGACGTTTACTCTTTACTGATCTGCTATTACTTTGACTGGATCACTTCTACCTCTTGGTAGCTATTGCTTTGATTATTCTCTGTCTTCAGGATCATACTGGTAAAGCCAGGTTTATCACATCTTACCATGTTTTTTGCAGAGAAGCTTCAGGATCCTGATGCCACTTGTTTAAAATTTCCGTTTAAAGCTCTGCTCTTTTCTGTAGCTGATCTGGCCACAATGGTTTTAGTATACATCAAGTGGAAAGTTTGCTCAACTTTACTTTCTCAATCAGAATTGGGTAAGCTGAACCATCTGAGATATCTGAGTTTTGGCTGTTGTTGGTACTGTCAATTGTCAATCTTTCTCATTTAGGGCATGAACAAGATTAATTTTTCCTCACTAATTGATGTGGTTGGTTTCATTTTGAACATCACATCATCTCCTCCCATCTTAAAATAAGTCATCTGTTTTTAAGCTGCTGTTTTCTTTGGGACATTGTCAACATTCACTTTTCATAAGGAATCAATGATTTCAGATAATATATTGTCTCATTAAAAAGATTCTAGTTCTCTTCCACAATGGTTGAACTAATTTACACTCCCACCAACAGTGTAAAAGTGTTCCTATTTCTCCACATCCTCTCCAGCATCTGTTGTCTCTAGATTTTTTAATGATCGCCATTTCAACTGGCATGAGATGGTATCTCAATGTAGTTTTGATTTGCATTTCTCTAATGACCAGTGGGATGAGCATTTTTTCATATGTTTGTTGGCCTCATGTATGTCTTCTTTTGTAAAGTGTCTGTTCATATCCTTCACCCACTTTTGAATCGGCTTGTTTGTATTTTTCTTGTAAATCTGTTTTAGTTCTTTGTAAATTCTGGATATCAGCCCTTTGTCAGATGGGTAGACTACAAAATTTTTTTCTCATTCTGTTGGCTGCCGATTCACTCTAATGACTTGCCAGATATAGATGAAGGGGAGGAAGGCAGAGAATCACACTGCCATGTGTGTACCTATGCAACAATCTTGCATATTCTTCACATGTACCCGAAAACCTAAAATGCAATAAAAAAAGACAGCAAGAAAAAAAAAAAAAGATTCTAGTTCTCAAGAAGGTATAACCTGACAATCTAAAAAGATTATATGAATTTAAAAGTGATTTTTAAAAATATGCATTTTGAAAAACATGCATTCAGTGACTTTAAGTAGTTTTGGGATATATATAGATACACACATACATCATTTTGACACATGTATATGGATATTCTCTATATATCTATCATACATAGATATATACATTTATGATATATATTCTCACATAGGGAAAGAAAATATATACATGTGGCAGAACTTCTAACAAAGTCTAAATATAATATCAGTTTTGATTCAGATAAAAATTAGTGTTATGAGAAAAGACATTTAAATTTCATATCACCTCTTTTGAAAGTTTTATATATGTAAATATACATGCATGCTTATATTTAATATATATAATCTTCAAAAAGTTCATGGAAAAAATATATTATGAAAAAATTATATATGAATTTTGAATGTTTTTGCACTAAAATAAGCTTATACTAATTTATTATAACATGTCTGAACAGGACCTGGCTTGAGGCACTAAGATGGCTAAGGTATCAATTTGCATGTCTTTGAATATGAGATGCATATTCTGCTATGTATGTTTGTGTCTAAATTTTGGAAGTGAGCTAGGTGTCTTCTTATCAAAGAAAAAAAATATGTGGCCGTGCTTGTTTTTATCTCCTTACATTAATTAGGCACATAATTAACCAGCATTGATTCATTGATTCAGGAATAAACAACAAATACTTACTGTGTTTTTATTATATATCTCTCACTATGAACGTTACCTTTCAGAGAAAAAAAAACTGGAATATGTAACTCACACAGATAAATGTACACCTAACAATTCTGGTAAGATCTATGAGGGAAAAAAAGAGAATGTTATGAGAATGAAAATGTACTTTAATATACTTTGTTTTCATGTGTAAAATACCTGCAAGTTTCCAAGCTTTTTTTTCCCCCAATGTTAGTACATATAAAATGACTTTTCTGAGGTACATTAGTCACTAAGGTACACTAGGTTTTAGTATAAAAACAACATAATTTTTTATCCTTCCTGTCAAACACATTCAGAAAGAGAGAAATATAATGCTATCTCTCTTTGGCCCTTGAGGAAATTGAGTCAAAAGGAAATTGAGTAACATGTCAAAAAAATTAAGTCATGGAAGCTGGAGCTCTTTAAATCCAGGCACTATTTACAAGACTAAGTTGTCATGGTTGGCTTAAGATGGAGAATAAACCTAAGAAACACAATGCCAACCCCATTATCCTGCAGATAATAAAATTCAGGTCAAGTGTATTGCCTGTTGCCACAAAATTACTGGAGCTTAATTAGCATGCAGGTGACTTGGTTATAAGTCCCCTGTTCTTTTTGCTCTGGCATATGCCATAATCAATAAATTTGACATTAGTTTGAGTCTAATGTTTAAATATTTTATTTTCTCTTTAAGTGTTCTATATTCTAAGATACTATAATTTCCCCTCCACCAACCTATACTTAGTTGAGATGAATACTTGATATTTGTCCAGACATCAGGCATCTAGAAAAGATTCCACAAAACCCAAATATAGAGTCCACAATTCACCTTCACTACAGCTGGATCTCAAATTACCCATGGCCATTGTTTAGCCACCCAGTAGGAGGTGAGAATGTAATAGGGATAAAGTTGTCTTGGAAAGAGACAATGTTCTTTATTAATTATAACTGAAATACTTATGTAAATTTTACAAAAATTAATTACCATGTAAACATATTATTAGATCCCCTCTCAGGGCCTTGGAAAACCTCTGCAAGAGAGGAGTCCTGTAGTTTAAGCTTTGTTGACTTCACAATAAATGAACCTCCTGTTTCTGAAAGCTTAGAATCAAATTTAGAACTCACATTTAACAGTAGACCCCAGGACTTGATTGGAATGTATTTCTGAAGTCTAGCCTTTTCTATGGCACTATTTAATGCTTTAATTAATGGTTCCCCATTGTACTAATCATTTTTTATTTTACTCTGTCAAATTATGTATTTATTCCAAAAATGCCTTGTACTGAGGTTCCACCAGGACACAGATGACACCCTCCAAGGGTTTACTTGAGGAAACCCTTAGAGGGTGCCTTAAATCTGACCATACCAATGTAAATAGCCCTTTAAGGATAAGGACATATTTACAGAGGTATGATCAGAGTGAAGGATGAAGTGTCCAAGGAAAAGCAACAGTGGGAAGTTGTCAACTACCCAGTGCCTGAAGAAGCAAGTGGAGAAAACCATGGTGTCTGAGCTTGAAGAGAGTTCAGAGTCCTAAAGAGCAGGATTATAGAAGGGTAGATGCAATTAGAGTCAAGGCACTGAGGCAGGTAGGCAGAGAACTAAGAAACTCCCTCAGGCCCCATCACTTCAAACTCACATTGGTGCCTCCCAACTCTGGTTGCTACTAATATGAGCTAGGTGCCAAGGAAATTTAGGTGTTGCAGTTCATAAAGTACAAAGCAGAGCAGAGAATGGCAGACCACAAATATAGTGGGAGAACAAACCAAGATTAGCTAGCTCAGGCCCGAATAACCTTAAAATAAGATCTAGAATAATGTAGATTACTATTTCAATACCTGGGTACAGGTTTATGTGATTATTTAAAATTATGAGAATCTCTTCACCATTAATTCAAATTCCATGAAAAAGGAGAGCAAAACTACTATAGATTTTTGGTTGGTTGGTTTTGTTGTTTCTTCTAGTTTTTTGTTTGTTTGTTTTGTTTTTTTAATGATGGACCAAAAGCAAAATAAATAATTAAAGCCAATAAGGAGCTGTGAATTTACATAATCATGTAATACTTACGAATTTCTTACTAAATATGTTTGTGAAGGGGACGTATTATCAAAGGTGGATGAATTGTACTTTAAGTACCAAATACATTATTCTTGTAACTGGGTTTTTTCTTGGGTGCTGGTGAGGCACAGCTCCCCCAAGAGAATGCTGTGGGGTTTTGGCCTTTAGTCTTTTAAAGAATAAGTGATGGGACCACTGCAGGTGCGCCACGGGCTTGTAAAAGTAAATATTGGACCCAAGAAGTGTTGCAGAAAGGTGATTTTATTTCGGTACAGAAAAGAGAAGAAAAGAAGAAGAGAAAGACTTCAAGAAGAGTGTGGAAGGGGATTCCAGAGGGTAAATCCCAGAGGCAAAAGGGAGGTCTCACCATGTGGGAGAGAATTCCAGAGAGCTGGAAGTCCGGTGTGGGTGAAGGAGCGGGGGGAATTATCCTGGGAGACATTCCCACCTTCCCAAGTTCCTCTGGCCAATGAAAGGAGTTCCTTTAAACTTCCACTGTGGTGATTGACTCTTAGTTTCTTCCCATGCCCATGAAATTTAAACATAAACCGTTAAATATTCCAGACGGAGAGAGATGGGAGCGAGGCATGGCACTGGGAAATTCTTGCCCTTAAAACTACACCCCCTAATGGACCCGGAAAAAGAATACATTCTCTCATTCTGAAACAAAAGTTCAGAACAGTTTTCTCGACCCCAACATTTTCAAGCCTGCTAAGATTGTTTTGCCTGTCTTTTCACGTATTTTACCATTCTGGTCATTACACTCGCAACTCCTGCATCAATAACTTCCTGGAAACCACTTTCTCTTTAGCCTTCTTAGCACAGTCCTTGTCCATTGTGTCCAGTTATAGGCTTAAGTGGGTGTGAAATTGAAGCACTTGGACTCCTGGATTGAAGCTGTGATGCAAAGCCTCACTTAGGCAGTGTGCAATTGGGGTTGTCTGCTTTCCTTTTCTGTTTGAGGTCATTGAATGTACAGTGCTCTATGCAGTAAGTGATTAGTGCACACAGAAAGCTTAACCCTTATGTGCGGCTGAGCTGCTGAGAACAATTTATGCGACTAACTACAACTCTAATGTGAGTGCAGGAAGTTTTTCCCTAAAAAGACTTGGAAATATTACAATGTACCTTTGTTCGTTTGGGTGCTTTTGAGGCATGGAAACACAGACTAAAATATAATTAAAGGTACAGGTTTCCTCCTTTCAAAATTTGTCACTATAGGAGAAACTCCCTTTTTGTGACATAATAATAGATTTGCTAATTGTCAGAATGAATGTTTCTTCCCCACTGGTATGATCTCCATGAACAGGATCAAATTTTTATACATTTTAGATTTACAGAGAAACTAAGAAGATTAGTTTCCATTTCCTGCCCCTGAATAATAGCTATTCTCCTGGGATTATGAAAATACTACAAAGTTTTGGCTTAGAAAAGTTTGAGTTTAATTCACTTTACTAGTTTTATGCAATTGCTTAACCTCTAAGCCTAGCTTTCCTTATCTGTAAAATCTCAGCCATACGAGATAGGTTAACAGCCACCTACTATAAAGATTAAGTATAATTATATGGGTTAAACCTCTAATTTGGTATATAGTGTATGTCCATCAGCCCAAATGTAACAGATGTCTTCTTTCATTTTTCCACATGCTTTATTCTCTTATGTTTATTTTCCCATTTATTTCATAGAGAACCCATCCTGGGTTGCAGTTTTCTTAAGGAAAGGAAGAAACTGCGCAAATAACTTTTAAGGAATTCCAATAATCATTTCATTAAATAGCCAGGATATTTTTTTCTGACAACAAAATACTTCATCCAACAGCGCAATATTATTTTACAGATTTTAGGGAATTGACGTTTGCCAAAAATACTTTTCACTGATTTTGTTTTTTATTACTTCAGCACAAAGGTTAAAATGCATATAGGATCAAGTATAATTATTTTTGTCCATTTCAGTTCTAGGGGTATCTATTGAATATTTGAATGAATCTTAACAAAACTGAATGTACTTTATAGAGTACATGATTTTTTTTCTTAATTAACTATCCGAATTGTGATAGACATTGTGGTAAGTTTCTCATCATGTTTCTTTCTTCTCTCTGAAAATAGCTGCTGACTTTGTAAGAGTGCTAAGTTACAGCTGCATGAATATTCAATAGCTTTGAAACAAAGACCATGCATTTGGTCGATTGATAGATGAATGTGTAGTTGAGTTTTATTCCTCTCAGATAAATTTTGAAATTGATGTGGCTCTGCCTAGCAGCAACTTATATGCACTATTTGAAGCTTATTTATTACCTACTATCTCAGTTAGTTGAATCCTCTGATTGAACATAGTGTTTCAAATTATGATTTGTTATGCAACAATTAAACTAACTGATTTTAAATACATGACGTTTGTTGTCATTATCTTATCCAACAATTTTAGGTAGGATAAAGGATAATATGTTATTTAATTCACATTTTCACATTCTTAAAAATAAATTTTTTCAGTACATATGAGCATGAGGTCATTGATTAATTCAGTACATAGCTACAATATTTGCCAATGTTCACCGTTAAGTAATAATAGTAAGCATTTGTTAAAGTACCAATTTCTATTTCTACTCTACTTGTGAGTACTATCCTAATAATTAATTAGAACAAATGTGTGTGTGTGTGTGTGTGTGTGTGTGTGTGTGTGAATGTATATGTGTATACTGGCTGTATATATTGAGTATCCAGATACCGAGTGGAAGCTGTACGTTGAATATCAATACATAGCCTCCATTGGGTATCTGGATTGTTTATAAATTTCAAATACATTTTATTAGCAGGTACTAATGAAATCAGTGAAAGAAGCTTGTTCTTCATTCACAAACAAATTGTTAGTATATTGAGGATTTAGAAAAAAAATGGCCATGTATGCCCCATTTTTACTACTGTGCATATATAAACTCATTTACAAAAACCATTATGGATTAATTTCAACATTTAGACTACATTACAATTATGAATGGAAGAGTTTAATAATTATTTATAAATGATTTCAAATATATTTTCTATAAAACTTAAGATAAACGTTTTCTAACATTTGACTCAACTATGCAAAATCACTTGCAATCAGTTTAGAGTCCATTAACTTTGATGTCATTTCAAATGCTGTTTACATATGGAATAACTATTTTGATTGTCCTCTAGGAAGTTAATTTGGTGTTTAAAGCAAAGAAATCTTCTTTCTTCCATATTTAAAATTACAAAGAAAAGTAAAGAATAACAACAGAGCAAGCTAGAATACTGAACAAATACAAGTCATGTTGCTTAAGGTGTATTTACTCTTTGATCTTGAACTCTTCCTTTTTATAATTTTTCCTCAAATTTAAAAAAGTGAGGCAATATATTTAAATATTCTGCATTCTACATCATTTCTTCACCTTGGTTTAAAACATAAAATACCAGGGGTTACTTAAACCTGTACTCTAGGTACCCAAAGGCCCTTGAAATACACATTTACTAGCAGTGGTCCTTAACTAATGCTAAAATCAAACCAGCAAAGGAAGCCTTACAGATATTTTAAAGTGGTTATTTGAGACTAATACTGTGTATTGGAGGTTATTGAACATTCCATTGCTGTGTTGTGTTATAGTAATTTTGAAATTGGTAGAATTTTGAAACTTGATATCCCTGTTTTAAAAGTTTCCCATTTGACTCCTACTCCTTTTTTGATGTGTGGAAAATTATTTTTCCTGCAGCACAGGGGGTTGTAAAGAGACATGAAAATGTTAGCTACTAGCATACACTCCTTAAAAATGTCAACAATGAAATAATGTTTTTAGGAGGGTTCTTAAAAATCAGTGCTTAAAAGCATACACTAAAAACAGAAAGGTGGTCAATTAGGCTTCTCTGATGATCCAGCTCCATAGGATCAATTTAAGGAAACTCAGAAGCTGTAAGCAAATTGTGCTCAGTTTGAAAGGTAAGTGTGAGTTTAAGAAAGAAAATAATAAAAAATAAGCCCAGGTCAAGATGGGTTCACAGCTGAATTCTACCAGACATACAGAGAAGAGCTGGTACCACTCCTTCTGAAATTATTTCAAACAATCCGAAAAGAGAGAATCCTTCCCAAATTATTTTATGAGACCAATATCATCCTGATACCAAAACCCGGCAGATACTCAACAAGAAAAGAAAACTTCAGGCCAATATCCATGGTGAACACAGATGCAAACAGCTTCAATAAAATACTGGCAAGCAGATTGCAACGGCACATCAAAAAGCTTATCCATCAAGATCAACTAGGCTTCACCCTGGGGATTCAAGGATTGTTCAACACATTCAAGTCTATAAATGTAATTCAACACATAAACAGAACTAAAGACAAAAACCTCATGACTATCTCAATAGATGCAGAGGCCATTGACAAAATTCAACAGCACTTTATGCTAAAAACCCTCAATAAACTAGGTATTTATGGAATGTATCTCAAAATAATAAAAGCTATTTATGACCAACCAACAGTCAATATCATACTGAATGGGCAAAAACTGGAAGCATTCACTTTGAAATCTGGCACTAGACAAGGATGCCCTCTCTCACCACTCCAATTTAGTATTGGAAGTTCTAGCCAGAGCAATCAGGCAAGAAAAAGAAATAAAGGGTATTCAATTAGAAAAGGAGGAAGTCAAATTGTCTCTATTTGCAGACGACATGATAGTATATTTAGAAGACCCCATCATCCCAGCCCAAAATCTACTGAAACTGATTAGCAACTTCAGCAAAGTTTCAGGATAAAAAATCAATGTGCAAAAATCACAAGCATTCTTGTACACCAATAACAGACTCAAAGAGAGCCAAATCAAGAATGAACTGCCATTCACAATTGCTACAAAGAGAATAAAATACCTAGGAATACAACTAACAAAGAATGTAAAGGACCTCTTTAAGGAGAACTACAAACCACTGCTCAAAGAAATAAGAGAGGACACCAACAGATGAAGAAACATTCCATGCTCGTGGTTAGGAAGAATCAATATTGTGAAAGCGGCCATACTGCGCAAAGTAATTTACAGATTCAACACTATCCCCATCAAGCTACCAACGACCTTCATCACAGAACTGGAAAAAACCACCTTAAACTTCATATGAAACCAAAAGAGAGGCTGCATAGCCAAGTCAATTCTAAGCAAAAAGAACAAAGCTGTAAGCATCACACTACTGGACTTCAAACTATACTACAAGGCTACAGTAATCAAAACAGCATGGTACTGGTACCAAAACAGAGATGTAGACCAATGGAACAGAACAGAGGCCTGAGAGGCAATGCCACACATCTACTACCATCTGATCTTTGGCAAACCTCACAAAAACAAGCAATGGGGAAAGGATACCCTGTTTAATAAATGGTGTTGGGAAAACTGGCTAGCCATGTGCAGAAAGCAGAAACTGGACCCCTTCCTGTAACCTTATACTAAAATTAACTCCAGATGGATTAAAGACTTAAACATAAGACCTAACACCATAAAAACTATAGAAGGCAAACCTAGGCAAAACCATCCAGGACACAGGCATAGGCAAGGACTTGATGACTAAAACACCAAAAGCACTGGCAACAAAAGCCAAAATAGACAAATGGGACCTAATTAAACTCCAGAGCTTCTGCACAGCAAAAGAATCAATCATTAGAGTGAACTGGCAACCAACAGAGTGGGACAAAATTTTTGCAATCTGCCCAACTGACAAAGGGCTAATATCCAGAATCTACAAAGAACTAAAACAGATTTATCAGAAAAAAACAAGCCTGTTCAAAACTGGGCAAAAGATATGAACAGACACTTTACAAAAGAAGACATATATGAGGCCAGTAAACATATGAAAGAATGCTCATCATAAGTGGTCATTAGAGAAATGCAAATCAAAACTACATTGAGATAGCATCTCATGCTAGTTAGAATGGTGATCATTAAAAAATCTGGAGACAACAGATGCTGGAGAGGATGTGGAGAAATAGGAACTCTTTTACACTGTTGGTGGGAATATAAATTAGCTCAACCATTGTGGAAGACGGTGTGGTGATTCCTCAAGGACCTAGAAATGTAAATACCATTTGACCCAGCAATCCCATTACTGGGTATATAGTCAAAGGATTATAAATTGTTCTATTATAAGGACACATGCACACGAATGTTCATTGTGGCACTGTTTACAACAGCAAAGACTTGGAACCAACCCAAATGCCCATCAATGATAGACTGGACAGGGAAAATGTGGTACATATACACCGTGGAATACTGTTCAGCCATAAAAAATGATGAGTCTGTGTCCTTTGTAGGGACATGGATGAATCTGGAAATCATAATTCTCAGCAAACTGACACAAGAACATAAAATCAATCACTGCATGTTCTCACTCATAGGCAGGTGATGAACAATGAGAACCCGTGGACACAGGGAGGGGAGTATCACACACTGGGTTCTGTAGCGGGAACTAGAGGAGGAATAGTGGGGGGTGGGGAGTTCGAGAGGGATAACATGGAGAGAAATGTTAGATATAGGTGATGGGGAGGAAGGCAGCAAACCACATTGCCATGTATGTACCTATGCAACAATCTTGCATGTTCTTCACATGTATGCCAAAACGTAAAATGCAATAAAATATATATAAAAGAAAAAGAAAATAATAGTGGGAAAATTATTGAAGTCAAATATTTTCTAATAAAATTGCCTACTCATTTGTGAATTCGATGGATGCAATTTTGTTTTGTATGTCCTTTTAATTCCAACTCTGGGTTTTACGCTTATGAAAATTGCACAACAATCAAATAAAATGAATGAAATGAATTGTCAGGACTGAGGTATGGCTATTGACACATACCCCAGTGTATCATGAATGTAGTGAAGAAAACTTTGCATTGCTATGTTTTTAAGTAATGGTCTTCAGCATTTAAGAATTTCAAATTTTTGAAAAGATACTGCTAGAACCTTCCATATTTTTCTACATAAACCAGTTAACTAGACCATGGCATATCATTTTCGCCTAATGCCTTACAACAAATTTTGGAGTGTCATAATAATCAAGATCAAAAACCAAGACATCTCATTCTCTTAGTGTTTCTTTTCTGTGATTTATTTTGGTCTTTGATTTTCATGCATATTTATGAATTACCAAAATAATTTTTTTCATTCTGAACTTATGATTTCAGCAGGACTGGATGTTCTATACTAATTGACAAATTAGATGCATATTAATCACCAGGAACACATGGCATCTACCCCCAAATTTGGAAAGCACTCTAAAGTGTCATTTGCAAATTTAGCCCTGTTGACAAAATGGGCAATTTTTCTTTGTAGGAGGCATGATGCCAGGGGCCTAGTGAATTGACATATTGAACCTCATTATAAGAAAGCATACAGAGGATGAATATAATTTTATTTCCTAACTGGTAAGACATACAGATCCATTTAGAACAAGCAACCATCCATTTGAGTGGCAGAAACCTAACTTAAGTGATTTTCTTTTTATATACACTCCCCATCACTATCCTTAGATTTATCCATGTTTGAGAGGGTAACTAATATCAAGGCATTGGAATGGAAGTGAGGTGCAGGTAGATGTGTATGGAAGGGCTAATTCACATTGGTTTTTAGTCTTCTGACTACACACATAGATGTCTGCTGAGATGTCCGTTATCTCATAAAGCCTTTGTTTTTTTCTATAGTTTACCTCAGAGGCATGCCCTGTTCCTTTCCTCCTGATCCCTTTAAGTCTGGTGCACTGTCCCTTTTGGTGATTATTCTGCTGTCTACAGGCCACGTTAGGAAACAGAAATAGGTATTTTGAGCTTCCTAATTCCCAACAACTGCTCTTGTCCCTCATTTCTAGATTCTATCCTTTAGCCACTATCTTCTTGCTCCGTAGGCCAGGGTTCCTGTATTTGGAGGAAGCATCAGTCCTTTTAAACGCCCATTCTCCCATGCATTGTGATTATGCTTTGGACTTCTTTTTACGTCGCCATGGATTTAGGCTTTTAGAAATCAAAATCAGGAATACTTTTTTAGAAATCAAAGTCAGGAATATCCTTTTCTGAATTGGGCTATTTCGTATCTGCTTTTATGAGGTAATAAGCATAGTATTGTCTATTGTCAGTGATAGCTAATAAAACCTGTGATGATGGAAATATTCATTATCTATGCTGTGTTATGCAGTTACTACAAGCTACATGTGGCAACGGAGCACTTGAAATGTGGCTAACGTGACTGAGAAAGTGAAGTTTTAATTATATTCACTTTAAATTATTTTAATTTAAATGGCTACATGTGGTTAGTGGCTATAGATAAGATAGCACAGATAGCTGCTTAAATGTAGAGAAATGACAAAGGGGAGAAATATGATAAAGGTGAGGCTTTTAAAAAATAGCTATAATTGAAAAATATCATTCAGTCTTAAAATCATATGTGAGAATTTCTTTTGACATCTGTATAGCATGTCAAAATTGAATTGAAATTACTGTAACTCAGATTGCCTTAAAAAAAAAGTAACCCTCCTTCTGGGTGTAATTTCGTTTTGCACTCTTCTGTCACTAATGGGAGACAGATAGCAGGAAGAAAAGAGGGGAACAAATCTAAACTCTTAGCAAAAGGCCTCTTCTCAGTAAATTATCAGTTTCTCATGCCAGTGTTTGCTTTCTCATTCCAAGATGGCATCAGGATGTGAAAGAACGCCTAGGAACATGTCTTCTTGTGATAGGGAAGGGCCCCCTTGATTGTGTGCCATTTCCTGGGTTTCTTTCCTAAAGACTGGGATTGGACATGTGTGACGTTTGGCCAACTGCCTAACCACTGTTATAGTCTACAGTGAGTGAGACTCCTGGTCTATTCTTGATGGGTCTTGTTCTTGCTGTCCTTTCCCGATCAGACTGCTACCTTGATGAGATCAAAATGCTGGCTCTGTCATACAGCACATCTAGGGATGACTGAGAGCCCAGATAGACAATCTGTCATTTTTCAGTGTTTTTGATCCTACAGAGGTAAAATACCTGCATGTGACACATTAAATGTTGTGAGGTAAAGGAGCTGGATTCTCAGATGTTCTTGGCTTCTCCATTTGCATATCTAGGATTTCTGTTGTGGATATTCTTAGTGCCTTCCTGTATTTGGCTGAGACCCAAAAGGGTAGTCTCTTTTTAGGTTCTGTTTGTCTGAATCTCCCCTTCCTCCTCTCTGAAGGCTTTCCATTTGTCTTCTTGCCTGGCCAGAACTTCTCTTAAATCCTGTTATCAGTGGTTTACAGTAAGCTTTTGTGATCCGAATTAACCAAGATTAACACTTAATATTTAGAGGGAACTTTTGTAATTTCTCATTTTCTCTTTAAATAAATCCTGGCTTTCAAGATTATTGTGGCACTGTGGACTCAAATGCTTATTTTGGAAATTAAAAGTTGAACGCAGATTTTTTTTTCCTCTTTGCTTTTCTGCATTAAAGATACAAAAGCCGTATATAATAATGTTAATAAAGCCATCCATGAGTTGGATTTTAAATTGTTACAGCTTTCTTTATGAAAATTGACAATTTGACAATTTTCTTTATGAAAATTGCCACTTTTATTCTAAAAATTAAAAAAAAAAACCTAAGAGAGAAAATTATTAGATTTTATACAATCTAACTTAGGAGCAAAATCAAAATTACAACTGAATTAATGAAAGTTTTTGGATAAGGAAATTCCTGAACTTGATGTATTATTATTTTGACATGAAGAAGTTTCTCATGAGCTCCTTCTAACCATTTAAATTTATAATATAACAAGAATATTTTTTTCACAAGGTATGACAAATTTATGTAATCTTGTTTTCTAATGATTACTAGTAATTAAATGTCAGTTTCTAACTCGGCTCCAAATAGTTAAATTATAAACTATTACAGCAGTCATACAGTGAGCAGGTCCTTTAGTCAAAGAAAATTAACCATTTATTTTTATATTACAGGAGGACAGCCTGAAGCAAATTTAGACAAATTGTAGTTAGCTTCCCTGAGCATTTTCTTTAAAGAAAATCTGTAAACTCCCGACTGCTTTGATTAATTAAAAAACCTTTCATACTTCTGCAAATTGATTCTATTGTGCAAATGTCTTGTAGTGTGGTACTTCTTACTTTTAGAGAATTATCACCTGTGCTATTCAGTCAGATCAGTCAGTGAGAATAAAAAAACCTCAGAGAACCAAAAAAATTCTAAGAAGATACTCTCTCTGGAACTGTGTATGGGATGGATCAAACCTTGAGATAAAAGTGTTCAACGCTGAATTTATATTAAAAAGAAAGCTTCCCATATTTATGTCTAGAAATGTTTTACATGGTTCTCTCTTGGAAGGGCATTTTTTTGGCATTTTGTTGACAAAAGCAAATTTTTCAAATTACTGTTTCAATTAGCCAGTTTATTTGGTATTTAATTTATTTAATATGGACTTCTTAAAGTAAGGCTTTTCGTATTTTTAAAGTTAGAAATTTTTATATGTGGCCTGCTTTTGATCCTCATTGTTGATACCTTTGCTTATAATACTAGTCTAAGTGGCAATGACTGACTTTTTCTCTTTGAGCATGTAAATTCATTTGTATTACTTGTTCTTTAAAAAAATACGTGGAATACCTTTTTGTGCTGGATTTTTGTTTTATTCTCTCATCCTCCTTTATTGCAGCCAGTTAAGCCTTTTATAGTAACATTTTTAGTGTTGACTCATACTAGTTATCTTAATAATTTCAACCAGTCTGATGGAGTGACCTAGCTACTTGATTCTGTATAATGATGATTTCTGTCTAGAAAGCATCCTCAGCCTTTCTTGTCTTCTTTTTTAGTGAAACAAACTGGACAGCACTGTCACTCATTTTAATAAGGGCAATGTCATTGCTTGCCATCTGTTATTTAATCTTTAGCATTTGGCAAAACTGACACCTTTCTGTTTGTTCCACATTGCCCTGTTTACCAGATATAGGACTAATTCTTTGCTGTTGAGGACTTTCAAAGGATTTGCATTCAGAGGAACTCAAGGTTGAATTCTGACTCTACCAATTAATAGTCAAATAATGTTGTACAAGTTATTATATAATATAAGATTGTATTTCTTCATCTGTAAAATTGAATTAATAATATTTGGTTTTATTGTAAGGATTAAATGGATATATTTAGGGAATCCGTGAGTCCTACACGTTGGTATGACAGAATGTAGGGATCCATGAGCCCCACATTGGGCACCAGAATGTAGGGAGCCAGCTCTACATCACCCATGGGTACCCCAAGTTCCATGGCTACAAAGGAATGAGAAAAAGACAGATTAAGAGAAAAAGTGGGACTAGGGGTCCACCACTTTATGACTCTGGAGGAGACAGTGAAGACTCTGAGCTCTGATCATCCATACTATTTATTGATTACAGTCATTCTGATCTATAGGGTAGGGGTGGAGTGATGGTGGAGTGAATCAGTGAGCCGGAAGTGAATCAGTGAGCCCAAACTGGTGTGTCATCCTAAGGATTGATAACAGTGGTGGTTTGGGAGTTTCACAAAACAAGAACATGTAGTTATCTTTAGCCTATTATCTATGTGTAACTGATGGAACTCAGACCTTACAAGGAGCCTACAAGTCTGGCTACGTCATAGTGCTATGAAGGGGTTTTACATCCTTGAGCACAATGTTTATGGTAACAGAGCCGAGGTCACCCTGCACTGGAACGTGAGGCATGGAGAGGCCTTCCTCCTCAGAGGCCTCCTGTGGTCTTCCACAGTTTGTTTTTCCATGTTTATATGTTACTCATAACCAATTTATTAAGGCACTCTGTAAGTCCTTTCTCCTCTACAGTTTTTCCCAACATGTATATAGATAGGCAGATATAGATATAAACAGATATAAGATAAACAGCTAGATACATAATAGATATTAGATAACTGGCTACACAAATGAGATATGTATGATAGCTATAGATACATATTAGTAAGTATATGATATTTTAACTATTATGGTTATATTATAATCCATATTACAGTTATTGCCATTTACTTCAAATGTATAACCAATGAAATATAAATTCTATTTTAATTTTATTGAATTGTCTTGCAATTTAGAACAGTTTTGAACTGAATTTTTGTTGTGGTTGGTAGTGAGAAAACTGGGAAAGGTCAATTAAAACACATAAATACAAGGTTTAGAGAATGTTTATTTAAATAAAGTAGTTCTTATTAAAGAATGTGAAAGATTTTAATACAAAAATAGAAACCAATGAGGAAAGACCAATAAGTAAAGCACTTAAATCATACCATGAAGAACTGCAATGAATTTTTCAAAATGAATAGGAACTCTTGATTCTTAGATGAGAGTGTGTATTAATGGCTTAATTTTGTTAGTTTATTTTATTTGAGGTTATTACATTTATTTTATTCTGTCTTTTAAATTTATTTCAGTGACATCATTGTATGTTTGCTGTATGACATGTACAAAAGCATCATTCCTACCTTTATGAGAATTAGTGATGAGCACAGGAGCCTTTAAAAAGAAGAATCTGGTAATTTAGAGAGAACATGGCTATTGATAATAAGATTAAAATGTGGCTTACTGAGAGGGTTCTAGGAAATCAAATAGAAAACGTATTTATTCTAGCCTATGGATTGAGGAAGATCTGCTAAGTAGATGATGTTGTGATCTGCTTTTTGTGATTTCTATGGAGGACACAGGTAATAGTCACAGGTCATTACCAGTGATCAGATATGCTATCTTATATGTGTTCATTGAAAATATCTAATCGGTAGGTCTGGGCACATAGATTATGTGTATGAAGTTTCCCTGGTGATTTTAATGTTTGTCTATGATTCTTTTTACTTTACAGACTTCTCTAACTTTTGTATAATTTTTCCCTGGAGGAAAATTAATAAAATGAATATTAAAATATAATCTTAAAATGAAGGGTTTATTTATACTGAAAACATTACCTTAGCTTCTACATATTTTGGATCACAAACTGTGAAACATTTAGTCTTAAAATATGAATGGACATTAGCTTTTCTGCATTTAACAGCAATTAGAGAGACTTGTTCTTTGAATAATCACTTTACATTTTGCAGATACTTCAGACCAACAAATTTGACCAGAGGATGCATCTATTTGTGTAAATTACTCCTATTGAGAGAAAAACTGGCTCATAAAGGAGGCAATTTTAAAGACTAAATCCAGCTAATTTGTTCCGAGAATTTTTCAGAGATCAATATTTCAAAGATCTTTATATAACTAAACAAATAATTCTTGGGATGTAGTAGTTTGTTTTAAATACTGGCAGAAGGGGAGGAACTTTCACAGCTTGGCTGACAAAATTTTTAATATTTTGAGACACATTTATGAGAAACTAATATTACCTGTAATAGTTGTTGGTACTAGATTGATTACATTTATGTCTTCTCAGACAACCTCTTCTTTTAACATCCCATAGGTTCCTATGCATTAAGAGAATCTCCCATTTGGAGACTGAAATCAGGCCTGAGAGCATGGGCAAAATCACAAAGAGAATACAAACACCAGATCTCTTAGAGTGACATAATAAGCCAGGGAAACATGATTGCACATCACCACCCAGACCAGCTCAACAGGTCAGTGTACTACACTATGCCCATTATGAATGGCAGTCCTAGGGACCTCTTTGCCTTCACGCAGCATGGAGTGAGGGGCATGGACAAACCGAAGACAACCAAGTGTCCGCCTTTAGAGAGAGGTGTAGTTAGTGACTCAAGCAGAGGGTAGTCTTCCACGCTGATATTTCTCAGTTACCTTTATTCTCAAAGACATCTTCACTCCTAACTATGACTCAAATCATCCTTTATCATTAGAATAGTGAAGATGCATAATAACCACATTGGGGAATCTATATAACACATAAATGCACACACAAACTCCTCCAGGATCTAGAGGAGAACAGGAGGTAAAAGAAAAGGTAAATAAACACCATGTGGTCTTTACCTTAATGCAAATTTTGATATTTACACAAATAATGCAAAAATACATTCAGGTATGTGGACCAGGACAGAGGGAGAGGCAGGGTTTTGAATAGGACTTTAATGTGGACACAGGCCAGAAGTTTCAAATCCAAACAGGAAATCTTCAAGCAGGCATTTCATAAGCATCCTATCAAATATTTATATTCCTTAAGGACAAACATTACATTTTTTCCCCCTTGAGTAGATCTATGATCTACTTTATTTTCAAGACACTTTATTTTTTTTATCATTGCAATCGACATAAGAGGAGATTAAAAAGGAAATCTATAAAGAGTTGCAATCAATTTAGTATTGTCCAATTATGGAAAAGGGATTTGAAATGTAAAAAAGAGATTTGCTGATATTTCTCTGCTCTAACTCCTGCCATTTAAACAATACCAATATATTCAGTGTTATTTTATTTTTAATGTATTTTCCCTCTATCAATCATAATCTAAACAATTTCAGTATACAAAAAAAAAAAAAGCCCTTTACAAGTAACTTGTTAATGATCATGGATTTGAGGACATTTTAGGTCTTTTTCTTCTTTGTAACTAAGGTAAAGAATTGATGTTTTGTAGATTTAGTCAAGGAATTTCATAGAACATCTGAAAGACTTAAATGTCCTAATAAATATCTTTGATACTATGCTGAAATTAGAAGAAATTTAATTTTAAATTATGAAAAGCATTTTAAAATATTTAGAATAATAAGTGAGAGTTGCCACTGTGAAACTGTCATTAATTTTTGTCAGCAAGAAAATGCCTTCTGACTAAATCTCACAGTGTTGAAAATAGTACAGTATTAAAACCAAGTAATCAATTCTGTTGCCTTGATGTTTCATAGCCATTTACTGAAACATAGCCTCAGATTATTGTTTAGGACTAGCCTGACAAATAAGCATGACTCACTGTTAGTTCCCTCCATCCTTTTCAACAGTAGATAGACATCAGTCATTAGTCAGGCATTCTTCCTCACCTGGTCGAAATGAGAATCCACAGTCTCACTCAATACAGGGCTCCATGCTGTCACTACCAATTGATCTGTGTTGATACAAAACGTGAAACCTATTCACGTTCTTGTGAAGTCTACATCTTTATAAGATAATGAGAGAAAAAAAAAAGTTTGCATTTGCAAGGTGGTGTGGCTATTATATTAGCTCCTCCTCATGTCAAATTCACAGAACAGCTTCTTGAAAACTTGCTTCTTTTTTCAAATCTCATTTTTTTTAACCTCATCTTGGTTCAAGCCTCTTTTGATTGATGGCTTGCAAAACAACAGGACCAAAACAGGTTAATTTTTCTCCTGTGCATTGAAAAACATTTAAATTGGCTTTTCATTATTGTTGTTCTGCCTCAACAAAGAAAATCAGAATTTTCCCACATCAAATGGTATAGTCATAACACACCAGGAAAAATCTTCCTTTTTCACGTTTATCTGCTATCCTGATTACTTTTTAAAGATAGAAGTAATGTTTATAACATATGAAGGTTTGAGATTGTTTCTGGTGATTTATTTTAAGCTGTGGGATACAAGAGCTATTGGACAAGCACAGTTGATTCTGGTTTGGCAGTTGTATTAGGCTATTCTTCTTGTACTGCTGTAAAGAAATACTGGAGATGAGGTAATTCATAAGAAAAAGAGCAGTAAGTGGCTCTTGTTTCTGCAGGCTGTACAGGAAGCAAAGCAACATCTGCTTCTGTGGAGACCTCAGGATGTTTTCAATCATGGTGGAAGACAGAGGGAGCAGCCATTTCACATGGCAAGAACAGGAGCAAGAGACAGAAACAGAGGTAGAGAGAGACATGGGGGGAGAGAGAGGGAGGTATTGTACATTTTTAAATAACTAGATTTCATAAGTCACTCACTTTCAGAAAAATATCACCAAGGGGATGGTGCTAAACCGTTCTTGAGAAATCTGTTCCCATGATCCAATCATTCTCCCACCAGGTCACACTTCCAATACTGGGGAATATATTTCAACAGGAGATTTTGTGGGGACCCAGATCTAAACCATATCAACAGGATTGATAAATTGATGAATTGCTTAGGAGTCTGCCAAATTAAATTGGAAATATAGTCTTTGACTGTATTAATTTAATATATCAAATTATTTTTAGATTGCTTATTGACTTAAGTGTCAGTAAAACAGCCTACAGGGGTCAGTTTTGCTGCTCTACAGAGTAAAGCAGGAAGGAGCTAGGAAAGGATTTAAAGGCAAAAAGACAGAGAACTTAGCACTTGAATTCCTTTCCTTTCAAATAGTAGAGCCCCCTAATATTTCAGTTCTAATAATAAGAATATAGAGAAAAATGAGAGAATCTACAGTCAGCCAAGAAAAAAGAGTCAATATAAATCTTATGGTAAATTAAATTACGGCTATAAATAGGGATTTTTCTTGTTTCAAGGATTTAATTCATATGTTTACAAAGTGCCTAAAACATAGAAATTAAATAAAAGGAACTCCATTCTTTTTTTTTATTGTACTTTAGGTTCTGGGGTACATATGCAGATCATGCAGGATTGTTGCATAGGTACACATATGGCAATGTGGTTTTCTACCTCCATCCTCTGTCACCTACATCTGGCATTTCTCCCAATGTTATCCCTCCCTGACCTTCTTACCTCCTTGCTGTCCCTCCCTTGCCCCCCCAACAGACCCCAGTGTGTGTTGCTCCCCTTCTTGTGTCCTTGTGTTCTCATTGTTCATTATCTGCCTATGTGTGAGAACATGCAGTGTTTGATTTTCTGTTCTTGTATCAGTTTGCTGAGAATTATGGTTTCTGGATTCATCCATTTCCCTACAAAGGACATAAACTCATCATTTTTTATGGCTGCATAGTATTCCATGGTGTATATGTGCCACATTTTCCTTGTCCATTCTATCATCAATGGGCATTTGGGTTGCTTCCAGGTCTTTGCTATTGTAAACAGTGACCCTATGAACATACATATGCATGTGTCCTTATAATAGAATGATTTGTAATCCTTTGGGTATATACTTAGTAATGGGATTGCTGGGTCAAATGGAATTTCTGTTTCTAGGTTCTTGAGGAATCGCCACACTGTCTTCCACAATGGTTGAACTAGTTTACAGTCCCACCAACAGTGTAAAAGTGTTCCTATTTCTTCACATCCTCTCCAGCATCTGTTGTCTCCCGATTATTAATGATCACCATTCTAACTGGCATGAGGTGGTATCTCAGTGTAGTTTTAATTTGCATTTCTCTAATAATCAGTGATGATGAGCATTTTTTTTATGTTTGTTGGTTTCATATATGTCTTCTTTTGAAAAGTTTCTCTTCTTATCCTTCATAACTTTTGAATGGGTTTGTTTGTTTTTTTCTCGTAAATCTATTTTAGTTCTTTGTAGATTCTGGATATTAGCCCTTTGTCAGATGGGCAGATCGCAAACATTTTTTTTTTTCCCATTCTGTTGGTTGCCAGTTCCCTGTAATGATTGTTTCTTTTGCTGTACACAAGCTCTGGAGTTTAATTAGGTCCCATTTGTCTATTGTGGCTTCTGTTGCCAATGCTTTTGGTGTTTTAGTCATGAAGTCCTTGTCTATGCCTATGTCCTGAATGGTTTTGCCTAGATTTTATTCTAGGGTTTTTATGCTGTTAGGTCTTAGGTTAAGTCTATAATCCATCTGGAATTAATTTTAGTGTAAGGTGTCAGGAAGGGGTCCAGTTTCTGCTTTCTGCACACTGCTAGCCAGTTTTCCCAACACCATTTATTAAACAGGGAATCCTTTCCCCATTGCTTGTTTTTGTGAGGTTTGTCAAAGATCAGATGGTTGTAGATGTGTGACGTTGCCTCCAAGGCCTCTGTTCTGTTCCATTGGTCTACATCTTTGTTTTGGTACCAGTACCATGCTGTTTTGATTACTGTAGCCTTGTAGTATAGTTTGAAATCAGGTAGTGTGATGCCTCTGGATTTGTTCTTGTTGCTTAGGATTGTCTTGGTGGAACCCCATTCTTTAAGATTAAATTTTTTTTTTTTTTTTGTTTTGAGACTGTTTTGCTCTTGTTGCCTAGGCTGGAGTGCAATGGTGTGATCTCGAATCACTGGAACCTCAACCTTCCAGATTCAAGTGAATCTCCTGTCTGAGTGTCCCACATAGCTGAGATTACAGGCACCTTCTAATTTTTTTTGTATTTTTAGTAGAGAAGGTGTTTCATCTTGTTGGCCAGGCTGGTCTTGAACTCTGACCTCAGGCAGTCCACCTGCTTTGGCTTCCCAAAGTGCTGGCATTATGGGCATGAGTCATGGCGTCCAGCCATTAAGATTAATATATTGTCATTGATATATGCTTCTGCAAAATTTAATTTTAAATGTTGTCTTTGTATTTAAAGAGGCCTTTACCATGAGACTTACAAGTGAAAAGTTATTAATAGATTAGCCCCAATACGTGTTTTTGACCTATTTGTTTATTTATGTAGTATTTTACTATATAAATTGAATAACATTTCAACATTTTAAACATAAATTATTATGAAACACTGTGTACATTTAATTTGAAGTTTGTCCAAATTTATTATAAAATATGAGAAAGAAATCTGGACTATCGAGGTGAGCATGATGTTATTGAAGCATCTAGGCTTATTAACCTCAAATATTATATCTTTGTTGTTTTAAAAGTTTTGCTCTGTTTTTAGATTTGGGGCACTTAGAGAATAATGCCAACCTGATTATCATTCTCAAGTGAGCTTTCAAGAGTTCATTAAAAGTTAAGAAGAGAACAGCATGCTCTAGGAAGCAGCTATTTTTAACAGCAACAAATTTGAATTCACCTACTTTAAAGCTTTTTGCTGTTTTTAGAAAATATTTCTATCAATAACTTTGAGACTAGAAGTCTATTAAGGTCACAGTTCATAGTCTGATAGCAAAATATTCTGATATTTTCCCCTTCTGACTGAATTCATGAGAACTGAAGTATTTTACTTAAAAGCAGCCTACATAAGGAAGCAGAGTGTACATATTTGCTCTAAAAAGCAAACAAACAAAAATCTTTGAAATGTCCAGTTTAATTGGAGTCCATAGGTACGTAAAATTATGCTTTGATTTGATAAATCAGTGCTAAATAATCTTTGCATTATGGAGAAGGGTTCCTTTTAACAGGGAAAGCTTAAAATTCCATCAATGAAAGTAAACTCCTGTAACATAAGGTATAGATTTTTCTCAAATTTAATGGAAAAAAACAGCCCTTATAAGCTACAATATCTGTTTAGTAATGTAACTGTATTGCAAACAATGTATTTTTAATTCTTTAATTGTATCAGTATATATTTATTATAATTAAATATTTAGAGAAATACTGGAAAAATATTTTAAGCATTTATAAGTAGTTACCAGAAAAAAGAATGCCACATTTTTGAAATGTTGTATTTAAAACAAATCACAGATTTTTTTTTCTAGAATATTCTTGCTTCCTTTTTATTTGTCCAGCTACTCTTATTGTTAGGTACCAACTTAGTTGCCATTCCCTCTAGTTCATTACGTTAAACATAAAAAGTGCCTAGCTATGTCATTTTTTCAAATACAACATTCTGTAGCATTCAATACAATGTTTGCTTGTATATTTTCTCTACTACCATTTAAGCTCAAAGAGTGTAGGGACTGTGATTCTCCAATGCTTATTTATTGCTATTTGTATTTTCAATTGCACAGAGTAAATGCTCAATAAATTGAAATACTTAAGTTCTGAAACCTTTCTTCTCTAAAAGTCATTGTAATGGAAATCAGCATTTCAGTGGTCTTGAAAGGGAGAAAACTAATTTGAGTATCTCTTCCTTCTTTCCTTTATAACGTAAATGTTTGTTTGTTTGAAGAATCATGGTGGAGTCAAACAATCTAGGTCTCTAATTCTGGGTCTCACTCTGTATCAGTTAGTGCCCAACTACAAACCCCCAGAGCAGATGGACATGTGAAGGGTTTAATTGAAAAGAGTTTAATGAAAGGGTTATTTAAAGGTGTGGGCAGGGCTAAGTGGACTAATCTGAGACGGGGAAACATTCAGAGACTAGTGTTGAAGAAATAACAGAGCTGGACTGTAGTTAAAGTGACAAACACAGATTTTATTTAGGAACTACTGCAATAGTGGAATAGATTCCTCATTGTAGTCCTGGGGTCAGTTCTGAATATAGCATGGGCAAGTGAGAAGTTACTAAGGGCGGGAGTCAGTGGATAGAAAATTACAAAGAGGAAACATCAGGGGTGAGGAGTGATTCTGGCTAACCTAGTTTGACAGGATTCCTACTGAAGGCAAGCCACAGTGACCACCTAAAGAATGATGGTGGATGAAGAAGTTGATTAAATATTGAGGTGATCAAATATTGAAGCGGGGTATTCTCTCTAAACTGACTTAGGGTTTTTGCTAAAATTAGATGATGTAAAGGTTGTCACAGAGGTTGAGAGGTCTAGGTGTAGTTGCGAAAAGCATTCAGAGGAGGCTTCAGTAGAGTTTGGTCAAGGAGAGAGTTTTTCACTAGCAACAGTGAGAAGCTGTTATCACCCCCAAAGGAGCAAAGAGAAGAAGGAACACTATATGGTCTGGGACTTAGAGGATAGCAGCCACTGCTAAAATTTTGACTCAGCAATGATGGAGCTGGCTGGCTTGCGTAGGGAAGATTGGGGAGTGAAGAATAAATACCTAAATTCACCATAAATTCACCATGTGATTAAGGCAGTGCACATTCATTTCAGGGGACATATAATTTTTATACCTAGCCTAAAAGAAAAAGGTTGTTATGGATAACGGAGGTGACTGTGTGTGTGTGGTACATATGTGCATCTGCATGTTTGTGTTGTTTGTGTAGCGGCATTACTTGAGCACCAACTCTGAGCCAGGCTGCCTGTGTTCATATTCTGGCTCTACCACTTACTAGCAATGTGCCCCTGGGCAAGTTACTTAATATTTCTATGCATTAATTCCCATAATTTCTATGGGAATTAACGATTAATGAAGAAAGTAAAGTCACAGAGAGACACAGACAAGAACTCAGGCAATCTTGATGATTGAGCAAGAGCCAAAAAGACAAAGAACATCTGGAGAACTTCTACTTATTCTGAGGCAGAGGTTCAACTTGTACACTTAGATCCATGAGATTTTCAGGTAACAGACTTTTTGTGCTTGAGTGACAATTGACCCATACATTCCTTTTCCAGAGACAAGGCAATGGGGATAATAATATTGTCTGTTGTAAAATAGTATGAGACATACAAGTTCTGAGAATATGTTTGGGAGTTAATGAGCACTGATTGAATGTTAGTGTTACTACAGGGATAAGCAATAATTTTTCCCAGTGCATTTATAATACTGTAGTCTACCCATAGGTAGTCATTTATAATTATGATTGTTTTGAAGGAAGGATTTGCTGACAATGACTGTATCAGTGACAAAAAAAATATTTAAAGTATTTTTTTTATTTTTGTATGGTCTATTTGGACTAATTGTCTGATGGATTGTCTTGAAATTGGCTGATATCTAGTGTAAATCACATCTGCTCAAATTGTGCTCTTAGATAATGTTCCTTCTGAGAAGCACATCTGGATTCATTCCAGGTACCTTAAGAAACTCCTTAAAACCATTTGTGTATCTCTCTCTCTCTCTGTCTCTCTCTTTCTGCGTGTGTGTGTGTGTGTGTGTGTGTGTGCGTTTGTATTTGGAAGAGAAAATATTCTCAATATATGTAATTTATTAGTATAAAAATTATAGTAAATGAAAAAGTAATGAGTTTATTTTTACTTATTAGTTGTTTACATTTAATGTACTCTATAATCCAATCAAACGGGCTAAAGATTAAAAAAACTACCTGCATGTTTGAGATTATTTGAATAATTATAAATTATTGAGAAATAATCTTTGTTCTTATTTAAAATTAGTTCATTAATTCACAATAATCACAATATGAAGTAAATAGACGGATAAAATTGAATGAATTATTTTAGAAAGAACTCCAGTAGTGTAAGGACTGTTAAGAAATTAATTACTATGATCCCCTTACCTTCCTTGTATTAGAGAACCAGTCTCTGCTCAGGGACTCAAAAAGAAAGGCAGAGGTACAGCACTAATACAAGGAAGGACAATTAGACTCAGCCCATTAGCTCTGTAGAACTGAACAGGAAAGTAAGTGCCTCAGGGGTAAAGTTCCTGTGCAGGAGGGTAGCTAAGCAGAGATACAAGAAAGTAAAGTCACAGAGAGACACAGACAAGCACCCAGTCAATCTTGACAACTGAGCAACAGCCGAAAAGACAAAGAATGTTTGGAGAATTTCTACTTATACTGAGGCAGAAGTTCAACTTGTGCACTTAAGATCCATGAGATTTTCAGGTAACAGACTTTTTTGTGCTTGAGAAAGCATTGACCAATACATTCCTTGGCCAGAGGCAATTCTGACTTTGTGGTCCCCTGCGTCCATTAAAAATAATAATAATAAGATTATGTTGTAACAACTACATTAGTATAATGAGAAACATAACCCAAGCTATATTATATTCAACCTTTTAGTGAAGCAAAATGTTCAAAATGTCCTAGAACATTTTCTTCTTTTGATTTCACAAGAAATTAAAACATTTCTAAAGACCCCAAAATGTATCTGGGGTCCTGGGCCCTGTGCCTCCCACTGTTCCCAGTGGCTAAATTGGCCTTGACTTAGCCTTCTTTGAAAGCATTTCTATTCCCTGTCCTTGAGTAATCCCTACCTAAGCAAGTAACATTCTCCAGTGAAATTTCCTAAAGGGCTCAGTTCAAGGATACATAAAATCTGTAAAATTAGCAGAAGTTTGAAACATCTCATGTTGTTAGATTTTTCCAAAAACAAAAACCAAAGATACCCAGTTAAAGAGGTCTAACATTTTATACATCCTAACCACTGACATCTATGCTAAATATTGTTTAAAAATGTTTTGAATTATTTCAAGAGTAACTAATTAAGAAGAAGAAAATATCTTACTGTTGATCCATGTCAGATTTAAAGCTTCGTTTGGTTTCATTTTAAAAATAGTTTTACAGAAAATTAAGTGAATATTTCATACTTACAAATAGTATCTTACGAAATTCTGAAAATGAGCTTTTGTTTTGATCTTGATTAATGTCAACGCTTATTATTGATCTGTACCTAATGTCATTTTTCTTTTTAACTTGATAACATTGAAATCAGAAAAAAAAAATCATTGTATCTCACTAGGCACATACACTGGGGTTTTGATGAAAGGAAATGCATTTCTCACACAGTCTTTTATTAAGGATTTGTTTAAAATGTAGGTTGTTCTACTTTAAAGCTCAATGCTCTGGACATTTTGAACCTTTTGCTGCATTAACTGCATTCATTCTAAAATACCTTTCAATTTAAAACAGAAGATAATTGTGATACCTTGAAGCAAATGAGATGTTATTGCAATAATTAAATCTAAAATGAGATGCAGATACTTTAGACCTGCTGCTGTTTCAGCTAGTTAATAGAGAATAGCATTTCCATTGGTCACACTGATTTCTTTCTTTTCCAGTTGAGATAGAGCACTGCATACTAATCGTATTCTAATGCATTTTACAAGAGGTAAAATGTGTGTTAAGCTCTATCACACTATTTTAAATTAATTTAATTTTGCAAAAATTATAATACTTATATGACATGATATTTTCATAACATAAAAAATACACCAGATTTAAGAAAATAATTTTACATTGCAATAAAGTAACTTGAATACTAAGCGGTTTTTCCACTAATGAACTTTCTGGGGGAATTGGGGGGCTTTTCTCATTAGTTTTCTCAAGCTTCAGAAACTTTCAGTGTTTAAACTGTGCCTCAGCATTTCAGATGGAAGTGTGGAGCTTGTCCGTGTGCTTGGATATGTGGATGGCTGTACAGAGAGGAGAAAGCAATTATTTTTTTCATGTAGTGTCATTTTTTTTCTGGAAGAAATATTTCCATCAAGGACATAGCTCATATATTAAAATATTAAACCAGAATACATTATTTGTGTCAAAACTACGTATGCAAAAGGAAGTTTCTGTTTATAGAAATAACCAAAATATCATATTTCTCTTGAAGAACAGCTCCTAATAGATGTATTTTTCTCTTGGTGAAATCATTATGCGCTTCAGTGTTTGAGAAGCTGAAAATCATTACATTTTTGGCTGCCCCTCTTAGCCCTTGCCCATGGCATTCCTTACTGCTCTTCTCTCCCCTTTATCTTTAAATCCTACTTTAATAATAATGGTGACAGCTGACACATGTGAACACATATTGAGCAGTTACTGTGCGCTGGAGTAATATAACTGAGGTCCTGGAACTAATCTGTGGACAGCAAATGTGCACCTAGGTGGTCCAGCTCCAGAGCTCATGCTCTCAACTTTTCCCTCATCAGGGGGCTACAGAGGCTGGCAAGTGGAGAGTATGGAGATGTAGATAATGCTTTTTTAGAAAAGTGTTCTGAATATAACTTTTAACCCGAGATCTTAACAAAAGAATCATTCCCTGTAAGCCCTTTTGTTCTCTGGTTTTTTGAAAGTTATTACCTACTTCCGTTCTTACTCTGGTGCTATGGGTTTCCCTTTTCCTTCCCTCTGGCTCACCAGGCTCCCACCTCCTCTGCCACAGCTATTATTTTGGGTTGTTCTCACTCTTCTCCTGCCTTTATTACTAATTTTTTGTATTGATGCTGGCATTTCTTAATGACAAATGCCATCTCTCATTTGGGCTTATCTGGTCTCTCTCCTGGCTGCAAATGTGCTTTTGCTGAGTGTTTAAAGAAGTCGACTTCTGTTTCCTACATGTAAACTATTTTCATAATATTTCTAGTTTAAGACAGACCCTTGTCTCCTCCTGCCACAATGACCTTGAGGGAATAAACTGGAATCAGTACCAAAGCACCACCCTGGCCCCTGCAGGATATATCTGTACTCTGGCCTTCCTGAAAGGGATTCCTTTGTAGAAACTACTGATTTTTAACAGGTAACACTGGCTCCAACCTTGGTTTCAGAGCCTTAGATTTGGGGATTTCTATTAGCCCAGTGTTTCTCATCATTTCTTTGCCTTAGGTTCAGCTAGCATCTTTATGGAAATTGAACTTCTGGAGGTGTGCAGTCCACAGTTTTAAATCTCCCTGTATGCTTTACTCTCACAATAGTTTTCTTTCTGGGACCCCTTTTATTCCTTCCTTCCTACCATTTCTTGAAATAATCAAAAGACTTTAGTGGGGAATGTTCCCTTTAAAAGGGAAAAACTTTCTAGTTCCCTTTATCCCTTTTCACCCTTCAAACTCTACTGTGAAATTAACCCCAGCAAGTCTCCATTATGTATCAGTACTTTCTTTGTTTTTCTACCCAGGCCAACTCTCTCCCTGCCAGTTCTCTGCATCCTCATGGAAAGAGGGCAATTGATGCTATCTTTATCTTTCCAGATCTCAGATTCACAAGCCAAGACCTTATTTCTTTCCTTCTACCAAAAGCGTGACCTGCTTGATTTTTCTCTTCTCTCTTTTACAGTTATTATGAAATTGTCTTGAATTCCTGTTCCTTTCAGAATGCTGGAAAGCTTTAATTTCCAATCCCTATTTTATAATAAAGTTTTCAAAAACAATTTCTATTTAGTACAAGTGATTATGGCTAGTTCATATGAAAACAAACAATTTATAAACTTAGCACATATTGAGAATTAGGGAAATACCAGGAATATATATATATTTCCTGGTATTTCCCTAATATATATATTCACAGTTCTCTAAAGTCTTAATTCAGAATGAAATAGGAGCTAGGTTTGCTTTCTAGTATAACTTTTGAAATTGTCTCTACCTCGACTTTCTGAATGAATGTTACCCTGCCAACATATGTGGTTTTTGTGTGTTGTTAGTTTGTTTGTTTTGCTGCAGAATCAGCTAGCTCAACAAAGCTAATGATGTTTTGCTCCAGCAAAACTGAAGTTGACTTGTCTGCTGGGTTTGCTGTTAGCCCATCCCTTCAACAGCATGCTTGATAGTCCACTTCTGTTTTCATTCTGTATAGACATGTGATTGATTCATTCATACTCATGATTTCAATCACTGCTCAATTTATATATGCACAGTTAGTCATCATATTACTCAAAGAAACATGTTTCTTACTCCTTAGCAAAATATCCTAATTAGCATGAAAATTTATCAAGACCTAAGCACTATGTAAGTAACAATATCTTACCTAATGAGGTAGGATTGGGAGATGTTACATTTAGCAGAACGTATTTTATTGGGAAGGCGTAGTTTTAATGCAAATGTATCTTAAAGATTCTGTCTGTTCTTGGCTTGAAATATTAGACTACGGAAACAAAAGATAACTCCAGGGTAAATATTTTTAAAAAGTAAGAATTAAGTCTCCATATATAATGACCGAGAGCAATATTCTTAATAAATTTATTGAATTTCAAAGTATACCAAAATTTTTATGAAATAAGAGTTGGACAGAGGCTTAATTTATGTGTAGAACATCATTTTACAACTTATCTGAGTTCAGAGATAAAATTCCTTTCATAAATAAAGAAGCGGCAATTTTTGGTGACTATGAATAAAAAGGCAAAGAGCACAGCTATATTAGCAATTTTGGTCTTGATCTATACCACAGGCATAAAATAGCTACTATTTCAAATTCATTTTAAACTCATTTTTTGCATTTTAATAGTTTTGCTTCTAACACTAGAATGCAAATGTGAAATTTGCCTCTAGCGTGTTTTATTCCTACCTTGTAAAAATCACTAGAAATCTATATTCCTCTAATACTACATTACCTTTTTCAGAAATCAGAAGGAGAAAGAATGTATGCGTAAAGTCAGAGGAGATGAAAAGGTATTTTGTGAAAAGAGGGACAGAGAGAAAATGTAGAAATATAGGAGGAAGGAAGACTAAATGGGAGACATAGGAGAGAGACAAAGAAAAACAGAAGGAAAATCATGAGAGAAGGGTTCAGTAACTTATGATCATGAACGTTGAGACTAGCCAAATGAATTTTGTTTTCTCTATTAGATAATAAACACTTTCAATTTTTATCACTAGTTTGAAATACTCACTGTTTAATTGTTAACAACACTTCTTGATTACTTGAAAGTAGCATGACAGCTTTAGCTTTCAGAGTTGAATGTTTTGCTCTTTAAAAAAATAAACCTTATTAAATACTGATAATTTTGCCAATTAAAATAATTTTTATGAATTCATTTTGGAACTTTATAGATTTTGGACAATTTAGTATATGTGTTTAAATGCCTATTTGACATTCAAATACTGACAGCAAAATTTATTTTAGATTATTAATGCTGCCTTGTACCAAAATAGCTGTGCTTATATTTTGAATCAGCAGATATTTTTTACTTCTCAGCCTTTTCTTTCAGCTCAAACTTAGGTTTATGGTCTAATTAGGGATAGCATATGGTGTCATCAACAACAACACAATGACATTGTGATGAAAATAAAATGAAAATCAATGGATTAGGCACTTTTCCACAGTTTCCAATTTGTGTGAGCACATTATTTAGATAATGTTCTTCTGAATTAAAAAATCAAAGCCTCCACCATTTATCTGCTTGTTCTCTTTGAAAATACTCCATCTCTGAAAGATTCAAACTTTCATTTTTTTTCTGGTTTTCTGGAGTTGATGCTTCTTAATTCTTAGGCATATTTTATATGGTCACAAAATCATTCCCAGACTAAGCACTGGAACCATTTGGTCCATTAGGACTTGATTTCTGAGTCCATCTCTGCTTCTCAGTCTGCCATTTTTTCCCTTTCTGACTATACATTGCTTTCTGAATCAACTGGAACTTTCTTAACTCTATCTAACATTTTTATTTGCCTTTCCGACTTTACTTACACTTCCATTTCTCATGTGATTCTTCCATTGGTATCCTTCTTGTTAACAGACTGCCTTCTTTTTGCATCTACATTGTAACCTCCCGTCTAGTATCTTTTCTTTAGGCTGAACACTCCAAGAGTGGCAAAGGGTAACTCCTCTCCTTTCATTTACTTACAACTCTCTCCATATTTAAACCTAAGCTACAGTTTTAGTTTTACATCTATGAATTTGAAATTAATATTTGTTATCCCATGATAATTTATGTATTTATTTATAAGTATTGTTATGAATGAATTTTATATAATCATTATATAGATCTTATAAATTTATTATCAAATTTAAATTACAAGTCATTGAATTAAAATAATTATACATTGTACCTTATGCATTAAAATTATATATGGCATTTTATAAAAAATGATTAGTTTGGAATAACTTTATTCATTAGGAGGAGAGTAAATACTTGATGTTTTAAATGAATATTTTTTGGCAACATACAATCTAAGCACTTTGTACCCATGTTTTTAACTATAAAATTTAAACTGTTAATTTCTTGAAAACTTTTATAAAGTACTTGCATACTTTGGTGGTCTTAATTTGTACTTCAGACTTGAATCTCTGATAGCTTTTTGAATTTCAAAAAAGCACTATTTATATATTGTTTTCAAAACTTGTTGTGCATTCATCAGGGCAGTCTGACAATATAAGCAACATTTTAATTCCAAAACACAAAAGCATATCAAAGAGAACATATTCAAAACAATAAGGATATTTTTAATTAGTCAAACTTATTTTTGTCAAAAGACGATTGCACTAACGATATTTTTTATTCTGCTCAAGTGATACAGCACTATTGTCAGTGTTTATGAAAGTTATATGACCATAGGGTGATAGTGGGATTGCTGATGTGCAGGTGTGCACCAACCACACCTAGACTTATCTATTTATTTTGCCTAATAGCCAATCTGGAAATAATGATGAAAAATGCTGAGCAGGTAGAAAAACACAGCTTGATCGAATATTCTGTGTACCATGAAACATTGGCATATTGAAAAATTGTGTTGAAAGTATTTTCAATCTCAAATGTACATGTAATGAAGATAAAGAGAAAATACTGAAGGGTTTATAAAATGGTAAGCTTGTGAGAGAATAAATTTGTAATGTGATACATGGTATGTCTCAGGAATAACTGATTTATTTTCAACAGACCTGGAAATATAAAAGACATTTGATTTTTATCTTAAAATATCTTCTAGTATAATATAGTAAATGCTTAAAAATACATAGACTTTGGAATTTGATCTGGATTTCTTTTTCTTTTCTGACACTTCAAGCTTTGTAATCGTTGGAAAGTAAGTTCTCTGAGATTGTTCTCATCTGTAAAGAAAAGGTTACTATAACCCATGTCACATTTGAGGCTGTGAGGAGAATCAAATGAGTTAATGTATATCAAGTGTATTAGAAAAGAACACTACAATGCATACTAGTTATATTATCACAATTAAAATTTTGCATTAAAAATAGCTTTGATTCATGGCAAAACATAAAAGACCATGAAGCTATTTCTTTCGTGGCAAAGGGCAGGTAGTATGGCAAAACTTAGTCTGACAAGAAAATAATTGGAAAGTACATTAATATTAATAACCATTATGGTTCTATGTATTGAATTTCATCAGAGACTTGAATGGATCCCTGAGGAGTGTCATAGTTTCTATAAGCCTTTCGTTTTTAGTCCTCCAGATTGTTTAACACACATCTGCAATTTATTTTTATCCTGCTTCTATGTCTCTCCCATTATATGGGCTTGTGAAGGTTTACTTATGTTATCCAATCTTTTCACCTACATTTTCTGTTTGCTTCTTACAATAATATTCTTCATTCAGTAACATTAGATCCTTTTCAGTAAATGAGCAACAGAGGACTGGAGAAGGGCATGACTTTGCCATAGTCATGTGACCTAATAAGTGGTATACCCATACTAGAGCCAAGGTTTTCCTCTCATTGCCTAGCTCATTCTCCCTCTAGTCTTCCATGTTATTTCAAAGATTGTTATTTGTCCATATTTCAAATTTTTGAAAGGAGGGAAAGAAATTGTTTAGTACATATATGGGTAACTAATATACTTTGCTTAAGGCATGCCATTAATTGCTTTACGTACATGCTAATTCTTACACTAACTTTATAAATCAGCCATTTTATTTTCCCTTCTATCCATTAGGATTCTATTGGCTACAGTTAACAGAAAAGAATTAAACTCACAATGGTATAATAAGAAAGGAAACAATTTTACATAACAATGTGCATCCAAACAAGAACAGAAATCACTACTGGGTCCACAACTCACAGGAGCTACTACACTCTTTCTTGGAGTGATTGTATTGGGGTGTATGTGTGTTGGGGGTGGGAGAATGCTGACCACCCTTGAGATTTAAGCTATGTAAAATCCAAAAAATGTACCAAATATTTTACTTACATTATGTTATCAAGATTAGCATTATATAGATTAAATAAAGAAGAAACTGAACTTCAGCTATGTCAAATGAGTTATTCAAGGTTATACAGATCATAATTGGTAAACTGGGTATTCAAATCCAAGTTTTTTTTAATTTAAAGAAAATCTGTGGTTTCTTCAGTGACCACATCATTTTTTCATGTCAGTGCCTTGGGAATATCTGGAGATGACCCATTCAGCTGCTTTAATTAAAATATAGGGTAGATTTTCATGTGTTAATTTTATGTGGAGATTGATTTATTTGGACAATGTTAATAAGTTCAATCTAATTAGATAGATTGAAATGTTATTATCCTGCCTGATTCTTGCAACTTGTTAGTATGTCCATGCTCAAGAAAGAACCCTGAAGTTATTAAGATTCTCTTGAATTGTGGGCCCGTGTTTCACTAGTTCTGTAATATAGACTACTTTCCATATTTATTTGGACATGCTAAAATGTGCATCACAGCTCAGTATTTTTTTTTTTTCTAGAGGTGTAGCGAAGCAACTTAGAGCAACCAACAGAGTTAGCATTTCTTTCCAACTTTGCTTTTAGGAATATCACAGTAGTAGCTTGAAATCATCAGTGGGAGGAGTATTATACAATAGAAATTGACAAACACTACAAATGAGAACTGTCTGCTTCTTTCCTTGCTCACCTCTTACCTTCTCCTGCCCTGGGAGAGCCAACTGTTAAACGTTTTTGAGTTCATCATTGCTCTTAGTTCTTTTACCAGGAAGCTTGCTGACATATTTAGGGGATTTGTGAAGAGTCTGCATCTAGGCAAATTTTTTTATCCTCCTGTTCTCTAGAGATAAGCTCTGACTTCTTTCTGAAAATGATTTACTTTCTATGAGTCTGTAAACTTAAGATTCAAATATTTTTTCTTTATTATAGGATTTATTAATTTTCTCATGTTCTTTATTTTCCATGAAGAAATCTTGTGATAAACCTGGCTTTCTTCATTTCTCACTTAGGTGCTTATCTTCCTACATGGGATATTCAGCAGTTTTCAAGTTCTACTCAAGAATGTTTTGTTTGAAATGTGCTTCTCTTTCAAAAAATACCACTATATTTTATAACATATTTATAAATAAATTGCTTCAATTTACCTTGAACAACCTTTCAATAATGGACAGTTTTTAAGAGAAAATTTTACCTCTTCCATATCAACAGTTTTAAATGTTAAACATGCACAGTTAAGGTTCTTATAGCAATATATCTATACATAATTCATAGCATTCCAAATTTAAAGCCACAGTTATAGATGATAATGTCCCCAATTCAAATTATACTCAATACAAACCTTGGTATTAAAAATGATGTATTTTAGGATGCTACCTCATAACAAATTTAATCTAAAAATGTCATAAAATGAAAATTATCTTATAGAAAGTCTTCCTAAATGGGTAAAATAAACATAAGTTTTAGTGTAGATAAGCATAAGCTGATGCTTTTAGGGAAAAGTGATTCTGCTTATAAGGCAGTTGGCTCCAAGAGAGCTCCTGTACTGGGAAAGGACTGGAAGCACCATTTTTTTAAAAAAAGAATTTCATGTACTTCTATTGATTCAAGTGTTCTTCATATCACTAGTCATATTTAATAAAGATATAAAAATTAAACTAAATATTTCTTATATTTTATGAACTAATATAACATTATTGTCTATCTACTATGTTATGTAAACTTTATTAATGTGTCTCAAGAAAGATACATGGAGAAATTTCAGTTGACAGATGATTTGCTCTAGAAAATGTGAGGGCAAGGATGTGAGTGAGAGTAATTAAAATGAATTGTATATTTTATTTCAGAAAGCTGAGTCCTGGAAGAAAGAATAACTGATGGATAAAAATTCATTGTTGAAATGATGTTATGAACACAGGCTATTCAATGAGTTGAAATTGGTTAGAATGAGGAGAAACTTCTTGAAATCATATTAAACAGTGAATAGCAAAATTCTGAAAACCTTTTCTTGAAAAAGGGATAAAGTTTCAAAATAGGCTAAAAATATTCTAAGATTGTTCAGCCTTTCTTAAATGTTTTACCTGTTTTAAATGTTAAAACTCTTTACCCTTTTTTAAATTATGAAGGAAGGGTGTTTAGAGACGTTTTAAATAATCATGGATGTCAGTGGTTCTCAAACTTTCGTATATTCAGAATCATAGCAATGTTTGCTCAAACTGGAGATTTTTAAGCCTTACCGCACATCTACTGAATTGGAATTTTTGGAGATTGGGGCACAGAATCTAAATTTTAACAAATACCAGAGATTACATAGCTAAGCCATGGACCTCTTAGAGAAATACCACTTTTTGTTGATGTTAAGAAAAAATCCTAGGATAAAATGTGTTCTGGTGCCTCTGTCAGCTCCAGTTACAATGATCTATCACTTACTCATTGTACAAGTCTTATGTTGTTAAGCTTTTGTCTTTTCTCAAGTTGTTTCCTCTTGCTGAAATTCCCTTCTCTCCATATTTACTTATTGAGGTCCTATTAATTTTTTGAGACCCATTTTATGTCTCATCTCCTCTGGGAAATCTACGTCAGTTCACTCAGTTAAAATATATCTCTCAGCCCTGTGTTTCCATAAGATTTTGCACATTTTTAACAGTGTACCTTGTACCTATATGAACCTATTTTACCAACTATGTACGTGCTAATCTATCACTAAAGCAAGAGGTTGGCAAATTATGGTCTGCAGGCAAAATCTGGCCCACTGCCTATTTTATAAATAGTGTCTTATGGGAACACAGCCATGTCCATTTGATGACACATTGTTTAAGGCTGCCTTTGCACTGTAACAGCAGAGTTGAGTAGTGATGACAGGGACAAATAGTCCTCAAAGCCTAAAATATTTACTGTCTGGTTCTTTAGAGTTTGCCAGCCTCTGAAGTAGAATGTGTGGTGTATTGTGTCCTAATTATGTACTAGCACTTAATAGAATGTTTTGTAGAGATGTGATGCTCTTATAAGTTATATAAAGGAATTGGTGAAAGAATAAAGAACGAGTTGGAAATACATGTTTATTATGCCAACAGGGTACATGTAAGCTCCTCTTCTATCTTTGCCTTAGTTGGCTTTTAAGTACCTATCCCTGATGTTATTAGTGCTTCAATAGAACTTTCTGTGATGATCTGTATCTATACTGCATTCTGTACCTATGCTGTCCAATGCCATAGTCACTAGGCCTATGTGTCTATGGAGCACTTTACGTATGACTAATGTGACTGAATAACTGAATGTTAACTTTATTGAATTTTAATTAATATAAAGTTAAATAAAATTTTGTAGTTAGTGTCCACCATATTGGACAATGTAAATAGGGGCGCAAATAATTACACCTCAAAACAAACAGCAGGCAATGAGTGTGAGAGGGTAAGATAAATTAATTTAAGTCATATTACAAATTCTATGAGAGAACACTGATGCCTCTGTTTAATTAACAGTTACACATTAGAAAGATACTCTATGTGATCCCTAGTTGAGTTTTGTCTAAGTACTGAACATTTAGATGTAAAGAAATTAGAAACCAGTTCAAAAAGTTAGAAAAGTTCTTACAGATATAATTTCTCTTCTCATATTTTCATTTTTTGGTTGTTGAATCTATAGGAATCACGAAACTTTTTTTTAGTGGTCTTTTGACATTTCATTGATAAATTGGCATCAATTCAAAGAGCAAATAATTCCAAGATAAAATGAAAAAAAGAAAATTAGAAACATCCATTGCTTCTCATACAAATTCTATGTGTGAGTGTGTATGTGCTGAAGTTGGGCATGAGACAGTGATAGGGGACCGAAGGAAGAGAGAGAGATTGAATGAGGTCATTGGGTGCATTATCACTGGTAGTAAAGAAAAGAAGGGCTTTCATATTTCAGCAACTCATTTACGCAATTGCTCCACTTACGTTTACTGAAATTTAATTAAACTTCCTTGTGTGCATGAATGTGTTTGATATGAATCCTACAGCTGTAGAAAGTCCAAAATCAAGGAATCAACTATGAATTGATACGTTTAAGCCTACGGACCTGCTCTGGGGAAAAGAGTAGAGACCTAGTTTGCATATGATGAAATGGAGTCGTTTTTCTGGAAGTTGATTTTTCTGGTTCTTAAACTTCTAAACTACGATGTATCCATAGTAGAAAGAGGTGGCTTCTTCAGCACCAGCTGCTAAGACAGCCCTAAATTCATATGCCTGGTATAAATCCATGGCACAGCTCCCTGAGCTGCAAAAACACTTCTTAGGCTATGCGTTCCTTTCTCTTAACTGTATTTTTTCTTCGGAGTAACCTTGGGCTTCTTAATTTTACCTGATTAGAGTTCTATAAAAGTGTTTAAGAGGCAAGTACTCAATGAGATTTTTATCAGAAACTCTAAGCTCTGGAAGGGAAGTATCAAAGATTCAAGTGAGATTATTTGATTATGTTAATACAGTCTCTCCATTGAAGGTAAGAAATGATTGTTAGAATCTTGAATCTATTACTATTTGTAAAACCAAGTGCATTCTTTGTGTAGAATCCAGTACAGTATCTCAAATCAAGAAAAAATGAAAAAAGAAAAGAAATGGTCGTATGTGTTTTATTTTAGTCCTGCGCTCTCTTCTTCCCCCAGTTTCCATAAGAATCCCACTGAACTTGTGGGAAATACTCCCCGGCCTCTCTATGACTGAGTAGACAGTATCATACACAGGGTGGAAGGAAGGTGTTTCTGACATTACCTTTCAGAGTCTGGAGAGCAATAAAATACCCGATTAGAAGATGATAATGATTGTTGTCTTTTTGTCACAATCATTTTAATACAATGTTTAAGCTTTTTGAGACTTTTCTGCTCTTCAAAATGGACAAGACATACACTGAATGTATCATCTCAACTTCAGTAAGATATAGATGTATATATGTTTAAAATAAAATACTCTGGTGTCCCCTAAATTATCTTAAAAGAAGAAAGGAAAGGAAAGCTCTACTTTAAGTGGGTCTATATGCCCAACAAGGTGGCAATCCCTAGAATTAGGTCAGTTCTTCTTTCCCAATATAAAGATTTTTAAATGAGAGAAGGTAAAACAAGGCAATAAAAGTAAACTTTTAGAAATGTATATTAAGCATATTTTTAACTTATGATATTTAATTTATTAATGCAACTACACAATACATTTTTTATTAATCATTGTTTTTTCTTCACTTCCATTTTATGAAACAATTTTCTTCATTCTTATACATATCTTCTTCTGTTGTGTCTACATTAGCAGTGTTTTTATCTAAAATAGATTTATAATATACTTATTACCTACTGAATTATTAGAAATATAGCACTTTTAAAATCTATGTATGATTTTATTCCAAGCCACATGTATTAATTTCTACAAAGTGAAGATTTTAAAAACTTGATCTTGAGGTATATATTTGTGGTTGCCACAAAACTTCACTGATGCTTAAAAGATGAAGTTATATCACCTTGAATATTGAGTCAATTTGTGTTAAATTTATTTCTCTCTTTTTTTTTTTTTTAACTGAATCTGTCAGGTTACTCCTTTTCTTGAAACCATCGTTGCTCAAGTACATTTGAGCCTGATATGAGTTCCTAAAAAGCACTTTCTTTTTTAAGTAAAGTGATTAGAGATTGTCCCATAATATGAGACATGTGTGAAGGCTCAAATGGAAATCAACTCTTTTTTTATTCCTAAAGGGTGTTTTAGAGAGTGACTTCATTTTGTCTATATTTAATTATTATATATGGTAATGTTCGTTTTAAAATCAGATGAAGAGAACAAGCAAACAAAAAAGAAAGGCAAAAAAAAATTAGAAGTTCCAAGGAGAAAAAAAAGGTGAGCAAAATGTCAGCAAAGTCATAGTGCACTCTGGAGGGACATTGTAGTATTTTTTACAGATACTTTGGTGAATTTTTGCCTGTTGGACGTGGCCATATTCATATCACAAAGTTTAAAGATATTAAATATTCTGTCATATAATGACTTCAGTTGGTTCTGATCTTGTGCCGTGCTAAACAAACCCCTTATAATTTAGCGTTTCATGTAGTTTGTTTATGAAAAGATAATAGGAAGACGTGATTTGTAAAAGATAATGTGCTACATGGAGTCAGTTCTTGTATTAATTAGACCCTACATTTGCCTCTATGCCTTTCCCTTTTGTCTGTTTATCTCAGATAGTGCAGTTCTTCTTTAACTGGTTATCTTTTATCTTCAGATGTTAATGGATTCAGTGAAATCACAGCCAAGGTTAGCCAATATGGGAGATATTTGACCTCTTTAAGATGACTTTTTATGACTTCTGTCTTATCTGGTGATAGTTGAATTAAATTAGCTCACAAAGAGCGCTCTTATTTCCCACTTGTACTAACAGTCTATAATCCCTAAAGATGAATGGTTATAAATTGTGTTTTGCCTCATATAAAAAATTGTGTTACTTACATGTAGACAGGGAAGTCAAATGCTGTTGGTTTTTTAGGTTTTCCCAAAAGTGAGGAGAATTTATTATCCGTCATCATTGAAGATTGGATATATCTTGGAACTGAGACATTTTTGTAGAATTGGTGAGATGGAATATAATGTATAGTTTCAAATATTAGCATTTACTTTTTTTCTAATGATGTTTTTGAATACCTATTGCCCGACATTATACTATGTGGAGACTATAGAAGGAAGTATAAATCAAGTGGCATACCACTGGAAACGGTGGTTTGCAACTGGAGATTATTTTGCCCCCTAGTGAACACTTGGCAATGCTCGATAACATACTTGAGTGTCAGTATGTAATAAGTTTGTACTGACATCTGTTATCATCTAGTGAGATTTAGGGATGTTGCTAAATATTTTACAATGCACATGACAACCCTCTATATCAAAGAAATATATAGCTCAACAGTGCCACAGTTGAAAAACATTTACCTGGATGTGAAGACAAATGTAAAAAATTTTAGCATGACAGCAGGGTCTCTAACAAAATTATACATGAAGTATTAAAAGAATAGCCTCAGTGGAAAGATTGTTTTTATCCAGTTGATTTTAAAATTTTGTATGGTGCTTGTTATGCTCTGGTCCAGAAATGTTAAAGTCCTGATTAAGTACTTTACAGAGTCATGTAGAGTTCACCTTATCACATTAGAAGTCCTTTAGGCATATTGCACAGATGCCAAATTCCTAACAAGAAACAGACTTTAACTGGAACATGAAGAAAATGAAACTAAATAAAAGGTTCTGTGGACTCTTAATGACTTTTGGGAATGGCCAACATATAGGTCAATTGCAGGTCAGTTTTCTATATTTCAATAGTTTATTGTCCTAGGAAGAAAGTTCTAATTTAATAAATAGTTGCTTATGGTGAAAACAAGTGCTTCTGCTTCTTGGAGACCAGCAGATTCTTTTATAATTAACAAAAGCCCACAACATTTGTATTAGAAGTAATACAAAAAATAAAATTTTAATCTGAACTCCTATGCGCAAAATAAAAGAATTCATTACTGACTGTGTATCTTTGATTTTTAGAGATAAGATTTTGACAGTCTAGGCTATTGCATTCTAAAAATTAAGCACAAAACTCATTATTTTATTTTTGTAAAAACTCATACTTTTCTTGAAGATTCCTTATAAGAGACTTTCCCATTCTCTTTTATTGATTTAACTTTTATCACTGGCAAAAGAAAATCCAAGAACCATTTATTTAATTCATCAAGCAAATTCTTAAAACAGTGTGTTAGGCACTAGGAATATAAATGAGTGCAAGAGGTGATCTGTGCATTTGACAGAAATACAGTTACAAAGTTTGTAAAGTTTATAAAGTCATGTATACAACTAGCATACACACTAGAATTTTTACAACTGTCTTAGTGTTTAATCTGGCCTGTTTTGTTTTTTCCCACAAATATATGGTATTTATTAGACCTACGGGAATTCTACTGGGAGTTATAGAATTGTGCTATTAACTACATATGGGGATATAAGAAGGTATCACAGATTAGGAAAGTATTGATAAAGTCTAGGCAGAAGAGGTGGGACATTCAAAGGCATTGTGTAGTATGAACATTTTCACGTTTCTTAAAGAGTAAACCTGTGCTCATCTCTTGTTTGTTGGAGGAACAATGGGAGCCAGAAGTGGGGCTTCAATCTAGAATTTGAAGGATGTTAGAGGATATGTTGAGAATTTTAGGATTTGTCCCACTTGTAATATAGATTCATAAATGTTTAAGGCAATGATAATAACATTAGATTTTTGTTGTGGAAAGAGAATCCAGGCAATAACCCTGAAGATTGGTTTGATAGAAGGAAAACTAAAATGATAGAAGCTAATTAGGAGGCTATTACAGTAGTCCACATGCCAAATATATGAAATAAGTCATAAGATGAACATACCCAGAATGGTATGCATTCATACAACATTTCCTCCACAAAGTGAAAGGTATTGATAACCAATCCTATATCAGAGATGAGGAAAACAAGAACCTGAGAATGATGCCATGATTTTAGCCTGAGTAACATAGAGGATGCAGAGTACACTAAAGAATTGTTTTGAGAGAAGGTGGTTTTTAGTTGCCTGTACAATATTTACAGAGCATAAAAAACTGATCTCAGGAGAGAAGTTAGAGTGAAAAATAAAGATTTGAGCATTGTTAGCAACTGCAAGTGGTGGTTGTGATTCTGAGGATGGATAAGTCAACACTAGCACATAGCACTGAGTGAACAAGGGGAACCATTGACAGATGTTTGAAAGGAGGGCCTAGAAAAATGAGCCAAGAGCCTGAAATTAAGTTAAATAATTAAAGAAATACAGAGAGCTTCCAAGAGATTGTTGTCTTGGTAATCAAGATTAAAATAGAGGAAGGGTGGAGGTAAACAACAGTGTCCAATTTTGCAGAACATAAAGGCTATTAAAGAGGCCGATGGATTTAGAAATTTCCCATAGAATTTCTAGGTAGACAACAGTTCATAGAGTTAAGTATTGGAAGGTTGCTGTTTATTTTAAATTTCGTTCTGGTGAAGTTTATTTATCAAATATATGCTGAAAAATTTTCTTCTGTTATCTTTTTTCTTATCACATGACATTTTTTCATCTAAAAGTATATAAGCCTTTAGAAAAATAAAAGAGGACTATAAAAAGCAACTTTAGAGATTATTTTATCTACTTTCTCAATTCAGAGAGGAAGAAATCAAAGTTTAAAAAGTTGTGCCTTTCTCAAGATGCGCACACACTCAGTTGCAAAACCGAATTTGGGATTGATCTCCTGATTCCTGGTCTGATACATTATCCATTACTCCATGAACAGAAAGATAGAGGTCATTTCTATGCAGAGAAAAACAAATGAGCTGTGTCATTGCAGAAATGTTCTGCATGGTTTGCTGCCATCTGTCTTAAAGCTCAATCTGGACTCCTAGGAATTGAGACTGCTGAGCTGCATTTAGATGGACCATGTGGACAGGGCATGGAAAATGCTTTATTTGAAGGGTTTGGTTATTTCCCTACATGGAAAATAGAAGATACGAAATATTTATGACAAGATTAAGAGTCCATAGCTATGTAAATTTTGAGCTCTGACATCCTGTTTTTTAAGATTCTGGGCCCACATGTCTTTTTGTTAGACTTGCTGTAGTTTATGTGTGTTATAATGCATTTGGAGTACAATAGTAAATACTGCTTTCGAAAGAAGAAAATTATAAATCAGACAGGGCACTGGAATAGAAGTCACTGTATTTTGACCCCAACTGTGATAGATTATGTGCTTTTGGACACTGTGCACTCTAGGGGTTGCAGTTTGCTTATTGGATGAAATGAATGTTTAAAACTAAAGATCTCTTGAAGCTCCCTGAAGATTTGTTTGGTCAACTTCACACAGCTTTTTGAATTTTAATACCTTTAATCAGAAATGCTTTTCCGGGTTAATTTAAGCCCTCTTGTCCAATATCCATGTTGTAGCTCCTGGTTTGTGATCCCTGAGATCTAGTTCCTTTTTAGCTTTGTCATTGGATGATGCTACAATAGAAGGATTCAGCGTTAGTAGCTCTGAGGAGAAAGGTTTTCAAAATATTGATTTATTATATTGAAATTGTCAAAACAAAGGCCTTAAAGCTGTATCTATGCAACAAAAGAATTAATACAAACTAAGAATCATTCTCTAGGAATATAGTTTGTTTTGGCAATAATACAGTTGAAAATTTCTGGAAAAATAATTTAAGACCAGAAATTAAGAATTCTTCAGGTTAAAGAAACATATGTCTTTGAATATAATTATAGTTATGTGAAGATTATCAGACAAATTACACCCAAATGTGATCAATAAGATGCTTTTCCTTGGTTGATTGTTTCTAAGCATTCTTTCCTTATGTTTAATATTATTCTGCAAAGTTTGGAGAAAAAGTAAAAGATGTATACCAAGAAATCCATGCTGGTACATTGTAATATAACCTCCAATTTTTCCTGAAAAGTCACTTTTTAGACTAAAAAGTATTCATCATTGTGAGACATCACTACAGGTTTATAATTTTTTTCACTGATTCTTTTTCAATTTAATATTAAAGGGCTTATAACACTGATATCCTCCATGTGAACATTGTGGCTTTATGTTCTATAGGCCTTTCTTGAAAATCAAAATGTCATATTAAAAACTAGAAAACCGATGTTGGGAATTATTTGTGTGAGTTTACTAAAGTGTACCAGTTGACAGCAAGTCATTCTGGGTGATAAAATTTTTCTCATCCTAAATCAGCTGACATAAAACAATCCTTTGGAGTCCAACTGAATTCTTTCACCAAAGATGACTGTTGAACTATTAATAGTTTCTGAAAATAAAATAATCAAACATTTATTTGTCAGAAGCTTAATATAAGTTTCTTCTGCTTTATTTTATCTGGGCATTTTTATTGAATTGTGCTTGATTTGATTTTCTGACTCTTCTATGAGAATGGCTTTTTACTTGTAAGTTTCACTCAAATTGACATTTTGATGGTTTAACACATTAATGAAATTCCTAGAACAGAAGCTATGTTCTTTGAAAAATAAAATATTGACAGAGTACACTAAAGGGACATTTTAAAGTGCATTTGATTTCTTTTGCAGCTTGATAACATATTTGCTGATGTTTGGTAGCTCCCAAAGCCATATTTTCCAGTACATGTCCAGATGAGATTTGACAATGTTGCAATACATCTTTCTGAATCTAGATTTATCTATGCAAATTAAGTTCTTGGCAGTCTATGAACACGACAAAACTCTTATCTCCCAGCCTAACAATATGGGACCAAAAAAAAAAAAAAAAATAGTACTTTCTGAAATAATGAAGGAATCTTTTCCACAGCTTTGAAAGTTTCCAGACCACACAGAGACTAATTTGCCTTGCAAAATATTTTTAAAAACATACTTGCAAATATATAAACATTTTTCTAGCACTGTGTTCTAGGCTTTCTTCTAAATTACACATGCACACACAAACACACACAATATATAGGCATATGTGGACATAGATGCAGATACAGATAAAGATATCTTTGTAACATTCTTTTGATATAGGATCTATCATTAGCCCTTTTTAACAGATGAAGAGATCAGGAAACCCAGAAGTTAAGCAATCGCCCAAAGTCAAACACTCAGCAAGGAAAGGCAGATCCAGAGTTCAACAAAAAATTGTGGCTCCAGGGTCCCGAAACCTTAACCAATAAACTGTACTACGTGGCCTTGATTTTAATAGGCAAAATATGATGTCACAGTGTATTTTCCAGTCAGACAGTATATTTATCAAAAATTCTTACTGAAGTCAAGATTCTGCAATGTGCTATTTTTGATTAAGAAGCATACATATACCATTCATTTTTTTTCATTAATTAAAAACTAAGATAAGCTGCTGTCACACAGGCAAGGAAATTAGAGGACATAAGATAGAATAATATGAACATTAAATTGGTAAGCAAATTTATAACATTTTTGTATTGTTATCAGGCTAATCAAAAAAAGCATAGTTAAAAGGGAGATAAGTATCCCAAAGGAATTCTCATCCCTCTGCCCTGTTCTGGGCTGTGCTCTTAATGGCAGAGCTGCTGTGAAAGCTTTCCTTGTTAGCTTTCCTAGTGTTACTGAAGCTAAATCTAGAAGTCAATACCAGAAATACCCCTGGATAAGTAATTAGGAAAATATGAGTTATTTTTAGAAAGTACAATCCTGGACCAAAAATTATTTCTGAATATACCTTAATTATAGTACAGAAATGATATGCTATCTCATCTGTCATGGAGATAAACAGAAACCCAGAGGGCTACATCTCTTGCTGGAGAGCCCGATGACTGTGGGTGTAAAGTCAGAGCATGACAAGTAAGAGTGATCAGTATGTATCAGATCTGGAGGGATTTTTCTTGCTCCAAAGTTCCATAGCCTGAATTTTACATGGTATATTGGTGCTCTAAGGCAGGCACTGAGCCACGTTTGGGTCATATAAGAATCCCCAAGAATCTCTTTCCCAGACTAACTATTTACAGATTGAGTGCCTAATTTTTGATTATTGTTGTAGTTGTTGCAATTACTCTTGCTACTATGGTGACGCTTTTCAGAACACTTAGCATCAGTGCTGTGCTGAGGGAAGCATAGTCTGATAATGGCTTTCTCTGTGCTGTATTGATTCTCCATTTAAAAATAGACGTTTTTTCCCCTATGTTCTTGTACTATAGATCCCACTTCTAGACACCAAAAATCTATTGTGCCAAGTTATAAACTATGCTAAGTACTCTTGTGAGCTCTGGGGATACGAAGATGAATATGAACTAGCTTTGCCTTTGGGGAGTTTATAATCTAGTGGAAAAGGATGCTTGAAAAATAAGTCAAGCTCTGGGGATACGAAGATGAATATGAACTAGCTTTGCCTTTGGGGAGTTTATAATCTAGTGGAAAAGGATGCTTGAAAAATAAGTCAAGTAGTACTTTGAAAATAAGGCTGTATTTTATTCAATCTGTTTACTTGTTGGTTGCCATAATTAAAGAGAAAAATGTTGGAAAATAGGATAAGGTTCTTATTCATTTTTATATTTTCAGTACACATAGAAATCTATTCAAAAGTAAATCAGATGAATACTTAAATTCTTATGTTTAGTTAAATGTACAGTAAATTAATACTTAAATTTTGGTGGATTTATATCCAAAAACAATTATGTGACCTCATATAAGTACTCTGTTTTCTAGAACCATCATAAGAGGTTGATGAACCATCCTAAGGGGGAAAACAAAATAAATCCAATGAGGGGAATAACACTTTATTTATGTATAATATTTATTAATATCTGTAGTGCTATACAGAATCTAAAAACCATGAAGCCTCATTCCTTTAGAAATCTGCATTTTAAGATGGAATTATGACACACATCCAGCAAACATCAAATAAACTTGATGACTCAGGCACTGTGGAGCCAGAAGAAAGAATGAGAAAATATGGGCACATAAATATTGAAATGATACACATGGATAAATGCATATGCAGTTGACGCTTAACTATTCAAGAATTGTAAATTATAGAGTCATTTTTCATTTCCCCCATTTTACTTCTTGCTTTTGGTCATTGCTAGGCTCATTCTTCTTGCAGTTACAGCAGAAAAAAACAAAGATAAAACTAGGGAGTCAATTCCATAATTTTCAACAACTCAGTTATAAAGAGATATAGTGGGGAAAACACTAAAACTGGTAGTTTAAATGAGACTTTTAAATTATATGTAGCTTTCATTCATGCATGAGTATCCCAGTTTTCAATTAGACAAAAGTCTGTAGTTAGCTTTTAATTCAGATGTTAATCTACAGATTGAGAAAGTGCACTGCTCTCTAGCACTGATACTTGCTTGGATATCAAACACTGGCTTTCAGGGTGACGTTCGGAAAGGGAAGAAAATAACTTAATTATTTGGAAAGTGAAAAAAATAAGCTTATTTAGGGAGAAAACAAAAAGAAATAAGGACTACAGCCAAGCAACAAGCAAGTCTAATGTACTGTTTGAGTAGGTTTGAGAAACTATTGGAAAGAAATGCAAAAGACACAAAAGTCCTTTCTTGCCATGAAACTATAGGTTAAAGAAATTGAAGACTAATAATGAGAGTAGAAGGATGGTTACCAGACCTGAAAAGGCTAATGGGGGAATAGAGTGCAGTGGGGATGGTTAGTGGATACAAAAATAGAAAGAGTGAATAAGACCTACTGGTTGATAGCACAATTAACATAGTCAATAGAAATCTAATTGTATATTTTAAAATAACTTAAAGAATTTAATGGATTTTTTTTGTAACTCAAAAAAAAAAGAGTGGATGGGTATCCCATTCTCCACTACATGCTTATTTCACATTGCATGCCTGTATCACAATATCTTATAGACTCCAGAAATTTATGTTCCTGTTAAGTACTCCTAAAAATTTTTAAAAATAATAATATGTATTAAAAGAACAAATAATGTTGGTTTTAAAGTACAAGAGAGTGCTGTTCAACAACTATGGCATTTTTTTTTAAAGCCTTCATGGAAAAAGTTGGTATCATAAATATGTAAGCATATATTTGAAAACAAAACAAAGCTTATATAAATATTTTCATACTACAAATAAAACTGCAGGGTTTGTTTCCTTCATGAGACATGAGAAAGAAGGAACAATGACATTAGAGGAATATAGAATACAGGTGGAAAGGAGCAAGGCCATCTCCCTTGCCTCTCCCAGATGGGGTGAATTTGAGCATTGTATTTTTTAACATTTGTTTTCTACTTTTCCTTTCCAAGCAGTACAGACTTAGAGATTATCTTCCGTCAGCTTCTTACTCCCTATTCATAACTAGGTATTCTTCCTCCTCTTATAATGATGTGATTCAATCTTGGGCATGTGGGAAACCCAGGAAACAAACTTTGAATTTGAGGTCATTAATCTCAGAGTCACCTGTATATTTAAATTTTACCCATGGTGATGTAAATGTAGAAGAAAAACATATTGTGTAAACACTTTGAGAAGTATTGTGAACAATGAGAGGATGGTAATGAAAATGAGAAGAAGAGGATCTAAACCAATTACAAGGGCATTCCAGAAGGGAGCTACTAGGCAACCTAGTAAGTGTGTCTCTTAGAGACAACAAAGAAGAATAAAAGAATTCTGAGCTATCGTTTTAACAAACCATTTGGGACAATGGTAAACTCTTGAAAGAGTTTAAAGGAATATTTTCATACTACAAATAAAACTGCAGGGTTTGTTTCCTTCATGAGACATGAGAAAGAAGGAACAATGACATTAGAGGAATATAGAATACAGGTGGAAAGGAGCAAGGCCATCTCCCTTGTGGGTGGTATAGTTTAGATATGATGTTTAAACTGATATAATAAAAAGTAGGAGGTCAGTGTATGTGGTCATCTGCAATGATCTTCTACTGAAAGACTTTAATTTTGTCTTCTACTAGGAAGTTCAGCACTTAGAGGAATAAAGTGAAGTGAAAAACAGAGATCACACAGGGTCAAACACTACTATGAAAATAAGGAATACCAATGCAAAACTTTTTTTTTTTTAAGATGAACTTCTTTTTTTTTTAATTGCATTTCAGGTTTTGGGGTACATGTGAAGAACATGCAAGATTGTTGCATAGGTACACACATGGCAGTGTGGTTTGCTGCCTTCCTTCCCCTCATCTGTATCTGTCATTTCTCCCCATGCTATCTCTTCCCACCTCCCCATCCCCCCGTCCCTCCCCCATTTCACCCCAACGGACCCCAGTGTGTAGTGCTCCCCTCCATGTGTCCATGTGTTCTCATTGTTCAACACCCGCCTCTGAGTGAGAACATGCGGTGTTTGATTTTCTGCTCTTGTGTCAGTTTGCTGAGAATGTTGGTTTCCAGGTTCATCCATGTCCCTACAAAGGACGCGAACTCATCGTTTTTGATGGCTGCATAATATTCCATGGTGTATATGTACCACATTTTCCCTATCCAGTCTATCATCGATGGGCATTTGGGTTGGTTCCAGGTCTTTGCTATTGCAAACAGTGCTGTAATGGACATTCGTGTGCATGTGTCCTTATAGTAGAATGATTTATAATCCTTTGGATATATACCCAGTAATGGGATTGCTGGGTCAAATGGGATTTCTATTTTTAAGTCATTGAGGAATTGCCACACTGTCTTCCACAATGGTTGAATTAAGCAAAACTTAAATAAAATTTCAGATGTTATAATAGCTTATGTCACTGACCATGTCACTCCTAATTTAAAAGCTTTGGTTTCTCATTACAAGTAAAAAATTAAAAATATATATTTCTATCTCCATGTATGTTTTGTTCAACTCTATCACCTTATTGGCTATTCTATACTCAAGCTATCAGGAATTATTTCAGTCATTAAAAATTTACCTTGTCCTCTCATGCTTTTTGGTCTTTGCTGTTCCTTTTGCCTTGAATACTGTTCACTTCATCTATCCCCCAAAACCTCTTTACAAATAGGATCACTGGGTATGAGCTCATGACCATCTCCTGTGTAACACTCGCAATACCTGTGATAGTTTCGTCAATTATTTTTCCGTTTCTAGCTTGCTACCTCAAAGAAGCAATTGAGTCTGCCTTATTCACTGCTCTAGTTGGCATGCCTAGTATGTAACATAGTACATGATCAATAATATTGTTGAATGAATAAGTTAAATTCCAGAATAAAGGTTATTTAAAATATAAAATGTAGACAATTGAATCTAATGCATGTCTGACATGAAAAATATATATGCCTAGTTTCTGAAAGTTTCATCAGTACTTGGAATATCTAACATATTTTTAATTTTCTATAATAAAGTGATGACTTAAGAAAATTGAAAGGAATTAAATTAGAATTATATACTGTGTAAGTATATATATATATATATATATATATATATATACTGTATAAACATATATGTATATATACACTGTGTAAATATATATATGCTGTGTAAATATATACTGTGTAAATATATATATATATACATACATATACAAATATATATGATAGATAGGAAATCATTTACAAATTAGAAGTAGAAATCTACTAATTTATTATGCAAGTATTTGTAAAGTACCAGAAAGATTGTGTTGATTTAAAAATATATAGTTATGCTCAAACATTGACAAATTTAAATTTGTCAAATTAAATTGATTACAAATTTTGGAACTTTTTAGCATGCTAAGTTTTGAGGTTGTAACAAAATTATGAGGAAAAGGCTTTTGAACTGGATAAACCAGGGACTACCTTTTTACCATGCTTGTCTGAGCTCGTTATTCCATAGATGCTTATGGCATTAGAATGAATTTATTTTATGGAGAAAAAGAACTCACGATTGCAAACAAATTTCTAATACCTAAATTTCTTTCTGTCTTAAAATAGGTGAATTCTTCCATTTTGATGAAAGGTATTGATGAAAAGATTCTGCAATCTTTATAGGGCAATAATAACTGAGTGCTACAAAATATTTTATTACAGTTTTTTCTTTGAATTTTGCATTATGGGTAAAGAACTGTGTGATTTAAAATAGCTTATCAATCTTTTAGGAAGTTAGAAAATATTTCTTTGTTGTTGTTATTGTTTTTGTTTTAGAGACTGAGTCTTGTTCTGTTGCCCAGTTAGGAAAGCAGTGATATGATCATGGCTCACTGCAGACTCAAGTTCCTGGGCCCAGGAGATCTCTCTTGCTTTAGCCTCTCTAGTAGCTGAGACTACAGGCACTTGCCACCACAACTGGCTTTTTTTTTTTTTAATTTTTTGTAGAGATAGGCTCTTTCTTGCCCAGGCTAGTCTCAAACTCCTGGGCTCAAGCTATCCACCTGCCTCAACCTCTCAAGTGCTAGGACTAGAGGCATGATCCACCATGCCCAGTTGGAAAATAATTCTTTAAAAATTTTACAAAATAAATAACATTGAATATCTCCATTATAATAAAAATATAATAAACTATTCAGTGGCACTCTACTTATCTGCAATTGCTGATGTGAATTGACAGCAAGGTTTATTTTCCCACAGTTTGAGTGTCTCTACTAATTAGGCTTAATTAAATGCAGATATATTACTGTTCTGTGTAAGACTTCAATGAGGACTTTGAGAAAAAGATCTCTGGATGGATAACAGAGAGGGAGTGAGGGTGGGAAGCCTTGAAAAGTCCCCAAAACAAGACCGAGAAGCTTTTAGAGGACTTGTGTACTTAGAGATGCCCAACGGAGAATGAAAATTAAATTTTGTAAAAATAAAATGCTAAATATTGAATAAATAATTTCAGTTGCTTAGTTAATATAGTATCTTAAAATTTTTCTAGATTTCTAAAGGAAGCAGAAAAATATTTAAAATTACTATTTTTGTGTTTTTTAATACAGTAAAGTTTATCCCTGTACAAGCCTCAGTGGCTTCCTGAGTTTGCCACAAAGGCTTTCCTGCGTTTCTTCCAAATTCCCAGCAATGCTTTTGTTTTATGTATTTACATTTGCCATTTCTTCTGATGGGTAAAAATGACAGTAGACTGAACAAAGGTGATAACTTTGGCAAGAGGGAGAAGGTTGTAAAGATAATGAGAAATTATTTGAGTCTGGCTATCTTTTGAAGGAAGACAAGATTTCCTAAATAATGTGAAAATAAGAGTTATCAACAAAACTGACGCTGAAGTTTTGGCATGAGCAATTTTAACAATGGAGTTGTTATTTTCTTAGACGAGGAAGCAACAAATTTTGCAGGATGATTACTAGTTTGATTTGGGTCAAAGTAAGTCTGTGATGTATATTTCACATTTAAATAAAAAGTTTCAGAGAGATGTCCAAACAAAGATTAAAATATGGGAGTTGTCAGTAGATATTTACAATTGCAAAATTGTATGATCTTACCAAGAGAGTTATTATAAACATAGAAGAGGTCTGAGGACTATGACCTGGGTCACTCCAACATAAAAGATTGGGAACATGAAGAGGATACAGGAAAGGAGATGAACATGAACTGATCGGTTAGGTAGAAAACTCAGAATGTGATGCCCTATATGTCAAGTCAACTAAAAGGAATGGGTGTGAACAAATGTTTCAAATTCCACTGTTGGTCAACTAAAATGAGGACAGATCACTGACCACTGACTTAGAAACATGGTGATCTTTGATGATGACCTTACCAAGAGTGTTTTACCTCTGGTGCAGTTTTAAAAGGTAGAAGTCTAAATGACCTGAATATATTGGATTTAAGGGAAAACAAATATATTTGTAAGAATTTTGTTGGAAAAAAGAACTGGCAAGTGAATTGTATATTGGCAAGGTATATGTGGTCAGTGAGGGTTTTGTTTGTTTTTAATTGGGAGAAAATGTTTCATGTTTTCATATGCTTATTAAACTTTCTATAGAAATTTAAAAATGATTACATAGGAAACCAAGAGAATAAAAGCTTGTCTTTAAGTAAGAGGGGATGTGGCCTGATGCACAATTGGAGGGATTTTCTTCAGATAGCAGAATAAAGGGAAATGAGAGAAATCAGAGTGCACAGGTCTAGATGCAGTAGGTGATAGATACCAGGATGAAAGCCTTTGACAACTCTGTTCTACTTGTTTGTATTTTTTGAGAATAAACAGCTGAGAGTGAGAATAGCAGGAGTTTAAGATCTGAAAAGAGAGGAGAAATGAAATAGTTGACCAGAAAAGTAAATTCTCATTCCTTAACTCTGACTTATTTTCTAAAAAAAGAAAAAAGAAAAAAAAAATTGTGATACTGCAGAATGTTTACATATTTAAATTGTAGGTTAATTATGAACACACATCAGGTCATCATGGAGTTAGCTGTAGACTTTGAGCCATCAATAGTCATTTAGTTTCATTGTCTCACTTGTTTGGTTTTAATTAACGTTCTATGTTTTTATTTAACTTTGTGTACTATTAGTATCTGAAGGTTGTAGCTTGTTAATAGAGATGCTTATTTAGCAATTTCAAGTAAAAAACAACATTCATCAGTAACAGGAACAACTGTAAATGACTAATGCCAATTATTCAGAAGTGGCAGGTCTATACTAAACTCTCTGACACTCTATTTTATCAGTTACTATATATTTGATTAGGCTCGTATAACATTTTCTACTTCTACTACTTTCTGCGAATGAATAAAGAATTTCCTTCAAAAAAAATCTCAGGCTCTATTTTAGAGAATGGAAATCCGTGCTACCAAAAATTGCATCCAATTTTGTGTGCCTGGGCAGGCTTTTCAAAGACCTGTAGTTATACTAATCCAAAGTGATAAGGCCGGGCATGGTAGTTTAGGCCATGGTGGCTCAGGCCATAACCCCAGAACTTTGGGAGACTGAGGCGGCAGGATTGCTTGAGCCCAGGAGTTGGAGACCAGCCTGGGCAATGTAGTGTGACCTGGTTTCTGTGAAGAAAAAGAAAAGTGATAAATAGGAAACAAATATCAAAAAGAAGCAAATAAATAGTCTTATGGGTAATTAGGGCATCTTAAAGAAAAACATCAATTTGTATTATTAACCTTGGATGAAAATATGGTAGAAGGGTAGATTTTGGACTAGATACAACTGTTTAAAAAAATCCAATTTGGCTAATAAAAATGAATCATGTATTTCATAGGAATCACGTCTTTGTATGGGCCACAATTTCAGTGTTAATTTTTATGTGTTATTATAAAATATGCATTCAATAGTTCTATAGTTATCCCTTAACAATATTATTATGTGTTGGTAAAACATAATATTTATTTATTCATATGTTGTGCAAAACTACCTTTGGTGTATCTATAGAAGGATGTCAGAAATACATTATAGAATTTAAATTGGGGCAAAACCATTTGTTTCATTTTTCCTATTTCCTGAACAAAGATGAAGTGAGTTTGTGGGAACTGGGACATAGTTAAGTGTTGACAGGCCATGTCAGTTTTCTGTATGAACCTTCACCCCCACCAACTCCTTGTTTCTCTGAGATGCATATATACAATGATTTACATTTTGGTTTTCTAAGAAGGGAAAGGAAGCAAAAGAATACAAAATGAGCTTATGAGTTTTCATTGCAGGCATTGTTTTGAAACTTTGGGACAAGTCTGGAAGTTGGTTAAAAAACATTTGTCAGTTTGCTTGATAGGAGAAAAATAAAACAAATGCATGCATGGACACAAAATGGTGTATCTAGTATCTACATAGGGCTTCCTGTGTGCTAGGAACTAGTTTAAGTATTTACATTTGTTAACATATTTATTTCTAATGAAACTACCACAGCAAAAACTATTTTTATCCACATCTTACAGATTATGAAACTAAGGTACTTGGAGATAAGGTAACCTCCTAAAGGTCAAAGGTCACATACCTATAAAATATGAGGACTGGCATTTGAATACAAGCAGTCCAGCTTTTTTTTTTTTTTTTTTTTTTTCAGATGGGGTGTGACTCTGTTCAGGCTGTAGTGCAGTGGTGTGTTCATGGGATCATGGGTCACTGCAACCTCTACCTCATGAGCTCAAGTCATCCTCCAACCTTAGCCTCCCGAGTAGCAGGGAATAAAGACACATGCCACCATGCCCAGATAAACATTCATACTTTTTGCAGATGCAGGGTTGCACTGTGTTGCCCACACTGGTCTTGAACTCCTGAGCTCATGTGATCCTCCCACCTCACCCTCCCAAAGTTCTGAGATTATAGGCTTCAGCACTGTACCTGGCTTGGCCTTCTCAATCACTGTTTGTTACATTTTCTATCATAAGCATAGAAGAGTAATCTAATATCAAAATGGCTTATTAAGGTGACATATTGAATTATTATTGTCAAGACTTTACAGCCTAAACATTTTTGCTTCTATTGAAATGTTCTCTAAATATTCTTTTCAACCTTCCTTTTTTGCATTCTTCTTATAATATTTTAGCTAAATGTGCAAATTCATCATCATTCATGAGCAATTACATGTTATTTTAGTAAGGAGGACCACATGGAAAAATTCATAAAAAGCTTTGAACACAAATTTCTGTGTTTAAAGTGCAAAGAACTGAACGGTCATATATCTTTTGTATAAAGAATTTAGCCTAAAATATGAAGAAAACTACACAGAAACACTTCCCCTGAAATAATTGAATTTGTGATGTTGTTCACTGACTGTTAGTGCTTTGTAACTGACTTCTGAAGAATTCTAAGGAGATAAATTGCTTGTTTTTTTTTCTTCCCAGTCTTATTACAAATCATTGCCAATGAGTTGCTTCTTCATGATATAAAATAGTTTCAAATTCAGCATACATTGTAATTCTTCCAGTTCTAATTAAGCACACTGTTCTTGTGCCTCAACATAAATGTATGAATGGAGATTTAATCCTTTCTATGACAGGTAATATATATTTTAGAGAAACTCTTACAGTTTTTCTACTTTCTTATAAACTTGACTCTGACGGGGGTGGGGGGAAGAGAAAAATAAAAGCACTATCTATACTAATTGTTCTCAGGAATAAGGCTCATTCTTCGAAAAGTGAGTTGTTATAGTTGAAAGGAAAAGTTTAAGATTTTAATTAAAAATTGAGACCTGACTCCCCTGCTTCTCACCTCTGTACCACCCAAGGAAGTCACTTACTGTCAAAAAACAGAGAATAATAAATGCCTACCACATAGATTTTCTATGAAGCTTAAATTAGAATAAAGGATAAGAACAATGTGATCATAGTCACGTAAACTTCTAATATTGGTTTTCCTCAAAGAAGAAAATAAATGAAATGATATGAGCATTAAAACATCTATTAACATTTTATGTCATGGGATGCATGTAATTTTAATTTATTTTTTATAATTTTCTATTTTTTTCCTAAATTTTATGCATAAAGATGTATTTCTTATATATTTTTAAGCAACTTATTTTTTCACCCCTGTTTGGAGTTATGTAGTATTTGTGTTTATTCTTACAGCTCGGTTTAGCAGATATGACTAGGCATGCATGTATGTTTTCTGATATATCTAGTCTGGATTTTGTGAGCTCTTTCAGTTTATAGAATCACATTTCTTTAGCTTAGAAATTTGCTTCTATTAAATATTTAATTATGACTTCTTTCTTTTTATGTTCCTTCTTTTGCTGGTATTCCTTTTTTTGGGTATTAGGTCACCTGAATATGTCTGCCAAGTCTCTCACCTTTTCTCTCATGTTTTCCTTCTCTTCTGGACCATTTGGGCTACTGATTAAGAGCACAGCAATGACTGTCTTCACCTTCAATGTAACTTCTGATTTCTTAAGTTGAGACAGTTAAATCTTCTACTTGTTTATTTTGTTGTGGATATCCAGAAATTCTTTTTAGTGATACATTTGAAAATCTTTAAGTGCTCCATTTTTTTTCCTGTTCAAGAAGTTTCCGGACTTTCCAAGTAGTTTCAAAACACACAGGTTTTCTTGGACATGTATTCTATATTTTTAGGCTTATCTTTCCTTATCTATTAATTGTGTGAGTGTATATATGCATGTTTGTATCTTCTTTTCTTAAGTCAGCTCTGGTCAAGTTGTTGGGTTACACTAGACATAGACATTCTCAAAAGGGAGAAGGAAATTCACTAAAAAGGAAATAGAAATGCCCCAAAATATAAGAAATTAAACTGATACTCAGAACTTGCCAGAAAATACAAATTAAAATGAGACTTAATTTTATACCAAGTAAATTTCTCTTAAGAAATTAAGACAATTAAATAACATAATTGTTAATTTGCAATTAACAATTTTTCAAAAACTGTTAATTCTCTTATATTGTTAATTCAATGTATGTTAATTAAATAACAGAAATTAAGAATCATAGCACTAATGTATACGGAACAGAGGACTGCTTAGAAATTGCGGGTGGAAGTGATAATGGTTATAGCCTCCTCCCTTTTTTTATAAAACTATCTGGGTTCTATTAAAATTTAAAACACAATGTATGGATATATCCACATCTATTTTATTTGTAGAGTATCATACACTCATTGAAAAAATGGTGGGTTGTTTTCATGGGTAAAAGGTTTCTATATGAGTGAAATTTGACAAGTAAGGTTAGAAAGAAATGGGAAAATTGAGCTACGAATGAAGGAAAAGAAGAAAATACACATTTTATTTTATCTTGAGGTTTCTTTTTTATTAATTGCATTTATAATACAAAACCCCAGGACTTTTTAAAAATAAATATATCAAATAAAAGATGAAAAGTGCCCCATGTCTCATATCTCCTATAGCCTGTGGGTGGGTGATTACACTATTTAAAAATCGCTATGCTCCAGCAGTCCCACTTTTGGATACACAACCAGAATAGTTGAAGGCAAAGTTTTGAGGAGATATTTGCACATCCATGTTCACAGCAACACTATTCACCATAGCCAAGAGGTAGAAATAACCTAAATGCCCACTGAGAAGAATAAACAAAATGTGTATGCGTATAATGGAATATTTTTCAGCCTTAAAAATGAAGGAAAGTTTATCATATGCAACAACATGGATAAGCCTTGAGGACATTATGCTGAGTGAAATAAGGCAGTCACAAAAATATATTGTATGATTCCACTTATATGAGGTATCCAAAGTAGTCAAATTTTTAGCAACAGGAACAATGGTGGTTACCAGGGACTAGGGAAAGAGGGAAAAGAGAGTTGTTTAATGAGTGTAGAGTTTCAGATTTGCAAGATGAAAAAGTTATAAACATCTGTTTTCCAACAATGTGAATGTAACATTTAAAAATAATTAGTAAAGTATGTTGTATGTTTTTTATCTGAATTAAAAAATATTATCAGCATATACTCTGTTCTTCCTTCTGATCTTCATGAATTTTATACATATATGTCATATATGTAATCTTACAGATATTTAAATAAATGTATTTTATCTCATTTATGTTGTATATTAAATATATATATCTGTATATTTAGAAATGAATTTAGAATGTATATATATATGAGTGTGTGTGTGTGTGTGTGTATCTCCCCACACACAATTTAGTTACGATTTTCCCTTTGATGTAATCTTATTATTTTGCTCTGTAGCTGACATTTTCCACTTTACAATATAACACAGCTTTCCTTTCATGTCTCCTTATTACAATCTGTAATAATGTTAGTGTTGATGATGATAACTTTACAATTATTTTATGCACCAGATACTCTTTGCCATTATTTTATTGATGGATATATTTATTGCAAAATTGCTAAAATGAACAACTGTAAAAATTGTTCTTATGGATGCATTTACACTAGTGGAATTCTGGATCACGATATTAACATTTACATTTTTCCCACTTTTAAATATTAGTGCCAACAAATTAGCATCCATAGAGCTCGAAATATCCTTTCCAGAATAGCCTTGCCAATGCTGCCTAATATAAATTTAAATAATTTATCTAAAAGCTTTAAAATATTTGCTAATTTAATTTTTTTATGTATCACATTATTATATTAATTTTTCTTCTATTTCTAGTGAGGTGAGCAGCTTTTCCTATGTTTATAGGTGATTTGTATTTTTTCTGACTACCTCTTGTTTGTATCATTAAACAACTTCTCCCTTTGTAAGTTATTATTGTGTTCTTATTGATTCATAGGAGCCCTTTCTATAACTATGTTTAGGAAGTACCTCACTATAAAAATGCTTATAATTTTTATGTAATCAAATAAACTGGAGTTTGTTTGAAATACACATGATATATTACATTATAATTAGAATCCTGTTTATCTGATCTTAATAGAATTCATCTCATTGTGACTTGCGACATGGCTGTTCTCTCAATGACCCTTTGCCTTTCTCTTTGGTTGTAATCTGTTCCCCTTTTTCACTTCTCATTTCTAGTAGGGACTTTTGTTAATTATCCTTGAGCTTTCCCTTTTCCTCTAGTCCCTGGTCTGTAGTTTTTCATGGTCTCTCCAAAATCGTTTACTTGATTTCTTTAGTAATTTTTTTGAGTCTCTAATCCTTTTAAACTAACATTTTTTTATTTTATGTAATATTGTTTGGACATAATTTGATTTCTACATCCTCTAAATATTTCATTTCATGTTCTTAGTACTGTAGTCCATTTGCTTTCCCTTGTGGATTGTTGTATTTGCTTAGTTATTGGATTATTGTGGCTTTTGGACAGAATACATCCATCATAAAAGCAGCAGGCTCAGAGTCATCTTACAGCTTCCATAAGTCACTACCTTGTTAAGGCAGCATGCACTAGTGAAGGCTTACACAGAATTCAGGTGAGGATGACTAGAGTCAGTGAGCCCCTTGGAAACTAGGAAATAAAATTACCTTCATTGAATTAAATTATGTAATCACACATAATGCATGAAATTATATATTAATTATATGAAAAAAAATATGCTTTAGATATAAAAATATTTCCCCTGAATCAAAAAGAGTTGGGCCAGAACCATTTTCTTTCAGGCTATTAGCCTATCTGAATGAAGACTCAGGGAATGCAGACAAAATAATAGGCTTGTATGTAAGTGGCCCTATCTGCCGCTTCTCAGAGAGTAATGAATCATTCATTAATGGATTGTCAGCAGCAAAGGTAATGAAATTATTCAATACCAAACAGTTTTATAGCATTCATATTTGTAGCAGAGTTTGTGCTAATGGATCGGTTGATTAAGAACTTTTTATTGCAGTCTACAATCAGATAGCAATGCTTAATTATTCTTTCCCTCCATTTGAACTTATAGAATACATTCTCAAGCCATGAAGCAATCTCCTAGACTTGACTCAGAATCTGAACATACTGTTTCCTTATAGTTTAGCATAATTAATCTAAGTATTTTAAGTGGAATCATTTCAGCCAATTGCATTTGCAAATTTGGCACTAAACATAGAGTAAGGAAGAAGACTGATATGAAAGTGTGAAATGGAAGAATCTTTGAATAGTGTATTGAAGATTATGAAACCTAGAAAAGTCAGAATTATCTAGTTGAGAGTTTTCTTGGCAACAAAATGCCCACATCCCTTAATTAAGTTATCATTTGGCAAAAACTGTCATTAGCAGTTATATTAGTCTGTTTTCATGCTGCTGATAGAGACATACCTGAAACTAGAAAGTTAAAGAGGTTTAATTGGAGTTACAGTTCCATATGGCTGGGTGGCAAGCAGGGCTCAGAATCATGGTGGGAAGTGAAAGGCACTTCTTACATGGTAGCAGCAACAGAAAATGAGGAAGAAGCAAAAGTGGAAACCCAGATAAACCTATCAGATCTCATGAGACATATTTACTATCATGAGAGTAGCATGGAAAAGACCAGCCCCCATGATTCACTTACCTCTCATTGGGTCCCTCCCATAACACATGAGAATTCTGGGTTGAAATTTGGGTGTGGACACAGGCAAACCATATTATTCCACCCCTAGTCCCTCCAAATCTCAAGTTTTCATGTTTCAAAATCAATCATGCCTTCCCAACAGTCCCCAAAAGTCTTAACTCATTTCAGCATTACCCCAAAAGTCTACAGTCCAAAGTCTGATCTGAGACAAGGCGAGTTCCTTCTGCTTATGAGCCTGTAAAATCAAAGGAAGCTAGTTACTTCCTAGATATAATAGGGGTACAGGCATTGGGTAAATACAGCCATTTCAAATAGAAGAAATTGGCCAAAACAAAGTGATTACAGAGCTCATGCAAGTCCAAAGTCCAGCAGGGCAGTCAAATTATAAAGCTCCAAAATGATCTTTGACTAGCATCTCACATCCAGGTCATGCTGATTCAAGACGTGATTTCCCATGGTCTTGGACAGCTCTGCCCCTGTGACTTTGCATGGTATAGCCTCCCATTGGCTGCTTTCACAGGCTAGCATTGAGTGTCTGTGGCTTTTCCAGGTCCAAGGTACAAGCTGTCAGTGGTTCTACCATTCTGGGGTCTGGAAGTTGGTCGCCCTTTTCACACAGCTCCACTAGGCAGTGCCCCAGTAGGCACTCTGTGTGGGATCTCTGATCCCACATTTCCCTTCTGTACTGCCTTAGCAGAGGTCCTCCATGAGAGTCCCACCCCTGCAGGAAACTTTTCTTGGGCATCCAGTCATATCCATACATCTTCTGAAATCTAGGCAGAGATTCCCAAACCTCAATTCTTGACTTCTGTGCATCTGCAGGCCCAGTGCCATATGTAAGCCACCAAGACATGGGGCCTCCACCCTCTGAAGCCACAGCCCAAGCCATATGTTGACCCCTTTCAGAGGCTGGAGAGGCTGGGACAGGGCAACATGTCCCCAGGCTGCTCACAGCATGGGAACCCTGGGCCCAGCCCATTAAACCACTTTTTCCTCCTGGGCCTCTGGGCCTGTGACAGGAGGGTGCTGCTGTGAAGGTCTCCGACATGGCCTAGAGACATTTCACACATGGTCTTGGGAATTAATATTGAGCTTCTTGCTAATTATGCAAATTTCTGCAGCCAGCTTAAATTTATCCCCAGAAAATGGGTTTTTCTTTTCTATCATATAGCTAGGCTGTAGATTTTCCAAACTTTTATGCTCCATTTCCCTTAGCTCTCCTTGCCCCTCAGCTTGCAGACAGCCTATTGTGGACCTTGTAATCCTGTAAATTAATATTTAATAATCTCCCCATATGTATGTGTGTATATATGTGTATATGTATATATATATATATGTATATATGTATATATACACACACATATATGTGGATTTTATTAATTCTATCCCTCTAAGAGAACCCCGACTAATATATCAGTATTAGTATTTCATTGACAATGTTGCATATAAATTTGTCCCATATTCTAAAGCTAAATAAATGGAGTTTCAAATAACTGTATCATGATTACATTTTATATGTGCATCTGTCCAATTACTCTGGCTGTCAAGAAAGAGTTATTAGATTTCATAAATCACCATACTTTAATCACTATGATTGCCTGTTCTAACATTTTGCCAGCAATAATCATAATAGTGTTGCAGGATATGTTAAAAAAATGCTATTGCATTATAAAGCAAGGATTATGACTACTGAAGTGGAAGTCAAAATAGTCTGTATCTGGCATTTTAGGCAGAATTCTTATCAGTAAGTATATTGATAGTCATATTGATGACACTACAATAATTTGGGATCTTGAATCATAATCTGAATCTATAAAATATTACATTGTTTGTAACAAATGAAAAAACAATTTAATGTGGCCTTATTTTTTTTCTAAAAAAGAAAAAAAAGAGAAAGAAAGAAAAAATAATAATAAAATAAAATAAAAAATAAAGAAGAGGAAGAAAGAGAAAGACGAAGAGAGAGAGAGGATGGGGGTGTTGCTTTATTGCCTGGGCTAGAATGCAGTCCAAAAATGGGTATGCTTATAATTGTGCTTAATAATGGAGACATGAAAAAAATGAGGGAAGAAATTAACAAGCAGCCAACCAATATTTCATTTAAACCTGTAAGTAGGTATGATGTGGTACTGATAAGAGTGTATATTTTGTGTATTTAAAGTGGAGAGTTCTATAAATGTTAATTAAGTTTACTTACTCCAGATCTGAGTTCAAGTCCTGGATATCATTGTTAATTTTCTGTCTCATCGATCTGTTTAATACTAATGTTGAAGTCTCCCACTATTATTGTGTGGGAGTCCAAGTCTCTTTATAAGTCTTATATATCTGGGTATTCACGTATTGGGTGTGTATATATTTAGGATCTTTAGCTTTTCTTGTTGCATTGATCCTTTTATCATTATATAATGTCCTTCTTTGCTTCTTTTGATCTTTGTTGCTTTAAAGACTATTTTATCAGAGGCAAAAATTGCAACTCCGCTTTTTGTTTATTTATTTATTTTGCTCTGCATTTGGTTGGTAAATCTTTCTCCATCCCTTTGTTTTGAGTCTTTGTGTATCCTTGCCTGTGAGATGGGTCTGGATGATGGGTTTGGCTTTTTATCCAATTTGCCTATCTGTGTCTTTGGATTGGGGGATTTAGTCGATTTAAATTTAGAGTTAATAATAATATATGTGAGTTTAATACTGCCATTTAATGTTAGCTGGCTGTTTTGCCCATTAGTTGATGTAAATTCTTCATTACATTGATGGTCTTTACTTTTTAGTATTTTTTTTAGAAAGGCTGATACTGTTTGTTCCTTTCTATGTATAATGGTTCTTTCAGAAGCTCTTGTAAAGCAGGCCTGGTGGTGATGAAGTCTCTGAGTGCTTGCTTGTTCACAGAAGATTTTATTTTTCCTTCGCTTATAAAACTTAGTTTGGCTGGATGTGAAACTCTGGGTTGAAAGTTCTTTTCTTTAAGGATGTTGAATATTGGCCCCCACTCTCTTCTGGCTTGTAGAGTTTCTACTGAGAAATCTGCTGTGAGTCTGATAGGCTTCCCTTTATGGGTAACCTGGCCTTTCTCTCTGGCTTCCCTTAATATTTTCTCCTTCATTTCAACCCTGGTGAATATGACGATTATGTGCCTTGAGGTTGGTCTTCTTGAGGAATATCTTTGTGGTGGTCTCTGTATTACCTGGAGTTGAATATTGTCCTGTCTTGCTAGGTTTGGAAAATTTCCCTGAATAATATCCTAAAACATATTTTCCAGCTAGGATTCATTCTCTTCATCACATTCAGATACACCTATCAAACGTAGATTAGGTCTTTTCACATAGTCCCATATTTCTTGGAGACTTTGCTCGTTCCTTTTTATCCTTTTTACTCTAATCTTGTCTTCTTGTTTTATTTCATTAAGTTGGTCTTCGACCTCTGATATCCTTTCTTCTGCTTGATCAATTCAGCTATTAAAACTTGTGCATACTTTGTGAAGTTCTTGTATTGTGCTTTTCAGCTCCATCAATTCACTTATATTCCTCTCTAAATTGTGTATTCTTGTTAACATTTCATCAAACTTTTTTTTCAAAGTTCTTAGTTTCTTTGCATTGGGTTAGAACACGTTCTTTTAATTCACAGAAGTTTCTTATCATCCACCTTTTAAAGCCTGCTTCTGATAATGGAACCCACTTGTTCTCCATCAGGCCTTGTTCCGTTACTGATGAGGAACTGTAATCCCTTGTAGAGGGAGAGGCATTCTGGTTTTGGGTATTCTCAGACTTTTTAGGCTTGTTTCTTCCCTTCATTTTAGATCTATCCATCTGTGGTCTTTATAATTACCGTCTTTGTAACTGGATTTCTGAGTGGACGTCCAACTTGTTGATTCACAGTATCAGAATCTGAGCAACCCACTATGCTGGCTAAAACAGCGGTGTTAAGATTGATGGTGTTTTTGTGACTCTGCACCAAGAACCGCTGCTCTGAGGCGCCAGCAAAACTGCCTCGCCGACCACAAGAGTCGCGCTGGTGACCCTTGGGGCTCCTCCGCTGGGAATCTCCTGGTGTGTGAGCAACGAGAATTCATCTGAAAGTGTGGCATCCTCTCGTTCTCTGTGTTTTCACTGGGAGCTACAATCCCAAGCTGCTAGTGATCAGCCATCTTGGATCTCTCTCCTGTGGTCTTATTCTTGGATAATAGGTAACCCATATATAACCTCTCTATGTTAATCAGCATATTTGATTAGTGACCATGCTTGATAATTGATAAAGAATAAATTAAAATTTCAACAGAAATATTTTGAAACTGGGTTTATTGCAGTTTAACAATTAACATTGCTGCCATAAATGTCAATGCCTGCATTTTGTGGAAGGAATAAAAAATATTGCTCAAAAAAGTAGTAAGTTTTAGAATATGATATATTTAAGTTATGATTAAATCATAGGCTTTTCATGAAATGCTTAGTTTTCTTGTGATCACTGAATTTTTATGAAAGCTTTATATGTTTCTAAAATAACTAGCAGGGTTTCAGCATTCAGCTTCAATCTATTTGACTTGGGAATAGGGTGAATTTTCAGAAAAGGGTTAATAAAATAGGACATATGTATTATTGATTGCAAAATAACTATTTTTTATTGCTAGGGGTTTACAGTCCATGAAAATATTAATCTACGAATTTAAATAGGTTAGTTCTTTTGCATGTTATCAAATGTATTTTATCTTTGTATTTTGCACTAAAGCAAAATATTAACAAGCAACTGGCTAAGAAATTTTTAATTTCCATTTTGCCTACAACTTTGTTAGTAAATAATTTTTTCTTGTTCTACCATTTGATAACAGTTTATTCTGCAAACCTTCCATCCATATCTGCCTTATTTTTAATGAGCTCTTTCACTGTGTGTTTTGAAAAATACCACTGGCCAGTGAGGAGTAGGTGGGGACAGTGAGGGTGATAGCTGAGGATGGGTGGTATAGGTTAGTGAAAGATGGGAATAATGTCATCCAGAAAGGTTTTAAAGTACGTAACCTAAATGTTACAGACTTCAGTCATCAGCCTTTAATTCTTAAACAACCATTGTCTAAGTCACAGCATGCCTGACTGCAGGAAGCTAGTTCTTTTCTGGGCTTGTTTGTTCCCATGTATTTTTGAAAGTACCAAGGAGATCTTATCTTTTTTGCCCATCTGTCCTGTATCTAAGCCAATTGTTACACTCTTCTGGGGGTCATCTTCTGTCCCTTGAGTGCAGCTTTCCTCTTCCAGGACACTGCTCCTTCACTTGTACTGCTGCTTCTGCAAATGTGGATGCAGGTTACTTGGTGTCTCTCTGACAATAGATAAGTCCAGGTTCTACTAGGTAACAGTACTCACTGAAAATGTCAGACATAGACAATAACGATTAAACTCAATTCTAGATATAATTGCTCTCATGCTCCGTAACATAAAACTCTTTACTTGGTTCCTCACTGAGTTCTCATAGCTTAGACTTCTACCATATTTCATGGGCCAATTTATCCCTCTCGATAAGATTATTCTTAACCATGTCAATTGCAAACAGAATTTATACCCACCTACCCTTTTTCCCCATCCCACTGTCCTTAATATGCTGAATCTGTGCAGAGCAAAACAAGTTTCCACCCCATCTTCTTCTTTCCCAGTCACAGCTCAGTCTTCAAGTTAAATAAATTAAAATGAAATAAAACATCAGAGATGTAAGTTCATGGAGAAAGGGAGAACTCTATTGAAAAATATATTATTATGCAAATGGTTGTCTCCTAGCTATTATAATACATTTACATAACCAAAAGGCTTATTAAATTTTCCCCCATACCAAGGGAGCATTTTGCCCTCCAATAATTCAAAGGCAACCTGTAGAGAAATAAGAAAAGCTGATGTCTTTTAAAAAATCCATATACTATCCTCACATTCCCATCTATTTGTAGCCATCATAATTGTCAAAATTGGAATCCTTTCACTGCTAAATAATTGTTTCATGTCTATTGAGAATACAATGAAAGGGGGCATATTGTAATTATTTTAATTTATAACTCTATGTGATTATTTATTGAGGATAAAATTTGTGTGTGACACAACTATAAGTTCTCCAACTATATAACATAATGTGCCCTGAGGATGTAATATAGTGATATGAATAACTGTAAGCTCACTATTTCCTTTAATTTTGTATGAATTCAATTAACTTATCATTAGTTTACAATTCATTCCATATCAACTTATTTAAGATAATGTGGGGGGGAAAGGCATTTATAAGAAAAGTGTTTTCGCTTTTTGGAAACCTGTGTTTTAATTGATAAAATTTATGCATAAGAATTTGAGGTGATTTGTAAGCAATATATAAACAAATGTAAGATAATGTACTTTAGGTATTACAAAAAATCAAAATTGAAATGTGGAACTAGTTACCTGGTTAAGATAGTATAGAAATTGCTTTGGCCCAATAATGGTAATGGATTTCAGTTGTGGCAGAATATTCTTTTTTTTTTTTTTTTTTTCTTTACTCTTGTCCCCAGGCTGGAGTGCAGTGGCACAATCTCGGCTCACTGCAACTTCCACCTTCTAGGTTCAAGTGATTCTCCTGCCTCAGCCTCCTGAGTAGCTGGGATTACAGGCATGCAGCACCATGCCTGGCTGATTTTGTATTTTTAGTAGAGATGGGGGTTTCACTGTGTGGGCCAGGTGGGTTTCAAACTCTTGACCTCAGATGATCCACCCACCTCAGCCTCCCAAAGTGCTGAGATTACAGGCTTGAGCCTCTGGACCTGGCCAGTTGTGGTAGAATATTCTTGGAATATGAAGGCATACATTAGCAAGACTAAGAAGTACATAAACTGAATATTCGAAATGAGAAGGTGGGCCAGTTGATGTACACTCTTTCAAGCTGAGCTGTTGGAGTTAAGTTCAAAAAGCAATGTTGTAAATTCTTCCTCTAGAAAGTGCAGGTATATACATTACATATTTGATTACTTGATTGATAAAATGTTTTTATGGGTAAATCTGATATGCACTTGTGAGATATTTTAGTGATGGGAGAAATTGTAAGCAAACTAACTTCAAAAATTCAAGCAGACCTTGAGTCATAGAAAAATAGGATCAGCTTTGAAAATCATTAAGAGGCTGCTGAGGGAAAGTGATGGAGTTGTATTTTGTTTTAACAGAGATGGCATTTGAGGTAGGGCACATGAAGCAGGGATACCTGTGGAAGATGTTAGTGGGATAGGCCTGAATACAGGACACCACGCCATCAGCATTTCTATCAAAAACAAGAAGAGCTGCTATGGAAAGGAACCACCCTAGGTGATAAGGTTAGTGTGGTATAATACACTATCCATGACTTTCAGGGGGAACAGAATTTATATAGGAGAGTACCAGTGAATATGTAAGGCTTAACTTGCCAAGTAAGTGTCAAATTTGGGCACCTATTCTCCATAGGAGATTGATTAGAAAGTCCTTCCAACAAAATTGGACTTAAGATGAGCCTTTAAGGAAAGAGGAAAAAGGGAAGAGAGGAAATTATCTAAGTCTCTCGGGTGTCTGCAAATAGCTAACACCACAAGAATTAAGCCACAAAGTAGTAGGTCATCAGATTGACAAGCGAGACGAAGTAATTTTGAATTCATCTCTCTGGCAAACGATGCCTATGGAAGGTATTTGAACATAAGGCTGATATGAAAACAGTTATTCTGGGGAGTCAGGGTCAAGTTTACACTATGTGACAGAAAGGTAGAAACTAGGGGTGGTCAGGGGAGTTACTGCATCATTATGATATTCTAGGTGAATTCTTCAATAGAGAAGGGCAAGTAATGGGAATATGAAGAATGTGACAGATTGAAAGATGTCATAAAAATAATGTCAGTAATGGACTGGAATTGAGAGAGGCAAAAGAAAAGAAAAATTATTTTTTCCTAACCTGTTTGTTTTTGAGATGTGTGACACTGATAAAAAATAAAGCAGTCTGGTGCTGGTTTAGGGCTCTGGGTATATTCACAGGACAACATAACCAATTTGGTTTGAGGTCCTAGAGGAATACCCAGTTGAAAAATTTTTTCTAGACAACTGATATGCAATTTTTGAAGGCACAAAGTCATTTTAAAATGAAATTTTAGAAATTAAATCACAACAGTAGGACTTGGGGATCTAGAAAGGCTGTATTGTTAGTCTGAGGTAACAGCTGAAAATATGATGTGAATATAACTCCAGAGTGTGAGTTCTATTAAAGAGCTAGTCCCTGTGGGGAGAGCTTAGTGCTACATTGTGATTTGGGTCCCTCATTTAGTTAGCAAGCAAGATTAACTTTTCTCCAAAGTTGCAGATTAAAACTAAGGATAAAAAATGTAGAAACGACTTTCAAGTACAATGCATATTTGATCCTCATGTTTATCATGAGTTAGGCAGGATAGTGTTATCTCCCTGTTGGATTAGGAAAATTAGACTTTTGTTAGTCTCTGAGCACATCCTTTCATGCCAGGCCTCTGGTCATAGCAGGGGAATTTTAGAGACCAAGAAGTGAGAGGGGCAGGGAGTTTTGATAAAGTTGATCACTAAGTATAACTGAAAATCAAGAAGAAGATGATAAGCTTCCCTCTTTCTTGTTTACTATCATACACTGTGCTTATGTCTACCACACCATTAATCCCTCTGCCTTTTGATTGTTTCTTCTATGCTGGTGGACTCTGAAAACACACATCATATCTTATTTGTGTTATTTTCTTGTTAGCATTTAACATAGCACCTGATAGGTGGTCAGTATATTTGTATTGAATGCTCAGGTCTTCTTTCAGGAGAATTGGAAATAAGAAGTGTGTAAAATACAAAATGTAAATTCTGAGCCCAGAAACCCCTAAAGCAAGTTTAGATGAGACTCCCTCCATTTAATATGAGTGCTTACTTGTCATGTGTGGAGAATAAGAAAATGTAAACACCATTTGAAAAGTTGAAGATATCAACATGTATGCTCTCACTGAGAGTTCAGAGAAGACGGAAGTCTATGCCTTGCACAATATTCTGGAATGACAGGAGTGTGGGAGGAAAAAGGAAGCCACAGGGGGATTTCTTTAGCAAGGACAGTCAGCCAGATGGACAAGCAATGCTGTTGTTAGAGGAATACTAGACAAGCCAAACTTAACAGGTTCAAATGGAAGGGATATACTGAGAACATGGGATGGGTGCATGTCTGCATCAATTTGTGTTTGCATGTGCGACCACATGTGCTTGTGACTGAGCAGATCTATAACGCAACTTCATTTAGGCACAAAGCAATGGAAGCCGAAGCCAGTTCAAAGAAATGAATAAAAGTAGAGCTGAAAGTCCCAGAATGACTTCAGGGATGAGTAGCAGGGTCTTCTCTTTTGAGAAGAGAGGATTATATTCCCTCCAGATTATTTACAGATATGATTGTTTAAAGACATAAAGGAGTTAGGCAAATAAAATAGCAAATATGCTGCCATTGATGAGGATAATAAGTGAAAGGACTCTTCTCTCCAGAGGAGATGATGGAGGGTCCAGTGTCTGGATGGTTTTGACCTGACTGAGCAGGAAGAAGTGTCTCTATTTTTTGACATTAGAGAGGAGGATAGGAGTATGGATTCTGAGGTGAAGGGCAGTGCTAGGAGTGCTCTCGCAATCAATTAGATGGTTCATCTAGATTTTTCTTGGAGAATTTAGGAGGTAAGTCCACCTGCCAAGAATGAGGTTGACATAGACCTGAAAAAAAGAAAGTTCAGTTGAGAATAGTCACTCCATGGGAAGTGAACAATAAAAATCAATAAAGTTGATGAGAGGAGAGTTTGAAGGGAGTCAGAGATGAACCCAGTGAAACTGTAACATTCTGTATTTGAAGAAAGGAGGGAAGAAACCACTGAGCTGGGGAATGATTCAAAGTATTTATAACAGAAGATTGAAGAGCAAGAACTGGATGCTTTGGGTGCCAGGAAGTGGAGAGGTCTCAGACTCAGGGGAAATATTTTCTTAGGAATTTACTTGGGATATTTGCTTTGTAATATTGCATCCAACACTTCGTATTTTCTGATTAATAGTGTTTTGTTGTTTTATCTCTATGTTTTTTTAATACATGGTACATTTCTCTAGCTTGAAACAAAATACATCTTTTTCCAAAATAAGCATCTTTAAGGAAGCTAATTCTTCAGTAGAGAACAAGTGCTTCTGCCTTTTTCCAGGCGCTCTTAGGAAGAGCTTTTAGAAAACATTGATAAATGCATTCTCTAGGTAGGGAGTTCTGATTAATGGGCACATTGGCATGTTTCTGCTTCCTTCACAGGCTGGCTTATTCAGCTCTAGGAAATTTCTTCAGGTCAAATAAAGGGTAGAGGACAAGAGTATAATGCCCCAGGAGATGGTTGTATATAACTTCCATTTAAATGCCACCAATAAAAAAATTGCCTTGGTTTAATTTAAAGCATTTGGTTAAGAAGAGAGTAACTTTATAATTGAATAACACTGCTTCCTTCCTATCAACCCCATGAGTATGAGAGTTAAGAACTAAAACAATTTAATAAGATAATATTTCAAGTGCATACCATTCTTCCTTTTTCATACACAGAGCACTTTAAATTCAAGGGGGAATTGCGTAGCACAAGCAATATAAAAAGCTTGGCTTGTGGAAGAAATTATTTGCCTAAATCCAAACACATAGTATGAAATAAAAGCCTGGGCTTCTTATTTTGAAAATCTGTTTGATAAAATGGCAATGGATTATTTTCCTGTAGTGCAGGTGCTCACTTTACTGCAGGCTATATTCAATACAAAAAAAAAAAAAAATCATGCAGGGGATGGATGGGCTTCCTGTGCTACACAGAGACCAGATGGGAGCTCAGGGTTGTTCTGTCTATCATACGGCCTCTAATGTTGGAGGAAGTGCTGCAAGGAACAAAGACTATTAAATTCCAAGACTGTTGGTATTCTAATAGTTGCAGATATACCGACTGCTTCTGCACAGAACACATTTTTACATTTATGGAGTGATTTAAATTGTTTATGTATAGTGTTTCCCCCAGTGTGATAATGGACATTTAATCACATAACATGTGCCTTCCATTTGTGAAATGTCATGTAACATTCAGCAGAGTTGGCAGTAGTATTACCAGATTTCATTTCTCTTGTCTGTAGCACTCCTTCACGTCTTCTAAATAGTGGTTATATATCTTTTAAATCTTCCCTCCAATTTGGTTATAAATTCCCTTTATTCATCTCTCCTCTTCTGATCTGTTCTCTGTGGGGAGCACTCAACTCCTTCCTGAGCATAACCTTTTTTGACCAGGTCTCTGTCCTGCACTTAAGGTCCTGGTTTTCCACCTGTCCAGACATGTGAACATTATCTCTTCTAAATACCCTATTGATGTGTTTTGCACAGCAGCTAACACCATCCTCAATTTTATGTGGATTAGCCATCTGTTGGTACTTTGAAAAAAAGAGATTGATTTAATTTTTGAACATTGTACTTTTTTTTTGCTAAACATAACCTCTGAAGTCAGTGTCTACGTTCTGGCAGTTTCCTTTTCATCACCTTATTTGTCTGACTGATTTTTAGTTTAAGATTCATTTTCTATCAGACTACTGATTTGATAATAAAAGTCCTTTATCTTTTGTCTTTAATTTTTTGGTCAACTTATCTATCAGTGCTTTTAATAACAGTTTTATTTCTTCAGTGCTGTACCCCTACATTTCCTATGTCTCTTGAAATTTCTTTTACTTTCTTATAATTCTTTGTCTGCAACCCCCAAAGATGATGAAGACATTTATATCGTAATAAGCAAAACAGAAAACAAAAAATTAAAACTTTACTTTAGTCTTGTTTTTCTCTCTCAAAATCATATCCGTATCTTATTGTGTCCTTAGAAAACTCCTGAAGGGTTACCACCAATGTTGCAGCCCCTTGCAGTCTGAATTCTATAGTTAACACTATGGAAGCTGTTCTCTAGCTTTACTATTAACCTTTAAAATTACTGATTTCAGTATCTATTCACAGTGTTTATGCTATTTATTGCTTGATTCCACTTGAAGCTTTGATCAAACACTCCTTATTATATCCTCTTGCCTTTTAGAGTGTATCCCTTATCTGTTGCTAATGGGAAGCACCACAGTGAAAGTCTAAATATATCAACTATGAAGCCTTACAGACCTACCTTCCTATTCTAGCCTCTGATAGGATATAACCTTAGGGGAGCTGTTTAATTCTGTTAAGGCTCATTTATTCATCTGTGGGAGGAAATTCTCCTCACAAATTTGCTATTAAGATTATAGGTAATGAATATTAATGTTAAACACATTTTTGGTCGCATGAAGAACTCAATAAACATCTACTGCTAGGCAGGCCCCTAATATCACTGACTCCACTGTCACTGCTATCATCCTATCATCATGGCCATTGCCATCACTGTCATCACCATAATCATGATGATCATCATCACTTTAATTTTGGATCATCAAGGTTATGTCTAGTCCTGTTTTTATTATTTCTTGTTCTACTTCTTCTGTTTCCATTAACAGTAAGAAAACAATTCTAACAAACCCAGTATTGACAAAGTTTCATGTATCCCTTTCTTTGTAAAAATGTTGTTTTAATATATTTCCTCATTTATGTCATCTATGATTTTGTCTTATGTTCTAATATATTCCCCTATACATCCTGTGGTTAAGCTCTAGGATATCACATACATTCACATTACTTCAGCGTAGTTATTTGCCAATGCAGAAAAATGTTCTATACACACAGAGTCCAGCTGAATTATCTCCTTCTTGAAGTCATTTTTACAGCCCCTAGTTGAAATGAATGATTAAATATTCCTCCCATGGTACCTATTAAGCACTTTTTATGGTGTATGGCATTTATGTTGCTCAGCTTTGTAGTATAACAAATTGCTTATATGTCTGTTTGACCACCCTTCTCCTAATCCTAAAAACTGCTTTAAGGTAACTACAATGTTTCAGTCCTTTTTGAATTACAACCAGCTTTGTTACTCAAAAAGGTGATTCCTGAGATTGGCAGTTTTATACATACTTGCATACAAACACACACAATTTCAAGGGCATTTAAATATAGCAGGTGCCCAGAATACAAAATGGTTGACCATTAACTCTAGAGGGCTTGGAAAGTCTTGAAAGATCATCTTATCGGAAGAGGGTACCCATGATAAAGTATTTTAAAGCAAGCAACGTGCCTTGATAATCCCATTGCTTACTGAGAAAATAGTATATATTAAATTATAGAAGATATGGGATATTTAAATATGTTTTAATGGTTTGTGCCTATTTTTTATTACATAGAGTGCATACATAGCCATTTACTACCAATAAAAAGTGTTTATTTTTCCATATATTTGAGGCAGGTGAAAAGAAAATATAAACAACATATTCCAAATTATTTAAGGTAATTTGCTTTCATTTATCAGTTCAAAAGCATTTACATAGTTTTGTAAACTTTTCTGTTTTAAGTATTTTATTCAGTTCTTGAAAGATTATTTTATATATATTGTCTAACAAATATATGCTTCTCACTAATTATATATATTTGCTAATTCTTTTGTTTTAGTTCACTGTTAATTCCTATCTTGCTCTCTTTATTTTTAATACAGATGCTATGTATGTAACGTTAAGCCATTTCATTCCTTATTCTAGAAATCGCTCTTACATTCTCACATGCCCTGATTTTATATAAAATTGAGGTCATGTAGTCTTTAGATCAAATTGGTTCCTTTTTATGCAAGATATTTCCAAAAAAGTTTCCTTAATGTGACTATTTCTTAAACTCAAATAAAACTTAAATACAGAATAATTCTTGTGTTAATGAAAATCTTTCCAATATGTAAAAAAGAAATTTTTTCTCAAAAGCAACAAAGAAACTAGGCCAAGTGAGAGATAAAAAATGAAATCTAAGCCAGGCGCGGTGGCTCAAGCCTGTAATCCCAGCACTTTGGGAGGCTGAGGTGGGTGGATCACGAGGTCGAGAGATCGAGACCATCCTGGTCAACATGGTGAAACCCCGTCTCTACTAAAAATACAAAAAAAATTAGCTGGGCATGGTGGCTCGTGCCTGTAATCCCAGCTACTCAGGAGGCTGAGGCAGGAGAATTGCCTGAACCCAGGAGGCGGCGGTTGTGGTAAGCCGAGATCGCGCCATTGCACTCCAGCCTGGGTAACAAGAGTGAAACTCCGCCTCAAAAAAAAAAAAAAAGAAAAAGAAAACTATAGATTAAAAAATGGATGTTAATAGCATAAATTATTTCATTGGCTTTATCATATATTGTAAAATTTGACCTAAGAAAATCATATAGACTTTTGTTCAGTAAATAAAGTAATATCTTAATTGTTTGAAATAATGTCTTTTAGTTCAGTTTGGGCATGATACTATATTTTTGGTTTTATTCTAGCCAATGTGCCCTTAACTTGGAAAACTACATTTAGTTACATAATTTGCCGGTTGGGCGTAAGCAGATACAAGGAATTCAGTATTTCTGATCATTGTACAATTTATATTATGGTCAACATTGTATAATGAAAGTCACTTATTCATCGCAGATGATGGTAGTTCCTTGTGCCATCAAAGATGGAGGTGAAAATTTAAAATATGAGCTATTTCTGAAAATGGCAATCACATACACACACACACACACACACACACACACACAAAACTCAAGGACATTTCTTCCCTAGGGGTGGTTGTCATATACTTCAGTAATAGAGATTAAATTTCTAGTAGCTAGTTAGATAGGGCTTTTCCTAACAGAGAAGCTAAAATTCATTAAAAACTAATTAGAAATGTATAGGAGGTTAATTTTCCATGTTAAGCCTTATTAAAGTGAGATAAGTAATTCATAAAGTATCAAAGGATTGCTCTGGACAGAACCAGATAAAATGATGTTACGACGTGTTGTTTCCTGACAAATCAAAGAAGCTATGAAAACAAAACAAGGCAAAAACTCAGGTTCAACTTATCCTGCTTTTTGTCAGAGGCAAATAACAAACATAATATCTACAAAACTCTATTAAATGGTGGCTCCTGGCAAAGAATCTGTGAAGTAGCAGCTGTCCACGCAGGTGGACTGCCTCCCTTTTAGTATTCTAGCTAGAGAAAATCATGCCATTTGCCAGAATACATTTACCCTCAGCAAAACGTCACTGGGTATGAATTCCTGCTAGATTCAATGTCCAATTATTGAGCCCACCACAGGACGCTATAATAGCAGCATGTTCAGTTCTCTGAATAAATTTGTCAGCTGCATTCAACATGCAATTTAGATATATGGCACATAGTGGAAACCAAAAGGAAATATCCAAATACTATAATTTTTTCTTTTGCTAAACTTATAATTTCTAAAATACATTGGTATCATTTTTAATGTTGTCTTCCATTAAATGGCTTGGGTTATTTCCATGCTGGAAAAATTAAGTTGATTCTGTTGACATCTTTTCCTGCTGCCTCCTACCGCAGATGTTCTCACTCCTCCTTGGTGATCCTAAGAAACAGTACAGCTGCTGACAGTAGTAAATGGCAGTACAATTCCTGCAGTCCCAATTCAGATCACATGCCCTGTTAAGGCAGGAACTCACCGCCTCCAAGTCTCTAGGTGAGAGAGAGCGAAATCATAGATAGTAGGTAAGCAGTGCCCTAAATATTCTCAAACAAACACACTTGAATTTACATTTTTATATAAATGCCCAAAACTTCTTTATTTGTCCCTTTCTTTTGACTCACCTAGGTTTTCAGTTGGTAACTCCTTGCAGGCAGTCTCAGGCATGCCGAGCTAATGCCATGGTGCTACTTTGGATCTAAATTAGACCTCTACATTCACTACATATTTCTTTTAAATGTGTCAGTGTAGCCCAGGTTGTGGTTTGGTGTCCTCAGAAACCTTGTTCAGTGTTGATGTGGAACTTGCTTGGTTTACTTCAGAGAGTGCACAGAGTATTACGCTGCTATGTTCCAAATTATGAGGGGGCCAGACATTTATTTTCTGTTTTATTATATAAGCTGTAGGTGGTGTTACATAAACTTATTTTCTCATAGCCCTTTTCTTTAGTTTCTCCCTTCCCTTTCCTTCTCCTCTCTCTTCTCCCCTTCCCTTCCCTTCCCTCCCCTCCCCTCCCCTTCCCTCCACTCCACTCCCTTCCTCCTCCTCTCCCCTCCCTTCCCCTCCACTTCCCTTCTCTTTCCTTTCTTTTAATTTCTTTATTTCTTTTGTGCAAACTTGTTTGTCCTCTGATGAAGTCTAAGGTTTATAAACATGACAATGCAAATATATTTTACTATTAGATTTTCTCCTCATCATTACATTGTGTTCAAAAATGGTAATTGAAAATGGAAAATTGTGTTATGAGACCAATTAGATAATGTGTATGCCAAGTTTAAGTTTAGCTGAGAGGTGTTGTATGTGACCATTGCATTGTCTAATATTTTTCTATAAGAATGGCAGATTTTTATTCACATCAATCATATAATGATTTAAACCATTATATCACATTTAAATTCTACCTTAACGTAAAACAAAAGTTTCATGTAGTAAATATATACAAATAATTAAATAGCAGAGAGATTTGCAATGTTTTTGAATGATAAAATGTAAATGTGCAAATATAGTTTCTTTCCAAGGTATTTTATAGGTTTAATGCAGTATTTTAAAGGTCATCTTGTTCTACTCTTTTTCACCTTCTCTTCTTCTGTCTTGTTCAATCTCTTCTATTTTCCCCCTTCTTTTTCTCCTTGACTTTCTCTTCTTTTCTCCTGATTCTCTCTTGCCTTTTGTAATCTCTCTTTTAAGAGCTTTGTAATCTGGAGCTAAATGGAAATGCAAACAGGCAAAAATAGCTTATATTCTTTGTTAAAATAAGTGAGCAATGATGAGCAACTTGATTGACTAAAAGCTAAACCTTACTGTGAACTCACAGTAATTAAATTAGCAATTTACGGATAAAGCATCAAAATAAGACAAAATAGACATAAGCCCCAACATGAATGTACAATATTGAGTGATAGACGTGACCAAATAAATTAGTGAAACAAAGAATTGTTGAATAAATGGGACTAGTAAATTAATTATTTGTAGAGGTAAAATTGTTTATAAAGGTAAAACATCAAAAAAGAAAAGATTGCACTCTCATCTTTCACCTAAGCACAAATACAATAAATGAAGTCAAAAGCATATTTGCATAAATTATAAATGCCATATGATACTTCAGATCAAGTATCATTATCCTTAAAATGTAACTGATGCAATCTGGCTCTGCTGCCCAGATTGAAGTGCAGTAGTCTGATCTCTGCTCACTGCAGCATCCATCTCCCTGGTTCAAGTGATCCTCCTGCCTCAGCTACCTGAGTGGATGGGATCTCTACAGCTAATTTTTGTAGAGATGTTTTAAATGAATGTACGGAGTAAGGCTAAGTTTTAAATTCTGACTCTAAATTTAATAAAGTACTTTATATCTTTCAACCCTGTGTTCCTCACTTGAAGTTTACAAAGTAATATGATTAATAGAGGGTTACAGGTGCTCTTATAAATAAGTCACTTCGCAGGTTTTTTTGGAGAATGTAGAGTTTCAGTAAATGATAGGTGCTATTATTATTACTGTAATTATTATTTTACTTTTTATGACTATGAGCCTAATTTTTTGACAATTTTATTGAGGTTCCACTTACCAGTTATCAGAAATGATGGCAAGTATTTCTGTTTTGTTTCTGAATTTAAAGGTAATGCCTCTGAAGATTGACCATTAAGGATAATCACACTTTAGATTTATTTGTTTTGGAAGAGTTGCTATTTTTCTTTACTTGAAGAAATCGTTTCTTTTTTTATGTAATAGTTTTAGACATGAGGCTGGGTGCAGTGGTGGTGGCTCACACCTGTAATCCCAGAACTTTCGAAGGCCAAGGCAGGTGGATCACTCAGGAGCTCAAGACCAGCCTAAGCAACATGGTGAAACCCTGTCTCTACCAAAACTACAAAAGTTAACCTGATGTGTTTGTAGTGCCAGCTACTCGGGAGGCTGAGGCAGGAAGAGCACTTGAGCTCGGGAGACCGAGGTTGCAGCAAGCTGAAATACGCCACTGCACTCAGCCTGGGTGACAAGGTGGGACCCTGTCTCAAATACATAAATAAATAAAATTTTTAGACATGGTATAGGCATTGGACTGTATCAAATTTATGTGTACTCTCTCATGTGATCTTAACCATCAGTATTTAATGTTCTTGCCAAAATCTGGTTCTATTAATGAGTTCCCAGACCAAGTACAGATAGAAAATATCAGAGTTTTAGAGAATATCAAGATACTGTTAGCAAAAAAGAAATGAAGAATATGATAATTGATACCATTGATACATAGGATATCAAACTGACAATGACTATTATAAAAAATGAATATGAAAAAATACATATGATCTTCTCAAGGAAATCAAAGCAATTTGGAACTGAAGCATCAAAATCCACCCAGCAAAAGATTGAAAGTGATCACTTTGGCTCAGGTAAGCAGGAGATATCAGACTGCTGGAGGAGACTCCAGAAGTGAGCATGAAGTTTCAGAACCAGAATCATAAATAAAGATGAAACTATCAAGAGAAACCACAAAAGCAGCACCAGTAAAAGAAAATATAATCATGCACAATGTCTCAATGAGGATGTCCCAGTGAAGATCAGAGTTTCATAGGAATTGTGAAGATAGAGATGGAAGCCTTTTTAAAATGTTCCTTAAAGATATATTATTTCTTATTTAATAAGGTTATCCTTGTGTCAAAAATTTCTCAAATAATTTAATTTTCACTAGGATTATGATTAGAATTGAATTCAGTGATTAACTTAAATCAATTACTATCTTGAAATGTTTCAACATGGTACATGGCCTCATTTATTCATGTCTTCTTTTATGTCCATCAGTGAAAATGACAGAAATGTTGAACTTCATTAGCAAAGCATTTCACGTTTTGGTAACGTTTATTCTGGAACATCTTAGGAAACATTACTCATTAATTTGCCTGCTAAAATTTTGCTTTGGTACCTATTGATGTATTATTACTCAATTTAGCATGTTGGCCTTCACTCCAGCAACTTTTTGACTCTTACTAATTCTCAGAGTTTGTCTGTAGATTGTCAGGGTTCACATGAAGACCATAAATGTCTGTTTCCTGCAGAATGTCATAATTTTGAGTCTGCTTTATGGTTTTATGTCCTTTCTTTATTTTTACTGTCTTTCTTCCCTAATTGGACCTCTTTATAATGTTGAATAGCGAAATTAATAGCAAACATTAATGTATTGACTTATGAAATGTTTATAAAATTATACCAATTAAGGATGATGTTTATTTCAGATGTGTCTGATTTCAGAAGCAAAAAACAATGTTTAATGTTAAGGAAGTTCCTAACTACCCCTAATATTTAAAATAATTTTTAGTTATAAATGGGCATTGAAGATCATCAGACATTTTATTCATCTATCAATACTGATCACATTTTCTCCTCTTTATGTGATAAAATTACATTGGTAGATTTTCTGAATTTAGATCATCATTGTAAAACCTTTCTTGTCCAGTATATATTGAAACACACACACACACTCACACACACACACAAACTGGAGCAGAGGGTTGAGTTAATTATGCCTTGTAGCTCATAGTGTGCTGTCATTATTGATCCCTGCAAGGGTCTTATTTAATTCATCTTTATAAGTTTGCCAAGCTTATAATTTTCTTCCCATATGATACCTTGTCTAGTCCAAAGAAAGTTATACTAATTTCATAAAATTGGAGAGTTTTGCCTCTTTTCCTGCAGTATGAAATACTGTTTGTAAGATGAAAAGTATCTATTTCATGAAATCATGAAAAACCCCTACAATAGCTCCCAGTCTAGGTAACTGATTTTATTCTTGGTCAATTTTGGTAAGTTATATATTTCTATATATTTACATGTGTATTAAGAAATGTATTATTTATATTTTCAATTTTTTGGTATATCCTAATAGTAGGTTATTCATTCTTAAGTCACAAATTAATATGCCCTCCTTATATTCATTTTAAATTTTTCATATCATATGTGGTTGTATTGAATTTTTATATGGCCTTGCCAGAATTGTTTTAGATCTTTTCCAAAAAGCAGTAAATTATTTTGGTTGGCCATCTCAATTGTGTTTTTTGTTGATAATTTCTGTTTTGTTTATTTACTTGTTTCTCTCAATTGTTTATTTTTGTTAAGCTTCTTGTGTTTATTCTATTTTTCTTTTTTAGCTTATTTCATCGAATGCCGAGTTTATTTATTTTCAATGTTGCATACTTTCTACTAAATGATTTTTATTTTTTGGCTAATCATCTAACTGTAGGTACTATTCTAGTTCCTTCACACAGAGTATGAACTTTTTAAAGGACCATACATATATTGACCATTGTTTACAGAGGTTATGTCAATTCATACACTCAATAGTTCTATTTATGAAAGTGTACGGCTTTTAGTACCACTTTATTTCTAGATGTGTAATTACAGATCTTCTGAACAATTTGTAATTTAATGAACTAAAATGGCATATCATTTTTGTTTTAATGTGATTGCTAAGACCTCCTAAATGAGGCAATTTTGAACATAACTTGATTTACATTTTCTTATTGTTTTAATAAAACATTTTCTTAAAAACTATTGTAAACAAGTACACTGAATGATTCAAATTGGTTGTCGTCTTATAGATTTTTAATTTTTTTCCAAATTTTCTTTGGAATTTAAAACTATGAGTCAAACTAACTCAGTCCGACCAACATAGCAAAACCCCCATCTCTACTAAAAAAAAAAAAAAAAAAAAAAAAAAACAAAAAAAAAAAAAAAAACTAGCTGGGCATGGTGGCAGGTGCCTGCAATCCCCGCTACTCGGGAGGATGAGGCAGGAGAATTGCTTGAACCCGGAAGGTACAGGTTGCAGCACTTACCCGAGATTGTACCATTGCACTCCAGCCTGGCCTGGAGAGTGAAACTACATCTCGAAAAAACAAAAATGAAAACAACAATAACAAAACACAACTCAACTAGTAATGTAGAGATTAAATCATGTTGATATCTTATATAGAGCAATATGTCATTTGTAATGTACTGGTTTTTCATCCATGGTTCTCAAAACAATTGTTAGTACACTCTTTCTGAAATCATATATACATTATGACTATTCATGGTCATATTTTCTCATGTCAGAAGAAGTAAATTTTCTACCTATTTTCTATATGCTCTATAACTGTAAATTTTCTTTAAAATGAGCATTCTTTTTTTATTGTACTTTAGGTTCTGGGGTACATGTGCAGATCATGCAGGATTATTGCATAAGTACATACATGGCAAGTTGGTTTGCTGCCTCCATCCCCCTGTCACTTACTTCTGGCATTTCTCCCCATGCTATCCCTCCCCAACCTCCCCACCCCCATTATTTTGCTCTTTAATTGTATGTTTCTAAAGGTATAAATCATTTGTATAAGTATATTTACATTATTGATATAGAGTAGGCCAAATCAATTTTTTAAGTTTTGTGCATTACAAAATAACAGGACAATACCAATGATCTTCCAAAGCAGGAAGCTACAAGTTAAGAAATTCCAGGGGTTAAGAGCTATACAATTTCTTCCTTTAATATAATACTGGCAAACTGAATCCAGTAGAACATCAAAAAGCTTATCCACCACAATGCAGTCAGCTTCATCCCTGGAATGCAAGGCTGGTTCAACATATGCAAAACAATAAACAAACCATCACACAAACAGAACTACTGACAATAAGCCACATGATTACCTCAATAGATGCATAAAAGGCCTTTGATAAAATTCAAAACCTCTTCATGCTAAAAGCTCTCAATAAACTAGGTATTGATGGGAGGTATCTCAAATAATAAGAGCTATTTATGACAAACCCATAGCCAATGTCATACTGAATGTAAAACAGCTGGAGGCTTTCCCTTTGAAAACCAGTACAATCAAGGATGCCCTCTCTTATCACTCCTATTCAACACAGTATTGGAAATTCTGGCCACGGTCAATCAGAAAAGAGAAAGAAATAAAGGGTATTCAAATAGGAAGAGAGGGAGTGAAATTGTCTCTGTTTGCAGGTGACAAGATTGTATATTTAGAAAATCCAACTGTCTCAATCCCAAATCTCCTTAAACTGAAAAGCAACTTCAGCAAAGTCTCAAGATACAAAGTCAATGTGCAAAAATTACAATCATTCCTGTATAACAATAATAGACAAACAGAGAGCCAAATCATGAGAGAATTCCCATTCACAATTGCTAGAAAGATAATAAAATACCTAGGAATACAACTTTCAGGAGATGTGAAGAACCTCTTCAAGGAGAACTACAAACTACTGTTCAAGGAAATAAGAGAGAACACAAACAAATGGAGAAACATTCCATGCTCATGTAATAGCATGATAGGAAGAACAAATATCATGAAAATGGCCATACTTCCAAAGTAATTTATAGATTCAAAGCTATCCCCATCAAGCCACCATTGGTCTTCATCACAGTACTGGAAAAAGCTACTTTAAAATTCATATAGAACCAAAAAAGAGCCCATATAGCCAAGATAATCTTAAGCAAAAAGAACAAAGCTGGAGGCATCACTCTACCTGACTTCAAACTATACCACAAGGCTACAGTAACCAAAACAGCATGGTACTGGTAGCAAAAGAGATATATAGACCAATAGAACACAACGGAGACTTCAGAAATAACTCCACACATCTAAAACCATCTAGTCTTTTACAAATCTGACAAAAACAAGCAATGGGGAAAGGATTCCCTATTTAACAAATTGTGTTGGGAAAACTAGCTAGCCATATGAAGAAAACTGAAATTGGATCCCTTCCTCACATTTTATACAAAAAATAACTCAAGATGGATAAAAGACTTAAACATAAGACCTAAAATCATAAAAACCCTAGAAGAAAACTTAGGCAATACCATTCAGGGCATAGGCAGGGGCAAGCATTTCATGACTAAAACACAAAAAGCAATGGCCACAAAAGCCAAAATTGACACATTGATCTAATTAAAGAGCTTCTGCACAGTAAAAGAAACTACCATCAGAGTGAACAAGTAACCTACAGAATGGGAGAAAATTTTTGTAATCTATCCATATGACCAAGGGTTAATATGCAGAATCTACAAGGAACATAAACAAATTTACAAGAAGGAAAACAAACAACCCCATCTAATAGTTGGTAAAGGATATGACCAGATGCTTCTCAAAAGAAGACATTTATGTGGCCAATCAACATATGAAAAAAAAACTCGTCATTGCTAGTCATTAGAGAAATGCAAATCAAAACTACAATGAAATACCATCTCACACCAGTTTGAATGGCAATCATTAAAAGATCAGAAAAAAAAAACAGATGGTGGAGAGGATATGGATAAATGGGAATGCTTTTATACTGTTGGTGTGAGCATAAATTAATTCAACCTTTGTAGAATACAGTGTAGCAATTCTTCAAGGATCTAGAACCGGAAATACTATTTGACCCAGCCATCCCATTACTGGATATATACCCAAAGGGTTATAAATCATTCCACTATAAACATTTACAGGTATGTTTATTGCAGCACTACTCATAATAGTAAAGACTTAGAACCAACCCAAATGCGCATCAGTGATAGACTGGATAAAGAAAATGTGGCACAAATATACCAGAGAATATTATGCAGCCATAAAAAAGGATGAGTTCGTATTCTTTGCAGGCACATGAATGAAGCTGGAAACCATCATTCTCAGCAAACTAACACAGGAAAAGAAAAACAAGCACCACATGTTCTCATTCATAAGTGAGAGCTGAACAATAGGAACACTGGGACACAGGGAGGGGAACATCACACACCAGGGCCTGTCAGGGATTGAGGGGCTAGGCAAGAGATGGCATTAGGAAAAATACCTAATGTAGATGATGGTTTGATGGGTGCAGAAAGCCATTATGGCACGTGTATATGTATGTAGGAAACCTGCATGTTCTGCACATGTATCCTAGAACTTAAAGTATATTTTAAAAATAAAAGTAGTGTAATAAAACTATGTAATAAAAAATTGAGATTCTTTAAATCAAATGTTTTATACTTTTTTGTTTCTTCTTAAAGTTCTGAGAAAAAATTGAAATTATTTTTGTTAATTAGAAAAAAATCTATAGCTCTCAATCAGGTAAGAAGTCATTTCTAAACTCTATCTCCTTTTAGTCAAGATGGAAGAAGTTGGAGATTTACCACTGATGAATTTTCCAAATTGTTCATGACTTCCTGTTGAAATTAAATGAAGCTCAATCATTTAAAACATGGCATGGCATATTATTATGCTTCCAATATTTTGAATTACTCTGGCTATCTTCATTTTCAACTGACAACCACTGTCTTTCATTATCCTAATAGAATGAGAAAAAACAATCTGTATACTTTGTTTTCTGGTGTTTTATACACAAACCTCTCAGTAACTGGATTCTGAGACTCCATTCTCAGTTTTATCCCAGGGCTCTTATTGCTTATTTGGCCACTGAGATAGGCACTCTGAAAGGAATACATTCAGGGAACAACAACACTCTGATAAGTGGTTGCCAAAATCACTAATGTTGCAATTTTGGTAATGTACATCTCTGTCTTGAGATATAAGGTTGAAAATATGCATACCCTCTTCTCATCACTGCACATTATTTGTAGCCTTTCTGCATCTCATTAGCATCTACAACCTTGCATCTGTGTGTCAAAAACACAATGGGAACTAAAACTTTTGCTAAAACAATTGAGAGACATGTCTGTTTTTTATTTGATACATACCACTGACACCATATCCACTAGCAATCTAGATGAAATAATCAATTTCCTCTTCATTCAGAGATTCTCCCACTCAAATGCGTTGGTGATTATTTTTAAGGAAGATTTATACTTTGTCCTTTCTGTCATTTGGACATCTTCATTGTGTTTTAAATGTGAGAGGTAAGAGTTTGTCCTCAATTTTGAGAATATAGCATAGCATTATTTTTAGATTCATTTTTATTATAACTAGAAGAGTAATTATAAATAAGAGGAAATAAAATCCTAGGAACTTGAGGTTTGAGGGGCTAATGCTAGATCCCACAGATTGTGATCCTTGAAAATTGGCACAGATAGTGGCTTCATGAGAATTGAGTCTTGCGTCTTGCAGTCAGACATACCTGACTGCACATCCTTAATCTTTTGTTTTGTCACATTAGGGAATTCCTCATTTCTTCTGAAAATATTTATGAGTTCCTTGTTAGGCACTGAAAGTTAGTATCTCTGAGCTGCCTCTTAGCTTTATGATAAATTTAGAAAAGTGGTGTTGTACAATGTGACTGGAACATGGCTGGCTGTTGGTAAATGCAATTTTTTTTCTTAGTTCATAAATCCTATGTGAAGGTTCTTTCACTGAAATCAAATGATGAGTGCATATATTAGTGGATCATACTGAAATTTGTTAATATTTAATTTTAAATTTTTGCCATGTAAACTTTTACTTCCATTTTGAAGTGTTTCAAATTTGCGAAATTTGAGGACTATAAAAACAAAATAATTGAATGTAGTTTTTTTTTTCCATAAGAAGTTGAAAAGGGAACAAAAATAAAAATCGAATACCCAATGTGTGCACACAGTTAAACTTGACTCACCATTTATTGAACATCTATAACATGTCAGAGACCATGCTGTGTGTGCCAGGGAATATATGTATTTATGTTAGCTCATATATAGAATTACATTCTAATTGAAGAGATTTAAATTACATGTTAGCTGATCCCCTTTTAAAGTTTAGTAAGATAATAGCCATATTGATTCATTTATTTATTCATTCATTTAATTAATATTTATTATCTACACTGAGTCATACACACATTGTTCTAAATACTGACAATACAGCAGTGATGAAACAAAGTCCCAGTGCTCAGTGAGATTACATTCTAAAAAGGAGAGAGAAATAAGAAGAAAGTAAACACGCAAGTTAGCAATATCATGTAATTTCAAATGTCATAAAGAAAAATATAGCAGTATTAAAGAGAAGCAGCATGGCAAGTCCTGGGGGTGTTAGGATAGATAGTGTGGGTAGGGGAGGGGTTTTCTGATCATCTTGCCTCTGACCTGCAAGGGCAAGGAGAGGTTGCAGAACAGAAAATGTATAGAACTTGAGGGAGAAGCGGTGGTTTTCCAGGCTCGATTGCAATCAGACCGCACGACATTTTGAGTGTTTGATAAGCAATGTGACCTTCTCAGGGAGTGAGAAAGCATTAACAGCTCTACAGCTCTGTTTGTTGCTTGCTTCTATTTATTAAAACAGTACTACTGTGAGGAGACTTGTACTTTGACAATGGAATATTGCTTTACCAGCACTTTGTAGGAGGAATTGGAACAGCAAAGAACCCAAACCGGGTAATCAGCTAGGAAACTATAGCAATATCCTAGGGAAAGGGTAGTGAGATTGAAATGGAGAAAACTGCTGTGAAGTATTGCTGATGCAAAACTGAAAAGGCTTAGCAATTGAGTGGATGGACAAGGAAAGGTGGATGATAGGGATAAAGAATGGGAAGACTAAAGGTGAAATTTAGAGCCTGGATAAGTGAAAGGATAGTGAAGTCATTTAGGGAAATACAGAAGAAGGATGCATAAGCAGATTTCAGAAACTGAGACAGGTAATTGCAGATTTGAACTTTTGATGTGTTCATAGGGCTCTTTGTTTGAGATGTTTATAAGTTTCATGAAACTGTGGCTTGGATTCTGGAAGGCTATGTGAATTCCAGTTGCAGATTTGGAAGTCAATAGGTTCAGCTTTAAAAAGGCATCTGAGACTTATGTCTTAAAAAAGGACAAACCTGCCAGTAATGAAATACCATACCAGCAATCAATTCTGAGAAATGTATGATTTTGCCAGCATGCTAATGAGAAACGTCAAGACATTTGAAACAGATTCAAGCTAGAGCATCATAAACATCTCACACAAATTACTAATATTAACTATAAATACTATAAAAATTGTCTCTATATCTTTTAAAAACAAACCAACAGCCCAGATGTGTTGGTTCATGCCTGTAATTTCAGCACTTTGGAAGGCGGAGATGGGTGTATCACTGGAGCTCAGGAGTTGAAGACCACCCTGGGAAACATGATGAAAACCTGTTTCTACAAAAATATAAAAATAAAATGTAGCCAGGGATGGTGGTACATGCATTTAGTGCCAGCTACTTGGGAGGCTGATGTGGGAGGATCACCTGAGCCCAGGAGATCAAGGCTGCAGTGAGCCATGATTGACCATTGCACTCCAGCCTAGGGAAAGAGTGAGACTCCGTCTCAAATAAATAAATACATAAACATATTCTACAAACGTGTGTCTTATTTTTTCTCAGCCACAGTCTTTGGGTTCAATATTACTAAGTTTTTCATTTAACAAAGAACTTGAGGTTTAAAAAAACTAAGCAATTTTCTACTGTTGCCCAGTCTGTATATGGCAGAGCCAGGACACAAATCCAGCTCCTCTCACTGCTGTTTAACAGAATGAATGCAGATTTTTTCTTCTACCCTGTGGTACGTGCACAAAATTTATACAGCCCTAAAGTTCCCCAAATATCTGAATCAAGGGACATCAGTAAAACTAATAATAACTTGTAATGTTTCTCAGTTCGTATACCTTAAGAAACCCAATATTACTGGACAGTGAGATAATTTGTGTTCATTCATGCATTCGTTTATTCAAGATTTATTGAACATCTACTAAGTGCTGGCCATTGGACTAACGCCAGAGATTTTAAAATGTGAATGAGATAAAAATTAATCTAGTCCCCATTTGTTTGATGTTCAATGAAAGACACAAACTAAACAGGTAGTTGCAAATACTGTGTCTGTGTAATAAGTTGTTGTGGGAAGTCCACTGTGCTGTGAGAGCTCAGGGATAAGACATAGTCCAGATTTGAAGAGTCAGGAGAGACCTCTAGGGGGAAGAGATGTCTAAGCTAAGACTAGAAATGGTATCTGGAAATAAAACTGGGCTCATTACAGTGACAGCAATTCCTGGAGACTTAGATGTAAGACAGAGGGAAGAAGAAAGGCTCCTTGAGAAGCTGAACGAGACTTAGACGTAAAATAGAGGGAAAAGAAAAGGCTCCTTGAGAAGCTTAAGGAGAAGCATGGGATGCATAATGGGCAAGGTGGGGCTGACCATTTGTTAACCAAGAGGAAAGCTGGAAAAGAGGAGGCAGGACCTTGATATCTAAATTGCACACAAACATATAACATTTAAAATTATATGCGATGTATTTTCTTTGCAAAGAAGACAGAGTGATGTCTTATATATTTCAGATTTCTGTCATAAAAGCATTTTAAAAGTTCATAAAACTTAGTATTTAAAATGTTAATTTTTTTCTCGAAAATTACCTTGTATGAACTTAGGTATTCCTGAATAAATGAGGCTTTCCTGTGATTCCTCATGTTATCAAGTCTTTAGTTGTAAGAAAGGAACAAAGGTAGTGTAGGAAGCATGAAAATATTGGATTAAATAATTTTGGCAAACTATTTTGTGCAATCTAGTGTCTTTTTAGGAAGGTAATACTGAATCTTCCACTTTTCCAATTATTATTATTTTTTTTTGGTGGGGGCAGTATGAAATTCCTAAAGTTTTCACTGTACTTTTTAATAAAGGTCTCGTTGAGATTGCTCCAGAAATATATGTGTTTGTTTAGTTTTAATAGCCCCCAAATGAAACTAGGTTAAATTCCCTCCAGTTTTGCTTTTATAATTGCACATACTTTCAGGTACTTTTTATTACAGGAGACCTATTACAGGGTAGTAGGAATGCCTTAGCATGCGGCCTTTTACATTTATTGCCTTCTTCTTTCTTTCTTTCTTTTTTTTAGTGATCTTTCTGTTCAGAAAAAGGTAATGCTTCAATGACATAATTGTTTCTTAAACACATTCTAAAGATTTGAAATAGAATAGGAGGCTTGAAAAATCATTCCAGTTGTCTTCCAGAATATGTTATTATAAAACATTAATTTTCATGTGAATGGAGTTTAAAACGGTAAGATTCTATCAAATAGTCTATCACAGAAATAAACACCTTTCTAGTAAAAAAAAAAAAAACTACTCGAGATTCAACAGATACATTTCAGCCACTGTACAGAATACTGTTCTATAAAAATGCTCTCATACTGTAAGGCTTTTGGAAGGAGTAGTTCTGGAAGAGAACATTTTATTGAGGCAAAGGCATTCTATTTGCTTAAGAGAGTAATTTAGGCAGGAGACAGGGAAAGGTGAATGGCTCCTGCCTGTGGCCTTAGAGTGGGGATAAGAAGAACCTTTCTTGTGAGGATTAAACAAGTCCCATCAAACCCTTACTTCTATAGCTCTGACAACCTGCTTGTTCAAAAAAAAAAAAAGTCTTTTAAGGGTTAGTTTTATTGTGACTACCCACTTCCATTCCAGTCTGCATTTCTCAATGGCTCCTGTCATGGGAAGAGTCAGTTACAGTCAAGATAAATAAGGGAGGGCCCAGACGGGAAAAGTGAACATGAGCAAACTCTACCTGAGAGCTGAGGAGCAGCGAATGTGGCTGCCCCATGCACCAAGGGCCATGTGTGGTCCCCAGGCTGCCACGGGTTACTAGAAGTGGCTATTGTGAGTGACAACTCGACAGTGACTCTTTTCAGGGAGAAGATAAGATTAAGGCAGGAATGTCAATTTCTCTGTGCAAGACTTCCAGAGAGCAGCTGGCCAGAAAAGGTTTTCATGCCATACTTCCTAAGAGGGGCCAAAATCTCATGCTTGTCCTTTATGTCCAAGGTTAAATGAGTTAATATTTATAAAGCACTCAGAGTAGGAACTCTACAACTAATTCAAAAGTTTCTTCTCTGAGATTTCAAAACAACAGGTAAGAATAGCCAGACTCCATTTTGTGCTTTATGTCTCCTTTTATCTGGCCCAATCACAGGCTTCTTTGCTTCAGTCAACCCAAATTATGACCTAGCCATGAGAAATTTCCCCTCTTCTCCTTAGTTCATTTTGAATCCAGGTAGCCTGACTGCCAAAATTATTTTTCTTTTTCTTTGTCTTTTTTGGTTCTTTCTTTTTTAGAAAAACATTCTACTGATTTACTGTAAAGCCATTGTATTCATATGGCATTAATTAAATGCTAAATTGTGTTTTTGTTGCTTTTAGATGTGTTACAAATAAGAATTTTGGGAGTCGATGTAGAATTGTGCTGTGTCATTTCAGCATCCATTAAGTGACTGAGAATTTCCTTAACATGCTTTTAGTTCATAGAGTGAATATTCTGTCATGATCCAGAGACTGTGACAGAGACTCTGTTTCTGCAACAGCTTCTGTTTATCCTACTTCCCTAATATATTGGCCATTTCACTGCTTAATAGCACTTAATTTTTAGCTAGGTTTGAAAATCAAGGAGATAAGGAACTGAGACTTGCCACTTTTAATTCTGGTCAGAGACTCATAAAAGCCTTGGTTCAAAAGGTCATGATACTGAAAAGAAATGCTTGCATGTTTAATTCAGCAATGTGCAGTTAACCCTCTGCCACAGACAACTAAGTGGGGTTTAACATATGATGATTCTCAAAAGTAGGAGAAAGTTTTATATGCCTGGTGGCTGAGGAATAGACTAGGAACCTAAAGTCTGTGGCATGAATGGAGTATGACCCCTCCGGTTTTCCTTCAGTCCTTTGATTCCATTATTTGAATGCATCATTTCACATGTATTTATTCAGAAATATGTGCACCCAGACTACTTTCTGCTAAATGCAGACTCCCACTCTTAAACACTGGTGAGAGAAGCCTGCTAACTGACATTTGCAATTTCAGGATGGCACCGTGTGGGAGAGAGAACTGCCAATCATTTCTGCCAACATCACTCTCAGGGGGAGACTAAATGGAGCTAGCATGGTCCAATTAAAAGAAGCAATTATGAATAATGGAAAGTAAACAAATATAAGAAAAATGATATTGCAGATTATCGTGGGTACTCACAATGAAAAGCTGTAGCCTGTGTCACCTTTGTTTCTAAAGCTATTAATCTTCTTTAATTTTCTTGAAGATTTTTACATGAAATAATCAAAAAGAAATCCTTAAACCTCATTTCATAACTAAGCAAAATTCACCTTAGTAGAATAATTTAAAAGCTCTTTACAGATCTTTAATTAGGTCAAATTTTTACATGGTCTTTGGGTTAGGAAAAATATGTAAACTATTATCCTGTGACCCATTTTGCTGCTTAATTATAGAAACTGTTGTAAAACCACCCTTTTAAAAAACTGATTTAATATATAATGTGTGAGATTTCCTTCTGTGGTATAATACAATCCAACTGTCATAAGGCGAAGAGTTTGACAAGCTTCATCTTTATGCCTTCCACTGTGTGCAAGGAATATGGAAGCATGCACTATGATAGCATGTAAGTGTGTGTTCTTATCTCTGAAAGCACAGTGATATATAACCTTTTACCATTGCCAATAAGCATCATGTTAAATTAATTTACCTTGGTTCACTTGCACTATGATGCAATTAGCAAATATCTTTAGACGTCAACATTTTGGTTACATATCCTAAACAGAAAAAAAAAATGCCTCACCCCAAATTCTGCTACGAATGTAGAAATATATATTTTTTGCAAATTATTTTTTCTACTGTGAGTATCTCTATACTTTGGTTATGTAACATAAATTTATATTAGAGAGCCAAAGTACAAATATATATTACCGACCAGTGATAACCAGAATGATCAAGGATAAAAGGTACAAGTGAAAGGGAAAAATATCTTTGGACATGTAGAAGGTTATAGTGAATGGCTAAAAGAAACATGCCCTTCTTTAGTACTGAAAAAATGCCAATGTGACCAAAGGGATTAGGAAGAAATCAATTGATCTCTCTGGGAGCTACAAAAATATAAAAAATACTACTAAACATGAGTAGATATGGAAAAGATTTTAAATCATCTCTCAAAGGTGTTTTAAGCTGACTCCCAACTGAGAAGAGATGAAGGTCCAGAGAATTCATGCACAGACATGCACACAGGATCTGCTACAAAAATACTAAATTGATAGCTGATGCCAAGTTTTGCTTTAGCTGATGTTTAAAACATGCTGGAGAATGCAATTTTGCTAAGCAAGGAAAGTAAAACCATCTTGATCTAGTAAGCTAGCACATCCTTAAAGCAATGAACCAACAAAGCCTGTTGATGCCAATGTAGCATTAAGTTTCACTAGGTAAAAAACTACAAGTGTTGACTCTACTTATTCCTGTCTATGGAACTGGCCGTTTACCGAGTCACAGACATCATATCAGGCATCCTGAAGTAGATGCTATTTCATTAGCATCACTTTCTGCCAGAAAATGACATTGTCTTGGAGCAGAGCCAGACTACAGGCATGAGCAATGTGTTAGAGATTCTGGACTGGATTTCTTCAGGGAATGGGTAAGGTTATGTAGTCTAGTATATGGTAAAAGCTGCTATGAGTGACAGGTGGAAGAACTTCATATACCTTATGTTGCTGGGCAAAACTAGATCTTTAAAATCCCTTTATATCAATTCTTTAGAGCTTGCTCATGTGCATGTACACATTCCCTCTTAATTCTGCCAGCAATGTATTGTCATACCCACTTTCCAAATGCAAAAGTTGAGGCAATTCCTAGCTATGAAACAGAGGTATATTTAGAATTCTAACCAAATGCAGATAGCGACTATAACCACAAACTTGAACACATTCTACGTTTTGTAGATGTGTTTTCAACTCTTCCAGTGTTACATAGCACAAACGTGTTAGTCATTGACATAATTTTAATTCAGGCAGTTCCAATTGTTTGCTTTTTTCTTAACTTGTGATGAGTTTTTACAAAACACCTACACTACGTTTCTTACTGAACCAACCTGCATGTTTGTCAGTTTTTCCCATTGCAGAAAATACCAGAACTACATACTTGTATATCCAAAATGCTACCTCTCTCCAGGCCCCATTTCCCCCCATTCTGATGCAGGATTGCCATCTGGTGGAGCACAGAAGGCACTTCTGGTTTGGACTTAACCCAAACAGTATGATTGTTTCTCAGTGAGGCTTCCAAGGATCGGCATAGCAAATGGGAACCCTGTTTCTGGTCACAAATGGAGATGAGCCAACTGTGAAGAAATAAGCCAATAGTAATGCAGCAGACAGTCACTGAGAGCTGCAGCAATTATAACAGGTCATGATTTGGCAAGAAGAAATCATACTCTCAGCTAAAGAAGAGGCCATGTACTTTATTAGCAATGATTTTTAAAAATTATATACATGACATATATACATATATGTATATATGCATACACATATGTGTGTACACACACACACTCATGCATATATACATAACAGGGGCATGGCACTGCCTGCATGAGGCTGCTTGGGCAACATCAAGTGTCCAGACATTTTGTATTGCATGTATGTATACATTATATGTGTGTAATATATATGTATGTATGCATGTGTCTGCATGTTGTGTGTGTGTCTGCATGCTTGTGTGTGGGTAACAGAGAAGGTAAATAAAATCACAATGAAAAAGAGTAGCCTTAAAAAGCTGTAGCAGATACAGCAGAGTTACCTTTTCCCCCTCATTCATTCTCCTCACAAACATGCCCCTTTGCTAGAGTCCCAAAAAGAAACACAGTTTCCAGCTAACTGGGCAACATGGGGTCACTGAAGATCTGGAATCCCTTTTACAGGTAGAGATCATGTAACCATTGAGGAAGACATACTGACACACCATGAACCACTGCTGCAGGGAGGATTGAACAACATTTATCGTACCTGATCTTGGACAAAAATCAGTATCAATCATCAGTGGAAAGAAAGCAGATCTTAATAGTATGTGTGTCTCTGACTTTCTAGCTTTCAGAAATAATGGAGCTTTTCATGTGCCAAACACAGTGCCAAATTCATCTAGGCTAATCACAGGTATTAAACATATGGCATTATTTTTAAAATCTGAGGCTTAGAGAGAGGCTAAGAATTTTCTCAGAGTCACACAGCATTTATTCATGCTACAAATGATGTGCTCCTGACAATGTTATACATACAATGGATGAAATGAGAGAGAAAGAGAGTGTACTGACTTCTTTATTTCCCTACTTCTTATTCTAGCTATCCCTGTGTAATGGGAAGAATGTTTCAGAAGGAAATAAAACTACAGAAGAAACTTGTTTTTTTATTCTACAGAGCAGACTCCCTAAGAGTGTTTTTTGCTTTGAAAATAATAACTTTCAGGTTGAAGAATTCCATTTAATCAGAGAAAAGTATACAAATATTTGTTCCCATCTAAAGAAAGTGAAAACTGGTTGTTTTATATTGTATAGCCCGTATTCACTGTTAGATCTTTGAATAAGAAATAATCCTGAGTAACTGCAGGGATATCCATACTCAGAGTGGAATAGCCTTTAAGATATTTAGAGGTTCAGTACCTAACAGCTGCATCATTGAGAATGAAACTGCTATTTTTCCAACTATTTTCTTCTTTGTCTAGCCTCAAACAAGCTATATATGTAACCCAAGTCATGGGATGGTGACCAGGGCCTCATGGTTAATTCATAGCTGTGTTGTTTGTTATTTTGAAAACTGATCTGTGGAAGATTTGGTAACTAGTTGTCTTCACATGCTCATCAGACATGACTAAACCTTCAAGCAGAACAGTTTAGGTTATTTGAAACCCATGGCAAAATGAAGAAAGAATTAGAAAAGAAGATATAGCAACTCCCAAAGGAAGTCAGGAGAAAAATATTACAATAAATCCAATGCATAACACTTTAAAGTACAAATTTGTGGGGTGATTGAGGAAATGGATGAGCACCTTATTTACATAGCAATGTAAGAACTCCATTTTCAATTTCATGTAGGCAGTCCTTATAAGGCTATAAATTTCGTACTTCTTAATAAAGTCTTTCTGGTGTACTAAACACATGGGTTTTTTTTTAACTTTTTATGCTGAAATAATTTTATGTTAAGTTGCAAAAATAGTACAGAGTTCCCTTGTATTCTTCACCCAGCTTATTTCAATGATAACTAACCTTTCATAACCATAGTACATGAGCAAAACAAGGAAATTGACACTGGTACACATCTATTAACTACAGACTTTATTTGGATTTCACAATTATGTAGCTTCTTTAAAAATGTTATTTAAAATGTCTTAATCATTGTCTTAAGTATTTTATTGTGTTTCAGATAGCTGCTTTATATCTCAACTCAGAACTAAAAAATTTACTTGAAAATTGGATGTCTTAAGGAAAGTTTTTATGTTTCATTTTAATTTGTGTGATTCTCAAGTAAGTGGATAATATAACCTGCAATTGCATGAATTCTTGTGGAGTTTAATGTGATTGCTCATCTGCAAAATTAAGACTTGAAGCAAAGTCTAGTTTGGCTGTCTTCCAAGTAGTTTCTTTTCTTCAGTGAAATCATAATTTTCACCATTTCTATCAGTATCTTCTGACTGATGAGGTCATAAAATTTCTGCTATGCCAAACTCAGTTATCTCTTGGACTTTGTGTTTCCCTTTAATCTACCATGTAAATTACAGGCCTGGTGTCACTGGGAGACCTTGACATCTTTTAGTACATTGCTAATTTATACCAGTGATGCTAACTTGTTCCTTCACAATTAAAAATATGAAGAACAAAAAAAATGTATTTGTGTAATAATTTATAGTTTCAAAATGCTTTTATCTGCAGGATGTTCCTTGATCTTACACAACCCTTTGAAATAGGCAAAGGTAATAATTTTATTTTTACTTAAGCTTTGTGGGCTCCTAAGAGTAAAGGTCTCATTCATTCATAGAAAAAACTGGATTCAGCTGGGAAGATGTACTCATGCCAGATAAATCAATAGAGGAAATGTAATATGGATAATTTAATATGATGATTACAATTAGATAAAATAGTTCAAAAAACAAGCAGGGGAGGGTGAGGCAAACCTAAGGTTAATTGCCAACAGAAGCTGCCTACCTGCTTAGAGCTGGACGGACAAAGAGAAAAGTGGGACTCCTGGAACTCAGGAAGCTGAGGTACCTTGTTAGATGAGAGCCACCCACTCACTCAACCTAACTAAAAGTCTAATGGCAAGGGAGCCAAGAAAACATGGCTTCAATGTACCACCCTACCACTGGTATTAAAGCAGATGTGGGGAAGTATAGGTAATAAATCTGAGCTTTAAAGTGCCAATCATGTTGTTCCAAGTATACTCATTTTTTATAGATATACCATGCAATGACATATTGTTGAGTACAAAAGAAATGAAATTAATATTAGCTCTGCTGTGGAGAATTTTTCGTTTTTAAAGAGGCAACCATCATGGAAACAACAACCACTGCCATTATTACTACTGCTAATGCTTAGATTTACTACCAGCTAACATTTATTAAGTAATACTTATATGTCAGTGGCTGTAATACACCATTTAAATATAGTTTATCATTTAACCCTCTGGGTCCAGTACAGTTACTCCTGTTTTACAGATCATAAAATTGAGGCTTTAAAAAATTATAATGCTCACAGTGACAAGGTTGAACAGCCAACGTTCTGATATAGACTGTTTCTAAAACCCATGCTCCTAACAGTGCCCTATATTGCCTCCTGAAATATAATAAAATTTTCAAAATTTTAGAATTAATTATATGTGTAGGCTATACTGCAGTGGCTAATTCCTTCCAGGGAAAGGAGAAACTACAGAAGAGACAACAGTACACTCAAGTTGAACTTGAAATATGAGGGTCTTTCTAGGTTAATAAAAAGACAAGAGTAATAAGAACAGAACATCAGTATCAAACTGCATATTATTTTCTAAGAACTTGGTAAGCTTGGCTACCTAGCTGCAGGTAATTCAGACCTGTTGGAGGATAGTATGGGAGAGGGAATTTTGATATGAGAAAAGTCTAGGAAGACAGTCAGAAGGCATACCATAGTCAGGAGATATTAATTCACACTCAAGAAAATGGGAAGCTGTTGATGATGGTGTGCTATGGAGAGCCCTAATCAGTTTTGGTTTTGAAATAATTCTCAACCTGCAGAATTAGGTCACTATTACGACATGTTTCTAGAGTACATGTTTATTATTTAGGGAAGGGATGCCCTGAATAGACCGGAGTTTAAATGTTACCTTAGTGCAGTAGGTGTACCAGTGACTGCATCTGACCTCTTACTATTCTTTAAATTCTCAGTCACTGCACAATCAATGTTCTTAATAAGAGTTTAGAGATGTTTGAGAGGAAGATTTTGCTATAAATACTTGATTGGAATCCTTTATTCATTTGTTTCAAAATTAAGGCAATGATACCTGAATAAATGTAGTTCTATAATTGTATACTTTATTATAAAACTTTCACATGTATTTTCACATATGATCCCTAAATAACCCATGAGTTTAATAGCATAGCTGTTTTTGCTACAATTTGAATATAGGAAAGACAGCAGTAGAAAGGTAAAAACTAAATAGCAGAGCCAAGACCTAAAGTGGGCCACTTTTGTTCCTACCTCTGTTACTTATACACTTGGTCTTAGCCAAAAGGCCAAGAAGCAGTATCAATGTTACTTTTGTCTATGCTCACATATCATCTTGATCTGAGACAAATTATCTTATTGCTTTATTATAATTATGTGAATATACTTTTATTTAAGGAAATTAAACTATGTAATTCCTATTCAAATTTTCTATATGATGTTATATTGTCCTTGTATGTCTATATACTTCACAGCGTAGACTTTCTCATGGATATAGTTTTTATTTCTTTTTTTTTTTTTTTACTAGCAATTGCCTACATCTCAAAAATGTCACCTGTCAAGTATATAAATTTCCTCAGTAAATAAAAAGCTATTGAATATTTTTATATGAGCTTTAAACTCAGCTTCACCTGGTTTCCACTATGTTGCAAGGTGCTTTAAAGGTAGAAATGCATTTCTGGTCTGCTCACAAACAGATGAAAAATTATTTTCTTGCCTTCTTTGATTTTACTTTCTTGCAGGCACTCCTTTGAGTTATATCTCACCTGTGTTAAAATGGAGATAGCTTTATATCAGCAAAGTAGAAAGAATTCTTGATACTAAAGTAGTATATTTATTTTCCTTCTTTTCTTTTCCTTCATGGAGTTTTGTGGTCATTTTATTTATTTAAATGTCAGAATTCTCTAGGTCACTGCCAAATATTGTGATTAAAGCAGTTTAGGTGAACAAAAATGAGTAATGGCTGAATTTAATTACAGATAATAACCATATGAGAAAGGGATGAAAGAATCTCTGAATCTCCTAGAGCTTCATTATTGCCATTTATTTGGCAAAATAATTATTTAGCATTACGAGCTTATATCAGAATTGATTTATGACTGATTTTAAAATATCTTATATTGCCACCATGCCTGTAATTCCAGCTACGTGGGAGGCTGAGGAGAGGATTGTTTGAGGCCAGGAGTCTGAGACCAGCTTGGGTTACAGAGTGAGGGCACATCTCTTTTAAAAAATCTTATATCTTTAAGTGACAACTTATATACTTAAGTGACAAGTATCCTTAAAACAACTTATATCTTTACCTTCTGAGTTTGCTCAGTAATATTTTTCCCTAAATTATCAGTAGGTTTTTATTCAGAGAAAAAGGTCAAAATTATCAGTATAATCATTCCAAAGGTAATATTCATTTATGTCCTCTCACACCTGTGCCCAGATGTACATAAATACAGAGTGATTCATGACCATGCAAGTGAATATTAGAAAATGTTGCTTTTAAAACAAGTATAAAAGTGTGTGTTCATACAATATATGTATAATAACTATATGCATTATAGAAATGTGAGGAAAATTAGTTGATTTTTATTTCTTTTTTTTTTTAACCCCCTTGAACTTGACTGTTTAGGAAAATTCAGTTTCTTCCTGGAAAAAAAAAATTGGTACTGCTTATTGTATGGACACTGCAGATTCTCTTAATTGGCAAAATGGAACTTCACTTCTAACTGTGTAATTTTAACTTTGAATGATTAGCTGACTTTGGAAGAGAAAATTATGCCTCATTTTTCATATATGTGAAAGTGTGACCACATTGTCACACTCTAAAAAGGTCTTCTTGAAGATAAATTAAAATATAATCCACAAGAGATGTTGATGAGCAAGCTAAAGGCATCATTCAAATTATATATTTGAAATTATGTTTAAATCAGACAAATGTAAAAATCAATTCAATGTGACAATATGTAACATTTTAGCCAAGCCAAAAATATTATAATAATGGTTGTAGGCAAATCTAAATTATGGCTTGGAAAGCCTAAACAGACAAGTTCTAGGAATGAAATCAGAGTCCAAAGTCTGTGAAGGTTAATGCAGGATTGAACAAGTGGTCAGCCAGAGCAGTGTCAGTATAGCCTGTAGTTTATCTAGAGAAATAATCTTTGTTAAGAAAGAATTTGGTAAAAAAAAAAAAAAAAAAAGTTGGAGATTGCTTTCCTCTTTTTACTGTCTCTATGTCCTAGAATCTTTGTTAGAAAAGTTAAAATATAGTGCTCCTCCACCAAGTATCTCTAAAGATTGTTTTACTCACAAATTTCAAAAGCTAAGTGTATTTGTGGGAATGATTTATGAATTCTGCACTTATAAGGATATCTAGGTGTAGGCATCTTTACTGGTCAGGAATCCTTTTGTGTTTTCCTCACTGAGGAGCTAGCATAACACTAACCTAGCAGTAGAAGAGTCAAATCTAACAGTAGAAGAGTCATCTAGTTAAAGATTCTAACAAGTATTTAGCATTGCTCCTGTCCTATGAGCTTTAATGTTTGGTCTTGTTTCAGGGCCATTATTGCTAAATAACAGTAGGCACTTACTCCCTTGCTTAAGAGGTCTTTAAATTCTGAGTAAGGCCTTGGTTTTCTTTCTTTATGATCTACAAGTGATGATGGCCCTATGGCTCTGGAGCCCTCCCTCTCTCTGTGCTGAATTCCTTCATGTTGATATTTGTGTTGTCTTGGAACATATTTCAGGAACATATTTTCTCCTCCAATCTACAATCCATTTACTTTGCACTATCAGCATTTCCTTTCACAGTCAAGAGACCTGGCATTTTCAATCCTATTTGAAAAAAAGCAGTTTTTTATTATTATTATTATTATTGCATTTTAGGTTTTGGGATACATGTGAAGAACATGCAAGATTGTTGCATAGGTACACACATGGCAGTGTGGTTTGCTGCCTTCCGTCCCTCACCTGTATCTGTCATTTCTCCCATGCTATCTCTTCCCACCTCCCCACCCCCCGTCCCTCCCCCATTTCCCCCCAACGGACCCCAGTGTGTAGTGCTCCCCTCCCTGTGTCCCTGTGTTCTCATTGCTCAACACCCGCCTATGAGTGAGAATATGCGGTGTTTGATTTTCTGCTCTTGTGTCAGTTTGCTGAGAATGATGGTTTCCAGGTTCATCCATGTCCCTACAAAGGACGTGAACTCATCGTTTTTGATGGCTGTGTAATATTCCATGGTGTATATGTACCACATTTTCCCTATCCAGTCTACCATCGATGGGCATTTGGGTTGGTTCCAGGTCTTTGCTATTGTAAACAGTGCTGCAATGAACATTCGTGTGCACGTGTCCTTATAGTAGAATGATTTATAATCCTTTGGATATATACCCAGTAATGGGATTGCTGGGTCAAATGGGATTTCTATTTTTAGGTCCTTGAGGAATCGCCACACTGTCTTCCACAATGGTTGAATTAATTTACACTCCCACCAACAGTGTAAAAGTGTTCCTATTTCTCCACATCCTCTCCAGCATCTGTTGTTTCCAGATTTTTTTAATGATCACCATTCTAACTGGTGTGAGATGGTATCTCAATGTGGTTTTGATTTGCATTTCTCTGATGACCAGTGATGATGAGCATTTTTTCATATGTTTGTTGGCCTCCTGTATGTCTTCTTTGTAAAGTATCTGTTCATATCCTTCGCCCATTTTTGAATGGGCTTGTTTGTTTTTTTCTTGTAGATCTGTTTTAGTTCTTTGTAAATTCTGGATATCAGCCCCTTGTCAGATGGGTAGACTGCAAAAATTTTTTTCCCATTCTGTTGGTTGCCGATTCACTCTACTGACTGTTTCTTTTGCCGTGCAGAAGCTGTGGAGTTTGATTAGGTCCCATTTGTCTATTTTGGCTTTTGTTGCCATTGCTTTTGGCATTTTGGTCATGAAGTCCTTGCCTACGCCTATGTCCTGAATGGTTTTGCCTAGATTTTCTTCTAGGGTTTTTATGGTGTTAGGTCTGATGTTTAAGTCTTTAATCCATCTGGAGTTAATTTTGGTGTAAGGTGTCAGGAAGGGGTCCTGTTTCTGCTTTCTGCACATGGCTAGCCAGTTTTCCCAACACCAAAAGCAGTTGTTTTAATATTTGGAGTCTGAATTGTAATTTTGTCTCCATTGAGCAGAAACAAGGATACCCGGGTGATATTTATTTTTTATCAACAGTAAACAGCCTCCCACCATGTCCCCAACCCTTATACTTCAGATACTGGAGCAAATGTCTGGGCTTACCCCATGGACACTGTGTAATATTTGCATGATCTAGATTCTCAGTTAAGTTAACCCCTGGCCATACACAGTTATGTAACTTCAGGAAGCATATTTCTGGCCATTTTTGATAGCTACTTCATTTTACTGTTTGTTTTTTTCTGCAGTTCCTGTCATCAAGCATTCAGAATTATTTCTGGTACTTTTTTTCCATTTTCTTTATGAGAAGGAATTAAAATGTTTAGTTTTTTTATTCAGTTTGGAATCCTGATAAACCTAGAGCAAGACATTGTAGGCACGTAATTGTAACTAAGTAGACTGAAACTCCACAAGTTCATGCACAACAGAACCTGTGACCTGTTTGTGCATCTTAGGGTTACACTGCCACATTAATTCCACCTTTGTAAGTTCATATCTGGATTTTGATCTTAGAAATTTTCTGCTTGTTACTGTAACTTAACAAACCAACAGGTCACACATTTTGTCCCTATACTCAGTGCTTTACCGAGTAACACTGGTCTACATCTTTAGTATTCTTTGTATGTGTGCATGTGTGTATATGTATTACACATATTGTTTACATTGGTGCATCACCCCTTTATATAATCTGTAGCATGAATTATTTTATCTTACTGGATGAATTTGTTTTTATGACATTTATAATTTTCTTCAAGGTTATAGTCTATAATAAACTTAATTAATTAAACTAAATTAATACCTTAATTATTTTATATATAATAATGAATTAATTATATATAAATATATATAAAATAATTGTAAATATATGTAAAATATATATTCATTATAATGAATATATACATACATATACAAAAATGTATATATAATGAATATATATTCATATATGTGTATATGTATATATAATGTATATATAATGAATATATATATAAATCTATATATATAATGAATATATATATATACACACACACATTTTTTTTTTTGAGACGGAATCTAACTTTGCCATGCAAGCTAGAGTGCAGTGGCACAATCTCAGCTCACTGAAACATCTGCCTCCAGGGTTCAAGTGATTCTCCTGCCCTAGCCTCTCAAGTAACTGGAACTACAGGCACATGCCACCATGCCCTGCTAATTTCTTTTATTTTTAGTAGAGATAGGGTTTTCTGTGTTGGCCAGGTTAGTCTTAGACTCATGTTATCTGACTGCTGCCTCCCAAAGTACTGGGGCTACAGGCATAAACCACCATGCCCAGCCTATATTTAAAATTTTTAATTAGATAAAATTATCACCCCATTTACAGATTGTATTAATTAGGAACTCAGTCATCACTGAAGTATTTTATGTATTAAATCTGCAAACTCTATATATTTAATATGTTATGTGTTACTCTTAAATCTGTGACAAAAAGAGATTTTCCACTGCTGCTTTCTCAAGATGCATGTAAAGCTGTCTCATTATAACTCTAAATATTAAAAAATTTCCTGTGCAGTTTGGGACTTGTATGTGTGAAGCAGTATTTCAGCTCAAATATGTATTTTCATACTTTCTACAATATAACCAAATCAACACTGGAGCTCATAGCAAATAAATTGCTTATGTATATTAGCAAATTTTATGTATCCCTTAAAATTTGGAAATGATGCAAAGCTATAGCCAGAGCAATTACATAAATCCAAATATAATCCTTTATGGGGAGAGCCATGTGATGTTAAGCCCCCTTAATATTTTGAATATATATATACATATATATATATATATATATGTATACATAAGTCATACTGGTTTATAAATGCAGATCAATAAAATATAAGATTTATTAGAGCTATGGAATCAGTTTGAAATGGAAGGCAATTCATTTTGCTCTTCTGAGATATGAAATGAAACTGGGGGAAGAATTTGTGCTGTGATAATAACTGTAACATATTGAGCTCATAGCATATACTGCTTTATATTCCTACTAGTTAATATTCATAACAACCCTATGAAGTATTATTATTCCCATTTTGCATATAAAGAAATTAAGTAATTTACCCAAGCTATGACAATTACCACATCTGCAATCTGGTAGGCTATTTTAGTGGCTTTATTCCCTTTGTAGTTCCAAAGGAAATTAGAGTTACAGTGTGATAGGCAGGATCAGGGATTGAAAATTAATCTTCTCAGAGAGCTTGGTATGCAGAAAGGATTTCAAAGCTATTGAAGTTATGTCACTTATGTCCAGTTTGAGCTTATCCTATCTATGACTATTAACTGTGGTCAGTTAAAAAGTTTTGGTACCAGGAAAAGGTGGAGTCTTAATATGGCAAAACATTCTATTTCCTCCTTCAATCTACATGGATAAATCGGAATGTTCTGGATGAATTTACTGGGGAAATTCTACATAAATTTTTATGCATACTATTATTTTTAACCATAATTGTTTTTGCCAATATTGAGATTATCTAAAATATTGACTAATGCCATACATACACAGGTGGGCCCAAGTAATAAAGCTCTTAATTAAAATTTACATGAAAGTGAAAGCAAGCACATACATAGCATTTAGAAATGCATGTTCCCTGAGCAGTCAGTGTGGTCAGTGATATTAGCTATATGCTGGTTTTTCATGTATATGTCACTGGAAACTCATCACTTTAACAATCAAAAATCTTCAGTCTTGTAGTTAGTGTCTGGCGTTTCCAATAAAAGAAGAAAAAATAGGAAATTAAAGTTATCTTTGATAAATGATAGGTAAATGAGATGATCTTAAAGAAAAGCCATACCTTGAAATAAAAGAAAATATGTATTATAGGAAAGCACAGAAATCTAAGACAAAAATGTTATTTTCCTTTTAAATAAAGATTGATTAGACATTCAGGAATTTAAAGATTACTATAAAAAACACAGGAACAATTGCAGATTTCTTCTTAACATGATCAGATGTAAGTGTACAGTGATAAAAATGCAAATCTTAAGGTGCTCTTAGCTGCTAGAGGTCAAATCAACATTTTTCCTCAAATCAAAACATTAGAATTTTTCCTCAGTCAAGTTTTAATTTTTAAAAGTTGAATATTTATGGGGAATCTAAAAGCTGAAATTGTCAGAAGCCCTTGAAAAAAGGTTGAGCTAAGTAAGAAGTAAACACAGAATGTTCATGAGTGGGATTGAAGGTGTCCATGAACATCTTGAATTTAAAATGCAAAACATCCTGATGAGAAACTTTGTACTTTTTGTCAGATTTTGAACAGAGGCCACAAATTCTTAATAATCATTTCCCTAGAACAGCACTTGTTTCTTTTCTTTTCTTTTCTTTCCTTCTTTCTTTTTCTTCTTTCTTTTTTGCAGTTCTTGTTCAGAAATGGAGCCTGATTTATTATAGAAATGAGACAGAAGACAAATGAAAAAATAAGATGTAAGATAAGACAAATAATAGGAATAAAATTGCAAAAGTCTTAAAGAAATATTATTTCTTTTTCTATTGCATCCATCCATCTGGGTTTTCAAATTTCTGTGATTCACAAGAGGATTATGATATGCATGTCAATCCAAAATAAGAAGTCCTGTTGGAGCTGCTGAATGTGTTTGCTTAACTATCTCTCGCTGCTCACTCAACTTACAGCTAAGGAAATTTTGCCTCATTTTCAAAAATTTGTTTTATATCTGTCTATGAGCTAAACTGGCTTGCAGACTTCATACTTACTGTGTCTTAATGACTTTATGTATAAATTCATAGAATTTTAAACTCATAAAATTTCAGGTTCCATCTTTGTGAATCTTTTCTATTTTTGCTGCAAAATAAATGGTAACACTGTGCTTGATAATCACTGGTATGAAATAATTAAAAAAGCTGTAGAACCAGGTAGATTTTAGTTCAAATATTTCTCTGCAACTTGGTTTTTTAATTTCATTGTTCTTTGCCTGTAATACAGATATTAATATATCACAGAAATGTACTGAATTATATGAAAATAATATAGATCTATAAACCACTTGGCATCCAGGTAGAGCTCTATATTGGTCCAAAGTATTCCATTCTGTGTTTTACCACCCGATCAACATATTTTTCTATGTACTGTACTGGCTGGAATATGTCTAAATGTCATTTTTCTTCAATGGTTCTATTTTGAAGCCTTGTATTTATATATTATATGTCTAAACAGTCTTCAGCCTAACAATTTCTCTATTCTTTCTGAATATTCTAGGGTTACAAGTATCCTCATTTTCTTTGTCATTCTTTTGGGATATTCACATTTTATGCCAGAATGCCTATAGTTGTTCTTCCACCAGTCCTTCAAAGTGATTTCTGACAATTTACTATTTTGTCTCAAAACTTCACACACTTTCTAGGAAATACAGATCTTCTAGGAATATGTTTGCCCATCTTTGAGGTTCACTGCATAGGTCTCTGTTGTCTTGGTGACAGTGCTAAAATTATGACTCAAGGTCAGAAAACTGTGCAAGGCAATGTTTGCTTCTACAACTTCTGGTGCAATCAGTCCAGGGAATGCTTTTGCTCCTTCTCATCAATTTGGGCACAATTCTTTCTGGAAATGAAGTAAAATGGATTGAATTTGACAGACCATAGGTTGAAACTTCTTAGGTACCTATTGATAGGTAGCCTTTGTGGGAGAAAAATTTCAGTGTAGGAGAAAAAAAACTAAGACTCATATCTACTTCTCTCTGTGTTATATACTCTTCTTTGCAAAGTGAAAGGAAAAGAATCTCACAGGTCATGGTAAAGCTATTTGAAAATACTTTCAGAGACATGAAGTATTTCATTTTCCTAATTTCCTAGAGATTGGTGGTGGTGGGAGTAGGGCATTCTATGGTTGGAATGTCTACATTTCCTTATCACAAGGCATATCTAGCAGCAAAAGTAAGCCATGACACGGAAGTGAAGGAGCCATGATGATAATTCCTTCTATTTTTCATCTCTGTATTCATTCATTCTACACCCATGCTTTAAGTACCTTGCATGGGTCAATCACACTGATAGAAGCTTCTGGTTCAGCGAAGAGGAGAGCATGACTTCTGCCCTCCAGAAGTTCACTGCCCAGTGAGAGGAGACAAACAAATGATCTGTGGACAAGTCTCATGTAGAAATATTTAATTCTGTCTAAAACAGTAAGAGAAAGTTTTTTGGGAATGTGTTTTATTTGAGTCTCAGCAGATAAAGAATGGAGACAGGATAAGGTATTCGAAGCCAAAAAAAAAAAAAAAAAAATCAAAAAGTTGCACTTGCAGAGGTGACAAGGGTAGAGAGATGCCAGCTCACCCTGAAATCTGTCCACCATCTGGCCCAGTTGGACAGTAGGGCACTTAATCCTAGTAACAGCATCTTTGGAGAGTAGAGAGGTCCAGAGTCATTTTCCCATCTTACAGAAGAGAGAGTGGAAGTTCAGAATACTTAAGAGTTTGGCCTGGAGGGTCCCAATTAATGAACTAAATCACTGACCTTGAACTAAAGGTTTCCAGCTTCTGGTCTATGGTGTAACCTCACCAGATGCTTCTTTTTTCTTTGGCTACGTAGAGGCAAGACATCCTCCCCATCATTAAGTCCTGCTCCTCAGATTTGTATTTTTCTTGAGTCGTGTGTGGTTTCACCTTTGTTGGACAGTAGACCTTAAGCAAGGAAACTAAAACTATATAATAATATTTTTGATCTATTGGTAAATCATTTTGAAATATTTCAGTTTGACTGGTTCTAACCAGTTAGCAATGAATATAGCTGTGGGCATTTTCTATTCTTGTCATGCTTTCCTTCCTCACACTTATACTTTTTTATTGTGATATTCCTATTGTTCTAATTTCTAATTTGAAGCAATTCTTTACCAGATGAGTTTTAAAATTAAAGAATATCTTCCTGCTATCCTCTCCTTAGCAACAAAATTATTTTTCAAATCAAAGGATAAAGGGCTTAAGTTAAATTTAAAATAAATTTATGAAAATGGATGGTTTATTGAAAAACAACCAGTCTACATATGACATAGTTTATAAGAGGGTATTTTAATTCTGTTTGGCAAATATTCATTTATTCATAAGCCTTCTATATTCCAAGTCTTTTCTATGTCTTCATCTAAAGTATTAGGAGATGAATAAACACCGTGCCCTCCTTTGAGACATTATCAGGTTAGTAAGGGGGACAGATATTTCAGCTAATGCAATGGAATACTAAATACAGAATGCACCAATAGAAGCACATTAAAAACATAGAGATGACACTGAAGACACAATGACTAAGACTGGAGAGTAAAGAAATGTTTTCTGATTGTTCAACACCCACCTATGAGTGAGAATATACAGTGTTTGATTTTCTGCTCTAACAATGAGAACACATGGACACAGGGAGGGGAGCACTACACACTGGGGTCCGTTGGGGGGAAATGGGGGAGGGGCGGGGGGGGTGGGGAGGTGGGAAGAGATAGCATGGGGAGAAATGACAGATACAGGTGAGGGGACGGAAGGCAGCAAACCACACTGCCAAGTGTGTACCTATGCAACAGTCTTGCATGTTCATCACATGTACTCCAAAACCTAAAATGCAATAAATAAAAAAAAAAAAAAAGGAAATGTTTTCTGAAGAAGGAAACTTCAAAACTGTGTTTACAAACTGCAAAGAAGTTTTACAGAAGAAGCAAGTTAGTGGGTACAGGCTACTCAACAGTAAAAAGACATTGAGTGGGGACGTGCTATGGTTTTCCCAGGAAAGATGAAGTCCTTCAGCCATATTATAGAAGCTTGATGAGTGAAAATACAATAGGGAGAGGTAAGGATGAGGGCCCTGGCAAGCTTATGGGTGAAAAGACAGCAACCTGATTGCTTAGACTTCACCCTCTGGGCTGCAGACGACAGTGAAAGGTTTACAGGAAGGGACATATTTGAACAGACTTACATAATAGAAAACATAAATACCTTTTTGTTTAAATAATAGATTGGTAGGTGGAGGGAGGGGAAAGGGTACACATTTAAATAAGGAAGAAAAGATAGGAAATAAGTACAAAATCTAAAAACAGATAATAAAATCTTAAAATTCAGATATACATACACTCACGAGTATACACACTACACTGTAACAGCGCCATAAGGACGGGAAAGGTTATTTAGGAGGAAGAATCACTAAAAATTATTGACTAATTGGATTCAAGTAATGAGACACACAGAATCCAGTATTTCTTCCCAGTTTCATAAAAAGTGGTACCACCTACCATAACGGGGAATGTAAAAGAAATTTTGGAAGGAACAGTAAGTAACTCATTCAGCAACAATTTGTTATTTACCCTATTCCAATAGTCTCCTAAGTACTACATATACAAAACATAAAAAACAAGTTCTCTGTTCTTAGTTTGCATTCTATAAAGGAAATCAGATCATATTTAACAAGAACATATAATCTTAGGTGGTGTTAGGTGCTATGAGAAAACTAAAGCACATGAGGAAATAGATGAAGGCCATGATTGAAAAAGGTCCCTTTGAGAAGGCAATTCCTGTTTTATGCCATTTGAGATGAAAACCCTGAAAAGTTGCCAGGCTATCAGAGTGACAAGATCTGATTTAAGTTTTTAAAAGATGATGCTGACTTACGGAGTTTATAGAAATATCTGTAGTAGGTAAGAGTGTACCCAGAGAGACTTGAAACTCCATTGCAGCAGTTTATGAGGGATATCGTGGTGTCTTGGACTAGGAACACAGGGAGGAATTGAAGAGTGTTTAAATTCATTATGTATCTCACTATACAGATATATAGATGGATTAATTTCAGTGTACAGAAAAATAAGAGTCAAGAAGGATTAATAAGGGCTGAGCAGTTGAAGTATGGGAAGAGCAAAATTGGGGGGAAAAATGGGGAAGATCAAATAGAAAGTTTGTTTTGGATGTCTTACACTTGTGATGCATTTTGGACATTCACATAAAGGTGTCTGTCAGGTGTATGTTTGGCCATCTTCCTCTAGAGTTATGAGACAGTTCAGACTGGAGCTATGAACTTGGGAATCATCAACATATATTTATATGAGATCTTCTAAACTAGAGGAAGACATCAGATGGAGAAGGAGCAGAGAGGTATCGAGACTGAAGGTGTGCTTCAGAAATATTCAGGACCAGGAGGGCACTAGCAAAGGAGAAGGGGGATAAACAGGAACACACTGGGTGGGCGGGGGGGGATCCTATCTCTGAATTTCAGTGACATAAAAGTTAATCGAAAGAGGATATGGATCAACTAGGTTAGTTGCTATTAAAGGTCACATAGGTTAAGTGCCGAGAGTTTTCTGAGTTTTAAAAATTAACAGCATTCGGCCTCTGAATGAACTAGCTCACAAATTAGGGGTTAAGATGCATACCTGTGAAATTGTTATACAAAAATAAAAGTATTAATATTATTACTTAAGACAGGTACAAACAGCTTCTGTGGGAGCACAGAGGAGAGAAGTCTATCTAAATGAGAGGAGGGAGATAACAAATAATGGGGTAAGCAGGTAGCCAACTTCAGAGCCAAGGTGCCTTTGAACAAGTAGCCTTGCTTGTACCTCATAAACTGTTTAATATAAAAACTTTATTCTAAGACATAAAAGAAAGAGATTGCATGATTATGAGATCATGTCAAAATTTCATTTCTCCAGCTCCACTGGCCTATGTGTGTAGGCTTAATTAATATGTATAGCATTTATTTCACTGTACAACCTGCATGTTGCTCATATAAATAATGGAAAAACTTAGTCCTCCTCCTCTGCTCTGTGTTATTTCTAGAAGTTTCAACAAAGTTTCCTTGAATGTTCTGTTCTTAACAGAAATGTTTCTTTCCTACTTAGTGTCATCCTTTATTCTTAGAGGCTGCAAGTACCTCCTTCAGTTTGGGATTACAGCCCCTTTTTCCGCAGACTTGACACCCAGAAGAAAGAGAGTCTATTCCGTCCTTTCTATTTCCAATCTCCCTAGCACTTCTTAAATCCCATATCCAGGCCAGGCACAGTGGCTTATGCCTGTACTCCCAGCACTTTGGGAGGTCAAGGTGGGTGGATCACCTGAGGTCAGGAGTTTGAGACCAGCCTGGCCAACACGGTGAAACCTTGTCTCTACTAAAAATTAAAATAAAAAAATAGTCAGGTGTGGTGGCAGGCACATGTAATTCCAGCTCTCAGCAGGCTGAGTCAAGAGAATCATCAACCTGGGAGGCGCAGGTTGCAGTGAACCAAGATCCTGCCATTGCACTACAGCCTGGGCAACAAAACCAAAACTCTTTCTCAAAGAAATAAAGTAAAAACAAAAATAAAATAAATAATAAATCCCATGTGCAGACACCAAGACCTCAACGCTCTCCCCTTCCTTATTAAACAAATGGAAACTCCTATCAAACACGTAAGTCTCTCATGGAAGGCTGCTCCTCTCCAGTATGTTCCAGTAGCTTGACAAGTATGTCCAGACATGGCTGAACTACAGGAATGGACAAAGCTTAAGATTAAACTGATCTGTTTTGTACATAGATTATGAGATTTATGAAACCTAGAGGAGATTGAAAGTGCATAATATTGAAGCCGAACCCCCAAAATGATATCATAGAGCCTTATGCAACAACAAAAAAAGAAATATTCTAACTCCCTTATTCTTCATTTAAGGAAATTGAAAGAATATAATTTCAACTGACACATTCAAGGGCACAGAGCTCAATTTTATAAAACTCAAGACTCTCAAATTCCAGGCTATTCCCTTTTCCAGTAAAGTGCATGTACATACACGTGTGTGTGTGTGTGTGTGTGTGTGTGTGTGTGTGTGTACTGCAGTAATGGTATTTTGAATACAGTCTAATTCTTTTCATTAAGTAGGTGGATTAATTTTATTATACTCTTCGAAAAAAGAGCAGGATTTGAAATGGGAAAGCAAACACTATAATATATTGGCAATATAAAATGTTATATTATGGATCTAGGAAGAAAAATACAATGCTAGGCTAATTTAGCTTTCTGTTTCAAGTGTAAAGTTTATTCACTTGTCATGTAGAAGCAATAGTTTTGACTAAACCTGCTTAGAGAATAGGGAACTCAATAAATATTGATAGAGAGTATAAACTCTTAATATTTAATTTCTGAATGTTCATGAGTCTTGTGAAGAATAGTATGGTATGACAAACTATTCAAAGTGTATCTGTTTACTGAAACAACTGGTCAGTTGAAATGCAAAACCAATTAAGCTAATCATTTGGTTAATGAATTAACTTAATCAGTTGAAATCATGGTCATGTGTAGATAAATTATGATAGAATTTGTAGAACTTATGTATCTACACAAAGCCATGGATTCATCATGGGAACTCATGGAAATGAGATTTTCCAGGTAAGTGGTTAGATTAATACAGTCTCCACCAATCTAATCTTGGTTTCATATTTTTGCCAGTTGTTTGTGTAAACACTCCAATTAATTCAATTCCCTTATTAAAAATTGTTGACAACATACTATTTACAGAATGGATTTAAAATCTCTTTACATGGCATTTAAGGTCCATGCCATCTACCTCAACTTATAACTTATCTTTCCAATGTTGTCACTGGCCCCTATCCCTCATTATCTTTTCTATCTGTATGTTTTATGTTTCTTGTTTTTAATATTATGCTATATGCCATATATTGAATAACTACCTCAAATTTCCATTGCCTGTATACATTACACATTTAATCATCCCTAGAACTTTCTTTATGTTTATTTTTCTTATCGGTTTACTCTTCTAATCCTTCTTTACTGGTTCAATGACTTTTTCAAAGACCCAGATCAAATGTCAACTAATGTAAGAATGCAAGAACTGCTTAAGGGCTTCACTACAATTCATAATTTCTGTATTTACAGACCCTCCAGGCTATTTGTTTTTTTCTCTCCACAGTTTCATATTTTTTACCTTCTCCAAAGGAAGTAATTCAAATCTTACCATTTTTTCAAACTTCCACTCTTACCACTGTTACTTACCGTTCAACAGACTCAGTGAAACCAGCCTAACTGTATACTCTATTCAGTGGAACAACTCAGCCTCCAAATATATCCATGTCTTCACTCCAGCTTTCCTCTCCCACAAATAAGTATCGTCTTCCAAATCTTCTACCCATCTTCTTTTCACATTCCTTTCCCGATCTAGGATTTTTCCATATGTTTCTCATACTTTTGATTCTTCCTTTTCACTATCCCTTTCTTGTCAGCCTACAATATACTTGGTTTTATAATTTCCATTTTATGTAACATTTTCCAGGTTTCCTGCCTTTTTCTCGAACTAATGCTATGTTGCTCATTGCTTGCTTTTTATTATCTAAACAAATCTGTGGGTACATCAGTTGATGTACATGCCCTTGCTTCATTTCTATTTATTCTTCAATGCATTTAAGTGTTAACTTTCTTTTTTTTTTTTTTTTTTTTGGTTTGGTTTTGTTTTGTTTTGTTTTGTTTTGTTTTGTTTGAGACGGAGTTTCACTCTTGTTACCCAGGCTGGAGTGCAATGGCGCAATCTCGGCTCACCGCAACCTCCGCCTCCTGGGTTCAAGCAATAGTAGAGATGGGGTTTCACCATGTTGACCAGGATGGTCTTGATATCTTGACCCCGTGATCCACCCGCCTTGGCCTCCCAAAGTGCTGGGATTACAGGCTTGAGCCACCGCGCCCGGCCTAAGTGTTAACTTTCACTGCACTACTAAAACGGTTCTGAAGTCCAAATCAATCATTTTTCTTTGTCTGAATCAATGGTATGTTTATCTTCATTCTGATTCTCTTCACTTTATTCCAACATTCAATACCATCGAACACCTGTTCTTTCATGAAATATTGCATACTCTTGATTCTAAGGATATGGATTTTACAGTACTGTCTTTACTTTTTTGACTGATTTCCTGTTTCCTAGAAGCTCAAGATCTAATTGGAGAATAGATCCAATCATTTCACTCTCCTTGTGAAGTATCCTCGGTAGCTCCCCATTGCCTGTAATAAACTACATGACCCTTCACAGTCTTAATAGAATCCAACTTTCACACAACCTTTGTAGTAACCACACCAGAAAGCCTTCAAAATGTCATGTACATTTATACCTTTGGGCCTTGGATTATGCTGTTGCCCTCTGTCTGTAATGATTTTTTTACACTTTTCAACTTGAGAAAGTCCTGCTTATCCTGAAAATTATCTCCCAAATGTCAACCTACTGTGTCACTTGCTTTCCCTGATTGGAACATGGAGGATTAGTAACTGCTTCTTGTATTGCCTTTGCACTTTGTATGTGCCCTGTAAGTTTTAGTAATAGTACATACAATGTATTGAAGTATTTTTTAAAAAAACATTCTCTGTTAATCATTACACTACTTGTTGTTATCTTAGTCTGTATTAATTAATCTTTACATTCACAGTTCTCAGCATATTATAAGTGATCACTAAGTATTAATTCATTTGATAATATTCTGTCCTCCATGAAAGTTCTTTGATGAGGGAAATTCTGTGATATTTCTCAGTATCATGTAAATCTGAAAAATAAATTAAAGAAATTGAATAAATCAATTTTTGTAATTGAAATAATGAATTTGCAGTTATTAGGAGAAAAGTGTTGACTTTTCTTCTTATAATTACTAAAGCAAAATTAAGTATTTCAGTCAATAAAAATATTTAAGTTATTCAACATTTATTTTATATATCAGATCATTCAAATTCAATAATACTTGAGAGAGTTCCAGTTTTTCATATTTCATGATATCTCTGACTTTTCTCTGGTTTTCCTTTTTTTTCTTTGAGACAGGACTTCACTCTGTTACCCAGCCTGGAGTAGAGTGGTATAATCATAGGTGACTGCAGCATCAAACTGCTGGGCTCAAACAATCCTCCCACCTGTGGCTTCTAAGTAATTGGGACTACAGACATGCAACATTTTATTTTACTTTTTTATGCTGGAGACAAGGTCTCACTATGCTGCCCAGGCTGGTCTCTAATTCCTGGCCCCAAGGGACCCGACTGTCTGCTTGGGCCTCCCAAATTGCAGGGATTACAGGTGTGAGCCACTGCACTCAGCCATTCTAATGTTATATTAACATAGGTAAACCACATTTCTGAATATAATGCCATCTTTAGGTGAATCTGTGATCCAAAGACATTATAAAATTTGATTTGAACATTTTATAAGTTCTTAATCTCTCCCAAATATTGATTGCTCATCTGGTAGTCCATTATTTTTCTCAGTCTATTTTTACATTATTTACTTTATTGAGCTTCATCCTTCTTAGTGAGTATAGCTGAATGGTTCGGTGAGCCCATTATGAGTCAAACCTTGTCTTATCGTACCTTAACCCATAAAATAATCTCTTATTTCTCAAGAGACAATCTTGAATTTTTCTGATCCTCTTAAGGCTTTAAGACCAGAGATGGAACGTCCAACTATCTGCAACCATTGAACTGTGAGAGAAGGTGTGTGAAGCCTGCCTTTACTAACCAGGTCATACTGTTCAATTAGCAGGGATGATATTTTATATGGCATATAAGGCTTGCTTATATCCAGAGCCTAGCACAATGGCTGTATGTTATAGATGTTTATAAATAAATGAATAATAGCTATAGTATTTATATGGCACACTTAAACTTATTCCATTATATTTCCTGTATAGTTTTAGGATTATAAGGGTGTTTGCAAATCAGTGTTTAATATTTGATACAGCACAATGTATTAAAATATTAAGATGGGTGATTTTTTTAACTTCTGAGAATTTATTTTTATATTTTTTATTATACTTTAAGTTCTAGGATACATGTGCAGAATGTATAGGTTTCTTACATAGATATACACACACCATTATGGTTTTCTGCATCCATCAACCCATCATCTAAATTAGGTATTTGTCCTAATGCCATCTCCCCTAACTGCCCCCACAACACCCCCCAACAGGCCCCCTTGTGTGACGTTCCCCTCCCTGTGTCCATGTGTTCTCATTGTTCAACTCCCACTTATGAGTAAGAACATAAAGTGTTTGGTTTTCTGTTCCTGTGTTGGTTTTCTCTTCCTGTGTGTGTTTTCTGAGAATGATGATTTCAAGCTTTATCCATGTCCCTGCAAAGTACGTGAACTCAAGCTTTTTTATGGCTGCATAGTATTCCATGGTGTATATGTGCCACATTTTCTTTATCCAGTCTATTGTTGATGGATATTTGGGTTGGTTCCAAGTTTTTGCTATTGTGAATAGTGCTGCAATAAATATATATGTGCATGTGTCTTTGTAGTAGAATGATTTATAATCCTTTGGGTATATAATCAATCATGGGATTGCTGGGTCAAATGGTATTTCTGGTTCTACATCCTTGAGGAATCGCCACATTGTCTTCCACAACAGATGAACTAATTTACACTCCTACCAACATTGTAAAAGTGTTCCTATTTCTCCACATTCTCTCCAGCATCTGTTGTTTCCTGACTTTCTAATGATCACCATTCTAACTGGTGTGATAATTTATTTTTGTATTTAAATATATATCCAGTCATCATAGCATTACCGGAGGCGTAACATACCATTTGATTACACTTGTTAACTTTTAATCTGAATACTGTGGTTCACATAGTCACAGCCAATATTCTACCTTTATAGTCAATAGCAATCTCACCCATTTACCAGATGTTTAGAAAAAAACAACTACTGAATGTGTGAACTTCAGGCAAGTCTTTTAATATTTATAGATTATGACTTCAGATGTACACATCTGAATTTGATTTTTTAAAATGACTTAATATAACAATATTACATTTAAAATAAAAAACAAGATAAAAACTAGATCATCTCATAATTCCAGACTGTTGTAAGTCACTGAGATTAACTCTCTGTGCTACATTCCAGATAACTTTTACAGCACTAAGCTAAAATCTTAGCATATTTACAATTTTGTATTCTGTGTATTCACATATTGCCAGAAGAATTGTCTATTTTATTAAAAATTTCAAAATTCTTTTTAATGGTTATCTAATGGTCTAGAGTTGATAGTCTAAAATTTACATAATACTCTGAGTATTACTTATATTTTAAAAACTTTTTGAGTTAATTATAAAGCTATAAATTAGAAAACAGTTGAATTAAAGATAAAAAGTACTTATAATTCCAATTCTCAGAGATAATAACTGTTAATATTTTGAAATATATATTGAATATGTTAAATATCTAGCTATTTTCCTTTCTAACTTTCTATATAAACAATATGTGAATATAAATATATATTAGGTATATATTTTTATGTGACCATATAACACATAATGAGAATATGTATTTTATAACTAGAAATTTTATTACAGGCATATATGACACTCTTCTTATCTGTACAACAGAGTTATCTGCATAGTATTACCTTTGTGGACTGCTGGAATATATACTGTGATTTTAGAGTAGCCCCTATGCTGAACTTTCAGAATATATTTAATTTGTTGCAGTTTAGCAATGCTACAATAAACATTAATATTGTTACCCAGTTGACTTGTTAGAAAAGCAGGATAAATTCTTAAACATGTGTTAGAGGTATGCATATCTTTAAGACTTTGATATGGATGGACTGCATAACTTCAAGAAAAGGTTATGCAAAGTTATATTGCCAATAGCAATGATGTAACACAACTTAACTTTTTGGAATGTTTTTGAAATACTCATTAGCATGAATTACAGAATTTGTAAACTGGTAACAAAATACCTCATTCAAGTAAAGCCCAATTTTAGTTCTAAGGAATGTGAGATGATGGTTTCATTGAATATATTCCTTCTATATCACATTAAAATGGATGTTAATTTTCTTAGCATGATAGTGATGAGTGCTATGTTCTCTGCTTGCCACTTGATCATAAATTCTAACATAAAAATAGAAGCAGTATGATAATGATACATAGGCAGTCTCATCCAAATTATCAGTAGCTTGTAGATACACTTATTTCAAATAAAGCATTTGAAAATGTTTATCTATATTACACTTAAGTGAGAACAAAAAGAAACCAGTTTTCTTATTTTTTTCTAGGAGATACTATGCCACTTTATAAGTAGAAGCACACAGAAAACAGCTCATTTGGTTAAATTTATCATCAGTTAATACTGTAGAGAATGTAAGTAACTGGGAGATATGAAAATATGCATTAGGTATTTAAATCCCATTTGTTTTTCCTAACTTTATTTTTTCCCCAGGGTGCCTCACTACAGAGATAATTTTCCTAACTTTAATATCTACTTACAAAAACTTTGTTATGCCTTTTAAAAAGGACTAAAGTATTTGTAACATTAGTTCAATAAGAATATTTCCAGGTCAAATGGATCCAATTTCCTTTTACTCCTGGAAAAATAAAGCCAAATAAAAATAAATTAAGCTCTCTGGGGTTCCTACATAGTAGATTCCGATCCGGTATTTAGTGATGTCAAAAGTACAATCAAAAAGAGAAGTAATCTCATCATCATGTTTTGGTAATAGCATCCACCACCTTATAAGCTGACTACAAAGTAGTGATTTGGCTTCTATCTCAGACGCTATCACTGGAACAGTTCTCAGACTCACAGGCTTGTTACCTCTTTACTCCAGTTAAAGTGGGGAAAAAGCAAACCTCACTTTTCAGGACCTTTGTTTTTGCTACCTCGAACTATACATTTACTACGTTTGAGGTTATTTTAAAATCTAATCCATTTTCAATACTGTATCAATTATATATTTTTTCTTAAAGCAGTTTTGTTTTGTACATAAATATTGTACTATGAATGAATAAAATGGAAACATCAAATTAAACTTCAGATATAATCATTGAATATTTCATAATATCTCTTAGAATAATTTGAAATACTATACAAGATAACTCATAGAAAGTACATTCTGTATATATTCAATGGTAGGTATCATAAGGAAGAGAGAGAAAAAAGGAGGAGAACAAAATAGGGAGGGAATGAACAGGAGAAAGATAACGATTACTAAGTGAATGAAGGCCTTTGCGTAACCAGCTCTTACCAGAAAAATAATCTACCATGGTCAGATGACCACCTGTAAAAGAGTAACACTGTGTGTTGTTAAAAGTAGATTCCTGCATATTACCTCCTATCTACCAAGTCAGAGTCCTTTGGAATGGGGCTCAAGGATCTGTAGTCTTCAGGAGCAACAAAGATGAGTTTTGTGCCAATGAAATTTAAAATCTATTAAAATAAAGTGTAAAGTTATTTGGACATTCTGACCCCTGGCCTGATTTTTTCAATCGTGCTAGTTTAAAAAAATTTTTTTTTGTATTATGATTTGTCATCAAAGATCATGAAGTGCATACATTCTACGAATACTGAAGTAAATAAATGTTCATGGGTCACACATTGGAAAGCAAAATGTGGAGAGAACATATTCACTCTGTTCTGTTCCTACTGTTGAAAGGTGTATCATTAAAACAGAAACAGGAGAATTTATAATAGAATACATTTTTTACAGAGTATTTTTTTCAAGATAATGTGATTAATGTTCAAGTAATAAAATAATTAAGATGCATATGACCTCTCTCTAAATTGCTGAAGCACACAAATTATTTTAAGAATTTGAATACCAAAAACTGTTTGCATGCCAACATACTTACTGTAAATCTGTTGGTGTTGAAATATATTTTGCCCAGGCAAATATTGAAAGTGCAATCTAAATAATAGATTATGGTGACTGATTATTATTAATAGTTGTTTACCTAAAATTATAAAACACGTATATCTAAGGACATGCTTTTATTATTATGCCTTCTGAGATTATAAACATATTTCTCTACTTACATAGTTTAAATAACTTTTTCATCTATTAAACACTTAGCATAGGAAAAGAAAGACATGAATTCACAATCTCAAAGGTCAAGTACTGATTTTTTTTTAATTTCAAAAGCCAATTTTATGAAAAAATAATTGATTTTAACAGAAAAACATAGATCCTATGGATCTCTTTTTAACATGTGCATTTTAATCTGTGATAAAAACATATTAGTCTCTCCCTTTTTTCTCTCCAATACTTAAAGCTGAATTACAACACAAGTATATTATGCAAATCAAGACAGTTCTTTCCAAATCACTGAAATTTTAATGTCAAAAAATACATATTTTAGCATACATTCTTTAGTGAAAAGTTCAGTTTTATTTTTCTGCAAAAGTGCCCTAAGCTTTGGAGTAAAAGCATTTTGTAGGTCCCTAGTAATACCATATGTTTTAGAGGTTTTTAACTTCCTCATGGGTATCCAAAGATGTTAATATTTGACTTTTCCTGGCATTTCACTGATTTCATTTTCTTACTATTGCTGTCTTTGTTATTATATATGAACATAAATGAGAATTGCTCGGTTGATCAGTGGTCTACAGCTGCTTTACTGCTGGTATTGACCAGGAGTGGCTGCAGTAGGAAGCTATAATTCATTTGAGAAATGCCATATGTCAGAATACTTAAAAATTGAATAAAGTGGTCTATAATTTAAAATGTTCCACAGATTCTTCTGAAAATAAGCACCACCAACCCCAACCCAAATGAGAACCATTGCCCTGGACACTATGAACAATGGCTAGACCTTTAGTGAACTACCTATCATAGGCAAGGCCTACCACAGAGTAGGTGCTTTTCAAAACATGATTAAGTCTTTGTTGAGTCTGAGTGATCAGATGAAATAGTAGAAAACCACTGTGGTGAAGGTGAGGAGGCTGGCTTCTAGTCAGCAATGTCAATTAACTTCTTTGAATCTGAGGAAGTCAATGGATCTTTCCAGGCTTTTTTTTTTTTTTTTTTTTTTTTTTTTTTTTTTTTCCAAGTAAATTAAAAATGAATTAACCAGAGAAAATGTAGCAGAAAAGGAATCAGGGTGAGGGGATTAGAAATGGCAGAGAAAGAGGTGGAGGGGAGTGAGTTGGGGGCAGGGCTGGGACAAACAGAAAGGAGGAGGGGAGGGGAGCAAGAGAAAGTCCCAGGGGTCAGCAGGGACCAGAGCCGCAGTGGGGGCCTCAGGAGAGCAGGAAGCTGCCTCTGCCTTGGAAAGGTGGAGAGAGGACTGCAGAGAGCCCGCGGGGAGGAAGGGGGAGGGACAGGGCAGAGGAAGCAGGGGACAGACAGGAGGAAGAGATGGGGTCCTGGGTAGGGGGGCGGGGGCGGAGAAGGGGCCCTCTGGTCTTCATGAGGCTCCATTCTGGCTGCAGGAGGCTTCCAGCTCCATCCCAAGGGTTTCTTGTTGGTGAAGAGATTCCTTCTTTGAGAAGTGGTTGGAGGTAGATGATTTCGAGTGTTCTGTGCCATTGCACAATGCCTGAGATAAGAAAAATACAAAATATGCGGTGGTGCGATAGACAAATGTTAGGTCACAATGAGATTAAAAGTAAATGAAAATGAGAACACAGGGACACAGGGAGGGGAACATCTCACACCAGGGCCTGTTGGGCGTTGGGGGATAGAAGAGGTATAGCATTAAGAGAAATACCTAATATAGATTACAGGGTGATGGATGCAGCAAACCACGATAACACGTGTATAACTATGTAACAAACCTACACGTTCTGCACATGTACCTAAGAACTTATAGTACAAAAATGAAAAAGCATAACTAGAAAAATATTATAAAAAACTGAAATATGAAACATGTTTGGGGTAGAAAGAAAATTATTAGAACAAGAAAAATAGAATTATGAGAGTATCTTTAAAATATGAGGCAATGAACACTGGTACAGGGATTTGGTAAAAGTAAAGAATAGTTCTCGCTTATGAGTGAGAACATGTGGAAAAACACCATTTGTTCAAAATATCTAGCATGAGATGTCCCGTCTTAAATTTAAGACCCAAGGCAGAGAGCAATCTAAAAAATTTATTCATTTTATTGGTGGATTTTTCTTTTATTTATTATTTTATTCTCATTAAAAACTGTTATAAAAACGAAAGCAGTATTATTTGCTAAATTATAATTAGAAAATACATTTTTAAATGCTATACAAATAACATTATAAAATAAACCCACCTGTCTTATGAATTTGAAACATGCTTTTTGATTATTTAGCATAAATAATGACAAGGTGGATTCGTTTTTAAAATTGTTTACCCTATTTTTTATAAGGAAATATACATATGTATATAGTATATATAGTGTTCCAAAGTTGATTAAAAACATACAAACCCATCGTACTTCAGAGTCAATTGATTTTAATGCCTGAACATACCCGCTATATACTACCTTGATATTGACTTAACTTCTATTTCTACTTGTATTCTTTAAGCTACATTTTTTATCTTTATGGTAATCATTTGAGATAACATTTTAATTCTAGGTACTTACTTTTTCTGTATAAATCCATTGAGCTTTCTACATGTATATACATATAAACAAAAGTACCTAAGTTTATGTATGACATAGCAATATGATAACAAAAATAAAGTTTGTATTTCAGGTTATTTAATTTTTATTACTTAACATTTCATTATTCTGTCATGCCAAATTAATGAGGTAGATGACTCTTTGTGGGGTTCTTTAGAGACAGAGTCTTACTCTGCTGCCCAAGCTGCAGTACAGTGGCATGATCTCAGCTCACTGCAGCCTCTTCCTCATGGGTTCAAGCAATTCTTCTACCTCAACCTCCGAAGTAGCTGGAATTACAGGTGTGCATCACCACGTCTGGCTAAGTTTTTGTGTTTTCAGTAGAGACAGGGTTTCACCATGTTGGCCAGGCTGGTCTCAAACTCCTGTTCTCAAGTGATCCACTTGCCTTGGCATTTCAGAGTGCTGGGATTATAGGAGTGAACCACTATGACCAGCCAAAGTGGATGATTCTTAAAGCAGTTACAGAACATCTGAATGGACACATACCTTTCTAGATACCGCTAGAGAGGTGTGATATGAGAGATAGATACATATATTCTTAAATACACACAGTTGATACATTTTAAAATATATGAATAGATGGTGAAACCAGGGGAATACCCTAAAAATTTAGTGAGGTAGAGAAGAGAGTTTTTAGTTGTAGTAGATAAAAACAAAATTAGAATGCCACATTAGAATTATTGAACCAATACTTTTATGGTTGTCAGGATTTGAACAGAGGCAGAGAGGTGCAAAAAGAAAGACATGAGGAAAAAGCCTGAGTTTGTGGTATGTAATGTGTCCTTGCAAGACACAGAATAGATAAGTAGATTAACATGATTATTGCAGAGGCCTAATGTAAAAAGTGTACATATGGGTGTGACCCAATTATAAAGAGCTTGAAATGCCAGGCTAAGATACTTTGAAATTTATCCTGTAGGTGGTAGAGAAGTGATGGATAATATAAATATTTATGCTATTAGTGTGATTACAGATAGTTTAATATATCTTTATTTTTATTTCTGAGTTAACATTTTTAAAGAAAACTCACTTTTGAATATGTGTATTTCAGGGCGTTTAAGTACTTTTTTACATTAGATGATTATATGACTTGCCAATTGTAATAGAAGAATTTAAATGTTTTAATAATACTTTATAGATAATAGTAACACTTTCTTAGTTATGTATCCATTGTGCCTTGCTAATATGACCAGTTCCTCTAGGGATGACTGTACTAGACAGTGATATATATAACATGTGAGGAGTTATTCTCACCACAGTGTCATTTCTTAGGTGCTTAATAATTTGAATGTTGCTTCTACCAACATACAAAGATCGCTACTAAAAGTTCTTTAAATATTGAACTTTAGGGATTTAAATGTTCTTAGAATATGATATGGTTTGGCTATGTCCCCATTCAAATTGGTTTGTAGTTCCCAGAATTCCCACATGTTGTGAGAAGAATTGAACAAGGGGGCCAGTCTTTCCTATGGGATTCTGATGATAGTGAGTAAGTCTCACAAGATCTGCTGGGTTTATCAGGGGTTTCCACTTTTGCTGCTTCTTCATTCTCTCTTGCTGCTGCCACGTAAGAAGTGCCTTTCACCCTCTGCCATCATTGTGAGACCTTGCCAGCCATGGGAACTACAAGTCAAATTAAACCTCCTTTTCTTCCCAGTCTGGGATATGTCTTTATCAGCAGCATGAAAACAGATTGATACAGAATCTTCAGTATCTCACACTATTTTTTTTTACCCACTGGGCTACATTGGGCTTGCAAGTGTTAGCTAAATACGTTAATAGTCACAGTAACAAACCAGCTTTAAAACATAATATATCGGACCTCATCTTACCTGTAGCAGGTATGTAGACTCACATTAACTTAGAGCATGCAGGAACAGTGAAAAGCATTTGACTTGTTATGAATAGTGGAATGCTTCGTTTCAAGACAGTTAGTTACCAAGTCCTTCAGGCTCCCACTTGGCTGCCTTCTTTTGAGTGCTCAGTAGGGAGTTTAAGGTAGAATTTAAACTGCAGTTATAAACCTTTTCCTTTGTTTATAGTATTTTACAAAGTAAATACCGAATCTCAAAAAATGGGCCTCATTTAGTTTTTGAATTCTTATATAAGGTAATTACAGCATTGACATAATTAGTCAACAGGCTGAAGTTGTCAAAGTAAACCGAAATTGTCTAATATTTATGAAAGAAGCCAAACAGTCTTTTGGTAAATGTATTGAGTTAGATTCTCTAGGAGACCCTTATTATTAACATCCCAAAGGAGAACTGATTTTCTTAATACAATATTTGATAATCCAGATACACTTTTAGCAGTGAACATTCAACTTTCAGGATAACCAGAGAGGATTAATTTGATTTGATCATCAAAAATAATTGTGTGTGTGTGTACATGTGTGCATGTAGATCTCATTTGATGTGATGGTTATATAGAAACTGTATCTGAATTATGAAACTCGGCCAAAGCAGAAAATCACTGGCCTTAAATACATTTCGCATATACAATTGCACAAACTAGATTTATATTAAATAGCCAAAAATCTTCAATATAATTTTAATATCTGTATTGCTTTAGGATTTATTCAGGATATTTCACTTTTTTTTATTTGTTGAGGCATATGTATTTTTGATTTTAAACTGTTTTTAATAAAACTACATATCTTTTTTTTAATCAAAAGATATTTATTGTGTCTCTATTTCCTTCAGTTCTGCTCTGATCTTAGTTATTTCCTGTCTTCTGCTAGGTTTTGAGTTTTTTTGATCTTGCTCCTCTAGCTCTTTCCATTTTGATGATAGGGTGTCAATTTTAGATCTCTCCTTTCTTCTCATGTGGGCACTCATTGCTATATATTTTCCTCTAGAGACTGCTTTAAATGTGTCCCAGAGATTCTGGTATGTTGTGTCTTCGTTCTCATTGGTTTCGAAGAACATTTTTATTTCTGCCTTCATTTCATTGTTTATCCAGTCAACATTCAAGAGCAAGTTGTTCAGTTTCCATGAAGCTGTGCGGTTCTGAGTTAGTTTCTGCATTCTGAGTTCTAACTCGATTGCACTGTGGTCTGAGAGACTGTTTGTTATGATTTCTGTTCTTTTGCATTTGCTGAGGAGTGATTTATTGCCAATTATGTGGTCAATTTTAGAGTAGGTGTGATGTGGTGCTGAGAAGAATGTATATTCTGTGGATTTGGGGTGGAGAGTTCTGTAAATGTCTATTAGGTTTGCTTGTTCCAGGTCTGTATTCAGGTCCTGGATATCCTTGTTGATTTTCTGTCTGGATGATCTGTCTAATATTGGCAATGGGGTGTTAAAGTCTCCCACTATTATTATGTAGAAGAAAATGTAGGCAAAACCATTCAGGACATAGGTGTAGGCAAGGACTTCATGACCAAAACGCCAAAAGCAATGGCAACAAAAGCCAAAATAGACAAATGGGACCTAATCAAACTCCACAGCTTCTGCACGGCAAAAGAAACAGTCAGTAGAGTGAATCGGCAACCAACAGAATGGGAAAAAATTTTTGCAGCCTACCCATCTGACAAGGGGCTGATATACAGAATTTACAAAGAACTAAAGCAGATCTACAAGAAAAAAACAAACAAGCCCATTCAAAAATGGGCAAAGGATATGAACAGATACTTTACAAAAGAAGACATACAGGAGGCCAACAAACATATGAAAAAATGCTCATCATCACTGGTCATCAGAGAAATGCAAATCAAAACCACACTGAGATACCATCTCACACCAGTTAGAATGGCGATCATTAAAAAATCGGGAAACAACAGATGCTGGAGAGGATGTGGAGAAATAGGAACACTTCTACACTGTTGGTGGGAATGTAAATTAATTCAACCATTGTGGAAGACAGTGTGGCGATTCCTCAAGGACCTAAAAATAGAAACCCCATTTGACCCAGCAATCCCATTACTGGGTATATATCCAAAGGATTATAAATCATTCTACTACAAGGACACGTGCACACGAATGTTCATTGCAGCACTGTTTACAATAGCAAAGACCTGGAACCAACCCAAATGCCCAACGATGATAGACTGGATAGGGAAAATGTGGTACATATACACCATGGAATATTACGCAGCCATAAAAAACGATGAGTTCACGTCCTTTGTAGGGACATGGATGAACCTGGAAACCATCATTCTCAGCAAACTGACACAAGAGCAGAAAATCAAACACCGTATATTCTCACTCATAGGTGGGTGTTGAACAATGAGAACACACGGACACAGGGAGGGGAGCACTACACACTGGGGGCCGTTGGGGGGAAATGGGGGAGGGGCGGGGGTGGGGAGGTGGGAAAAGCTAGCATGGGGAGAAATGACAGATAAAGGTGAGGGGACGGAAGGCAGCAAACCACACTGCCATGTGTGTACCTATGCAACAATCTTGCATGTTCATCACATGTACCCCAAAACCTAAAATGCAATAAAAAAACAAAACAAAACAAAACAAAAAAAAGATATTTATTGCTCAATTCATGTTCTGTTCTTTTTTAGGGACTTGAGGAGACTAAAGATTATTCCTTAATATGAGAATGCTAAAATATGTGTATGTGAAAAGATACCTCACAAATAGGCAAGGGACTGTTAAAGGGCCTGGCTTAACAAGCAGGAGCCTTGGCTTTGTGAAAATAACTGGAATTTGTTGAGTAAAGTTGCTATTAAAGCGTCACTTCTAAGGCGAAAACTGAAGGGTAGATTGTTCATAGAAATTTATTTCCAAATTATGATTCAGGGAAGTTATAATAATTTGTGTTTTGCCAGGTGCAGTGGCTCACTGTTATCCCAGCACTTTGAGAGGCCAAGGTGGGTGGATCAATTGAGGTTGGGAGTTTGAGACCACCCTGGCCAACATGGTCAAACGTTGTCTCTACAAAAATACAAAAATTAGCCAGGTGTGGTGGTGCATACTTGTAATCCTAGCTACATGGGAGGCTGAAGTGGGAGGATCACTTGAACCTGAGAGGTGGAGATTGCAGTGAACAGAGATCACACCACTGCACTTCAGCCTGGGTGACAGACTGAGACTCCATCTCAAAAAAAATGTGTTTTAATTATAATTATTTATAACATTAGGACTAAACTAAAACTCATAAAAATAATAGAAATTTATGTTCTTAAAGTCTGGGTGCTGTTGTACCCCAGCACACTATTGCCTCCTGGTAACAGCATGTGCAAATTGCAGGGAATGTGAACAGAAACCAATCTTAGGTGTTGAATCTGTTTTTAAAAAGTGATAATTTTTTGATATGTTAAAATCAGGAATGATTAATAACATAAAATCATAAATTATATTTATGAATAAATCATATATTATAAATTATAATAAAATTATAAAATAAATGATAAAGATTATAGGTACAGATGATTTCAGAATAAGTGAAGGCAGTGTAGGTAAGTATGATCATCAATGGCCCTGGGGAAGATGTAAGCATGTTCCTAGATGAATGAATGATGTTCAGGCAAAAAGCAGTGTCTTAAATGAAAATTCTCAGTAGTACAGGCAGATATGGGGAAGGTGTCTTATGACAGATTTTCTTCTATCTTTAGTTTTCAAAGTTCCTAAAGAAATCAAGCAAGGATCCACCCCAGGAAGAAGAATGGAATCAAGTTAAAAAATAAATAAAATTAAATACAGTGCACAAAACTTCTATTTGGAAGAACAAAGATTAGTTAATATTATATGAAAAGGAAATAATATTATTTTATTAATTTCAACTTAAAAATAAATTACATTTACTTTGAATAATTAAGCAATGATTCATATAGTGAGATATACTGAATCTGAAATAAATCTACAAATATTTAGTTTGGAACAAGTAGCCAATGCTTATTGGAATGAAAATTATTGTTTATTATCCTGAAAATGATTAAGAATCTGTACTGAGTTATGACACTGTTAAATGTAGAGTTATTAGGAAACATGATTGACTATTTATAACTATATAAAATTGATTTGTAATTAGCTCTACAGGGGTGCAAAAATAATTTCTGCAATATTAATAGAGAAGAGCCTTTTTCTCCTTGCTCTAATTAGTTTGGTAGTTTGGTTTACAAGTTTTTATTTATGAAACAAATATAATTTATGTTTCTCTAAATGCCTTTGGCTCCCAAGCTACATTTTCTAATACACTAGAGGTTAGATTCCTTCTTTTTACTTTGCCATAAAGTTATTAATGTGGTCACACGAAGGTTATAATTAATGAGAAAAAAAAAAGAGAAACAAGCAAACAAATACCTGGATCCAATCCTAAGCAAATGGGCAAATTAGAAAATCTTTGCGCTTTTAAAGTTCCTTTTAATGGATTCTATTTCATTTTGCCTCTCCAGACTTCTTGCTGGGAATCCATTACTCTGACGTGAATCTACTAGGTGCTGTTTTCCCAACTATTACCTGGGCGATATGTAGAGAAAATTTCCTGTCATAAACAAACTTGTTGAGCCAACCCCCATATTTAATCTCCACAACATTCAGTATTTTTTATAATATAAACTTGTATTTTATACCTTCTTCTCTGCTAGACCAAAATTCCTTGAGGGGGTTTACTCAGCACCAGCACCCTATGCTTGGCCATTGCTGTTGTTTTATAAATACAAGTATTTATTGAATAAATGAGTAGAAGAAAAACTCTCTATCCTGCTTGATATAAATACCAATAATCAAGGGCCTATTTTATCAATTCTGAAGTAATTAATAGTAAAACTATATTTATTACCTTTTGTCCTTATATATATATAAAATATCTGACTCTGTTTTATGTAAAAGGCATGACTTTAAAGCATGAGTTTTATTACTCATGATGTTTTTTAGATACCTAGATTTTTTTCCACATCTAAGCACCCTGTACCACTTGGTACTCTTACATAGCATAAAAGCCTGTTTAATGGATTAATGTACTATGCCACTAGAATGCTAAAATAAGTGAACATGTTACAAGGACTCATGCATAGAACATATCTAGTGAAACCCCAGCAACAACCAAATGCCTCTGTAAACGTGCTCTTGTAATAATCTGTAAGGTTGTTGTAAGCTTTAGGATAGTTCCAGGCACTCACGGGAAGCCCTCAATAAATTGTAGCTATGGTTGTATTTCTTACTGTTTTTCAAGCCAAATTGCATCTGTGAGAAGCATAGGGACAATTAAAAACAGTGGTATGTACATGTAGAAAAGCTGTATGGTAGAATTTTGAGAAAAAAATTAATGATCTGTTTTCACCATTTTTACTCCCATCTTCTTGCTCATTTCTGCAAAATAACTTGTGTTTGTAGTTTACATATTTAGTGTTGTGATTTGCATCATTTTAGAAGCATATGATTTAAGAAATTGAGAAATAAATCTTTCATTTGAGGTGAACTAGGATAGAAGTGAAAGTGAGTTATTTTGTTTTTTGTTGTTTTTTTTTTTCAAGCCAACAGAGTTCAGTGAATAAAATGGCCTTCGGTTCTTGCAACTGGGTCTAATTCTGTCTCATTTTAATGTATTAGCTGAGAACCTCAAAGACCACAGGCTGGTAGAGCAGAAAGTATGTAAACCGCATACATGGTTCTATGTGGCCTCTGCCTTCTCCACCTGTAGATTCTCCTTTAATTATGAGGGAAAACAAGCCATAGACTTGAGAGTTGTATACAGTTTATTTGCTGGAAACTTTAATGTCACTACACTTTTATATAAAATAGGATGCTCATCACCCACCTCCCTTAATAAGGATTGAGGGAGCCCAGAACTGAAGGCATTTAGCAACGTGCCTGGCACAGAGCAGATTGTCAAGATCTGCTTTCCTTCCTTTGCCCTTCCCAATACTCCAATCAGTCTGGTGTGATATATGAAAGCACTATTGAAGAATGAAACTGCTTGATGTGGTGAGAAATACTGAGAAGGAAATTTTGATTTAGATCAGTGGTTTAACTAGCATGAAATCTTTATTGGAATGGGGTAAAATGTTCCATTCTTGCTTTATCTTACTAGCAATAAAATATTGGGCCCTCAAAACTTTTCTGGATCTCATTTTTCTCCCACAAAAAAGTGAGTTTAATTATTAATCACTTGCAGCTCTAATTGCGTAGTCTTCCGAAACGAACTATCCAAGTCTTCTTATCCTCAGACAGTCCCAAAGAAATGTTGTTATATTTTGCCAATACAAAACTCCAAAGCCCAGAAAATTCAAGGACAAGAAAGCAACTCTATTCTTTATTTAATCTTGTAGTCTTTCTCTTTCAAATTCTGAAAGAAAAGCAGCTCTCTGAGGAAAGATCGATTTCAAAGAAATCTGCAGTATTTCCATGAAAGATTGATAAGTACATGTTTCACTATGTAAAACGTTTGAACTGAAAGGAACAATACACATGGCAGATGCTTCTTTATCTTGAAATTTTACAGCTGTCATCTGTTGCAGCAACAATGGTTAAATGAGCAGAATATTGTTTATTCCACTGAGAAAATTATTCAGCCTTCAGTATATAAATACACCTTTTATCTTTTCACCTTTATATACAAAAGCAATGATATGCATCTATTCTCATTTGTAACTAGCTGCTTATTGCTTACATGTATCCTCCATCACACTCACATACCCTTTTAATAATCTGGTTCTCACCCTTTCACTCCGTTAAAACTGCCCATTACTGTTGCCACCACCATCTGACTCCCTGACCATTTCTCATCGCTCTCCTCCTCAATCTCTCCACAGTATTTAGTGCTTTCTGTGGCACCTTTCCACCATACACATGTTCTTGAACTCCTCTGTACTGTCTTGCATTGCCCCTCCATTTTGTGTTTTCTCTATTAGCCTGCCTTTCTTCTTTTGGCTGCAACTAGATTACATCCTCAGATGAGTGCTCTCTTTCAAACTTTCTTGATTCGTTCAGTCCCATAAACTGAGTATGGTTGGTACCTTTAGGAACATGTGGGCTGATATCTTACCTATATATACAGCTGCTGCTTTGTATTTCTGCCTGGAGGTACCACTGCACATCTCAAAGCTCAAAGTTCCGAGGCAAAACTTACTATTTCCCCATGGAAATGTATTTCTTCTTTTATTCTCATCCTGTTGATAGATAACAGTTAAAATTACATAAAACTAGATAAGGAATAGATAAAATTATATGCAGATAGACAACATAGATAAAAGAGTTAAAATTTAAAAAGTAAACCACTTTGTGAACCTTCACTTTTCTTTTGCTTTTTGTCTGCTTTGTGCTGTGGAAGTGTCCTCCATTATTATTATTTTTAAAGTCATAGCCTCCCAAAGTGTTGGGATTACAGGCTTGAGCCATCATACCAGCTAGTCCTCAGTTCTTAAAAGACACGAGATAATTCATACTGGAGATAACCTCTACAAAGCAGAAAGATGGGACAATGCTTTCGGCAACACCTTTTATAGAACTATTCTAACTATAAAAGAAATCATATTGGTGAGATTTCATATTGGTTATAACAATAATACATTCTATTCCAAATAATATTATAGAAATTAAGTAATACACAATGAAATAATATTAGTCATTCATGAACTGATATTGTCAATAGCTAAATATTTATATTACACATAATGATCTGCAGATATAATACAACCTCTATGGCATTACCAGTGACATCACAGACATTTTTAAAAAGTATGTCAAAATTAAAATAAACTTAAGTGATTAAAAAGAGAATAAAAGTTTAACCTACAAAAAAAATTACATCTTTTCCCCTCACTTTCATCAAATAACATTTTGTTGCCTTTAGCCTGAGCTATTTTAAATAATCTCATCATTGGTTCCATATCATCTCTTTTTCTATCCCAATCTTCTTCCTTCCTTTCCCTTTTCTATGTTTCTGCTCAAATAGACTTACTAAATATTCATCCTCATGGTATTTTTTTTCCTTCAAAATAGCTTTCATTACTTTCTACATTGAGCTGGTATTCAAGGCCCAACACAGAAAGACGATGATCTACCTTCTATCAAGTACTCACCTTCATTTTACCTGTATTTAGACCAATTAACTTGATTGCATCTATACACATCTTACTGCAGTTGTTCATGTTTTCTCTTTGTAAAACTCTCCTTCCTTTTCACTGTTATAGTTTATTAAAATAATTTGCTTTCTCCCTCCCTCTCTCCAGCCCTTTCTTCCTTTCTTCCTACCTTGATTATTCTGTTTTTTCTTTTGTTAATTTGGGTTTTTAAAATTTTTATGAGTACATATATATATATATATATATATATATTTATATGCTATGTACTCATGAATATATATATATATATATATATATATATATATAGAGAGAGAGAGAGAGAGAGAGAGAGAGAAGAGAGAGAGAACATGCATTATTTTGATAAAAATATAGAATGTGCAACAGTGACACCAGGGTAAGTGAGATATACATCACCTCAAGCATTTATCATTTCTTTGTATTAGGGACATTCAAATTCTACTTTTTTAGTTATTTTGAAATATACAATAAATTATTTTTGACTATAGTAATCCTGTTGTGCCATCAAATCCTAGCTCTTATTTATGCTATCTGAATATATTTTTGTACTCATTAGCCGACCCCACTTCCGTCTCCCTCCTCCATCCTTCCCAGCCTCTAGTAACCATCATTCTACTCTCTATCTCAATGAGTTAATTTGTTTTAATTTTTAGCTCCCACAAATGAGTGAGAGCATGCATGCATGTATATTTTTACTTGCTCTTTCTCCACTTATTTAACAAACTTCTTTTAGCATCTTTTGTGTGCCTGGCATAGTTCTAGATATTGAAAATAGAATAGAATATTAGAATAACACAAAGACCATGTCCTGTTGCCCTTCTGGTCTAGACAAAGAGACAGATGATACTCAAAAAGTCATCTACACTGTGTCAGTAATATGAAGAGTAGAAAAGAGTACAAACTATCCTTGACAGGTCTGGTCTGTTATTCAAGGCTCCCTCCAAATGTCACCTTTCTCAGGAGTTTCTTTCCAATAATTTACCGAGAATGTAATCGGATTTGTGCCTTAATACAAATGAAAACTTCAGTAAACAAGGATTTTTGCCAGTTTGTTTTCATATAGGCCATGTCCCTTAAGAACAGGGCATAGGAAATACATTATAAATATTAACCAAATAAGCCACTTTGAAGCTCTTCGTTCTTTGTTTTTATCTTGTCATGTAGCAGTAATATTACTGCTTTTCATAGTCTATGTTTATTTGTATAATTATTTTTATCCTCTCTTCAGTCTAAAAACAAGAAAGTCAGGGATTTTACATAAGTGGAAATTACTTACTGTACGTTAGTAAAATGTAGATTTTACTTTTTTCTATCCTTGCAATGCCTATTTCTCTACACACTACTCTTAAACATTTATTGAACTGAATAAGCATTATGTATTCGAAGACATCTTAATATGCATATTGCTTAGATGCTAATGTTAGTCAAATGTTGTTGTTACTAATTGACACTGATCTCATTTTGCCACTTGGTAATATGTTTTCCAATGGCATTCCTTAAAGCCTCACATGTTTATTATTTGCTTCTATAAAAAAGTTTGAGTTTTGAGTGAAATTGACCGTATGTATAATTCATCTCTTTTTTAAGTCTTTACAAAAGCTTGCATAGTGTCATATAAATCTAAAGGGCTTGCAAAAGAATATTTAATTATAATAAACTCATCTAGTAGCAAAGCTGTTTTGTTCTATTTAAACTTTTGTGATATTAATTTATTTGCACATTTCTTGCAAGTATTTTATTAAGAAATGAAACCATAATGTGACTGGAAATTTGAAAAGCTACGTATACTACTACTTTAAAATGTACATTATATGTAGTATGTATTTTACACTGTTATTCAGAAGGATATTAATCCATTTAATATTTTACAAAATCCAGGGGGGGTAGCCATTATTATTGTTTGTATTTATGTAAGAAGAACCTGAAGCTTCCACAGTTTATGTAATTGTCCTAAATTATACAGCTAGTAGGTAAAAGTTGCTACAATGAAATTCAGTTAAGTCTAGATCCAAATTCAGTGCCCTTAAGAGTGTTGCTCTACTGTTCCTCCTAGATATGTATGTGACTATGAAATGAGTAAAAAGAAAGCCAATGACATTCAGAAAATAAAGAGACTAATCCCAAATGTGTTCCTAATAATATAAAACAGTTTAATACATAGCTTTTTATGTAGGCAATCTCATCACCCCAAAAGTGAGGAATAATAAAATTTTACAAAAGGCATAAAAACAGGGAATTAGGGTAAAAGGAAAATAACTATTTATAATTTGATATATACAAGTCTAGATTTTATTAAAATACAGTGATCAAAAGCAGTCTGGTGAGAATCTATTTCTGTTTTGGCTACATCCTCCTTTTCTCATATTCTGTTCCACTTGAAATACTTATAATTTAATATATTTAAGATGCATTATCATAGTAAGAGTAACTTAAAAGCTGTCTTCAAATAGAGTTACTGTGTTCTCTGAAAGCCAGTATTTCTATTGTTTAGCACCTTTTCTTACTGGAATTCAAAAGCTACCATTCGAGGTCCATCTGATATCTATTAGAATCACCAAATCTCATAGCAAAGGACTATAGCTCAACATTCAGATTTAAAAAAAAAAAATCTTTCATGTAAAGCTTCAGTCTTAGAGACTTGTACTGTACTTCTGTTATGATCTTAAGAAATAGAAATTGTCATTCAAAAATTTTATGAGACACTTCATTTTAGATTTGGGATTCAATGATTCTCCAGTCATGAAAGTTAGTGGCAATTTCCAAAGGCTTTGCTGCCACTCAGTTAAGAATCTTTGAAAGAATATTTTCCTTTTACATCCTACAAGCTAGAAATTAGATTCTAAGCTAAAGAATATGTCATTTTACTTCTAGGAATCTAGATGGCAGAAATTAATATAAATCACCAAAAGTTTTAGGCACAAAGATGACTGTTACTTTCAAATGATTCACAATAGTAGAAGACATCTACACAGGAAAGGAAGGCAAATTTTGTACATCCACACTGTGGAATATTATGTAACCACTAAAAGGTGCTTGTTAAAGGTACTAATAATGTTAATTGAAAGGTTTAGAACAAAAAAAAATCTGTAGTCAGTAGGATCATGATACTTCAAAAATTGTGCGTAAGAAAAAATAAAGCAGGACTAGTATGAATACTTCTCATACTTTTCTACTCATTTGTAATTTTTATATTTTGAATGAGAAAACAATGCTTTCATGATAGAAATATTGAATTTACTTAAAAATGTAAAAATGTTATAACAAGGTTTTCCATCTTACTTTTTGGGAATTGACAGACTAGATGATAAGTAGATACATAGATAGGTAAATATATCAATTGACCAATGGATACTAACATTCTATTATGTATTATAACAATGCAAATTCTTATTAAGGCAATTCAGAAGACAATATGTTCTCTTTCCTTCATGTTTCAGACATGAAACATGATAAATAAGAATGATTTTTTGTGTCATGGATGTTTTTTCCAGTTGTTCATGGAAAGAATTTTAGAACTGTTCTATTTTGGTTAATAATCAAGTCAGTGACTAACAATCTTGATGCAAAACAACTCACCCATTATATACTCTCTTCAATGATGCTAGTAGATGCTTTAAAAGATACTTGGGGTCATGTTATCAAATAATTAATGCAGTTCAATAACTTTATTAAGCAAATAATCATTGCTTCTTGCATAAAAATTCTTCCTTCAAATTAAAAGTGTCATTAGTGAATATCTGTTAGTAATAAACTTGCTCTGGTTTGTATAAAAATGTCATAGTAATTCTCTCTCATTGTTGAAAAATAATTTAGTTATGTATTCCATCCTGTTATTTTTCCAAAAACTTCAGATTTTATTTATTATTCAACAACTTTTAACATTGCTCTGGTATGCTGAAGACTTACTGTTATGTGCCTATCTATGAAATTATTCCTATTTGTCTTACTTGTGCTTACATTTGTCTGATTTGTGCTTCCTGAATCTGAGGCACGTCCTTTATCAGTTCTGAGAAATTTTATCTAGTTTCACTTTGAATATATCCCATGTGCATTTTATCTATTTTCTCACCATAAAACTTATATTAACTCTAGCTGGGACTTATTCTAGTTGCCATGTCTCCTAAACATTTTTTAATATATATATATATATATATATATATATATAGTTACGTTTTAAGTTTGGGGGTACATGTGAAGAACATGCAGGATGGTTGCATAGGTACACACATGGCAGTGCGGTTTGCTTCCTTCCTCCCCATCACCTATATCTAGCATTTCTACCCATGTTATTCCTCCCCAACTCTCCACCCGCCGTCCCTCCGCTAATCCTCCCCACAGACCTCAATGTATGATGCTCCTCTCCCTGTATCCATCTCCTAAACTTTTATTCATATTTAATTATATCTCTATGAAGAATTTTTATTCAGTTTTGCCTTTCAGGTCAGTAGTCTTCATATCAGATCGAATCCACTGTTTGTATCATCCACTGAATTTTACATTATAATGATTATATTTTACTTTCTTTTTTTTTTTTTTTTTTTTTTTGAGACGGAGTTTCGCTCTTGTTACCCAGGCTGGAGTGCAATGGCGCAATCTCGACTCACCGCAACCTCCTGGGTTCAGGCAATTCTCTTGCCTCAGCCTCCTGAGTAGCTGGGATTACAGGCACGCGCCACCACGCCCAGCTAATTTTTTGTATTTTTAGTAGAGACGGGGTTTCACCATGTTGACCAGGATGGTCTCGATCTCTCGACCTCGTGATCCACCCGCCTCGGCCTCCCAAAGTGCTGGGATTACAGGCTTGAGCCACCGCGCCCTGCTACATTTTACTTTCTGTAAAGTATTTCACAGTAATATTTACTAAGGAACAACTACAAGGATAGTTTTAATATGAACTGAGTTAGTCTAGGATGGCCAGATCTTGGAGCTGTCGGTTTTGAGATGTTAGGTTGAAGATGACTATTACACATCATAGTGTAGGTATCAAACATAAAGGTAGTTTCAGAGGAGAGCAAGACTGGAGATATAAATTTGGGTGGCAAAAGTATATTGATTTTATTTTAAATGTTGACACTGAATGAGCTCCCCAAAGCAGTGGGTAAGAATTTATCTCTTATAAAAGAATTTATCTCTTATCTTTTATAAGAGATAAATTCTAGGGATTGAGTCCTAGGGAGCTCTGTATTGTGAGATTTGGGAGATGACAGGAAACCAGAAAGGCAGATTATTATTGAACAGCCTATTAATTAGGAGAACAACATGTTAAGTGTGGTGTCCTGGATGTTATGAAAATTATGGAGTGATCAAGTGCCCTAAGTGATGCTGATGGTATCAATTAAGATGAAGACTGTAATGATACTCTAAAATTATTCATAATATGAAGGGCAGGAAAGGCTCAATGGAGTGGGCTTAGGAGATAACAGAAAGAAAGAAAATGATCCTTAAAAATAATAATAATAATAAATAATCAGTGGAGCCATAGTCAGGCAGGGGAAAAGGGATAAAAGAGAGTATTTTTTCAGATGGTAAATACAACAGCATGTTTATAGAAGACAAAATCTAAAGAGAGAGAAAAACTGATAATATAAGAGAGAGAAAGAACTGCTGGAATTTTGCTCTGGAATATATGAGAAAGGATTAGATCTAATGTGTTATAAATGGAGGAGCTAGTTTTTGTTAAGTGACAAGCAAGCTTAGGATTTAGAAGGATATTTATTTATAGGGTTTTTTGGGCTGTAGCAGAGGGGTTCTATAGTTAATGGTTGGGGCTTTTGGGGGGTATGTTGTTTACAAGATTGTCAGAAGCGACTATTTTCACACATGTAGTGCATCATCTTTGTTAGTATAGCACAGAAGGCCTGCATAATCCAGCCCCTTTCTCTATGGCCGAGCCACAATGGGCCTTTGCATATGCTGTTACACTGATGTCCAATGGCATCTACTACACAGTTTCCTTCAGGCCTTCATAGTACTTTGCACAGATCCAAGTTTCCCATTATTCTGAGTTTACTTGATTAGCATCCAACTTTACAATTAGGATTTAATCTCTTAGGGCTGGGACCAAGTCACTTAAAATGTATAAAATGTACATAGTATACACTGAGCAGCCACAATAACATTCACTGTTTTTTATGAATTGATAGGCATATTATTAACTAAAAACATTTTTAAGTGTACTTAATTTAGAGTTATGTGGTACAAAGTAAATAACACAGGTGCCTCTTTTATTTTGTTCTCAGTTTGGCTGCCTAAGTGCACTAGATTATTACCATAATTATACTGTGCTGTCTGGATAACATATTTTAGTAAGTAGAATGTAATCTCAGTATGCCAGTAAGTAGTTTTTCCTCTGAAGGAGATGTTCTAGCACTTCTTCTGAAAAGGACAAAATGTGTTCATACAGGAAATGCTATTTAGACATTCAAAACTAAGGTTAAATTTGAGAACATTTAGTTGTGATTCTATAGCTTTGAGAGAGCACTGCCTCAAATCTTTATAATGCTTACTCACCAAAACAAAATGTTCACTGGTCTCTAAAAGTATTTGTTCTGGTCTCTAAGACTGTTTAAGGTAGTGTGTTGATGCTGATGATTAAGGTTGGTCAGGGGTATGAGAGAAGAGGTTGTATATCAAAATTGTTTAAAAAATTAAATTGGAAGCTCCCTATAGATAAAAATATACATGTAAACATAAAAAAAAAGAATAAAACAGTGTGCCTGACTAATATTTTCTTGACACTTGGAAGCCTGGAGACTTTCAACACTAATTAGAACCTAGGAACATAAGCTATTGAATCAAATTAGGAATGAAATAAAATGAGTGATTTGGTTCTGATTCTTGCTATCTGGGTGATTATCAACAGAGTTTTAGATCATATAGACCTTAATTCCATAACCAAGGGATAGAGGCTGTAATATTCTTTTACATATGGCCACTGTATGACTGGAGTTTATGAGACAGAAATATAAATTAACACATAAATTTTCACAGAAGGAAATCAGTTATGTATTCTACCTTGAGTCAACAATATCCCCTTAGCTAATGGTTCAAGTATTCCATTTCTCAGGGAAAACAGACAAGGTTTTTTGTTTTCTTTTTTTGATAACTCTTTAAGTACATAACTCTTATTTTTTTATTTTCGTTTTTGTTTCTGTTTTTGAGACAGCGTCTCGCTCTGTTGTCCAGGATGAAGTGCAGTGACACAATCTTGGCTCACTAAATCCTCTGCCTCCCAGGTTCAAGCTGTTCTCTTGCCTCAGCCTCTCCTGTAGCTGGGATACAGACGCCTACCACCATGCCCAGCTAATTTTTTATATTTTTAGTAGAGAAGAGGTGTCAACTTGTTGGCCAGGCTGGTCTTGAGCTGCTGACCTCAACTGATCTGCCAGCCTTGGCCTCCCAAAATGTTGGGAATACACGTGTGAACCACTGCATTCAGCCATGTTTAACTAAGTAACTTTTAAATAACCATTGTGTTATTAGACCGCTGCTGTAGTACCAAAGCAAAATTAAGTCCTAATAGTTTTTGGCATCAAATAAGTAGAGCATTTTCAGAAACAAAGTCAAGAAAATAAAAGTATTAAGGTGGCAGGAGGAGTTACATAAAACTACCTAGATTTCCAATGCAGTACTTTGAATTAGTAAGTGTACTTTTAACAAAACCATATTATTACTCAAGGTTACATTTTTTTAAATAAATATAAAGCAAAGAAATGACAAATACTTTTAGAAATTTTAGAAAATTTTTATTCTTTGGATCTGCTTTTGAATTGAAACATAATCAAAACTGTTTGCATAAAAATCAAATTGCTCATGTTGTTATTAATTTTTCCACATTATATTAAATGACTATCATGTAACAGGAGTTCTGTTTCCACTGATTAAAACAGAAAATGCTCTAAATAGAATTTACTATTATTAGAAGATAAAATAATCTCATATGAGAGCATAATGATAAAAATGAGTGTTTGAAATAGATAGCTGTATCTGCTATTCAGACATGCCAAGTTTACTAAATTATCAGTGAATAGAAATATATCATTTAAGGGAAGCAATAAACAGCTAAGATAACAATCAAAACAGATATAAAAAGTACCATCCAAGTTTTCACTTTCAAAAAAAATCGTGGTAGATGAGGCTCATTTTAAGAAAAGTCTTGATGTCTTATGAATCGTAAGTATTTCCATAATCAGAAACTGTTAACAGACTCCATTAGCAAGTATTATTTTTGACATTTTCAGATCTCCGATGGTATCAGGTCTGGAAATACCTTGCCCTTTAGTGTCACATGGGCAATAACATGCTAGATCAAGGAGACAAAAAGAATAAAATTTCAAAGTAAGCAGTTTCATATTCAGAATTGGAATTTATAATGTGAGCCAGCTTTTTCTATAACCATGATCTCTCATTTCCAACAAATTCACTGTCTGAAAGCAATATATAGAACTTGGAACTTCTGTCCTAGTTCCTTTTTATGTATATTATTTGCATTAAGACACTTAGCAATAATGCTGCTTAGTTTGGCTTTTAAGTATATTTACTATTTGGAAAAGTAAATTCCTTTTCTGAACTTTTCTTAATTTCACTGACAATTTTTTTATGCTAACTGGCAAGAAATTACATATTCTAAAATACCATGAAACTGAAAATGTCAGGAATTGACTATCCAGCAGAAAAAAATCAAGGTTATGAGAGAGAAAACTAAGTTGATATAAAATTAGTAATAAAAGTATGGGGTTTTACTACTTGATTAAAATCATTTTATACATCTGTACAAAGGCATGGAAGATGAAAGATCATAGTAAGCCAAGGGTGGTATGCTTTACTGTGGAGCATGGGCCAGGGAATGGGGAGGGAAATAAGGGACAGTGCTAAAATCATGGTATGCCACTTAATTTTGAAGACTTGGGGAACCCCCACCTTCCACATCTTCCATGCTAAAGAATTTGGAAGTCATCAAAAAGTTTGTGGCAGAACAACTGAATAAAATGGGAATGTTTGAAACTAATGGGTATAGTGTGATCTAACCTACATTTAATGCTGAATTTTAATGGCATTATCGAAGATGCATTGAGAAGGGAAGCCTAGAAACATATAGACAAAGTGAAAAACTACTGCAATAATCTGTGTGAAAGATGGCATAGTGCTATATTATGGCAAGGAAAGGAATACAAAGAAGGGACACATTTAACAAAGCTATAGAGACACAACTAAAAAAAAGTGGTGAACTAGATACGTATACAAAAGACAGAAGTCAAAAAAGAGCACAAGGCTTTTCACTTAGGGAATGAAAAAATGGTGAATGTAAAGGTGGAGAAGATAAAAAAAATAATAAAAGAAAGAAAGAGACTGATTTTAGTGGGTTTTGACATGTTGAATTTGAAGTATTCCAGATTTTTGTGGACGTAGGTGAAAAAGTCTTTCTGCAGTTGAGAAAAGGAGCATAGAGCTTAAAAGAGAAGACTTAATTGTATTTATCAGATTTCTCAGAACAGTTATTTTCTATCTTGGAGTATAGTAGTCTATTTGGTTAAGGTTTCAGAGTCATTTAACTTAGCTACTTTTGAATAAAAACTAGTTAATGAGAACTCTGAGAGAGAACTTGTGACTGAGGAAAGATAATCGAGTGTAGAACCTTAGGAAACTCATCATCTGAAAATACCAACAGAAAGGTAGTAAGAAAACCAGAATGGAATGGATACCTGGAAGTAAAAGTGGAATTAGAATATATATGTATATGGCACCACATGCCATGTTGATTTGCTGCACCCGTTAAACCTGTCATCTACATTAGGTGTTTCTCCTAATGCTATCCCTTTCTAGCCCCTAAACTTCGGACAGTCCCCACTGTGTGATGTTCCCCTCCCTGTGTCCACGTGTTCTCAGTCTTCCACTCCCACTTACGAATAAGAACACGCAGTGTTTATTTTTGTGTTCCTGTGTTTGTTTGCTGAAAATGACGGTTTCCAGCTTCATTCATGTCCCTGCAAAGGACATAAACTCATCCTTTTTATGACTGCATAGTATTCCACGGTGTATATGTACCACATTTTCTTTATCTAGTCTATGATCGATGGGCATTTGGCTTGGTTCCAAGTCTTTGCTATTGTGAACAGTGCTGCAATAAACATAGGTGTGCATGTATGTTTATATGCACACATATGTTTATTGTATGTTTATATAGAGTATAAATCCATATTATTTATAATCCTTTGGGTAAGTACCTGGTAATGGGATTGCTGGGTCAAATGGTATTTCTATTTCTAGATCCTTGAGGAATTGGCACACTATCTTCCACAATGGTTGAAGTAATTTGCATTCCCACCAACAGTATAAAAGTGTTCCTATTTCTCCATATCCTCCCCAGCATCTTTTTTTTTCCTGATTTTTAAATAATCTCTATTCTAACTGGATTGAGATAGTATCTCATTGTGGTTTTGATTTGCATTTCTCTAATGACCAGTGATGATGAGCTTTTTTTCATGTTTCTTGATCACATAAAAGTCTTCTTTTGAGAAGTTTCTGTTCATATCCTTCACCAGCTTTTGGATGGGGTTGTTTTTTTCTTGTAAATATGTTTAAGTTCCTTGAAGATTCTGGATATTAGCCCTTTGTCATATGGAAAGATTGCAAAAATTTTCTCCCATTCTGTATGTTGCTTGTTCACCCTGATGATAGTTTATTTTTCTGTGCAGATCTTTAGTTTAATTAGATCCCATGTGTCAATTTTGGCTTTTGTTGCCAACGCTTTTGGTGTTTTAGTCATGAAGTTGTTTCCCATGCCTATGTCCTGAATGGGGTTGTCTAGGTTTTCTTCTAGGGTTTTTGTGGTTTTAGGTCTTACATTTAAGTCTTTAATCCATCTTGAATTACTTTTTGTATAAGGTGTAAGGAAAGTGTCCAGTTTCAGTTTTCTGCATATAGCTAGCCAATTTTCCCAACACCATTTATTAAATAGGGAATCCTTTCCCCATTGCTTGTTGTTGTCAGATTTGTCAAAGATTCAATGGTTGTAGATGTGTAGTGTTATTTCTGAGGTCTCTGTTGTGTTCCAACAGGTCCGTATCTGTTTTGGTACTAGTAACATGCTGTTTTGTTTACTGTAACCTTGTAGTATAGTTTGAAGTCAGGCAGCATGATGCCTCCAGCGTTGTTCTTTATTCCTTAAGATTTTATTGGCTATACAAGCTACTTTTAGTTTCCATGTGAAATTTGAAGTAGTTATTATTTTCTAATTCTGTGATAGAAGTCAATGGCAGCTTGATGGGGATAGCATTGAATTTATAAATTACTTGGGGCAGTATGGCCGTTTTCACGATATTGTTTCTTTCTATGCATGAGCCTGGAATTATTTTCCATTTGTTTGTGTCCTCTCTTTTCTTGAGCAGTGGTTTGTAGTTCTCCTTGAAGAAATCCTTTACATCCTTTATAAGTTGTACTCCTAGGCATTTTATTCTCTTTTTAGCAATTGTGAATGAGAGTTCACTCATCATTTGGGTCTCTGTTTGCCTATTATTGGTGTATAGGAATGTTTGTCATTTTTGTACATTGATTTTGTGTCCTTAGACTTGGCTGAAGTTGCTTATCAGCTTAAGATTTGGGGCTGAGACAATGGAATTTTCTAAATATACAAGCATGTCATCTGCAAACAGAGACAATTTAACTTTCTTTCTTCATATTTGAATACCCTTCGTTTCTTTCTCTTGCCTCTTTGCCCTGAAGAGAACTTCCAATACTATGTTGAATAGGAGTGGTGAGAAAGGGCATCCTTGTTTTCTGCCATATTTCGAAGGGAATGCTTCCAGCTTTTTCTCATCAGTATTATATTGGCTGTGGGTTTGTCATAAATAGCTCTTATTATTTTGAGATATGTTCCATCAATACTTAGTTTACTGAGAGTTTTTATCATGAAGGTGTGTTGAATTTGTATTAAAGGCCTTTTCTGCATCTATTGAGATAATCATGTGGTTTTTGTCATTGGTTCTGTTCATGTAATGGATTATGTGTATTCATTTGCATGTGTGGAACCAGCCTTGTGTCCCAGGAATAAAGCTGCCTTGATCGTGTTGGATACTTTTTGATGTGCTGCTGAATTCTGTTTGCCAGTATTTTATTAAAGATTTTTGTATTGATGTTCATCAGGGATATTGACCTGAAACTTTTTTGGTGGTTGTTGTGTCTCTACCAGGTTTTGATTATCGGCATGATGGTGGCCTCAAAAAATAGTTAGGAAGGAGCCCCTCTTTTTCTGTTGTTTGGAATAGTTTCAGAAGGAATGGCACCAGCTACTCTTTTTACTTCTGGTAGAATTCAGCTGAGAATCCATTTGGTTCTGGGCTTTTTTTTTTTTTTTTTGATTGATAGGCTGTTAAATACTGCCTCAATTTCAGAGCTTGTTATTGGTCTATTCAGGTATTCTACTTTTTCCTGGTTTAAACTTGGGAAGGTGTAGGTGTCTAGAAATGTATCCATTTCTTTTAGATCTTCTACTTATTTGTGTGGAGGTGTTATCATATTCTCTGATGGTAGTTTGTATTTCTGTGGGATCATTGGTGACATCCCCATTATCATTTTTTACTGTGTGTATTTGATTCTTTTCTCTTCTCTTCTATATTATTCTGGTTAGCAGTTTATCTATTTTGTTGATCTTTTCAAAAAACCCGCTCCTGTATTCACTGATTTTTTTGAAGGGTTTTTTGTTTTTCTGTCTCCTTCGGTTCTGCTCTTACTACAGTTATTTCTTGTCTTCTGTTGTCTTTAGCTATTAGCCCCTGACAGGGGCTGCTCCCTTTCTTTCAGAAATGTCCTGCCCAGAGAAAAGGAATCTAGAAAGACAGTCTGGTCTACAGTGGCTTTGTGGAGCTCTGGTGGGCTCTGTTCAGTTTGAACTTCCTGGCAGCTTTGTTTACACTGTGAGGGGAAAACTGCCTACTCAAGCCTCAGTAATGGCAGATGCTTCCCCTACCAAGCTCAAGTGTCCCAGGTCGACTTCATACTGCTATGGTAGCAGCAAGAATTTAAAGCCAGTGGATCTCAGGCTACTGGGCTCCATGAGGGTGGGATCTGCTGGCATTCTAGGCACCACTGGGGTATGAAAATAAACTCCTGCAGCTTGATGTCTACCCAAACATACACCAGTTTTGTGTTTGAAACCCAGGGCGCTGGTGGCATAGGCACTGGAAGTAATCTCTTGGTCTGTGAGTTGTGAAGATTGTGGGGTAAGCATAGTACTGGGCCAGAATGCACTGTTCCCCAGGGCACAGTCCCTCAGGGCTTCCCTTGGCTAGAAGAGGGAGTTCCTGGACCTCTTACACTTCCTGGGTGAGGCAACACCCCACGCTGCTTTGGCTTGTTCTCTGTAGGCTGCACCCACTTTCTAAGAAGCCCCAATGAGATGAGCCAGGTACTTCAGTTGGAAATACAGAAATCACCCACCTTCTAGGTTGATCTCCCTGGGAGCTGTAGACTGGAGCTGTTTATGCTGAGCCATTTTGCCAGCCACCCTCAGAAACAGTTTTAAGAAGGAAATAGTCAAAAGGATTAGATTCTCCAGGAAGTCAAATTAAATGATAAATAAGTTGTGTCCCCAAAGATTGGGGAAAACAGTTGTATCTTGAATTACATCCTCTGCCTTAAAGAGTGTTTTCATCTATCCTTCGTTAGAGTGCCAAACTCTGTTTCAGATGACTCCTAAGTTTGTACTTTGATAATATGTAACTCTTTTGACTCACACTGCAATGATCTGAACCTAAATGAACATGCAGACTTAATGATGACATTTTTATAAGCATCATATGTAATGACTAAGTATCAATTTAACAGCTATCTTTAAGTTCCAATATTACATAAGTGTATCTCATTTTAATTACCTATATACATTTTAAGTATACATTCTAAATTGAATTTTGTATCTAAAGCATGAATAATATAGTAGGATTAGATAAAATTAATATAAAAATCTTATGTTGACATAAACATACTTATATAAAAGACATTCAGGAAGTATTTTTAAATAATATTAAGATGTTTAAATCTAATACAATTCTTAAAAATGAATGTGCTTCTATAAACATGGGAAAGGTATAATGTTGATTTGTCTCTATTTATTTCAAAAGTATATCATAGTCTCAGTAAAGACACTTATTATTATTAATTTTTTTGCTTCAGAATTATTTGTCTAGTCATTTCACCTCAACTAGACTCTTAATTTCCATAGTAAGAGGATTCATGCCAGACTCATTTCTGAGTTTTTCACATCAATTTGCCTGTAGACCCAAGGTCCAAGATTAAAGTTATAGAGAAATACTTTCTCAATAAATCATATCAGCAAAGAAGATATGCTACTGCTTTAATTATAACAGCATGTACTTTCATATTTTTATTTTTTGGTTTATCTTGTTTAATTTTTTCATTGCATCATTGTTATTAGACTGATTGGAGTAGAATAATAGTAATATCAATTGAGGCTTTAAATTCTATGTGGGACTTTCACTTGTCTTTTACATGGTCACAAATTTACTCTCCACTTTGGCCATATTTGCAACTGTGCAATTCTGGTTGAAAATAAGAGAGAGTGGGTGGACAGAATTAGAAATATTATGTGAATTCATTTATATCTCTGGAAAATAAGTTTGGAGAACACTATCTGTTCTGTCTGGACCAGTGTGTTGATGATCCTCTCATTTATAAATGTTAGCATCTGCCCACTGTGCACTCTTCTGTGTGCTGTTACCAGCAGTGTGCTCAGAAATACAATCAGCCCATTTAAGACAAGCCTGTCATAGGAAGAGTTTTTAAAAGACCTGTTTCTCAAAGGCTAATGATTTTAAACCAAAACACCCATATCCATTATTTATAAGAAAGATTGTATGTATACAATTGACGACCTCAAAATGCCTTAATCTTTCTTAATTTCATTCTATACATGTTACTCTTCACAGTGAATTATTTTAATCTGGTTGTGTTTTGCACATGTACCCCAGAACCTAAAGTGCAATAAAATATATGTGTGCGTGTGTACATATATATATATCACTGGCAACAACAATGTCCTGATATTTGAATCACCAATACAGTATGCCTGTATCTATACTTGTGCCTGTCTCATATATGTATATGAACATACCACCTTAAAGTATTTAAAAGTGGAAATATAAAGAAAAATGACAATGAAATAAAATAAAATAATACAGATTATTTCATCCAAGATAGAACAAGCATTTTAATTAAAAAGAATCTTAATGTGTTACATGTAAAGTAAGATAATTGAAAAAAATAATGTGAATGGGAAAGAAGATATTAAAAATATTATAGTTCTTTAATTGAATACTATTTTTGGTAGTATAAAAGCATTTTAGTATGAGAGCCACACAATATATTGAGTCCTTCAGTTTGTGGCTTTGGTCAACTTTAAAATTTGAAAATCTAAACTAAATTGTTATTAGTTCAGATTAATATGATATATAATATTAACTAAATATTGAACTAAAATGTTATTACACTGTTCATATTATCAAGCAGCTAACTATTGTAACTAGGTAAGTATTCTTACATTAAAGAACGAAGTATTTGAACTCAGAATCTTCACTGTCTTCCAGTTTTACTGAGATCAGTATATCAATTCACTACATATAATTTGACATACTAAAATAATAAGTCATTAATATTTTGCAAATGTGTTTAAACTAGAAAATAAATGCTATTTTCTTAACTATCACCACTAAGAGCAATTCATAACTCACAAAGGATTTAACCCTATATTACTGGGAAAACATTCATAATGATTACATCTAAAAATAATCCATGCAAATATGTTTTTCCAGAATTAGAAAAGATAAAATGGTGAAAATTGAGAAGTCAGTTTGTTCGCTATGATAGTTCAAGAGGAAAATGTTTTCTTTGTAATAAAGTGTAAGCTGTATACAGGAAAGTTTTTTGTTTTTTTACTTTGTTCTCTGCAGTGTCCTCAGTACCAAGCACAGTACTTACATATATGAGTAATTAACAAAAAGTTTTAAATGAGTGAAACATGAATCTATTAATCTAGAAACAAACTTCTATTTATAAATCAACAAAACTGTGCTATGCAAAGAAAAATAACATGCAAACCTAGTCTAAATGGTAAACTCTTTTATATCATTCTGTGCAACTCTGGTCATTTTTTAGTCTATATAATACCCAAAGTCACATGGCATCATGTCGGTGTGTTGAAGTTCCCAGTGCTTCGCTCCACTTAATTCTTACTATATAAAGATCAAAATTTACATCAGCAAAAGTGCGTGTGGATCAGCATAAGGCTGTAAGAATAGTTACTTAAACTTTATGGTCTCCTAAGCATAGAATGATGTTGTAATCCAGATAAAAAATGGGATATTATTAAGAGAATAATAGTACTATGCATAGAATTTTATGTATGTATATATAATTTTCTATAAAAAATCTAAAATAGAAGATAGTTTGATGGTTCCCCACTGTTACTAGTTGAGCTAAATTTGAAATTATAGAACAAAGCAACTTAAAAAATAAACACTTTTTGTGAAGAATCAGAAATCTAGAAGATTGCAGCCAAGTTAAAATTCTTTAGGAGAAAATTTCAACTTGATCTTTCTCCAGCCTAAAAATTTGAGTTAGATTTTCTGGGTTTATTTGTAGATATCCCATCTGTTCAGTGTAGAGACGGGCTGGAAGAATATATTTATGGATGGCCACTAACTCCAATCTGATGAGTCACTAAAGCAAGAAAGTACTGGGATCATGACTGAATTCAGCAGGACATGTGAATATACTGTATATAAAATAGAGTTCAAGATTTCGCTTTGGCCAGGCGCGGTGGCTCAAGCATGTAATCCCAGCACTTTGGGAGGCCGAGGCGGGTGGATCGCGAGGTCAAGAGATCGAGACCATCCTGGTCAACATGGTGAAACCCCGTCTCTACTAAAAATACTAAAAATTAGCTGGGCATGGTGGCGTGTGCCTGTAATCCCAGCTACTCAGGAGGCAGGAGAATTGCCTGAACCCAGGAGACGGAGGTTGCGGTGAGCCGAGATCGCGCCATTGCACTCCAGCCTGGGTAACGAGAGTGAAACTCCGCCTCAAAAAAAAAAAAAAAAGATTTCGCTTTGAAGAATCTGGGTCAGACCCCAAGTTTTTAAGTTTTAGTCAAATTGGGTGTATTTTTTTCCCCTCAAACTAAGTTAATATTTAGTGTAATTGAAAATATATGAGTTAAAAAAAAGTATCCAAGCATTTAAAAACGATGGAACATATTTATTTATATGATATTAATTTTTAAAGCTTTTGACATACAATATTAGAGAAAAATTGTAGAAGAAAGTCTTTTTTGTCAGAAAATATTTTTGTCAGTTTTAGGATACATTAAAGCATGACCTTACACAATGTAACTGCAAGATGTTTGGGCGTTAGGTTTGCTAAAACAAGGAGTCATTATTTTAAATACTTTCCATACATGAGCTGTATTCTGGTGGGCAAATTTTGCCGAACCTCAGAGAGGTTCTAGGCAATTTTACTTTTCATGATAGACCAACACTGCTTTCCTGATTCGGCTTGAATTATATCACTGGAATATTCGAAGTGGTTGATCATCTTTTATTGGAGTTTGTTGTTAGGCAAAATATACAATGTGTGGTACTTCCTTGTTCTCTTAGTTTTATAAGAAAGAATTATGTGTTTTTTTTTTCAATTATCCTAGAAAAAAAATTATCCTAAATGAAAATGCAAATAGTCTGCATGACTTATTAAGGAACCAAGTAACAACCCAAATTCACAGAAACAAGATATATGTTTCAATTATCTTTTTTTATTTTCATTTTTACTCTGACTCTTCCAGCTCAAATTTCATCTCTTGCATTTTTCTTTTCAGGTCCTTGCATGTTTTCTTAAAGAGTTCTTAGATTAGATAGGTCACAACATCAGTAATTTCTTAGATTCTCAAGGAATCTGTTTATAATTTTATCTGCTTTACAATATAATTTTTCTGTTATGGAGTCTTCAACTGGTTTTTAAGTTTTCTCATTTTTCTTGTAGCATTGTTTTTGCTTTGACTTTGGTTAAAAGCAGATTTCCTTTTGAATATTGCTCATTGTTTAGTGACTATTTCTTTTCCCAGTCCCAGCAATTTTTGAAGAACAATGTGGGTATATGAGCTAGTGGCTCTTCCATGTGGCAAACCAAGATCCTGAGTTGTATTAGAAATGCCATGAAGCTACTTCTTACTTGGCCCCAACTTCTCTGCTACCCTTTGATAAATGACTCTAGGATCTAGGGCACACCTGCCCACATACCTAAATCTTGTCTTTCTAGACAAGGGGCACTGGTTTGGCCCTGAAGAGTGTACATTGCCCAAGAGATGCACTAGAATGGGTTCACTCTTTACTTCTTCCCTGCACCGTCTTCTACTGCTCTGGATAATCTGATTTCCTAGATTGTAGTTGAGGATTTTGGCTGATTTTGGGTTTTAGCAAAGATGGAGTTTTATTTCCTGCATTGGTATTGTTGGTTACTTTCAGAAAAAAGATCCAGGCCGAGACAGTCTTACCTCCGCATCTTTAATCTGAGATTCCACATTACACTTAAATAGGGTCAGTGCCCTTTGAAATTCTGATGAGCTGTGTCTGCTACATGCATGGATAGATGTTTAATCTGCTATGGAAAAATGATATTTTTCTGTTTGTTGTAAAGAGCCGCAACACGTAATTTCTTTTCTCACTGCCATATACCTTACTTAGGAGTAAAATGTTGGCTGAGTGCAGTGGCTCAAACCTGTAACCCCAATAATTTAGGAGGCTGAGGCAGATGGATTGCCTGAGCCCAGAAGTTTCAGATGAGCCTGAGTAACATAGTGAGATTCCATCTCTATTATATATATATATATATATATATATATATATATATATATATATATATATTTTAAAGAGTGAAATGTGAAGGTAGAATGAAGTTATGAAAATATGATGCATGGAACTTCAAAATTTATTTATATTTGATTATGAATTTAAGGTATTAAATATTCACATGCCTTCAAAAAAGTAACTTGCCTTTTTAGGATCCTAATTTAGAGAAAATGAAAAACTTTTTAGCTTTTTCTGCCTATGTTTCTCCACTTATCAGTCTAACCTCTAGCCCTCTGAATGGGCTCTGTCCTACTCAAATATTTTGATAGAAAGAAATATATTAATTTAGGAAATCATGCACACCCAAATCCAGGAACTGCATAAAAAACAAGTTAAAGTTAAAGAACTTTTCTCTGTAACTATCTTGCTGGCTGTCAGGCTTACCTGGGGTATAGGAAATAATTAAATCTGTGTTTTTAAAGCTGCTGGTTTTGATACTTGCTATGTTATGAGAAGTGTGAGAATTTAAGAATAAATAAAGATGCTAATAATTTACACTATTGTTATAAAAAGTGAAAACTTGGCAATAGTTGATATATGCTTCCATTGCAATTAACTTTTATACTATAAATTTATTTTACCTTAATCATAGCTATAATTGTTATTTGTGCAAATGTTCAAATATTATTATAGATAATATGGAAAAATTCATTTATAATTTGTATAACATAGATCAATGTAAGGATTTCTGTAAAGTATATATCCTTTAAAGCAAAAGATTTTATCAATATCAAGTTTTATTTGCTCTTTTGGAAGACTGGAAATAAGCAAGAAACTGAGTCATATCATTCAGAGATCGTTTACATCCCTAGCTGAAGGAATAGATATGGGCTTAAATATGGTCTTTCCAAGCTGGGATTATAGTCTTTCTCACTTGGAAAATTAGTTCATTGATCTGGGTGGGTGGTGGCATGGGGGGCTATTGCATGGCTGCTGAAGGCCAACATTCCCTCTGAGCGGATTTATCATTTGAACAACCTATGTACTTAGACTCCCACTCACTCTCTTGAAGGAGAATGCTGCTATCTAAGGATTTAGCCAGGTTTAAAATATATTTATAGCCTTATCTCAAGCTGACTATAAGAGAGCCCATCAAAGTTAACTTCCAAGGCATTCTGATAGTTGTACCTTGATTCTGGATCTTGATTTTTCAACACTCTGTTTTCCTTTTTATGTGAAAAAATCAGAGAAATACTCAGTATTCAGAAAGAAAAAAATGTACAGGAAAATGCCAGCCTGGACAATGATAGGTAAATGCCAGGAACTCTGCAGACTGCTACCAGGATGATAGAATGTGGCTTCAGAATTCAGTTGGTAGAGGCTTTCTATTAAAAGGTCTTAATAGAACCTTCATGCATTACCAATGCCCATTTCCCAATGCCTCTTCAAAAGAGGAATTAATGTTTACAGATCAGAAGGACACGCAATACTGACTAGATGAACTTACTGTGACTGTCCTCCCTTTGTATATCATTTACATACTGTAAAACTTGCAGGAATATAGCTCCTTAGTGTATATGCAGCAATTTACATCATTTTCTTTTTTCACTCATAATACAGTATTACAAAGAAACAAAGAAACGAACAACAAACTTCCATTCCTGAATTTAGCTGGATTTACTTTGCTTCCCTTTTGTGCTTCTCATTTCACCATTACATCCTTTTCCAAATACTACAAATTCAGATCAGATGTTACAGCATGTGATACTATAATCCATTTATTTGGTAAACTATGTTGTTAGTAAAAATAAATTGTTGTAGCAAAGTCAGATGAGATACTAGAAAGCACATTGGTTTAAGTAGGAGTTGGGATCCTGAGTTCAGAGTGCTAGAGCAGTTATTTATTTAGTGGTTTAGTTTATACAAATTGCTTTACCTCTCCATGCCTCATATGCTGATATGCAAAGTGGATATGATCTTTCAACTAAATTGAAGTGTTGTTTTGGAGATTATTTCATGTGTCAGTTTTCATTTATTTATTTTTCTTCTGCCTCATTTCAGAATCTTTTTGAAGTAGCTTACAGACACATAAAAACAGATAATTAAAACAAAATGAAGTCAAGACAAACACTAAACTAATAGTGAAACCAAATTGCCTTTCAATTCCAAGTTAATACAAAAACACAAAAAGTAAAACTAAAGTGGTTACAATATCTGAGAGAAACACATTTGTGCTCTCTCCTTCTCTCTCTCCCTCTCTCACTCTCTGTCTCTGTCCCTCTCTCTCTCTTTCACATGTACACACACACACACACACACACACACACACACACACACACACACACATACATTCCCACATACACATATATGACCTTCCTATAACAAATCATTAAAGTTGTCTAAATTAGAAATGTGATCCTCATTGTGGGCTGCTATAGAAATGCAGGTATCTTTTCTGTCATTTTCTGTTAGTAATTGCAGCACCATCTAGCTTCTCACAAAATCAGGTAAAATTGTGTTCCTGTCATTCTTCTGCTCCAGTGTTGTAGCATATTTTTGTCAAAATGTATGTAAAACTATGAATTTCAAAATACACAGCTTCTTATATGGTGACTAGATGATGTAGTGTCAAAAGACAGCCCTTATGCCAAAAGGCCAATTTTATTATTTCTCTGTGGACAATACTTACTTTTCTGGGAAGGTTTGCTCATCATTCCTCAGGTATCCAGAAATAAGACTTTTTGATGAAAGAACTTTACATAGATGCCACCTTATAAGAATAAAGTTCCAACCTCCCATTGGTCATGTGGACTTTCTCCATTCCTAGCCTTACACTTCTGCTTCTCATTGGCCATTAGAAAAGCAAATGAAGGAGGGAGGTGGAGCAAGATAGCCAAGCAAAATCCTCCAGTTATCATCCTCCTTGCAGAAACACCAAATGTGAAACCTATTTACACACACACACAAAAAGCCCTTCATAAGAACCAAAAATCAGGTGAGCAATTATAATACCCGGTTTTAAGTTCATATTACTAAAAAAGGCACTGAAGAGAGTAGGAAAGACAGTCTTGAGTTGCCAATGCCAACCCTCCCCTGGCTTATGGCAGCAACCATGGGGCACGGAAAAAAGTCTGTATGCGTAGGGGAGGGAGAGCACAATGATTGTGGAACTTTGCCTTAGAACTTAGGGCTTTCCTGTGATAGTGGAAAGTGACACCAGACAGAAATTGGCAGGTGCCCGTAGAAACAGTACTTAGAATAGCCCTACCCAGAGGGGAATCGCTGCCTATCCCAGGGGTTGGAACCTGAGTCCTGGCAAAACTCACTGCTTCAGGCTAGTACTCTGGGATTCTAAATAAAATGGAAGGGCAGTCTAGGCCACAAAGACTGCAGCTTCTAGGCAAGTCCTAGAGCTGTTCCAGGCTCAGAGCCAGTGTACTTGGGGGACATGCAAACTAGTAAGACACCAAGCTGGGTTGGTCAAAAATGTTGCATCTCTGAAAGAGACTCATTTCTTTTTTCTGCTTAAGGATAGTTAAGAGTAAAAAGGACTTTCCCTTGCAACTTGGATACTACTTCAGGCCGCAGTGGGGCAGTGGGGTAAGGCACTGGGAACTGCAACTTCTGCCTCTTGGGCCTGGGCTCAAGTGTTCCTTCCACCTCAACCATCTAAGTAGCTGGGACTGTCTGCTCAGAGGGCCTGTACTGGTGGTGGCCATGGGGAGAGACTCCTCTGCTTTTGTGAAAATGAACTAATAGAGTAAATTATCAGTAGAGTGGCAGCACTGTTGAAAAGATACTCCAAAACGTGGAATTGACTTTGGGTAACGGGCAGAGGTTGGAACAGTTTGAAGGGCTCAGAAGACAAGAAAATGTGGGAAACTTTCGAACTTCCTAGACTTGTTGAATGACTTTACCTAAAATGCTGATAGCAATTAATAAGGTCCAGGTTGAGGTGGTCTCAGATGGAGCTGAGCTTGTTGGGAACTGTAGTAAAGGTGACTCTTGCTATGTTTTAGCAAAGAGCCTGGCAGCATTTTGCCCCTGCCCTAGATATTTGTGGAACTTTGAACTTGAGAGAGATGATTTAGCGTATCTGGTGGAAGAAACTTCTAAGTGGCAAAGCATTCAAGATGTGACTTGGGTGCTGTTAAAGGGATTGAGTTGTATAAGGGAAGCAGAGCATAAACGTTTGGAAAATTTGCCCCCTGAATATGTGATAAAAAAGAAAAACCTGTTTTCTGGGGATAAATTCAATCTGGCTGCAGAAATTCTCATAAATAGCAAGGAGCCTAATGTTAATCCCCAAGACCATGAGGAAAATGTCTCCAGGTCATGTCAGAGATCTTCATGGCAACCCCTTGCATCACGGGTCCAGAGGCCCAGGAGGGAAAAGTGATTTCAGGGGCCAGGCCCAGTGTCCTTGTGCTGTATGCAGCCCAGCGACTTGGGCTCCAATGTGTTCCAGCAACTCCAGCTGTAGCTGTGTCCCAGCTGCTCCAGTTACAGCTGAAAGGGGCCAACATTCCACTTGGGCTGTGGCTTCAGAAGGTAGAAGCCCAAACCCTTGGCAGCTTCCATGTGTTGTTCAGCCTTCCATGTGTTCTGTTCAGGTGCAGAATTCAAGAATTGAGATTGGGGAACCACTGCCTAGATTTCAGAAGTTGTATGGAATGTGTGGATGCCCAGGCAAAATTTGCTGCAGGGGCAGGGCTGTTATGCAGAGCCTCTGCTAGGGTAGTGTGGAAAGGAAATGTGGGGTCAGAGCCCACACATTTCCTTTCCATACTACCCTAGCAGTGTCCTTCAGTAATCATTCCCAGTGAAAGTACTTCATAATATATTTTTATTAATACATTTTTTAAAAAAACCTATGTCTGCTTGGAGGGTTTGCAGTGAAGTCATGGAATATTATGCAGCCATAAAAAAACGATGAGTTCACGTCCTTTGTAGGGACATGGATGAACCTGGAAACCATCATTCTCAGCAAACTGACACAAGAGGAGAAAATCAAACACTGCATATTCTCATTCATAGGCGGATGTTGAACAATGAGAACACATGGACACAGGAAGGGGAGCACTACACACAGGGGTCCGTTGGGGGGAAATGGGGGAGGGACGGGGGGGTGGGGAGGTGGGAAGAGATAGCATGGGGAGAAATGACAGATACAGGTGAGGGGACGGAAGGCAGAAAACCACACTGCCATGTGTGTACCTATGCAACAATCTTGCATGTTCTTCACATGTACCCCAAAACCTAAAATACAATTTAAAAAACAAACAAAAGAAAAAAAAATAGAATGACCATAATGTAGACTAGCATCTAAGTGACACATGTAAGTTAAATTCAGATTTACAATTTTTAAAAAATCATTGAAAGTTTAATCTCTTCCTTAGGAGAGGACATATCAAGGGAATAATAAACTGCATATACATAAGTGTTAAGCACTGAAACTATCTAAATCAAATGTGCCAAGTTCAATTAGTATTCCACTACTGAAAATGGGTTTATTACCTTTTTAACACACTTGCTTCCAATTTTTAAAGAAATATATTTTATTGGTTTTGTATTCTTAAAGAATACAAATAATACTGAAAATTAAGATGAAATTCAAATTCTATCACTCTCAAACTATCATTTTTTACAATAGCTGGACACTATCTCACCCAAGGCCACAATTCACCTCTCTATGCAAATATATAAATAGAACTTCCATCTGTATCTTCTGACTTCTTTAATGGAAGTTTGGATGTATAGATGGATGGAAATAATTTATAATAGGAGAACCATAGTATCGAAGTTGTTTTTAATCAGATGTGTCAACTTTAGTTTCACTTCAATTTCATAGAAGAAAATAAATGAATAAGGTTAAGGAAAAAGTGATAAGAGAATATAAAAATATTTTACAATAGAACGATTTTTTAAATCACCTTTTTCAATTTTAACTCTACTGGATACTGTTTAAAATATGTGTGATAATTTACACATACTTAAAATATGTGTAATAGTGGTAAATATTACCACTTTTTAAAATATATATTTTTAATATATTTTATTGCATTTTAGGTTTAGGGTACATGTGAAGAACATGCAAGATTGTTGCATAGGTACACACATGGCAATGTGGTTTGCTGTCTTCCCATCACCTATATCTGGCATTTCTTCCCATGTTGTCCCTCCCCAACTCCCCACTCCCTGCTGTTCCTCCCCTAGTTCCCTCCAACAGACCCCAGTGTGTGATGCTCCCCTCCCTGTGTCCATGTGTTCTCATTGTTCAACACCCATCTACGAGTGAGAACATGCCGTGTTTGAATTTCTGTTCTTGTGTCAGCTTGCTGAGAATGACGGTTTCCAGATTCATCCATGTCCCTACAAAGGACAGGAACTCATCATTTTTTATGGCTGCATAGTATGCCATGATGTATATGTGTCTCATTTTCCCTGTCCAGTCTATCATCTTTGGGCATTTGGGTTGGTTCTAAGTCTTTGCTACTGTAAACAGTGCTGCAATAAACATTCCTGTGTATGTGTCCTTATAATAGAACAATTTATAATCCTTTGGATATATACTCAGTAATGGGATTGCTGGGTCAAATGGAATTTCTATTTCTAGATCCTTGAGAAATCACCACACTGTCTTCCACAATGACTGAACTAATTTACACTCCCACCAACAGTGTAAAAGTGTTCCTATTTCTCCAAAACCTCTCCAGCATCTGTTGTCTCCAGATTTTTTAATGATTGCCATTCTAACTGGTGTGAGATGGTATCTCAATGTTGTTTTGATTTGCATTTCTCTAATGACCAGTGATGATGAGCATTTTTCCATGATTGTTGGCCTCATGTATGTTTTCTTTTGTAAAGTGTCTGTTCATATCCTTCATCCACTTTTGAATGGGCTTGTAAATCTGTTTTAGTTCTTTGTAGTTTCTAGATATTTGCTCTTTGTCAGATGGGTAGATTGCAAAAATTTTTTCCTATTCTGTTGGTTGCTGATTCACTTTAATGATTGTTTCTTTTGCTGTGCAGAAGCTCTGGAATTTCATTAGGTCCCATTTGTCTATTTTGGCTTTTGTTGCCAATGCTTTTGGTGTTTTAGTCATGATGTCCTTGCCTATGCCTATGTCCTGAATGGTTTTGCCTAGATTTTCTTCCAGGATTTTTATGGTGTTAGGTCTTATGTTTAAGTCTTTAATCTATTTGGAGTTAATTTTAGTATAAGGTGTCAGGAAGGGGTCCAGTTTCTGCTTTCTGCACATGGCTAGCCAGTTTTCCCAACACCATTTATTAAACAGGGAATCATTTCACCATTGCTTGTTTTTGTGAGGTTTGTCAAAGATCAGATGGCTGTGGATGTGTGGCATTGCCTCCAAGGCCTCTGTTCTGTTCCATTGGTCTATATCTCTGTTTTGGTACCAGTACCATGCTGTTTTGATTACTGTAGCCTTGTAGTATAGTTTGAAGTCAGGTAGTGTGATGCCTCCAGCTTTGTTCTTTTTGCTTAGAATTGAATTGGCTATGCATGCTCTCTTTTGGTTTATTACCACTCTTACATCTCCTTATTTTAATAAGGTATATTGTTATTTATATTGTCGATGTTTAAAACATTCACATTTTGTTCTGTAACCTCAGGTCCCATTGTTTTTTTATTAATAGTTGTATATATAACTGGATTCAGTGTGCCTCACCATTTCATTTTATGACAGATTCTCGATTTCTCTTTTTTTTTTCATTTGTCTTTTACTTGGATGTATTTCATTGTCATGCTTTTTCACTTTTTCCTCAAGAAAGGCACCTGAATATATTTATCTTAATTCATACTTTTTGAGAGCACCTACCTATTGTCTTTATTACTAAATAACATCTTGAATGGATGTAGAATTCTTGGGTTACTCTTTTGTTACTTTAGAGTATGCAGATACTTTTTGTCACCTCTTCCATTGTATATTGGAAATGACTGTAGCTAGCCTCACGTTTTTTCTCTTGTTAAGTGACACTTTGTGGGAGGGGTGTGGGGATCTGAATGGTGAATAGGTTGAGTAGGGCTATGTCTTTTTGTTGACTATATCAAATTTACTTGAAATTGTATACTTTTAATGTTTAGATTATTTATTTGGGGAAATAATATTACAGATTCAACATATATCTTCTCCTACATTTGTTAAGTCTCTACTTCACAGACATGAATTAGTGTTATGCTGTTTTACCTTTGCCTCACTTCCACATCTACTTGTTTTTCTGTAATCATTTTAATCCTCTTCATTTAAAACAAAACAGCATTCCTTATGTAAACCTCAGCATTTTAAGCAATGTCACTCATTTGATTTCTAGTTAAGTCAATTTTGTTTTCATTGTTTCTAAATTATATATTGTTATATAATGGTGGAATTTTGATCATCAACTTGTCTATCTTTTGATCATCAACTTGTCTATAAGTCTGATAGACATTTTAATCACATATACTTCTTTCTCATATTTGGGCTCATTTTTGCAGAATTTACATTCTCAATATGTTATTGCATAACATGAAATAATTGTGAGTAATTCTATTCTGTTCCATCGGTTACTTTTCTTACATTTTTGGACTGTTGGTTTTGCTTCCTTTTTTTGATCATTTTGAGAGTTCTATAAAGTTCTATCTGCTCTGATAAAATATGGGTAACATGTTTAGTCTCTTTCCACTACACCTGATACCAGTTAATTTTTCTTTCAAAGCTGCTGTTTGAGCTGCATGCATATTTTGTTTTCCTTCTGTTCTCTCTTGCATTTTTCTCTCTTTCTCTCCCTTTTCTTACCGCTCTGGCTGTCTTACTTTCTAGTTTTTGAGTACTATAACATCATCTTTCTTTTTCTGGATGCTGTTGGTATTTTTTCTGTTTTTACCTGACAATTTTTTCCTCATTTTCCTAGGTATCAGTGAGGAAAATTCTAATAATATGAAGATACTCTAACCATTTTAACCAAGAAATCACTATGTAATCTTTACAATTCTGCATATACATTATCAAATTATTATTCAAACATCACATGTAATTTTTAATGATTATTACATTATTGAAATAATCATGCTGTATAAAGTGTGGCATTTAGGGATAGAGAAAGACTTGTTAAATGATACAAAATTACCCTGATCTGATCACTAAACACTGTAAATATTGAAACATCATTATGTACTTCAAGAATATGTAAAAGTATTGTTTGTGAAATTTTAAAGAATCCTACAGTTTTTAAATTTATCATTTTAAATTTAATCTTTCTATCATTAGTGATAGAAAGTTTATCACATTATAATAGGATAGTCTTTAAATATATTCCTGAACTAACTACTTTTTGTGTGATTATTTCAAGTAGGTGAAATGACTTTTGGAAAGTTTCACCACAATAAATAAAAGCTGTGTTAAAGATATGGATTTCACAGAGAGGATGATATTTCTGATATTCTTGACCAATTCATGAAATCATAAGGAATTTATTTGCATTGTGCAATAAGCCAAGTTTTCTCTTACTACATGGGAAAGACACAAAAAATACTTGCTTAAAATCTATTTATAATTATTAATTTCAACTTTGTTTGCTATAACCTATTTTAGTAGGTTTTTAAGTCCTCGTACTTTATTTCAGTTGATACTTTGCTTCCTCCCAAGTACATTAACAATTTATATTTCCTCTTTCTTTCTGCAAGTTAAATATTAGAAATTATTTGTCAAACACAACATACTTACAAATGTGTTTTAATCATGACTCTCCAAATTTATCTATTTATTTTAATGTATCCTTGAATGCTATATAAAAAAACATTTCTACTTCGTGTCTTTTATTCTTAATTAGTAAGGGCTCCACAGATGAAAGCATTTTGTTAATTGGGCTCAGAAGTGTTTAAATAGCTGAATTATCATATACTGAATACATTTAGTTAACATAGAAAAATTGAAAATATATGGTAATAGATCTCCAACAAAAATGCTCAAATTCATTTATATAATTAGTACACTACTATTATCATACACATAATAACTTTTGTGTCTTTAAAGACTATAGAGAAACACTTTAGCTATTGCTGAAAAGCTCATACAGGCCAACTGAAGTTGTTTCATTCGGAGGTAAATAAATGTATTTTAGCTTCATTAAACATCTTGATATTTTAAAAAAGCTCCACCATTTGTGCCAACACTATCAGTGACATCTTTTTAATATGATCCTTCTAGGAGTAAGAAAAAAGCCGCATAAGCATATTCTACCTTTTTTGTAAGCTCTCAATATTTTTTTCTTTTAAAAAAATGTAGTCTTCAGTGTTGCACACTATAACAATGCAGGCTGTCAAAGACTAGATAACTAATTTAGCTGGAAATGAATTACTGCTGTCCTCATCTTACATTAATTTTGTTAGAATTTTGTTTTAAGTAGAAAATATTGGCTCTGGGTATGGAATAATGAGTTACTTCTTTAGACTCAATGGACTAAAATGCCAGAAATGGAAACAATGTAACTTTTGTGACTAGAATACTAAATGATGAGCCATATATACTACTCAGCAGCAAAGATTTCCTCAGTGCAGATTTGATCAATTTGACCAAGTTCAGCATTTAATTTCATACCTAAAATAACATATAGTTTACATCATATGTATTCTAGAGTCCAAATTTTGTTCCATGAAATTCTCATCCATTTGTATCTGTAATTTATTTTTACCCATGAGTAAAGCCTTAATCTTTTATGCAATTATGACAAGCCAAAGCAGAACAAATTGTAATATATCGTTGTGCAATAATATCTGGCAGAAATTGCCCACAGAAAATATAAAGAAAAATGCATTCAGAAAAAAGCAATTAACTTATGTTATAATTATTTCATAACCTGTATTGTTTCCAAAATATTTTAAAGCTTGATATTTAATAACCATAAGTTTGAAATAAATGAATGGTTCATTCATTTTTGTGGCAAAGCATTTAATAATGTTTTTCATCCTGTAGTGATTCTTATCTTTCTAGATACAAACAAGTTTTCATTACTGGAGAGAATATGAAATGTAAAATGTTACTACACAGAGAACAGAACATGTAGGAACTGAGAAAACTATTAAAATTTTAAATATCTCTTTATATTTTGATTAAAATATAACTGTATAGGATATTCTTTGTTATATACAGCTCTGTAAGGGGTGCAACAATATTTCTCTGCCCAATCTGGGAATATTTTCAGTATTCACTCATTTGAAATCTGCCTATTTGAAATATCTTTGTTTAGCAGTAACTGAACAAGTTATTCTAACTTCCTTGGACCTGCAAAACTATAAAACCTAAAAAGATGTGAGAATGACTGAAATTGCTTGTCAAATATATGGTTTACAATTTATTAGAAAGTTCACTTAAACATGAATAAGAGTAACAGAGATTACCAATATGATGATTTTAATGTTTACTTTCAATCTTTCAGTACAAAGGAAGCACTAAAATCGTTAACCATGCATGTGCAAAGGGAATTTTCTTTGACCCAGTCCTGTACAGATCTTTTATTAATCATCTTAATTCTTAATTCTGCACTGCCTGCTCATTTCTTGCTGTTGTAGTCATCTATATAAAGATGGCTACTACCTCCTATCTAGACACACTCTTAGGATTTCATTGTCATTGTTTTTGTCTTTTGTTGATCAAAGGCTCTATGTGCACAGGCTCCATCAACTGTCTCTCTAAAGCATTTGTCATTTTCTTCAGTTAGGTAATCTTTGCAGCTCTCTGGCTATGGCTGCTAATTTTCTAGATTAGTTTATCTATATTTAGCTAGAGCTCATCTTTATAGTTAAATAGGAAGAATAACATCAAGAGATCTATTATATAGCATGGTGACTGTAATTAATAATGATATATTGTATTCTTGAAAAACGCTATGAAGGTTGGATGTCGTGTCTCACCACAAAAATGATAACCGTGTTTGGTAATGTACTTGTTAATTAGCTAGATTTAACCCTTCTAGAATGTATATATAATTTCAAATATCGTGTAGTACATAATAAATGCATACAATTGTATAAACTTAAAAATTAACTTTTTTTGTAAAAACCTTGTCTTTTTTGGAGCTTTGCTAGTTGGTACAAACAGATGGCCAGCCTATAAAGAACTGCCTTCATCCTAGCAAGGGGTTTGGCCATAGAGGAAAGAAATGTCCTCCCCGTGCCAGGATTTTACAGATTTAGTGTTTGAACTTCTAGATTTCATCCATTGAATACCTTACTCTAAACTCATTCTCTGCACCTCTGAAGCTAGGGCACAGATTTCTCTCTGTTTTCCTTGCCTTGCCTTTCTGACCTGATACCTGACACTATAGTCTATCCATCTCAGACCCCAACTACAGACCTCAGAGTCTCTCCCAGCATTCCCTTTATCTCTCTGGGATGCTGGGCAAGGACATTCATGTAGATCCTGTGGGGTACTACTGCTGCTGCTTAATCCTGGTCCAGAAACTCCTGGCACCTGCTCCTACATGCAGCTTCTTACCTCTCCTTGTTTTTGCCTAAGGAGTCAGACCTAGACAGGGATTTTGTCATGAAGGAAATTGTATCCAAACTTACTTGAAAAGAGCTTGCTCCATGTGTAAGTCTTTTGCTGCATTTTGCATATTATATTGTCTCTTTATGAAAGTCAAGTATTCTGTTTTATTCTTTTATGCCTGTTTCTTAGTAGATATCAACTCTAAATAGTTTTTAATAACTACAATAATGATGATTGTTTACCAGTCTTTTTAAAGACAATAAGAACTCTGATTTTAAATACTTAAATACTTGAGAATAGCAAATACAGCCTAAATTTATAGTGTCTTCAGATAGTTTCCTGTCCACTGTCCTTATGAGAGTCTACCAGGACATGAGCCTTGTAATCCATAAAATCAATTTAAACACTTTAGGGGAAAAACTAATAGCATTAATTTAGTCATGTATTAACACAATTTCTAGTAATGCAATTTCTAAGTAAAAATATGTGTATTATTATATAATATCAGTGATTTATTAAAATATATATAACACTAAAATATATCCTTTGATATTATGAAATTTTTATACCTCACTTTGGGCAAATATTAAACAAAATCATTTTTGTAACAACATGTTAGATAAGTAAAAAACTTTACTCTGCAAAGAACAATAGAAAATCATTAAATTATAACTCATAGATTTAATCGTATTGCCCAGAATTAAGAATATACTGGATTAGTAACATTTCTAGTAGGGGCAGTGACTTACACCTGTAATACCAGCATTTCAGAAGACCAAGGCAGGAAGATTGCTTGAGTCCAGGAATTTGAGGCCAGCCTGGGCAACAATAGTGAGACCCCCTCCAGCCCCCCCACACACCCCAGATCTCTACAAAAAGTTTCTTAAAAAAATTAGCCAGTGATATGGTTTGGCACTGTACCCCCACACAAATCTCATCCTGTGGCCCCCATAATTCCCATGTGTTGTGGGAGGAACCCAGTGGGAGATGACTGAATCACGGGGGTGGGTCTTTCCCATGTTGTTCTGATAGTGAGTGGGTCTCACAAGATCTGGTATTTTAAAAAATGGGAGTTACTATTCACAAGCTCGCTGCCATCCACATAAGATGACACTTGTTCCTTCTTGCCTTCTACATGATTATGAGGCTTCCCCAGCCACGTGGAACTGTGATTTCTCCTTTAACACTCTTTCCTTTGTAAATTGCCCAGTCTTGAGTATGTCTTTATCAGCACTGTGAAAACGAAACGAATACAGTAAACTGCTGGTACAAGTAGAGTGGGGCATTGTTGAAAAGATACCTGAAAATGTGGAAGTGACTTTGCAACTAGGTAACAGGCATAGGTTGGAACAGTTGGGAGGTCTCAGAAGATGGGAAGACTTAGGAAAGTTTGAACTCCCTAGAGTCATCTTTGCAAAATAAAACACAACTTGAAGTAAACTCTATTATCCCTCGGTTTGTAGATATGAATTCGACTCTAGTAGAGGGGATAATCTGGCCTAAGTTTACAGCCGAACTTCACTACTTATCATCTGTTTAATTAAAATATCCTATGCCCTTGTCAATATACCACAGTCATGCAAATATTCAAATCTGTAGTATTTTATTTTCAAGGACCATAGCAAAATTAACTCCCTTCAGTTTCCAAATTGTAGGTTATTTCTTTTGGATGTAATCCTATCTTCAATGACGATGAGTCTAACATAATTATTAGAATTAAGTACTCTGGGAGACAAATGTTATCTGTTCAAACCCACATTATGCCATTTTCTATCTGTGCAACCATAGCATGTTACTCACCTCTCTGTGCTTCAGTGTCCTCATGCACTAGATAAAGTTGTGAGAATTAAATGGGGGTAATATATGCAAAATGTTTAGAACCGTGTCTGGCATGTTATAAGAACTAGATTAGTTTATGCTATTTTTAACCATTATTGTCATTATGATTACTATCTATCCTACTATTCTTGCCCACACATGCTTCCCTAGGAGCGAGTCAGAAATTATCCTGTCCTGGCTCCCAACTTCAGGGCTCTTATTTCAAACTTTCCAATTTACCCTGTGGAAACTGTTGTTACTAGGTTTGAAGAAGGAGAGGGATCCCCACCCCAATTCAGCAATGCTTTCTCCTTATGGGCAAAAAGACTCACTGTTACTCCTTCCAAAGGAAAGTCTTTACAAACTTCCTCCTCTCCACAATCTGACCATCTTTGATATCCTTGATGTATTCAAAAGTTATGACATCACATTAGTTTTAACCATTTCTTCATAAAATTTGTCTATGGAGGGATGTCTCTCACTCACATTGGTGTCTGCGATCTGTCTAACCTACACCATGGGTGTGCCAAAATAGGAAGTGTTTCATCCTAATGTTTCATGACACAAACAATAACGGTTCAGGAGGAAGTGCTTATGTACAGCAAGTGGTACAGACTCTTTACAAGCACACTCTTCAGCAATCTTCATAGTGATTCTGTGAAGAAGGTATTACATTTTACAGAGTTTAGGTCAGGGGGTCCAAGGCTCAAAGAGATTAACTTGCCAGAATTCTTACCAAGTATCAAAATGTGGCAATATCCTTAGCTAAGTTTGCTCAGTTTTATGTATTAAATGTCCTTTTGCTATTTTCTTCACTTTTACTTGTAGTTTAAAGGTTAAATATATATGAAAGACTGTTCATAAAACAATGATCCTTGCCTCCCTTTTCTTTCCACTAAGGCCATCACTTCTATTTCTTTTGCATAATTATTTTAGCATTTATCTTTTTTATATTACTTGTTTATATTGCTTCCTCTTGATTATTCATTTTAATAATGATTTCTTCAATTCCCACTACAAATGATCAGGATTTGTGTGTCTCTTCTTTCTCTTCCCCTTCCAATGGGCATCGACAGAATTGAGTTATAACTTTGGTGTAGATAAGTACTAAATATTTACATTACTAAGATTATGAAAATGCTATTTACAGCTATGATTATTTTTCTTTTATGTACTACTTTTTCTTTTCCCTGAAGTTAAAAATTAGTATGTTTTTCATTTCTCTAGTTTTGTGCATACTCACCAATATTTCAGTCCCAAAACGCTTGCCAATATATGTGTGTACAAATAAAGGAGTAGTTTCCTTTTCATTAATTTTAGCACTCTATTTGTCATCTATTTGGATTTTCAGGGATATTTTATTTTATCAAAAATTCAAATTTCTGAGTACAGATCAAAGAAATGGTCCAATATATTTAAGAAAAATACTTTTATGTTTTTAACTTTAACATTTAATAATAGAATGTCTTATTTTATATATTAAAAGTTAGTTGTTAGTAAAGTTACCATACATATGAAGTAATATAGTCCATAGTGTTTTTCAGTGTATAGTGACTACAATTAAGTTTAGGGTAGTTTACAATACTTTAGCAATTATAATAAGACAAATTATAATGTTATTTGTTATATATTTAATAAAAGAGATACATTTTATTAAAGTGATTCTGAATCATAATTGTTATATACAATAACATATGCAAATAATCTTTAAATTATATAAAATCAGTTTGCAAACTCACACATTCTGAAAAACTGTATGTCCAAGTACATAAAAGGCATTTGTTGATGAATACATTTAAAAAATATGCATATGGACACATTAAAATTAAACTCTCAGCTTTTAGACTACTTAGAGAATGGCTCTTTCGGATAGCTAAGTTTTCCAAATGGCTGATGATTATTGCCTGCAAGATCAGAAATTAGCCTTACTTAGGCACTCTCAATATCCATTACATTCAATCATGCCTTTCTTAAAAGGGCATACCCTTTTTAAAAGACACCTAATGAACTAGAATTAATATTCTTGGGATACTTGGATAAAATGGTAAATAAATGGCATATGCATTACACTAAATTCTTGCACTTATTCTAGATCTCCTTGCTATTGGAATTGTGTCTTTTTCCTAATTAGTTTTTTTTCAGGCTACCAAAGATCATTATAATACAATGTTTATTCCTCTATCAACTATTCTTTTTTATAATTGATTGCTTCTCTTCAATTGCAGGCTTTATACCATCTAATCAATATTATTTGATCAGGGAAAAAAACTAATATTTCAGATATGATGAACTCTTGTGTGAATAAATTTCACCAAGCTTAGTGGATGGATTTGTAATACTGACTGGACTGCCCAGAATATATTTTTACTTAACTTGTTTATATAGCTATATCTATGCATAGTTAAGTTATGGCACTTACAGTTGCCATATAAGTGATGTGTTAGCAACTGCTAGTTCTAATTGTCCCCTATATAGTCTCTCTTGCAATAAAAGAACTTTCCTTTTGAGCGGAGGTCACAGTGGCCAGGAAGTTGCAACAAGGTGACTAAGTTCTGGGTAATGAGATGGAGGAAAAGTGTGCCATTTTCAGACCATAGTCTTAAAGGAAGAAGTGTGGTTTGCCTGCTCCTTGCTATAGCCTGCTGTTTGGAGCTCAGACTTTCTTGGATAGAAAGATAATGAGAGCCACACTCTAGGGATGCTGGAACAGAAAGCTGACAACAGAGTCACTGAACTGAAGACAAAATAAATGACTGCTCTTTTGTTTAATTCCCTATTATTTGGGTTCCATGTTATGTCTCTGATAATTGATACTAATTAGTACCAGAAAATAGCTAATTGTGTGAAAACAGCATCTCCTCTGTTCAAGGTACTGGCCAATTCATTTGTTCTGGGATCTCCTGAATTTAAGTCCCTAATATATTAATCTTACCTGAAGTTCTGGGGCTTGAAACATTAGTGTTTTCTAAAGATAGTTGGTTGTCCCTAGGTTATTAATTTGTAAGACATTATAAATGTCACAAGTAGTATCTGAATAAGCCATTGATTACAGCACGGCCATTTTGCTCAGTCTTCTAGGCTTTACACTCCACCAGAAAGACTGTACCTATATTGTTTTAATTCTCATTGTTTTGATCTGTTGAAGAATTTGAAGGAAAGATGAAATTGCCTTCTTTCTATACTGAAGGCTAACTCTTGGTCTGCAAATTTATTTGCACCTCTGGTTCCAGCTTTCTCTTGTCCAGATGTATATTTTAAAAATATAATAAAATAAATACCAACACAAACCTGAGTCTTGGTTCACCCCTAGTTTACTGAGGAGTTTCAACAGCCTAGTGGGAAGTTTAAATATAAAATACCTCTGCTTTAAAAATATTTAGCTTATCCTCAGACCCTCTCCTAATCCCTATTAATATTTTGGATATAATATAAAATTTTTCTATGATTCTGATAATGAAAATTCCAGTTTAGATAAAAATTTAATCACAATCAATTTAAATTATATTTTTTTCTTTTTTCCCAAGCACAAACTTGACCATGGCTGAGGGATCTGAAGTTATAGGGAAAGGGAAAGATCTGTCTTTCGTGCCTCACCCCTTTTTTCAGGGTTACCTTCTCAGCAAGGAGAAGAAGAAATGCTTCTTCTCTCATGGAGTACATAGGTGAATGCCTTTGAGGGTCCTGTGGGATATTCCTGATTCTCAGTTACCTAGTGTGGAAGTTAAAGATCATACTGAAACATTACCCCTCAGCCATCTTCAGCCCTCATCACTGGTGGAACACTCCATGCTCTAACTGCAGGGATCTCTTTTTCTGGTGGGCAGCTCTTTTGGGTGGACTTTCAGCAGAATGATTCAAGTTCTCCATTCTCCTCAAAATTCCCATGGCCATGGAAACTCATTCATTTTTCTATACCAAATGCTGGGCATGTGTGTGGTTTAGTCCTGCACCCACTGTCTACCCTTCCTGCTGTCTCTCTGCAATTCCTATTTTGCTCAGAGGCCTAAGCCAAATCAGTTAATTTATTACTCAAGCAGATATCCAAGGAGGCAACAGATTGATAGTCTTCCTCCTCCTTTCCACCGTGGTCAGAAGAAATTGCCTCTTACAGTAACACAGAATTTTTCACATGACATATAATTCTTACTCTACTTCTGTGTTTCACACATATATTTGCTAGACAGAGATCAGAGGGGTTCTGTAATCTCTTGAGCCTTAGAGAGCAATGAGGGAGGGATCTGGTCCCACTTAGGGCCCCTCACTTTATAAGGTGTGTTACTTAAAACTTTTTCGTGTCAGAGTTTGGCACTAGTCCCACATAACAAGGTATATGGTTTGGCTGTGTCCCCACCGAAATGTCATGTCAAATTGTAATCCCCAATGGCCAGGGAGAGACATGGTAGGAGGTGATTGGATCATGGGGGCAGTTTTCCCCATCCTGTTCTCATGATGGTGAGTGAGTTCTCATGAGACATGATGGTTTAAAAGTGTGTGGCAGTTCCCTCTTGCTCTCTCTCTTTCTCCTGCTGCCATGTAAGACATGCCTTGCTTCCCCTTCACCTTCCATCATGATTGCAAGTTTCCTGAGGCCTCTCTAGCAATGCAAAATTGTAAGTCAGTTAAACCTCTTTTGTTTATAAGTTACCCAGTCTCAGTTAATGCTTTATAACAGTATGAAAATGGATTAATACAGAAAAATGGTTCCACCAGAGTGAGACACTGCTATAAAGATACCTGAAAATGTGAAAGCAACTTTGGAACTGGATAACAGGAAGAGGTTGGAACAGTTTGGAGGGCTCAGAAGAAGACAGGTAGATGAGTGAAAGTTTAGACTTTCCTAGAGACTTGTTGAATGGTTTTGACAGAAACGCTAATAGTGATTTGGACAATGAAGTCCAGACTGAAGTAGTCTCAGATGGAGATTAAGAACTTATTGAGAACTAGAGCAAAGGTCATTGAAGGAAAAATGGTTTTGTGGGCTAGGCCCAGGGTGCTGTTCTTCTGTGCAGTCTCAGGAAATGGCACCCTGCATCCCAGCTGCTCTAGCTTCAGTCATGGCTAAAAGGGGCAAGATACAGCTCAGGCTGTGACTTCAGCCCTAAGCCTTTCCTACTTCAATGTGGTGTTAGGCCTGCTGGTGCACAGAAGGCAAGAGTTTAGGAACCTCCACTTGGACTTCAGAGGATATATGGAAACACCTGGTTATCCAGGCAGATGTCTGCTTCAGGAGTAGAGCCCTCATTAATAACCTTTACTATGGCAGTATAGAGCAGAAATGTGGGGTTGGAACCCCCAAACAGAGTCCCACTGGGGCACCGCATAGTGGAGCTGTGTGAAGAGGACCACCTTCCTCCAGAGACCAGAATGGTAGGTCCACCCACAGCTTGTAGTGTTCTCCTGGGAAAACCACACTTAACACCAGCCCATGAAAGCAGCCAGGAAGGAAGCTGTACTCTGCGAAGCCACAGAGGCAGAGATGCCCAAGGCCTTGGGAGGCCAATTGTTGCATCAGCATGCTCTGTATGTGAACAAAAAGGAGATTATTTTGGAGCTTTATGATTTAATGACTGTTCTGTGCAGTTTCAGACTTGCATGGGGCCTGTAGACAATTGGCCAGTTTCTCCCTTTTGCAATAAGAACATTTACCCAATAACGTACCCATATCTTGGAAGTAACTTTCTTTTGATTTTACAAGCTCATAGGCCAAAAGGATTTGTCTTAGGTGAGACATTGGACTTTTGTTAATGCTAGAATAAATTAAGATGTAAGGGAATGTTGGGAAGGCATGATTGTGTTTTGAAATGTGAGAAGGACATGAGATTTGGGAGGCACCAGTGGTGAAATGATATGATTTGGCTCTGTGTCCCCACCCAAATCTCATGTTGAATTATAATCCCCGTATCTCAGGGGAGGGATGTACGGGAGGTGATTAAATCAAGGGAGAGGTTTCCCCCATGCAGTTCTGGTGAATGTGAGTTAGTTCTTATGAGATCATTTCTTTTTAAGTGTGTGACATCCCCTGGTGCTCTCTCTCTCTCCTGGTACCATGTAAGATGTGTCTTTCTTCCCATTCACCTTCCATCGTAATTGTAAGTTTCTGAGGCTTCCCCAGCCACGTAAAAGTTTGAGTCATTTAAACCTCTTTTCTTTATACATTACCCAGTCCCAGTTTTCTTTATAGCAATGTGAAAATAAACTAATGTGACATCTTGTTACCTTTAGGAAGATTTTTGTACTAGAGACCACAAATCATTTTATATACAAATATAGAATTTTTAAACCAAATCCACAAAAGTGGTTTAAGCAACTATACAGTAGTTTCAAAACACACATTTAAAGCCAACATTTATTTTTCTTTGCTCCCCAAATGCCTATTTTTGAGAGAATATAAAAGACTGCTATTTATAGGTTTTATTTTGGAAAAAAAATCTAGTTTTGGGAATTGTCTTAACCTTGATAACTATTATTATCTTTCTCTGAGATCCTTTGAATAAATATTATGATACACATTTGTGCAATATTTCTGTATAGACATATGCCAGATGTGGGATGACAAGCTGCCTTGTAATAAAAGAATACAAACTCCTGGAAGTGTTAGAACCAAAAAGTATTTAACATGCTGAATGTAATTCTGGAAATAGGACTTCCAGATAAGTGTGTGTCTGTGTGTGTATGTGTGTTGAACTTAATCTTACCATCCTATCCAACTTTAAAATTCTGTGCTTTGATTTTGTTGATGCACTCTCAAAGCAAAATGAATACTGTCCAGGAGATGCCAATGAAATTAATGAGCTTAACCTCGAAGATTTTATCCTTCTCAGCAGTCAACTGGAAGCTAAAATACATTAGAGAGAAATTAATTACAAGATGCTTGCATTTCAATTATTCTGCATTTATCATTGCAATGATTCCACGCATCTATCACTTTCTAAATATAGAAAAATAAAAACAAAGACCCTCAAGTTTATAATTCCTTAAGAAATGTAAATAGTCTCTTGTTGATACAGAGACTTTTTAGTGTATTTAAAATTTAAACTATGACTTTATAGCGATTTTCTAAGATAAGAAATTCAAGTAATATCTTTAGTTGTTTTGAGTAAGCCAAATGCATGGTTCAAATTTAGAGTGATAATTATATCTACAGAAGCTTAAATTTTCTAGACAGAAAAATCTAGGAGAGAAATCATGCAAGAACATCAAAGATCAGTTTAAGCATTTATGATGCAAATAATGAAAGCTGACAGCAAATTTTAGCAACCAATATTTGTATAGCCAAAATAGATCATTCAAATCATAAATTCAATGTACGAGCAAACATCTATTCCTAAAATAAAATTTAAAAAAGTATTTTTTCCAATTTATTTGTAGTTATGGACTCTCACATATGAAAAATTATGAAGTATTATTTTAAATTCCAGCTTTATGTGAGGCCTGCATACACACATAACTTTTGAATAAAAGGCAACATTCTTTACATTCTTTTTTTTTTTTTTTTTTTTTTGAGATAGAGTCTCGCTCTCTGTTGCCTGCGCTGTAGTGCAGTGGCTCAATCTCAGCTTACTGCAACCTCTGCCTCCCAGGTTCAAGCGATTCTCCTGCCTCAGCCTCCCCAGTAGCTTGGATTACAGGCACACGCCACCATGCCTAACTAATTTTTGCATTTTTAGTAGAGACAGGGTTTCATCATGTTGACTAGGCTGGTCTCAAACTCCTGACCTCAAGTAATACACCAGCCTCAGCCTCCCAAAGTGCTGGAATTACAGGCATGAGCCACCATGCCCAACGGGAAGGCAGCATTCTTACATTGTGGAGGGCAAACTCATCTTTCCTAATATATCTAGCCACACGAGTTTTGCTGTATGTCCTATGTCAGAAACCAGTAGCATTATTTCCCATGAAGACTGGCTGTTAGATATACTGCCACATGGATATTAGAGATGAGTAATAGGGCAATGATTCTGAAAGAATTCTTAGAACTCATCTGGTTGAGAAGTCATCAACTGGTGGGTCATGAGCAGCGTTCAATCACAGTTGTCATTGGCCTATTTAGTATTTAAGTCATTTGGAAATTTTACATAGAATTCTTTATTTTCAGCATGTCTTGAATAATCTAGAGGATCTTGGACATACATTGGCCTTGTCTAGCCATTAGTTGTTTTTCATCAAGTTTCCAAAGCACCTCTTATCCTTGCTATCTAATAGACAGTATGCTACATTTATTTACTACCTTTGTTGCATCCAAAGACATTTGAGCTTTTGACCCTTGAGTTAATCCATCTTTTGCAGGTGAAAACATTGAGTCCTATTGATCCCCTGAGTTATCCAGACAGTGAAGTGTAGGGTTAAAAGTGTGGTCTCTGGAGTCAGTCTGCATGGGTTCAAATCCCAGCTTAGCCACTTGCCAACTCTGTGATTCAGAACAAGTTATCAAATATTTCTGAGCTTTAGTTTCCTCATCTTTAATGTGAGGAGAAAAATAATACCTGCCTCATTGGGTTAAATCAGGCTAGACCAGTAAATATCTGTGATATTTACTGTGTTTAGAAGATGCCTGGCAAATTTTATATTCTGTCCAACTGCTATTGTTATTAAACTACTCTTTAGAAGTTGAGACTCGGAGTAGCCTGCTCAAAGGATAGGTCCTTTGGTGGCTTGATACTAATCTAGATTCTGCTTATAGAGCCCTATTCATTTAATTCTCCTTTTCTGTCTAAGTGTTTGAGTGAAAGTCCCTGCAACTTTGGCTTTTGTGAGCTTATCCTGCTCTTTGACAATCTGCTCTTGAATAAGAGAAAGGTACTAAGGCTGATGGAAAAGTCAGTCCCAGCGTGCAACAGATCAGAGACAAAAATGATTTTTTTAAATTGTTTTATTTTTGTGAACAACTTTGCTTCTTTAAGAATTTGTGCAGATAGAAAAATCATTTAATATTTCCACCTTCAGTTGTCTATTACAAGGAGGATGAAGATTTTATTTTTTTCTACTTATATTTGAAAAATACTTAATTAGCATTAACATTTTGAGAAGCTAGAAACAGATCACCGAGAGGAAACGGGTAAAGTGTGAAGACTTGCATTAATTCCCTTTCAAAATATTGTTTAACTTAGGTGAAATTAATGGTTTCTTTTACAATTGTGCTGATTGCATGGGGGAATAAATGTTCCTGTTTTCTGATTGTTCATATAATCAGTTTTGTACTCATTAAAAAAACTTCTTGTGAATATAAACAGGCATTTATAGTGTGTTTTCCTGGTTGATAAGCTTGTTTGTCACCAAGTTTATCATATGTGTTTCCAAATCTCCTTTTTCCATAATTTGTATTTTTTTTTTTCTTCTTTTTTTTTTTTATTGCATTTTAGGTTTTGGGGTACATGTGATGAACATGCAAGATTGTTGCATAGGTACACACATGGCAGTGTGCTTTGCTGCCTTCCGTCCCCTCACCTGTATCTGTCATTTCTCCCCATGCTATCTCTTCCCACCTCCCCACCCCCCGCCCCTCCCCCATTTCCCCCCAACAGACCCCAGTGTGTAGTGCTCCCCTCCCTGTGTCCATGTGTTCTCATTGTTCAACACCCGCCTATGAGCGAGAATATACGGTGTTTGATTTTCTGCTCTTGTGTCAGTTTGCTGAGAATGATGGTTTCCAGGTTCATCCATGTCCCTATAAAGGACGTGAACTCATCGTTTTTGATGGCTGCATAATATTCCATGGTGTATATGTACCACATTTTCCCTATCCAGTCTATCATCGTTGGGCATTTGGGTTGGTTCCAGGTCTTTGCTATTGTAAACAGTGCTGCAATGAACATTCGTGTGCACGTGTCCTTGTAGTAGAATGATTTATAATCCTTTGGATATATACCCAGTAATGGGATTGCTGGGTCAAATGGGATTTCTATTTTTAGGTCCTTGAGGAATCGCCACACTGTCTTCCACAGTGGTTGAATTAATTTACATTCCCACCAACAGTGTAAAAGTGTTCCTATTTCTCCACATCCTCTCCAGCATCTGTTGTTTCCCGATTTTTTAATGATCGCCATTCTAACTGGTGTGAGATGGTATCTCAATGTGGTTTTGATTTGCATTTCTCTGATGACCAGTGATGATGAGCATTTTTTCATATGTTTGTTGGCCTCCTGTATGTCTTCTTTTGTAAAGTATCTGTTCATATCCTTTGCCCATTTTTGAATGGGCTTGTTTGTTTTTTTCTTGTAGATCTGCTTTAGTTCTTTGTAAATTCTGGATATCAGCCCCTTGTCAGATGGGTAGACTGCAAAAATTTTTTCCCATTCTGTTGGTTGCCGATTCACTCTACTGACTGTTTCTTTTGCCGTGCAGAAGCTGTGGAGTTTGATTAGGTCCCATTTGTCTATTTTGGCTTTTGTTGCCATTGCTTTTGGCGTTTTGGTCATGAAGTCCTTGCCTACACCTATGTCCTGAATGGTTTTGCCTAGATTTTCTTCTAAGGTTTTTATGGTATTAGGTCTGATGTTTAAGTCTTTAATCCATCTGGAGTTAATTTTGGTGTAAGGTGTCAGGAAGGGGTCCTGTTTCTGCTTTCTGCACATGGCTAGCCAGTTTTCCCAACACCATTTATTAAACAGGGAGTCCTTTCCCCATTGCTTGTTTTTGTCAGGTTTGTCGAAGATCAGATGGTTGTGGGTATGTTGTATTTCCTGTGAGGCCTCTGTTCTGTTCCATTGGTCTATATCTCTGTTTTGGTACCAGTACCATGCTGTTTTGATTACTGTAGCCTTGTAGTATAGTTTGAAGTCCGGTAGTGTGATGCCTCCCGCTTTGTTCTTTTTGCTTAGAATTGACTTGGCTATGCGGGCTCTCTTTTGGTTCCATATGAAGTTTAAGGTGTTTTTTTCCAGTTCTGTGAAGAAGGTCATTGGTAGCTTGATGGGAATAGCATTGAATCTGTAAATTACTTTGGGCAGTATGGCCATTTTCACGATGTTGATTCTTCCTAACCATGAACATGGAATGTTTCTCCATCTGTTTGTATCCTCTCTTATTTCGTTGAGCAATGGCTTGTAGTTCTCCTTGAAGAGGTCCTTTACGTTCCTTGTTAGTTGTATTCCTAGGTACTTTATTCTCTTTGTAGCAATTGTGAATGGCAGTTCGTTCTTGATTTGGCTCTCTTGAAGTCTATTACTGGTGTATAGGAATGCTTGTGATTTTTGCACGTTGATTTTGTATCCTGAGACTTTGCTGAAGTTGTTTATCAGTTTCAGGAGATTTTGGGCTGAGATGATGGGGTCTTCCAGATATACAATCATGTCATCTGCAAATAGAGACAATTTGATTTCCTCCTTTCCAATTTGGATACCCTTTATTTCTTTTTCTTGCCTGATTGCTCTGGCTAGAACTTCCAGTACTATATTGAATAGGAGTGGTGAGAGAGGGCATCCTTGTCTAGTGCCAGATTTCAAAGGGAATGCTTCCAGTTTTTGCCCATTCAGTATGATATTGGCTGTTGGTTTGTCGTAAATAGCTTTTATTGTTTTGAGATACGTTCCGTCAATACCTAGTTTATTGAGGGTTTTTAGCATAAAGCGTTGTTGAATTTTGTCAAAAGCCTTCTCTGCATCAATCGAGATAATCATGTGGTTTTTGTCTTTGGTTCTGTTTATGTGGTGAATTACGTTTATGGACTTGCGTATGTTGAACCAGCCTTGCATCCCCGGGATGAATCCTACTTGATCATGGTGGATGAGCTTTTTGATATGCTGTTGCAATCGGTTTGCCAGTATTTTATTCAAGATTTTTGCATCTATGTTCATCATGGATATTGGCCTGAAATTTTCTTTTCTTGTTGAGTCTCTGCCGGGTTTTGGTATCAGGATGATGTTTGTCTCGTAAAATGATTTGGGAAGGATTCCCTCTTTTTGGATTGTCTGGAATAGTTTCAGAAGGAATGGTATCAGCTCCTCCTTGTATGTCTGGTAGAATTCAGCTGTGAACTCATCTGGACCTGGGCTTTTTTTGGGTGGTAGGCTCTTTATTGCTGCCTCGACTTCAGACCATGTTATTGGTCTATTCAGGGTTTCGGCTTCTTCCAGGTTTAGGCTTGGGAGGTTGCAGGTGTCCAGGAATTTATCCATTTCTTCCAGGTTTACTAGTTTATGTGCATAGAGTTGTTTGTAATAATCTCTGATGATGGTTTGGATTTCTGTGGAATCTGTGGTGATATCCCCTTTATCGTTTTTTATTGCATCAATTTGGTTATTCTCTCTTTTCTTTTTTATTAATCTGGCTAGTGGTCTGTCTATTTTGTTGATCTTTTCAAAAAACCAGCTCCTGGATTTATTGATTTTTTGAAGAGTTTTTTGTGTCTCTATTTCCTTCAGTTCTGCTCTGATCTTAGTTATTTCCTGTCTTCTGCTAGGTTTTGAGTTTTTTTGATCTTGCTCCTCTAGCTCTTTCAATTTTGATGATAGGGTGTCAATTTTAGATCTCTCCTTTCTTCTCATGTGGGCACTCATTGCTATATATTTTCCTCTAGAGACTGCTTTAAATGTGTCCCAGAGATTCTGGTATGTTGTGTCTTCGTTCTCATAATTTGTATTTTAAGTTAACTTCACTCCCTGCACACCAACTAAGAGGCTCTCTTTCTCTGAAAACATTCTTCCATATGAAATAAGTAATAAAGAATAAAGAGAGTTGTTCACTTGCATTCATCTATTTTCTGACAAAAAGGGCTTTAAAGTCATACATAATGAGAAATATTGAACATACATCATAATCATTAATATGTGGGACTTGATTATCCTCCAGTCAACTTAAATTTGCTTTATCACCCTAAAATCTACCTAAGGCAAGAAAGGGCATTTTTATGGAGTGAATAATATTTCACTGGAGTTACGTCTCTTCCTTCTTTGAATAGGTCTATTTCTTCATAAGTCATCATTGATACTTAAACTTTTGCTAGAATTTTGTACAATTTTTTCATTGATATGACTGTCTTATGGTTTTTGTGATTAAATAGTATAAATTAATTTTATCTTGCTATAAATTTCAAATACATAAAGTTTGTAAACAGCCACATGTGTAAGGCTTTGAGGTTTGGATAGCATTTGCAAGGTTAGAAAATGTACCATAATTCCAAATATTGTACAGGCAATACATACGGTATTTTCAACAGCCAATTACTCCTGTCAGATTGTAGAAAATGAGAGTTTTTTGAAGACAAGTCTTTGCCTGTCATAATTGGCATTTATTTACCTGCAGAAATGCTGTATAGTGACATAGCTACCTGTTACCATATTTATTTTATATAATGCAATAGCTAAATTTTTTATTAAGAAGAAAAATAGAAAATATGGGGAAAGTGAAGATAACAATTGTCCAAAAGACATTATTTGAAGAGGAAAAAAAAAACAACTAAAAGTGATTTTAAAACAGGAAATATATAAGAAGACAAATCTAGAAATAGAACATTCAGTTTGTTGAAGAGCTGACAGTAATTTTTAAAATGTTTCATTTTTCTTCAATTTCCTTAAGTAACAGTGTTATTAAAGTTTCCTGATTAGGGTTTGCCAGGGATGAATGTTTAGTATGCAGTATATACCAAAATGATTGGCCTTTGTGAAGGAGTTTATTAGTTCTGTGATTTATTTTACCTCATTTGAATTCAGTATGTAATTACTGAAATAACACATCCACAAAAACTGTAGTACAAGCTTGTTTTATGGTTTATGTGACTATCTTTGCCTTTTAATGTACCCCTATATAAGACTTCAAATAGACTGACTAGTGCTTAGCTGCTCTGAACAGGAAAGACACAGTAGTTCTGGGATCTTGTCAGTGGCCCATTTGGAGACACCTAGAAAATATCTAGATATCCATTAGAATTTTGACGTATTTTGTTGTTGTTGTTGTTGCTGCTGATAAAGCTCAAACGTTTTAGGGTCATTTAACAACGACAACAAACAAACAAAAAAATCCCAGATAAAGTGGAGAGGAGAGAGATGTATTGAATATCTGGGTGCTTAGATTCATTAACGCAAAGTGGCTACAATCTGATTCCTCTCCCAGTTCCACAAACCCAAAACCCACCTATGTTCCTCTCTGTAACTTAGCTCTTGCAACACATGAGGGTTTTTGGAAAATAGCATTGCTGAAAACCAAAATAACTGAGATAGCCATTTATGAATTAAGAGTTTGCAATTATTAAAATTGTGACAAATCCTTCAAGATGTCTTAAAATAGATGATATTCACATATAATAAACATGCTAGCACTGTATAATTCCAAGCCAGTCTCAGCAAAAAGAATGGATGATAGTCATTTCTAAACAGCAGGTGAACATATTCTGGTTTTAGGTTTGGCTACTTTCTGTAAGATTGCAGTTTGGATTATGGCCATATTTCATGTATTTTTTTTTCTCTGAAAACTAAAGAAAATCCCCTGGATCTAATGCCATTAATCCCTGGAAAAGAAATAAATGGGGCAACATTTAGTATAACAGATGTGATTTCTGTAAGTGCTAGTGATAGGAGTTAGTGCATTAGCAAAAAGAACTAAATAAGGAAAATTTTAAATGGTGAGTAAAGATTCTGCTTATCCTGAGGGAAATTTCATGATTAACCAGTGCCTTCAATTGTTATCTTCAGTGATATTAAAGTAATAATATGTATGATTCAACCTTAAATTATTGACTATGAGTTCCAACAATGAAAAGTATAGGCTGTCATTACAAGATCTAAGTTTCTTCACCAGTGTTAATAATACATTCACTCTTGGGATGAGAGAGTAAGAAGGAAAGTAAAATTATGATAATTTCATTTTACTAGGAATTTGTATTAAATATTTAAAATGCTTATATTACATATACCTAAAGGTAATGCTGTATGGCTGCATGGACATTTTATTTAAAAAAAAATAGCATTTATTCTTTTTTCTCACAAATTAGTTAACATAACTCAGAAAATCCTCAATATTAAATGAAAGCTTTAAATTTGTATTAGTTGTTAAATGGTATAATTATAATGATTGAACACTGAAGATTTCTGGATGCTAATATTCCACATATTACAGTATGTGCCAACTCTAAAATTTGACTTTTAGGAATTTTGTCCACACATATTTTTCATGTCATATGACATTATTGATAGTACTAGGATTTTCTAATATGATGGGATAATTTTACCTATGCTACCATTTATCAATGTGATTTTGGTAAGCATAAAATGTAAATTTTTCCATATTACTACTCTAATTATTTTCTTAAAACATGACCTTCTGGGAAGAAACATATTATGATCTCATAATTTATTATTATGTTTCCAGGTAACTCCTCAAGTATCTAGACTTGAGTTCTATACCTGTACGTTCTTCATAAGTATGAATTTTGAATTATGGGTTATAAATTATGAATTAAAGACTCAAATACACTTTGAAAAATTCTTTTCTCAAAGGGCACTTAATGTGGCTGACACCTGGCCTTTTACAAAGTTAATAATAAATAAAATTTTCATTGTTTCTTGAATTCGCTTTAAGTGAATCCATATGTCAAGTTTCAAATTTAGTAAAACTTGAAAATACTATATATGGCTTAATGGAAAACCATATGACTTTAAGAAGACTAAGGCAGGTCGGGCGCGGTGGCTCACGCCTGTCATCCCAGCACTTTGGGAGGCCGAGGCGGGTGGATCATGAGGTCAAGAGATCCAAACCATCCTGATCAACATGGTGAAATCCCGTCTCTACTAAAAATACAAAAAATTAGCTGGGCATGGTGGCGCGTGCTTGTAATCCCAGCTACTCAGGAGGCTGAGGCAGGAGAATTGCCTGAACCCAGGAGGCGGAGGTTGCAGTGAGCCAAGATCACGCCATTGCACTCCACAGCCTGGGTAACAAGAGCGAAACTCTGTCCCAAAAAAAAAAAAAGAAGAAGAAGACTAAGGCAAATGTTAATATTTCAGTAGCTAAAATGTATAGTGCTGGATACTGTCAGAATTTCATACATGAAATTTAAAGCCATTATTAATTATAAACATTGATGACTGTGTATCAAACTATTTGCTATTTTCATGGAATTTGCAACTAGATTGTTCAGTTAAGCAGTCTGTATACGAATGTCATTAAAATTTTTAAATCATGATTCACATAGTACAATTTTTGGTGTTTGGCTCTTCAAAAACCTGAATTTGAAGAGTCCTGAGCAAAATGTGATTTTGGCTGAAAATTACACTGTGTGGAGCAAAAATACAAGCTCAAAGCAAGCTTGGTCCCATGACACCTAATGTTGCACATGAAATCCTGGGTAGCAGGGCAAATGCTCTGGGTGCAGATAGCAGTGCCTCACTGATATCCCCTCAGCGCCTTAATGACAATCCACAACAAGCATCAGTGTGGGTGGCAATGAAGCATTTCTTTCCTTCTTTCCCTTCCTCCCTCCTTCCTTCCCTCCCTCCTTCCTTCCTTCCTTCCTCTTCTTCTCTCCTCTATCTTTCTATCTTTCTCTCTCTCCCTTTCCTCTCCTCTCCTCCCCTCCCCTCCCCTTCTCTCCTCTTCTGGTCTTTCCATTCCTTAATGATGTGGTCGTAAGATCACATCTAGCAACAAATGCACATGCCTAGTTAAAACTATAAGAAATAGTTTAAATTTAATTACTGGACTTTTTTATTTCTGATGTATAACTATATCATTTACTGAGATTTTATTTTGTTTCATTATGCTGATGCAGTATTACTAGAATAACAGCATTATTATTGCCATTTTAAGGCTAAGAAAATGAGAATGGTAACCAGGACTTGTAGATTCCAAAGTATTATAGCATTTTTAAATATCAGCTATGTTTATGATATTTTAATCACATCAACAAAAAATGATCTTATTTCAAGTAAATAATTTTGGTGTTAAGAAGTGAGAGTTTTCCTGAGAATATGTTATTAAAAGGAATTTTAATTTTTTAAAGACTTAAATAGAAAGAATGAGAAGAAGCAAGCCTATTAAATGTATACCATATTTGCCTCTATGATTATAAGTGCTGTTGTCATCCATTTACTCTATGTGTAAGATTAATTTGTTAGTGTTTTCAATTTAATGCTAAAGCACAAACTAGAATGAATCTTAGTGAAAGTTATTTTGAATAAAAATATTAATTTTCATATCTAAGACATTTTCCTTCATATATAATTCAGCAAACAACTATATAATCTCAATTTTAAATATAAATAATATAAACAATTATTCAGTCAATAAATATATATTAAGGATACTAACCAGACAGACATAGTCGCAGCTCTTAAAGAACGTTCTATCTAGTGATTACTATACACATATACGAGATGACTTACAGGTAAGAAGATGTCAGACAGAAATGTGAACTGCTGTCTTTTGAAGGACTCCCTAAGGGATCTGTGTCTTGGTGGGGTAGATGGAGCCTTCTTTCTAAGTCCTGAAACTGAATTATGTCCGTCAACAAAGAGATGACAAGGCTGTGATTAACAGACTCATTTAAACTAAACTCATAAGACCAAAACACAAAAGTCAAAGCAGTATTTTGTTGATTTCTGAAAGGTTACACTAGGTCATGTTTTCACAGAAAGTACCTGAGACTTCAAATTATTACTAGAAGGCTTTGGTGACTATATAGCCACAGCAAAAGGATTGCTAGATTGTGTGAATGGATGGATAATTTATTTTTCTTATAGGAAATTAGCTCTAGTCTATTCCTAGAATGGCTTTTTAGACCAAAATATTTTGTTTTCCGGATATTGTTAGTCTTTATGGTCAATGATGAATAAACAATGCTAAATTATTTCTTTTTATGGACCTTCCAAAAGCAACATTTCAATTCATTAAGTAAGTTAATAGTTACATTTATGTGTTGTCTTTCTCTGGTTATATCCTAGTCAACTTGATTAAACCTGGGTATTTAACTTCTGCAAAATATTTACAAACCGTTATGTATTTTTAGCATATAGTCAAGTTTTCTTTTCATTGATGATTTTAACTAGTTTACAGGTATGGCCCTTACTGACCTTTTTTCAAAATTAGAAATAACCCGTTATGCATTGAGAAAAATAGAGCTCATGTAGCTATATCTTAGTTTTAAATGTTTAATCAGCAAATAAATACCTCAAACATTTTATTTTGAAAAATGTCATATAAAACATCCTTTCGAATTTTATTACTAGTATTAGTATTATTTTGATGCACATGTCTCTTGACTTTTTCTTTTGTTAAAGTCCTTGATAAAATATTCATTAATTACTTAATGGGTAGCCTTTATATTTCCCTTCAGAAAACATTGAGTAAGATAAATTTATATGCAAATTAATGGGTAAAATTGTATGATTGGATTCTGTATAAATCTTCAGGTACTGTGCTTTTTCTAGACATTATTAGGCTCTACTCAACTTCAACCTTTAGGTGGCAGCATGAGAGAACAGTTATAGAAATTTGCCACCATTTAGAAAAACAAGATGAATAGTGCATATGTTCAAAATAAAGGATGTAGGATTTATTCTTTTTTTATTTAGACTCAAAACAATCACTTATCAAGAATTACACAATCTCATAATTTGTAACATAAAGAAGTATTTTCATATTCATGTAAGGCTACTTCATGCTAATAAAAAGCCCATCATTTGCATGGCCATTTGTTCACTGCTTATACTTTCATTGAAGGCAGGAGTTCTTCCAAGTGGATATTCCTAAAGGAACTTTGTTCTTAGCACATCTCCAATTTTAATGGATCTGAGCTAATTAGACATTTCTGAAATTTTTTTAAAGTATTGGCAATAAAGACATTATTTTTCTTCTTGCAATTCATTGGTTAATAAGTATTTTACAGTTATGAATAGTGAGAGATGAAAGGGGAAAGTACAATATAAAACCAATTTATATCAAGGACTTTTGTTAATAGTCCATATTAGTTGCTAACTAGAATAATCATCACAAAAGATACATTTTGCTGAAAAACTGACCATCAATTAATCTGATCTATCACTCCTATCATATTTTCTTTTTTTAAAAAATTGAGGTCAACCAATTTTGTTTTGCTAGCTAAGTACCTAATGAAGATCAGGCCATATATGAATAACTTCATTAGGATATATAATCATGACTGGAATCTATTATATTTAATGGAATATATGAGTGCTTAATTTTTACAGAGAATCATGTCAGCTTTTCTTTGACTATAATTCTTGTTGCTATATGATTAACTTTTTCATTATATTAAACTTAAAATTACTTTATTTTTCTCTATTTGGATTTTAATATAAACATTTTATTTTGAAAAATGTCATATAAAAGTTAAGGAAATCTTTTAGGCTAACTTTTTAAAATGCTTCTTTTTCTTTAATCATTATTGAAAAATGTTCCAATATTTTATTCTGATTTAAGTTCAGAGGATTTTATTTTGTGTTTATTTCACTATTATAAGAAAGACATAAAATTTCAAATAACTTATTTGAAACCATATTTATATATAGTTTATCTGAAATACTAATGTGTATTTGTTCATTTTCGCCCTCTAAACTATTAAATAGTTTTGCTAAGGAAAGTATTTGTAATGATTTTTACTGATGGCAAAATTTTTAAAAATTAATACCTAGTAATTATTTAAATAATTGATATTTTAAACAGGATCCAAAGTATACAAAATGCTTTGTGTTTTAGACATTTGTGTTTGTGTTATTTACCTTAAGAAAACTTGAGCAGTATCTAAACATCCTTTCCCTGTAGAGAAATGAATAATCTGTTAATCTATGTTGTAAAAGGCATGTAGTTCCATGAAGGCAGTATCCAAAAGTATAGGTACTTTGTGACTATTTCAGTTTTTGTCACATATTTTTAATTACCTGAATCTCTCAAAATGGCATGTATTGGTTCATTTTCACACTGCCGATAAAAACATACCTGAGACAGCAATTTACAGAAGAAAGAACTTTTAACCAGAGTTACAGTTTTACGTGGTTGGCGAAGCATCACAATCATGGTGGAAGGCAAGGAGGAACAAGTCACATTTTACATGGATGGCAGCAGGCAAAAGCAGAGAGCTTGTGCAGGAAACCTCCCATTTTTTTAAACCATCAGATCTCATGAAGCTTATTCACTATCAGGAGAACAGCACAGGAAAGACCTGCCACTATGATTCAACCATCTCCCATCGGCTCCCTCCCACATCACCTGGGAATTATGGAAGCTACAAGGTGAGATTTGAGTGGGGACACAGAGCCAAGCCATATCATGGAATAAACAAGATAAATGATTTATTGACTTAATTAGCTGGAATTTTTAGGGGTTTGAATGACTGGATTCAGGTGCTCCAATAATGTCAGAAGTCTGATTCTCCATTTCTCTTTTCTGCTTTCCTCTTTGTTGCTTTTATACTCAGTAAATCTTTTACCCCATCTGGTAGCAAAAAAAGTTTGTACCACTCCGGACCAGCATGCCTGATAGAAAAAAAGCATATATGTGTGCATCTTTCTAGTGGTCTCAGGGAAGTTTCAGAGAGAGCTTTCTTTGTTGCAACCTGAGTCACATCCCCATACCTGAACTTATCATCTTAGGAAGTGGGCTCTGGTCTGTGCCTGGACAGATCAAATTGATTATATCCCAGATCCAACCAAGAAGGGAAGAGTTAGCATAAACCTCATGCCTTGACAGACATTTTAGTTCATGCCTCATCCAAATCATTTGGTGGCCTCAGTTAATCTTTATGTTCAAAAATATTCTGAACAAATGAGCTAAAGCAGATTTTAGGCTTTCACTCTTTCCACTAACACTTTAACCCAGGCCAATTGCATCAAAATGTGTCTATATGACAGCCTAATAAATGGTGAGATGCAAATCAATTTTAATAAAATAGAATTTTGTGTGTCATGATACCTTGATAATAATATCAAGATATGGTCAGATTTTTTGCAAAGTGGAGAGATTTCTGAATCAGGAGACAATCCTGACATTTGATTTCAGATAAGGCAGCCACTGCCTGGGATGCGGGTGGCAGGGGGTGCAGGGGTGTACTGCAGTCTGATAACTTATGGTCAGTCAACTAGTCAATGGTGAATCAGAATTACAGTCTGCTCCATCTGCTAGTAATTCCTGCGTAAAAACCAGTCAAGTTTCAATGTTACAGATGGCCTATGGTATTGGTTTCACATGAATAGCTTCCTTCCCTTCCTATACAATTATATACTATTGTCACTTTAATAAAGGAAATAACATGCAAGTCAAATTTGTTTCTTAAATGTAAAAACCCTTAGACTGTCAAAACTTATTTTGCATTGAAGATTAAAGACTTAAACATAAGACCTAACACCATAAAAATGCTACAAGAAAACCTAGGCAAAACCATTCAGGACATAGTCATAGGCAAGGACTTCATGACTAAAACACCAAAAGCATTGGAAACAAAAGCCAAAATAGACACATCTAATCTAATTAAACTCCAGAGCTTCTGTACAGCAAAAGAAACAATCATTAAAGTGAACCAGTAACCAACAGAATGGGAAAAAATTTTTGCAATCTACCCATCTGACAAAGGGCCAATATCCAGATCTACAAAGAACTGAAACAGATTTACAAAAAGAAAACAAACCCATCCAAAAGTGGGCGAAGGATATGCACAGACACACTTTTCAAAAGAAGATATATATGAGGCCAACAAACATATGAAAAAATGCTCATCATCACTGGTCATTAGAGAAATGCAAATCAAAACCACATTGAGATACCATCTCACACCAGTTAGAATGGTGATCATTAAAAAATCTGGAAAGGATGTGGATAAATAGGATAAATTTTACATCATTTGTGGGAGGTAAATTAGTTTAACCATTGCGGAAGACAGTGTGGCAATTCCTCAAAGATCTAGAAATAGAAATTCCATTTGACCCAGCAATCCCATTACTGCGTATATACCCAAAGGAATATAAATAGTTCTTTTATAAAGACACATGCACATGTATGTTCATTGCAGCACTGTTTACAATAGCAAAGACCTAGAACCAACCCAAATGCCCATCAATGATACACTGGATAAGGAAAATGTGGCACATATACACCATGGAATACTACACAGCCATTAAAAAAAAAATGATGAGTTTGTGTCCTTTGTAGGGACATGGATGAACCTGGAAACTATCATTCGCAGCAAACTGACACAAAAACAGAAAATCAAACATCGCATACTCTCACTCATAGGCCAGTGTTGAACAATGAGAACACTCGGATACAAAGAGTGGAGCATTACACACTGAGGTCTGTTTCGAGGGGGCTACGGGAGGAGTAGTGAGAGGGAGGGTTGAGGAGGGATAATGTGGGGAGAAATGTCAGATATATGTGATGAGGGGATGGTGGCAACAAACCCCCTTGCCATGAATGTACCTATGCAACAATCTTGCATGATCTGCACACGTACCCCAGAATCCAAAGTACAATTAAAAATACATACATACATACATACATAACTAGTAAGAAAAATAAAACTTCTGGGTCAATGCTCCCCAAGAGGTTTTTACTTTATAAGGGAGTCATTTATAGAAGACACCAGAGGGAATTTGCAATTCAAATGAAGGGTGGGGCCTTTTTCCACAGAGCATTTCCAGGAAAAAAGCCAACAGAGCTATTGTCCCCAAAACCAAATTAATACAGTTCATTCATGAATTCATTCCACAAATATTGGCTGCCTATCATACTCTAGTCATTGTTGATGATTTTTTCTCTCATATAAATACATTTATTACCTTTAAAAAAAAGACCAAGGAATGAATATAAAGCTAATAAAAAATATTCAGCACTATTTGTATAAATTTTACAAGTCACTAAAAAGTCGATGAGAAAAAATATTATCTTTTATGTTTTTTAAGTGGTCATTTGTTGGTAGGAAACTATGAGTACACATAGTTTTCCCTCTTCACCAGGGAAGTACCAAGGCCTAGGAGGGCTAATAGATGGCTGCATTGCCTAGTGAAGGGATCTGGGGCAAGTAGCTTAACCTGCCTCTACCCCTAGGTTTTAAACTACCATTTCTTATAAAGCTTTTTATTTCAAAGGAATACTATACATTGGATATTTTACATATTTAGTATCAAATCCACAATGTTGTGACTGATACAATACCAATCTTTCCTCCTTCTCATATTTTGCGTATGTTACAGGGTGATCTTTCTCAAATGCCAACCTATTTATTATGTCCTGCATCTGCTTTTCTACCTTCAATATCTGCTTTTTTCCGTGCTTAGTACAATACTGGCACATAGTAGATGTCCAGTTCATAGATGCTGAGTAGCTGAACCATATTCAATTCAGTATATGTTTTCTGAATTTGCATTGGCATTCAAGGCAGTGTGTTCAGGAGTACACAGATAACTAAGACACAGTCTTTCTCTTCACATTGTTTTGCATGCAGTAAGTGTGAACATTTGTGGATAAGTCATGACCCAAATCCTAATAAAAGGCAACCTATTCAAACTAAAGAGAGTCAGTCATGAGCAAGTGTCTATGAGAATTTAGTCTCTGACGCCAGAAATCACAGTCTCTCAGAAATTACAGTTCACTGTGGAACACTAGTGTTTTGGAAGGTGGCTCGTCTTTCAATAACTAGCTTTTAATCAGCTTTTAAAAAATAAATGAATAAAGCAAGCTTTCTGTATGTGTGTGCTTCAGTTTAAAGTAGTAAAAACAATTGTCATATTCATCTGTTCCGTACAAGAGTCAAGAAAATATTGGATATATATTTAAGTATTAACATAATTATAGTTTTTATTTCATTAGGCAAGTGACATCAAGATTTTTATGTGCACAGATCTGTGTATAATAATCCATTCCTAATTGGTTATGTGAAATCTATGAATCCTTTCTTGTACACTATTGTGTTTTCCTAGGTGTTGATAAACTAGATCCATTAGCAAACTTTAATGTTCTTTTAAAGGTTATTTGACTTTGATTTAGAAATGTCACATTCTCACTCATTTCATAAATATTCTCTAATGCTTTTTCTAAATGTGGGACATAATATGGATCTTATTTCTATAGAAAATTATGAATATTATCAGTAATTGCTCTATTACAACCACAAGGAAAAAATATATTTGGATCATAGAGTCCCAAGGTGTTTAAAAAAAAAATCCTTTGAAGCTGTGATTCAATATTGGTAATGTATGTAGTTTGCATACAAATAATAGTTATTACACTTTTATGTATAACATTTAAACCACAGGATACTGAAGTTTTCATTTCCTGTTAGGAATTTTCATGTGAATATAGAACTGTTCCTCTGTCCAAAGAGCTACAGATTTCCATTTTATTATTTTAAACATACAATGAATGATCATGTTTTGATTTTTTAAAAATTATTATCTCAAAGGTCTTAAAAGAATTATGCTTCGTTTGCATTGCATTATCTTATTCTGTTCTGTGATAATATCCTATATAATTACCTCTATAAATTGCAGGTGACTATGAATGGGATTAATTTCTTTGTAGTAGCTCCTAGATTCCTCCCTTACCCATGACACGCAAGTCCTCAACTTTGAAAACTGATACAAATTATTTCAGGGCATTCTCTGTGGCGGTATCGATCTTCCCTGCTTTTATTATAAACAGTTTATACAACACCTAAAAAGGCCTTTTGAAATAATGTGATATTAAAGAGTCCCTTAATGGTTATTTCCCTGGAAGACCAACTAGGTAAGCACACAATTCCATTTATTTCCATTTCTATTACTGGTTTGGTATGTCACATGTGAGGAACCAGCCTAGGAGCACAAAAAAAAAATTAAAAAATTAAAAGTAAGTAAGTTAATGATAGCACTTTGTATTTCTGAAGTGCTCTATGAAACTGCTACGTAGAAAGGCAAAGAAGAGGAATTAATTTTTATAAATAGTTCATTATTCTTAATCCTTAATTGACTTATAATTTTTATCTTTCCTATCTTTCTTTTATGGAAATAATTTTTAAAAGGCAATCTCTTCTCAAACTACTAAAGTTAAAAAACAGGTGTTTTATAATATCTTCCTCTGATATACTTACTAAGCTGTATTTTTAAACAGTCATCATATTATACAGATGGAAATAGGCAAGATAGTTTACAACTATACAGCTCTCATTTATTTAATTAAAGTTAGAATTAATAAGGCTTGAACTCAAACAGTAATTTAAGTGTACTTCCTACCTTGATGTCCTGTCAATGGATATTTGTTTAATGTTATATTTTAAACAAGAAAGCCAGAATTAAAGTATAATTTTAATAAAGGAAATATAATTTGACTAGAATTCAAAGTGCCTGGTTTTAATCCCTGCTTTGTCTGGCACTAAATGTGAGACCTAATCTCCATCTCCCTCTTGAAAATGAGATCACGGCTTTGATTTCCATGATTTCCAAGGTTCATTTCATTTTAAAATAGATTTATTTTTAGATTCAATGTAGGCTTTAATATAGTCTTTCACTTCTTTAGTAGATACTTGATGAGCACTTCCTCATGTTGGGCATAGTGCCAGGCATGGGGATGTGGCAGCAGAGTGAAGAACTCCTTTGCTCATGGGCTCAGGGTTTGGGGAACACAAACAGTATGCAATTATACAAATAAATAGAAACTGTGATACGTGCTGCAAAGATATCACAGAGGGTGTCAGGAGAGAAAATAATAAGTTGAAACTAAATTGGATTGAGAGTGAGATCATGTCTCTCTGAGAGAGCAAGAGCTTTAAGCTGAAACCTAAGGGGCAAGAAAAAATTAGTCAGTTGAAAAATAAACCAGAACCTAGTATTTCAAGTAGAGGAAAAAGCTGACAGAAAACTCTGAGACATGAAATCACCCAGGGATATAGGACATTGTCTGAGATGAGGCTGGAAAGAGTGGGCAGAAACTACATCATGGGAAGCCTGAGGCCAGAGTAGGCACTTTTAACCTAAATACAATAAAAATATGACAGTGAAAGAGACTCAGAGAGACAGAGACAGGTAGGTGTCGAGAGGAGTTGTGTGCAATTCACAAAAGGCAAGATGCTGAGTAGGTGAGAGGTTTGGCTTTTTTTCATATGTTTGTTTTGTAAAACAAATTTTGTAAAAATTTGGCTTTTTTAATAAGGCCAAATTCTTGGGAGATAATTTCAGACAAGAATATATGTGGAATTTGAGCATCTTGAAAATGTGTTTTAAAAGACTTCCTATACCTCCTAGGAGTACTCATACATCAATCTGACGATCACTGACATAAAACTGAGTACCTAATCTTAGACAGTTGGTAATATAGGTGGAAAGGGAAGTCACAGGCATATGAAAATTCAATTACTCATAAAATATTTAAATAATAGTTCAAACAATAATAAAACTATAATAAGCAAGGCATATGAAATTGCCATGTTTAATTCCTTAATTAATTGTGTTTAATTCCTTAATTAATGATTGGTCAGAGGTCCCCAGTGGTCAGGGCATTCTTTGGGTATCTTAAAACCTGGGAGAATTTGAATGATCTGAAGGAAGGATTTATATTTCAAGACTAACAGTAATACAGATTCATTGAGGGAGAAAATAAAAGATGATTTTAGTGACTACAATTTGGTGAAATGATCAGCAGACAATTTGATTACAAAGAGTTGAAATGCAACTCTCAAGATTTTTTAATTAAAAATTTTAATTGATAAATATTAATTGAACATATATATTTATGGGGTACAATGTGATGTTTTAACATATGCTTTGTGGAATGATTAAGTCAAACTATAAATCCACCATCTCACATACTTGTTTTTTTGTGGCGAAAACACTTAAAACCCTCTCTTTCAGTAGTTTTGAAATAGAAAGTATGTATTTACTACATACTCATTAAAATGAACAGTCATAGAAAGACAAATGCTACATAATCTCACTTATATGTTTATGCCAAATATGTCGAACTCATGGAAGTAAAGAAGCCAGAAGTTACCAGAATCCTGGGGTAGCAGATTGGATACAAAAAAAAAAAGGAGATATTGATCAAAGGTGCAAAATTTCTGTTAGACAACCTTCAGAAACTACTACACTTTGTGGGTCTTGGGGACTCACTGTGGACTTTGGAGTAGGTAAATACTAGGATAAAATTAACATGGTAAACCATTCCAGGGAAAGCCTAACAAAGGGATTTGAAAAAGGAAAAGGTCAAATTTAGAGGCTTAGAATCAAAATCCTACTCTGAGGCTATAAATGGCTTATGCAATGGATATGAAAATGGAAAGAAGGAATATTTTTGAAATATCCAGTGAAAATAAAACAAAACAACACAAAACAGAAGGACAAGACTGGGTAATTGTTTAGATGTAGACACTCAAGGAGAAGTGAGAAGTCCTAGAAAACAAATTTGTGCCTCATAAATTTTACGAATGCTTTTTGTGATTATTTAATCCATTTGTTTGTTATAGTAGTAGTAGTAGTAGTGTTAGCAATGCAAATCTCGGAACCAGGAGCTGATGGTACCTGTATCTCCACTATTGTCAAATTCTGGTATTTAGACTTGCTTGTACTACAACCTGGTGTTTACCTTACTTGACATTGTTTACTTACTCTCACTAACTAATATTTTCCCTGAGGTACAGTACTCATTATCAAACCTAAAGTATAGTAGTCATTACTTAGTGGCTAAACTTCTTTAATGTAATTTTTCATATGTCTCTCTTCTAACAGGCACAACTTAGGCAATAATGACCTCCATTTAATGCTATAACTTTTTTCTATCCAGAAAATATGATTAGAACATTAGTCAGAAATATGGACTATCTCACGTGTACTTCTTTCTTTTCATTCACTACAACTTTCCAATATCATAGATAGACCTAAGCACAGTTCATTCCCAAACAATGTTATGGTTTAATAAAACCTCCAACCAGAATATCATCTTGTTTACTCTTTAGGCAATCTTTCAAAGTGCTGTTTAAAGAAATATTTTGGCAAAATTAACCCAGATTCAGAAGGCTAAAGAATAAAAATAATTAGAATAAAAAATCACCCTTAACAATAACATTCAAATATAACCTTTTTCATATTTTACCACTTATCCTCTCAGCTTATTTTGTCTGCATTTACATAAAATATCTCTTTTGTTGTAGAAATGAGATCTTATTTTACATCTAAAAATGTAATTGCTTTATATGTACTGTTCCATGACCTGCTTTTTTCAATTCATTATTTTTGTGAATGTCTTCTGAATGAATAATTGTAGAATAACATCATCCCTATAATGTCAATGAAAGTTTTAGTAAACTTCTAGTTTTGTAAGTCTGGGTGGTTTCCAATATTTTATATATTAAATACAATTATTGAATATTATTTGCATACTCACATATAAACATACAGGAATATCTTATAACTCTGGTGTAATAAATATATATTCACATGTACATATATACATATGTGTGTGTATTCACACAATTGTTTTTCACCCAAGAGTAAGTTTCTAAGAGTGACATTGTTAGGTCAAAGTTGTGCAGCTTTAAGATGTATACATATTTTCAAATTTCCTTACATAATTCCATTTTTTCCTCCCCCCAGCAGGATATGTAAACACCCATCCCACCACTCTTTCTACAATTTTTTTTTTTTTTTTAAAAAGGGCTTTACCGCTAATACTTATTCTTGCAATCTATTAGCTAGTACCTGATATCTTTTGAGTTTTGGTTTATATTTGAGGGGAATTTACTTGTAGGTAAACATTATTTTATGTGTATTGGTCATTTATATTTTCACTTTTTGAACTGTCTGTTCACATTCTTAGCATATTTTCTACCAGAGCGCAAACTATTTTCTTAAGTATATTTTCTGATTATCAGACAATACAACCAGTTTCAACAGCTTATTAAAATAGTGGAGTTTCTTATATCTGCTATTATAATAAAAAAATTATATGACATGATAAAATGTCAAGATTCTAAATGCCTAGTATTGTCTAACTTTAAGGTTTCCAATTTTACTAAACTCTTTGTTTAATAGCTGCTTTACTTAAAATAAATAAGTGGTAACATTTATCAACATTGTCTTATGTAATTTATTTTATTCTTTTATGAGGATTATATTTTTTAAAGAAACTGAAAATATATCAAACAGAAGTATATACAACAAAATGTTTCTTGTCAAAGCCACATTTAAGTGGCTGCCTTTTATTGCCACTAAAGGTGAACCTTATTTTCGGCTGTATCAAAGTATGCAGCACAATGTGGAAAATTTCAAAGTTAGTTAGCATAAATATCATAAAACCCCAAATCCCCACTTACACACTTAATGGCTGATAGGAGCTGAGTTTTCACCCTTCTCATGTTGGCACTCCTTTCCAAGTATTGTGCTTACTGCCTGCCAAAGTAATGCTTTTTCATTTTAGCACAAAATCTTGGTTACTTAAGGAGTATAAAAACCTGTTCCTTTCAAAGCTAGACACTTACGTGAAAAGTGAAGGATAAGGGACAATTTGAGATTGGCAATGGAAGATGGGATTGCAGTGGAGCTCATGGAACAATCAAGTTAAAACAGAGTCCTCAAGAGAGGGTAGGAAGAAAATATTTCTGCAATGCGTTGATAATCACAGTTCTCAAATATCTACAGAAGATCCATGACAACAGTGGTTTATTAATGTAGTTCAGTAAATGTTCTCTTAGATGTATAATAAGAGATATGATAATACTATTAAGTAATTTATTTCTTAATGAACAGTTCATTCATGAGTATTTCCCATATAATTGTGGAAGAGACAAACATTACAAGTGTCTGCGCATTTGATCACATAGACTTGAATTGTCCTACAAGATAAAATGAATATTGCAGTCACCTTCATTTATTCAATTTATGTTTATTTATTAGCAGCATTTTCAGGTTATTTTTTGGATAATAGATGCACACCCACACATGAAAAAAAAAACAAAACTCTTGCCCTTCAATTACCTTCTAATTAAAGAGACTGATAACAAACATATGGTTATGGAATATAATGAGAGATAATAAGTACAATGGATAAAAATTATGGCACAGTAAGAAGCTAGGCAAATGGAGGCTTATTATTATATAGGATGGTCAGTGAAGAACCCTATGAGGAAATGACATTTAAGTATGGTACTGAGAGACCTATGCATCAGTCTAGAGTTCCGAGTATTAAAAGTTGAGGGCAGGGCAAATGGGGTGGTTGTGAGACAGGAGTGTGCTTGGTTCTCAGCATGTTCAGGGATTATTCAGAAACTTGTGTTACTTCCTTATTTTTCTATTGGATTGATTTTTTTTTCAAAGTTAACATGCAAATCTATTAATTGACTCAGATGGCTAGAAAGTGGGAAATATCAAAGTTATATTCATTGATACATTTGCTTTCAGACATACTTGTTTATGTTACAACTTAAAGACAAAAACTGTAAGAGATGTCAGAGAAAGATAGCATCAATCAGGATAAGTAAAATTGTGACACAAATGTATAAATTGTTTATGAATAAATTTTAAGAGTAACATTTTAGTGGTATTACTAACAACTTGTAACAATAATTAAACAAAGTCACATTGTTTTACAGCTCCAAATATTAAAATTCTGACTTCATTTAATTCAACATTTTGTTTGCCATGATTCAAGTTATGACTAAGAAAAACAAGGTAGCATCTTTGAACAATACTGCTTCCAAAAGTTGGGTCCACATTTGGTTCCTGGATTTTACTGATGGCCAATCAACCTGAGACTATGAGCTTGTACAGTGACACCTAATGAAATCACTTATATGACATTCATATTTTAGATTATATTTTGTTTGGTGCTCCAGTATGATGTTAAGTAAATAATCTTAAATGAGCAGGAGTGACCACAGAGAATGGGTTTGTTGATAACATTTGCAAGATTAACCCAAAATTGTGAAGTACAACTTTCTTATTTCCTTGTAACTATATACATATTTTACATATATAATTATATGGATACATAAAAAAGTAGTAAGGACTGTTGTAAAACTGTATACATGACCATCAATTAATCTAGAATTTCAAAATATTTCAAATGACTTCTCAAAAGTATGTGCAAATAATAAAATGTCAATATTTTCTGTGTGTTTTATGATTTTGCTGATGAAGGTATTTTCTACATGAATACCTTTTAATGAAGTACCAAGAAAACCACAAAGCACTTAATTCATCAAGATGTTGGCCTATCAGTTCTTCATTTTGGGTTCCACACATCAAGAGAATTTGCTAAACATTCAAGAGCAAATCACGGCTTTTACATCCTCAGGCATTTATCCTGAGCTAAAGAATTTGAGAATTGAAATCTTGGCAGAGGTTAACTTACAGGTAAGTACAATTGCTTGAATAATTTACTCATGATGTTCAATTTTAAATCCTCCAAATACTGTTGTCCTAATAAAATAGAATATTTTATGTTTTTTTCCATAGGTAAGAGCAATCCATCTGAGGGACTACATCATGACTGAAGACTTCTGTCCCAAACTTTTTTAAAGGAACTTTGTTATCCCAAAGTTAACAATCTTTAGAAAGATGTTACACTCATTTTGATTCTTATATAAATCAAGAGAGGGTATTTCCTTATAGCTGCAATTAAATCTGTAATGAATTTACGGTCATTTGTTTTACTTAATTAAATTAAACACATATGCTAAATGTTGCAAGGAATGTAAATTTGTGTACACTATTCTTGATCTTAGAGGTTAAGAGGTACAAGACATTAGTAAAATCCATGATGCAGGGTGGATAGTTGTAAACTCAAAAAATAAATAAATAAATAAACAAAAAAGGAAAGACAGAGAGAGAGAGAGAGATTTTTTAAATGCACTAATAATTAACGAAAGAAAATGCTTAGTATTGATTCTCAAAGAGAATGACCTCATAGAGCAAATAGCGTCATAAATGCCATAAATGGATCTTCAGTTAAAAGATAGTTATGACAGTCATAGAGGGAGGTGGAAAGTTTAGCAGATGAAAGAAAAATAGTATAAGCTAATTTATATGAAGATGGAAAAGCAGGGGACAGTTTTTTGAAATAGCAAATGAACTAAATGTAGGAATAGTATATTAGTCCATTTTCATGCTGCTAACAAAGACATACCTGAGACTGGGAAGCAAAAGAGGTTTAATGGACTTACAGTTCCACATGGTTGAGGAGGCCTCATTATCGTGACAGAGGACAAGGAGGAGTAAATCACATCTTACACGGATGGCAGCAGGCAAAAAAACAGAACCTGTGAAAAGAAACTCCTGATTTTAAAACCATCAGATCTCATGAGACTTATTCACTATCACAAGAACAGCATGAGAAAGACCCACCTCCATGATTCAGTTATTTCTCACTAGGTTCTTCCCACAACGTGTGAGAACTATGGGACCTACAAGGTGAGATTTGGGTCAGGACACAGAGCTAAACCGTATCAAATAGGAAACAGTAAAATTAGAAATCCAACATTATTTTATCACAATACTGGGAAAGCAATGTATATATTTGAGGACCCTGATTTAAACTTTAGTTTAAGACTAATCTAACAATGCTGGTCTGGAATTAATTTTATTAGAGAAATTATAAGAAAAACCTACACAAAAATTAACAGGGCAAATTTTAAAATGAAAAGTATATGAGACATTTTGATGGTAGAATATGTATGATCAAACAACTTAATGAACGTTTAAGTGAGAAGGAAGAATTCAGATGACTTCAAGCTGGTGACTAAGAGATTGGTAGTACCATTAATAAAAATAGAGAGTTCAGGTTTAGTTAATACTCATGAGGAAAACAAAACATTTATCAGTGTCTTGAAATTTAACCCACCATCATAATAGCTCTGTGGATTCGTACAACTCACTGCTGAAAAGCTGTGTCTGGGGTGGAGGAAGAGAAGAGGGAGAAGCTGAAGAGAAAGGAGGTAAAGAAGTGATCACAGAAGAGTCAGGAAAGTGAGGAATGAAGATGAGAGAGCCAATAGTAATCTTCCAGCCTGCAGTTAAGAGCCAAGGTGGAGACCAAGAAGATATGGGTGATCTGCTAGAGCAGCACTGTCCAGGAATGTGTTCCTGCACTGATGAAAATGTTCCGTCCATGTTCTCCAGTCTGGTGTCAAGCAATCACATGTGACTATTGAGGAACTATATTTTTCATCGTATGTAATTTTAATTAGTTTAAATTAAAATACCCTCATGCAGCTAGTGTCTGCAGAGTTGATAAATGCAGCTATAGAGACTTTTAAAACACCTTTGTCTCACTGAAATCAGGTTTCCACTAAGTTATCAAGTGACATCCCTAAAATATAGATTGGGACATCTCCTTCTTAAAACTCTCCAGTGGCTTTTTATTGTCTGGAAATAGGATTCAAACTACTGAAGCACAGCAAAAATAAGGCATTTCCAGCCTTACTCTATCCACCTAAAGCCCCAGCCACAGCAGCCTCTGAGTTCCAACAGACTACTGGAAGGGTCAAGAACCTTTTCCTGGTCAAGGCCTTTATGTTCTTGCTCTTGCTTTTCATCTTTTGGCCCTCCAGTTAAGTGTCACTTCTCAGAGAGGTCTTCCTTGAACCCCTTATCTGAATTGGCCAGGTCACTGCTATTAGCCTCCAACTAAACACTCTTTATTTTTTTTTATGGCATAGATCATGATTTCTATTCATTCATTTATTTATTTATTTTCCTTAGCCTTCACCACTGGATTGTAAACTCCCTAAGAGCAGGTATCATGTGTGTCTTACATTTCTCATACCTCTCAGTGGGCCTGGGTAGTGCAATAAATATTGATTGGGTGTTGATAAATACCAAAAAGACTACCACATCAAAGAATATGTAACTACTAAGCAGAAGGTTCCAAACAAGTTTATCATTGCTGTCAGTATATTTCAGCAAAAAATACTCGGAAACTTATATTGACAAATTGGCAAAATACATACCTCAAAAACTTTATTAAGACAGAAGAAACTGAAATAGTATCAGTTGAAAGATGAAATTTGGATAGTAGTTAATGGGGAAGAAAGTTACATAATTTTTGTACTTTATAAAGCCTCAAATAGAGTCCCTACCCTCTCTAGTTCCACCTAACTTCTACACCAAAGGAATAATTTATTACTTAGCTACTCCTCTAATGCCTGCCTTAGTTTTATTCTTTGGACCTCTATGACCCTCAAAAACATTGGTAAATTTTTGCTCAGGGTATTTTCTGGAATTTCAATAACAATAAGAAATTAACATAATTGTCATTACTATGTAGAAAACAAAATCAAACAAAACTCTCAGATGGGCAGTTTATTAGAGAAAAAGAAAGGATCTGCTATTTCTTGGAAATGCATGAAAAATAAGACTGATTTATTACCCAGAAAATAGTTGTTTATTTTCATCAAGTTAGTGAAATAAAGCAGCTGGCCTATCAAATTGCTTTCATTACCTAAGTAACCAGAAATTGGTACTTTAAATAAAATTTTATTTCACTAGAAATGAAATTGATGGTGTAATATTTTTAGGTTTTTAAAATAAAAGACCTTGTTTGAGATATATCTTTAAAGTCAAATATAAAAAGAATTATATATGAAAGCCAGCATTTTTCCTTAGTATTCAAAATGAGGGTACATATCTGCCTATAAAGAAAAAAAGAAAACCTGTCTCCAGGACAACCAGCTCTTTTTTTTCCCCAGTGCTATGCTTTCTGTCCCACTGCTATGAATGTTTTAAAAAGAGAAAAGAAACAAAGAGGAGGAGAGAAAAAAAAAAAAAGGACAATAGAAAGGAATACACTGTAAGTATTATGCTTTTACAAAACAAAGCGAGTATGTTTTAATCTCAAAAGTATGAGTTTAATTAATACTAACTTATTTCCAAATATAAGTTAAAAATTACATTCTAGTACTTAAATTGTTATAGCAATGTATAGCTTTTGTAAATATTAAGGGCCTGGAAAGTAACATTGGAATTTATAAACAGATTATAATTCTAACCCTAACTTTATTCAAACAGTGTACTTACATGTCTTCCTTCTTCAAATACTTAATCTGGTATTTAACTTTATCACCCTCAAAGGCAGTTTGAAAATCATAAAATGTCTTAAATGAGCATAGATGCTGTATGTATTGATAACAGGGTTTATTTTTAAATGATATGTTTTAATAGTATAAAGTTAATCTTTAGTTGTAAAAAGTAATCCTGGTACATTTTCCCCCAAATGTAGATAATCTTATGAATACTGATATGAAATAACATTTCTTTTGAAAGAATTTTTTAATGACACAGAATTAAGCATGGTTGTCCCATGACCCATTGCTTGGCACATGGTGTCTATTGAATTAGATAACAATAATATGTCCCCATGCAGGAATACATTGCTTGCTGACCAATGCCCCACATTTAGAAAAAGCAAAATGGTGCTTTATTTTAGCTTCTAAATGATAAGTTTGGATATAAAATATGGGCATATTTTATGAGCTGTGTAAAGTTTTACTGGCTTAATTGTTGAACTTCCAGAACATCTATTCTGGAGAAAGATTCCTGTACTATATTAAGTTACAATGTTTATGTCATTAATTTTTCTAGACTATACCTCTTTAGAAAATGTGAGAAAATAAAAAAACAGATAACTCCAAAGTGCTGAATATTATAGGAAGAGCCCTCAAAGACTTCACACTGTTCTCTTTATCTGCCTCCCTTACCCAAAGGGGCATATTAGAAAGTAGATAATTACCATATGAACTCATGTTGTATACACAGATGGATTGGTTGGTATAGAAAAAAAAATATATTCATGGCCTGTGAAATGCAGATGAAGTAATTATTTAGATAGCTGCCTCAAAATACTAATTCCTTCTGTTCTCAAAAATTTAAATGAGTTTAAGAAACATGCGGTGAGCCCAGTAATTTTGGCATAAACATTTCACTTCAAATCATGAGTTAAGATACAAGCTTAATTTGCTACTGCAAATAACTATTAATCCTCTTGTTATGTGAATGAACTTATTTTTAAATTCAGTGTTCAGTGTTTATAATCAGACAGGATCCCATTCTCAGTAGGCAATCCCTAACTAACTGCATGCTTTGGGTTATCAAAAAGCATCATGGTCTCCTTTTGTCCAAATCAAGAACTCATAGATAAAAGCAGTTAGTGGAGAAAATTATTAAGTGGTATTAAATATACTTTTTAAACACAGTAAATAAAAATTTTTGAATGTATTTTTTTCTGAAGATGATATTCATTAGTATAATAATTATTCCCCAGATTTAACTCTCCTTTGGCATCTCCTTTAGTAACTCAATATCGTATTGGTTTCATAAGCTGCTGAATCTCCTGAGACTAATTTTGTTTTAGTTCAATGCTATGCAGACTACACTTCCCGTCGAAGTCTTTGAAACAAGCTACACTGACTTGAAATATAATATATTTAGCATTTGCATTTTTCTTTGCTTTATTTTTGCAAGTCTTGAAAAACATGTATTTAGTGTACAGGATTTTTCAGATGTTCATGATGACATCTTTCTAGGTCTGGGATTCTAGCCATGCACCAACAAATCTATTTGTGCACTACTTCATAGACCACCCATGTGCTCTGTAGAACGGTAGTTGTCATATACTCTGATTAAAGAGGAATAAACTCTCTTACATGAAAATATTTCATATCTTAAAACATGAGTATATAAATATAAAGACATAGTCTTGAAACTTGATATTAGGAAGGGATTACTGTATTGCACAATCTGCCACTTGTTCAGATTAATGTTTTCCAGTATTTCCTGATGAGCAAAATCACCAAATAACTTTTTAAAGTACAGAATGTTAAGACTCACAACAGATCAATGAATGCCTAGAAATGGGACTTGGAAATTTACATAATGTTATTTTTTCTCCTGAACTGTCATCATTCTGTGTATTCTTAAAGAAATAATTTATTGTTTTAATTGATTTGCACTAGCAGACAAAAATATATAAAGTATCAAAGTCCTAACTTTAAAAACAAAATTTATGATTATTTGTTAAAAATATGGAGTAGAGGGTCGGGGCAAAGCAAAAAATGTTCTTTCTTTGTGTGGGTTACAATTTCACATAGGGAACTTAAAATGTTAAGAAGAACACAAGCCGGAAATGTAGTTAGCACTCATTTTTTCTGCTGTTAAAGAGCAATGAAACTGACAGCTTCCTTTAAGAGGAAATACACACTTGGTAAGGAGCAGGAAGATAGACTTTAGGTACAAGTAGGACTTGAAAGATAGACTTCTCTTAGAACTTGTTGACCTGACAGCTAATAATTATGTTGGGTTTGGAAAACACATATATAAAAGAATTGGACAATTTATAATAGTTTCTGAATGTCCGCTATGCCTTGATACATACTACTTTGTAGAGGGAATACCAAATGAAAAATCCAAATGACTTGGGACCTGGATCAGAAATTACTGTCAGGAAGGGTTGCAAAATTTTCTCTTCTCTTTGCTTGATATAAAACTGTTCTCAGTTATTACCTTTTTATAAAGGAGAAAAATAGCTGAAATTTTTCAAAAGTGGCTACTTAACAATTATGAAGCAGTTAGAAAATGCCAAGAATTTTGCTTTAGTCAAGATCCAATTCTTCTCTTTTTTATTGACTATAACTTCTCTAAACTAAACTTCCTGTTACATTAAACATAATTGAAAAGGTAAAATCTGGTAGATATGTTAGTTTCACTGATGCAAAACTGTTCCTTGCTTGAGAAGCAGAAAGCATATGAGGACAAGAAAGAATCAATTAGGGGAATGAGAAAGAAGATGGTGGTTGAACACAACGTTTTACTAGGAAATTTAAGGAAAAGTAACATTCAAAATCATTGCCTTATTCCATCTGATGATCAAAGTTAAAATGCCTATCTACTGGGCGAGACACCTTCATTCTGTTGCCACTCACAATAATAGTCTTAACAGGGAGAATTATTTCTAACATCTGATTTGTAAAATCAGAGCCCATAACGTTAAACAAACTAATCTAATTTTCAAAGTGTTTGAAAACAAGTAAGTCTCTTGGTCCCTGGCTACACATAAAAGCCACACCAGGCAGCTCCTCTTAGGGTTACAAGACCAAAGTTAGACTTCAGTTTTCAGTCCTATTTCAGTGTAGTCATGCTAAGGCACACTTAGGGATAAACCAAACCACTGATCCTAATCAGTGTTCATGTAGCCAATGGGAAGGTGGTTAAAAGGTGTGAAAATATTGTAGAAAGCAGATAGGATGAAGATAATTGTATTGTGAAACAACACTTCAGATTTAATTTGTCTAACACAAGAAATACAGAGAGGTTTGAGTGTGGCGACTTATGCTTGTATTGCCAGCACTTTGGAAAGCAGGAGGATTACTTGAGCCCAGGAGTTCAAGGCTGCAGTGAGTCAGGACAGTATCACTTGTACTCCAGCCTGGGCAACAGAGGTTAGTTTGTCTCAAAAGAAAGAAAAAAAGAAGGATAAAAGGAAGGAAGGAAGGAAGGAAGGAAGGAAGGAAGGAAGGAAGGAAGGAAGGGAGGGAGGGAGGCAGGGAGGAAGGAAGGAGGGAGGGAAGGAAGGAGAGAGAAAGGAAAGGAAGGAGGGAGAGGAGAAAGAGAGAAAAAAGAGAAAGAAAGGAAAGAAAAAAGGAAGGAAGGAAGAAAAAAGAAAGGAAAAGCTGAGAAAAACATTAGCATTTGTCAGGAGTATCCAGAGAAACAGAAATATATATATGTGTGTGTGTGTGTGTGTGTGTGTGTGTGTGTGTGTATATATATATATATATATATACATATATATATATATATATATCTCCATATGTGTAGAGATATACAAGAAGAGATTTATTGTAGGAATTATCTCACAGGATTATGGAGACCAAAAAGTTCCAGAATATGCCATCTGCCAGGTGGAGAACCGGGAAAGCCTGTGATGTAATTCAGACTGAATCCCAAGGCCTGAGAACTTGGGGGCCACTTAAGTCTGGTAATCCAAAATCCAGAGAACCTGGAGCTCTGATGCCCGAGGGCAGGAGAAGGATGTGCTAGCTCCAGAAGACAGCAAATTTGCTTCTCCTCTCCCTTTGTTTTTTCAACTAAGCCTTCAATGAATTGGATAATGCCCACCCACACTGGTGAGGGAAAATCTTAGTGTACTGATTTAAATGCTAATCTCTTCTGGAAATTTCCTCAAAGGCACACCCAGAAATAATGTTTTACCAACTATCTGGACATTCCTTAATCCAGACAAGCTGATACTGAAATTAACCATCACAACATTATAGCAAAACTTCAGAGTATTTGCTTTGTGAGAAAAGGTGTTCCTGGCACAATTTTTAAAAATAACAGAGGTAGAACATGACTCCCACCATTAAGATATGGACTTCACATAGTGAATTTCTTCCAAAGAGTACAGTGTGGAAAAGAGGAAAACAGAATAACTTTGCAGTCAAGAAATCAGTCAAGGCCGGGCGCGGTGGCTCAAGCCTGTAATCCCAGCACTTTGGGAGGCCGAGGCGAGTGGATCACGAGGTCAAGAGATCGAGACCATCCTGGTCAACATGGTGAAACCCCGTCTCTACTAAAAATACAAAAAACTAGCTGGGCATGGTGGCGTGTGCCTGTAATCCCAGCTACTCAGGAGGCTGAGGCACGAGAATTGCCTGAACCCAGGAGGCGGAGGTTGCGGTGAGCCGAGATCGCGCCATTGCACTCCAGCCTGGGTAACAAGAGTGAAACTCCGTCTCAAAAAAAAAAGAAATCAGTCAAATACTACTTAACACAAGTAACCAAGGTATCAACAGTGGTAATTCATGTTCATTACATATACCCTTGATGTGATGTAATGTGAATGATATTCCTCCATAAGCTCGATCTAATCATGAGTATAATATTAGGCAAACACCAGTTGAGAAAATACATGACTAGTATACCTCAAAACCATTAAAGTCATCAAAATCAACAACAGTCTAAAATTTGTCACAGCAAAGAGATTTAGGAGACATGAATACTAAATCTAATCTGATAACTTTATTGAGATACTAGAACTGAAAAAGGACATCGGGGAAGGTGTAAGAAAACAAATAACAGTATAGACTTCTGTCAGTAATATCAATATTGGTTTATTAGTTGTGACAAATATACCATATTAATGCAAGATGTTAACATGGGAAGACATTGCTTGTAGGATATATGGAAACTCTGCATGATTTTCTCAACTTTTATGTAAATATAAGACTAATCTAAAATTTTTTTAAATGCTTTAAAAATTAGTTGACAGCTACTAACAATTGATATTGAAAGGTTTAGTTTTGTGAGATAGAACTATGTCTTAGATAAATGCTTTTGCCATTCTTATACAGTTGCTATCATACTTATATACCAAACTATAGGCCAAATGGACTAAAACATTAAATATTAAAAATTAAATATTCTAATAAGAATAAATATTAAGTATCAGCATAGTATTTCTCTAAGATTTAATATGGTAAAATAAGAAAATAAAAAACTAATAACATTTTAAACCTCTGTCTAAATAATAAGTATTACATAACTCTATTAAAATTTTTAAATACATGAAGAACTCCAACGAATTTGTATTTTAAACCAAGAGTTCAATAACTGACTAAAAAAAGGTATGAATAATATACCTGAGATTAAACAGCAACCAAAAAATAGAGATTTACATTTTGCCTTGAGAGTAATCAATTTTTTTAATGAGACATTAAAGGCAGTGTTCCATATAGAATAGTTTTTCAGTAAATATCAGCTAAATGTATTGACTGTATGTACACATACCTGTGTAATTATATATAATTATAAATTTATATAATTATAAATAATATATATAGAAATATATAATAATAGTAAGATGACAGTCAAATGAATATACTCCTATATTGTTGGTGGCAGTGGAAAAAACTAATAGCAATCTGAAAACAATAACTAAAACTATAAAAATGGCCTTTTATTTTGATTCCATTATCTTATTTCTGAGAATATGCTTGCATACAGTTGTTATCTATTGCTGTATAACCAGAAGCACAGGTCTGCAGAGATGCAAAGGCTATGAGGAAATATTTGGCTAGATATTCAGGGACTTACAGGGAACATGACAGGGAAAGCAGCCACAAGGAGGTCTGGGGAAGAGGTATGCGGATATACCTCTCCAAATAGGCAGCTAGTCTGAAGATATCTAAATCTCATGTGAATGCTCATCAAAGATTGACTTCAGCAGAAAAATAACATTTTATTAAACAAGTAGACAGGATGACCCATTCTGTGAATTTAAAAATCAGTGTCCTTCCTCAGCCATTCTTGTCATTGCCCAATGAGCTCATGAACAAAGTATCATAGTGACAAGGATGTAGGTTACACATTCAACAGTAACATGAACTGTCACTCACTGACAGCAATCTGGCTGCATCTATTGCTGAATGCCCCACTTATCAGCAATAAAGACCAACACTGGGTCCATGATGTAGCACTAGTACCCTGGAGCATCAACCAATTGAACCATTTCCATCATAGAACAAACAGCACTTCTTCTTACTGAAATAGCTACTTACTCTGTATATGAATTGCCTTCCCTCTCTACAATGCTTCTTACAAAACTATCACCTGTTGATTTATAGAGTGCTTTATTTTGATATTTTGAAGGTAATAACTGCTAACCAAAAAAGTCATTTCCCAGGAAATAAAACATACTAATAGTTCCATGCTCATGAAATTATTGTTCTTACCATGAACTCTGTTTCCCAAGTCTGTATTAGTTATTTATATCTAAATAACAAATCACCTCAAATTTAGCAGTATATAATAACAAGCACTTATTATCTCAGTTTTTATAAGCCAAAAGTAAAGTTCCCAGCTTAACCACATGCCTCTGCTTCAGGGTTTATCTAGAGGTTGCCTTTGGACAGAATATGGTCTCCTCTGAAGACTCAACTGATGTCGGTGGGTGGCGGGGGTGGGGCTCTGCTTCAAGGTGCAGTTATGCTGTTATTTGCAAGCCTTGGCTCCTTGTCACATGGGCCTCTCCATAGTGCCTTAGAACATGATAGCTGGCTTTCTCTGGGACAAATAATCCAAGAGAAAGTTAAGTTTCAAGACAGAAGAATCCACAGTCTTTTTACAACTCAATCATCATTACCTCTGCTATACTCTTTTTGGCAGTAGTGAGTCACTAAACACAGATACTAAATCCAGTGGATTCACACAAGGTGTAAATGTCAGGAGGTGGATGGAGGTCATTGGGAATCATCTTAGATGCTGATTATTTACAACACTAAGGAAATTTTTTAAATTAAAATATTTATTTTGTCATTACCTATAGTACCGCTGTATAATTTTAGTGACTTAAATGACAAACAGTAAGGAAAAAAGTCATACATTAATATATAAGTTACAAAGTCCTTTAAATAGCTATATATACTTCATGGTATAATGAAAAATTCTTGTAAAATAATCTTTAACAGAAAAGCAGAAAACAAAATTATGCAAATATATACATAAGGACGAATACTAGCAGGGAATACACAAAAAGTAAAACAATGTTGTCAAGGTAGCATGATGATATATTTAAGTTTTTTTTCAAAATATTTAATATTGTTTTTAAAACTTTTATATTTCTTAAATGGGATAAGTGGTGTAACATTGGCAATATTTAATGTTGTTTATCTTTTTTAGCTGTAAGAGACACCTTGTTCTCAATATATGAATTCGTGTTAAGATCTATTATGAAATGGACATGACAGATTATGGATGACTCACTAAAACCTTTTATCACTAGTGGCATTAGGTTTTTAATAATATCATCTTGGAATATAGAATCCACAATTTTGTACCATATGTTTTATATGTATTCTGAAACCAGAATACATATAAAACATATGTAGAATGTGTTCTACATTCTACACATAAATACCTGTGTGAGTAACCAGGTATTCACGCTATTACCTCTGACTCAAAATGGCAGATCAGCCATACATATTCATCTATTTTATTTACCGAAGATTGTGTCTATTATCACAACAAAAGTTGTACTAAAAATAGAGTCATTGTTCTCTGAAATCTTTTTAAGACAATAAATTAAGCCATCTGTACTAATGGTTTTTTCTGCTTAGGGAATGATTGTTAACACATGGTAGTGTCAAGTGATCTTAATTTATCTTTCATTAAGTAAGAAACAGTAGACTAGAAACTGTTTTCTTCATTATGAATCTATAATCAAGGACTATTGATGCTGTACTCTCCAATATTATGCTAGAAAAAAATCAAAAATACCCCTAAATAAACATAGAATAAAACTATTTAAAGAAAAACTTAACAGAGAAGATACTGTTAGTTCAGATTTCAATATCAAAGTTGTGATTAATATGTTGGTTTTTTAATCTTGGAAAAGGCCACAAAAAAGCCAACAATTAAGGCCTTATAGGGACTATAACTAGCTGTAAAAGGGAAAAAACTTACATGTAACTAAACATAATCATGTGAGTCTTTTCTCATTGTTATGGTAAGCTGAAAAAAAGCTTTCCCTGATGATCTTGGCTCCTTTAACACAGAGAGTGTCTTGCTTTGTCACCCAGGCTTGAGTGTAATGGCATAATTAAAGCTTACTGCAGCCTCAGCCTCCTGGGCTCAAGTGATCCTCTTGCTTCAGCCTCTCGAGTACCTGAGATTATGGGCACACATCACCTCACTTGGCTTTTTTTTTTAATTGTCAGGGTCTCACTATGTTGCCCAGGTCAGTCTCATGGGTATCCAGGGATACATTGGTTTGATTTTCTGCTTTCATATCTCTCTCATGATCTTGTTTCAAATGCTGACACTAGCCCACAAAGGCATTCCTTCAATAAATGCCCAATCGAATGAACTTTTATTATGATTTTCATCACTTCAGTGGTTGTGGGACTTCTAAAAATGTCAATCTTTCCTCTTTCTTAATTCAGCATGGAGCGTGTTAATGCAATTGTTTATGTTACTTGGGCATTGAATTTTACTCCATTTATAAAGCTGAATACGGCCACTATGTGTGGACTGCCAACTTGGCTCATAGTGAACAAAATCACAATGAAGAAAATGTATGTTTAGGTTGTTGAGGCTGTTACCTGTATCTTACATTATCTGGCCAGTGTTTAGCATTATTATATAAGTATTATGTAATGATCTGTTTCAATAGTCCCAAAAAGTACATCAAAAACCATCTTGTGGTTTATTTGAGTTCTATTCCTAAAGAAAAACAATTATTTAGGGTACACATATAAGGTCATCTAATTAATTCTGAAGTTTGATTCCTTAGTGATAGGCTTATCCTTTTTTCAGGTGACATGAACTTCACAAAGCCTCCTTCTGAGCCTCTGGCATGAATAATAATTAAAAGTTAACTCTATTTCTTACTGTATGAGACATCTCTTTATTTTCTATCCATTGGCATTGAGCAAAAACACTTACTTTATTATGAATTAAAATTATAAAGTTACTTGCAGATCAAAATATTTTGTAGCAAATAGGCTATGATCTATTTTAATCACAATAGCAATGACAACTGTAGCAGGCGTCCCTTTCTGCCTGGTTGGTCAAGCAGTCAGTTACCTGTGTCCTACTTTGGAGCTTACCTGCTGCAGGCTGGTCCATGACCTCCATCTTCAGCTTTATCATTCCACAGCTCTGAGTAGTAATGGGATCACCCCTATGTCTCCTTGCTTCACAGCAGTTTGTTGATTGTCTTCAAACTGTAAATTAGTTTAGCAAATTAGGTTAAAAAGTTTCCCAAGTATTCACTCTGGTCTTCCCTCTAGCTATTGTCCCAATTTTCTCTTTTCTTTCACAGGGTTTTACAAGAAAGGAAATTGACCACTGCCTCAATTTTCTCACTACCTACTTTCTCCTTAAATACACAAATCTAGTTTCTCTATATATTCTAGAGAAATCGTGCTGACTACCAATTTCTTAAAAAAAAAAAAAAAAAAAAAAAAAAAAAAAAAAAAAAAGAATGTTCCCTGCTTGGCTTTTAGAAATAATGTATAATCTTTGTGGATAATCTTCAAAAGACATTGAATTATGAAGATTCCATAAACTATTTATAGACTCATAGAAATAAATACCACAAGCTTTTATGTGGGATATTTTTACTATGCTTATAAATGTAGCAGGAACATTTTTGATTGCCATTAAAAGTTTTTGGAAAATGATACTCAAATGTGGTATTAATTTCATTATTTGCTAGTTGTTTCTTAATTTCTAATTCTATTACAGGAGATTTTGCAATATAGATTTAATCATACATCGTGGACCATATGTTATAGTATTCTTAATCAGATAGATTCCAAAGAGTAGACTTACTGAGTCAAACGATGGTGACAATTTTTAAATTCCTAATAAAATTTGTCAGATTGGTAAAGACACATTTTTACATAATTTAGATTCCAATAGGACTCCATGAGTGCTCATTTTATGAGTCCCTTAAAAGTATTGTTTATGTTTTAAACTTTTGCTAATTTGATAGATAAAAATAATTATTGTTATTGCAGTTTATGTTATTTGGATTGTTAATAGAATGAGCGTGTTTATTAGTTATTGTTATATGTTTGTCTGTTAATCTTGTATTCTTGCACCATTGCTGCAAATATTTTCTCTGGTTTGTTGTTAAACCTTTAATTTTATTCACGATATTTCTGATGAGGAAAATCTTTTTATAATGTATAGGAAGTTTTCTACAGTAAAATATATCGCATCTATTAATATTTGCTTGTGTACAGTCTCTTCACCTCTTTTACCTTCACTACTTTCCTTCTTATCCTGCCACTTAACTGTGAGACATTAGGCAAGTTTATTCATCTTTCTAAGCCTCAAATGGAAATACAGAAGGATAATTGTAGGGAGTAAGATACCTTCTGAAGCACTCAGCAGCATCTGACTCACTCAGATATTCTGATACAGACTTATAGTTTTGCTTCCAATAGGTTGAGCATGTTTATTTTTAAGTTCATTGCTTGTCTTATACTTTGTTTATAGTACATTTTTAGAAATTATTGATTATAATTTATTATTATTGACATAGCAAAGCTGTTAATTTGAGTATTTCAGACACAATGAATTTATTAATTCCACTGGTTTTAAAATTGAACTTTCTAAATATATGACTTTATTGTCTACAAATTAAAACAATTTGTTTTTTCATTATTGTTTGTTGTATAAAGTCTTGAATTCTTGTTCTGTTGGGTCTACTTCCAACCATTGTTAAATAAGTATCGTTAATTATTGTAGTGAGTATCCTTGATTTGTACTTTTTACTTCTGAGAATGCCATTAGATTTCCATTACTAAATGTGATAGAACTATAAGTTTAAGGCATTTGTTATTTTTTTCTAATTATATTAAGGATTCCTATTTTAAAATAATTTTAATTAAGTAGAGTTGATACATTTCAGACTTTTCCAGATTTATAGAAATTACGTTTCTCTCAAGATTTCCCAGTGTTAATACCTATCTTAGTTCCTTGAATGGACTCTGTTTTTAGTTGTAAGGGATTTGTCTTCTCATGCACCATTAATTTTATCCTAGTATTTTACTAAATCTTTTCGCATAAGTTATTTTGCCACATGGTTTTTATTTTTAACCATGTTTACCAAATTTTGCTATTTGTGTTAATTTTCTAAAACAAGTGAGGTAACTTTTCATTCTTTCAATTTCTGTAGCATTTTATATGTATCAAGAAATAACCTTAATATAAAAAATTGAAAAAACAACCCTTCAATGTATATGTTTGATCTTTCTTCGTGTATAGTTCTTTAATATTTTCTATTTCTTCTTTATCAAACAATGAAATATTTCTCCTTTTTCTTGAATTACCTTATCTTTTATGAAACATAAAGTTCAATGAGATCTTTATGTTAATGTTTACAATGATAACTTTAATATTAAAGTTACTAAATTATGTAATTATCTATTATTCTTTTACTTTTTATATGAATTTTTATCTCTTCATTGAATTTGCTAGTTTTCCTGCTACTCTCAAAAAGAAACATCTTTTGACATTATTGATCGATGACCAATTCTAAGGTTTTTAATGTTTCTCATTATTTCTTTTTTTGTCTTTTTGAAAATTGTTTGATATCTAAGGGACCACAATGATTACGTCATCTCCATCTTCTGTTCAGAAGAAATAACCTTCTGAACACCTTATTCCTTGAATATGTCTCAGCTAGAGCTCCCTGGTGAAACACTTCCCTAATTTTTCTATCTTCTTTCACTATTCCTGGTCACCTTATTTCAAACTTTCTGTTTTCTTTCCCAACCTCAAAAGTGGGCTTTCTCCAAAAGCAGTCTGTAGTTCTTATTAGCTTAGTAGAACTCATCCAACTTCACCCTATCACAGTCAAAAGTCATTAGGCCTATACCTCATATTGACAGTCTTAGTTTATATTTCTTTCTATGTGCTAAATATTTCCATTAAGAAGTTAAACTCTCGAAGTTGAACTCAAAGTGAAGTCATACACGTCTCAAAATAAAGTCCTTGTTGTGACTTCTGGACTGCTGTATAATTTCTATTACTTCTAAATATTTTTATCTTGAAGTTATACAAATCCTCATTTACTTCCCTGAGCTGCAGAAATTAATCCACTTCTGTATTTGTAGTTCACGTGATCTTATCTAAGCATCTCCTCTCTTCTGTATCTGACAGCACCAGAGCTGGCAAGCAAGCCTTGTGGTTAAGTGGACATCCAATCAGGAAAGTTTCAGTCTCCCTTAAATGTATAAGTGATTCTTCTGAGGCCCACTCTTTTTCCTCTTTTGGATGAAAACCTGTCAATACCCTATTTAGGGATGACCAATAAAAGCTGCATTTTTTTCCTTGGAAGACATTGGAGATTTTAATGAAGAAAAAATTTTTGAATGATGAAGTCTTTGCACTATTAGGTAATGTGGTAACAAGTTCTTAAGAAAACCAAGTAACATCTTATTTATGTGCTTCCTCACAAAACGCAGTCAAAAACTTGGAAGATAATGTTACTAATAGTTTTTTTTTGGTAGTGGAGTTGGTGTACACGTAATATATTTTTTCTAGCATTTTATATTTTCTATTATGAACTTGAATTACTTTTATATGAGAGAAGAACACCCTGCCTTTGTGTATTTACTTTTAATATTGTAGGACAAAGAATATGGCTTTTAACACCAATATACATAATTTTGAATCTCAGCTCTGTAATTTAGGTGTAATTGGACACTATTATTTTATTCTCCAGCTCTCCATCTCTACCTTGGTGAAGAAATAAATTATTTTATTCCACAAAAATGTAAATGAGGCAATAAATTTTATTTTTCTACCAAGGCACAGTGGCATTGTCAGAGCTCATGAAATGTTGTTATCGTCACTTAAGAACAAAAGGAAGAAAATGTTGACAGACCCTTCTGTGAGTTCTGATCATTTGATGGTAACTTTGTCATGAATTTTTTGATACAGCTTCTTTGCTGGTCTCAGAATGGGACTTAAATGGTTCCCTACTACTCTTTTCCAAACAATCTACTGCGTGAAGCCTAGAAATATCTTCTGTAGGTAGATTCAGTATGAAATTTAGAGGTAAAGACAGCAAACCACAAACCTAACTTAAATGCCTAAGTCACCGAATTCAGTGTGACACTCTGGATACCAGCATATAATGCCCTCTGTCCATATAGGAGGCTGTGTGTGTGAGAGAGAGGTTTAGCAATTAAAAAGAAAGTGCACATTTAGTAGTTATCAAACCCGATTCAGCAGTGTTGCAAAAGGGACGTGAGACTTGACAGAGCATTTATGTTTAATTTGGGCATTTCACTCTACTTAATTTTCAGTGGTGTTTTCAAAAAGAAGTTTAAAGCTGACAATTACTTTTTAAGCTCCTGATGCCTTTTAATTTGCAAATTTGTTTCTGGGAACATTTGAAAGTTGGCTTTCTGGAAAATTACATTTTTTGCTACACAAAGGTCATTCATAAATGTCAAACATCATTTGGTAGTTGTTTCTTTTTTTTTTTTTTTTAAATGTCTGGAAAGATATCTTTTGAGACTTGTTTTTGAGGTCAATCTAGTGTTTTAGTGAAGTGGGAAATTCTGACCTGTGAAACTACAGAGTTTGAGAAAAACACAGAGCATTGTTGCACAGAAAAATAAAGTATTTGTATGATTCAGTTGTGACCTTTTTGAATGATTAACAGCTTGCTAGTCTGGTAAAGAGTTCAGTTCTTTCTCAGCCATTTACTTCTTAATAAATTATTCTTATAATTGAGGACTGTCGTGAGAATTCTGTTCTTTTATCAACACTGGAATCTGAAAACATTTAAGGTCTATAGAGGACACCAAAATTAATGCCTTTTTAATCTTAGTAACTTGTGGAATAAATATATAAATTTCTGATTTTTTTTTCTGCACCTCTTCCGGAATGAATATTATATGGACTAATACTAGCACTTCGTAATGCTTAATTGATAATGTACGTTCACCTTCTCATTTATGTTACATAAAATAAATTTTGCTAGAGGCAAAATTTCAAAAGTATCTGGTTGCCAAGGGTGAAAACGTTGAGGAAGCAGTATGATACATTACTCATCATTAAAGTGATTCTTTATATCCAACCTTATGTTAATGACACCATAGGATTACATTCTTTTTAAATGTCTCAATATCAATTCACATTGTGAGGCACTTAATCTAGCATGTTTTCCTTTTCATAGAGTATCAAATAAAATCTACAAAACAGTTGGAAGGGACCTACAGCTGAGATTATAAAAACCCAGAGCATATATTTTCCTGATTCTCTCTCTATTAATCATATTTGAACCTCGCCACCATAATTAACACCATGAAAACATACATGCAAATTTAGAGAATACAAAGGATATAAAATTCATTTTAATTTGAAAGAATCTTAGTGGTCTTATTAACAATATGTCATTATATTTGAGAGTAGGACTCAGCCATCAATTTTATGCAATTTGTTTTCTGAGTCACAGATCCAACACATATTAGCTATGTAATGGTGAACAAGTAGCAAAACCTCTAGAAACCTCATCAGCTTCATACCTAAAATGAGAATAATAGGAGTCAACTCATGCAGAAGATAGCACTTAAATATAGTGCCTATTTCACTGGAAAGCATTCCAGCCACATGGCAGAATAAGCTGATATTAATGGACCCAGACCTGTTAAAAACCCATAAAAATGTTGGATAAAATATTATGACAGAAAAAAGCCAAGCCCAAAAGAAAGGGAAATGTATAGGTGCTCATAAAATACAACAGGAATAATAAAAGATAAAATATTAAGGGTATGCTGGATGATTTTAATTGTTTTAGGCAGTTATATGCTCCAAATGGCTAATAATTGGGATCTAAGTGTTGTTGTGTAGACAGGAGAGTGTCCTCAACCTTTGTAGTTTCGGAGAACTAAAAGCAATGAAACTATAGGAAGTCTGAGGCTTCAAAAACTGCACCTTTTATCAACAGAAGTCTAGAAAAACTTTACTCAGTGGCCTGGGAAACAGTGAGAAGAAAGCTTTGCCTTCTGTCTGGAGCCTTGAGTGGGAGGGGGGAAAAAGCTACCCAAGAAAAAAACAAACACTGGCACATACCACACAGGTGTATGGTGTGAATTTACACTGTCATGATTCAGTAACCAAAAGCCAAGCAATTTACTGCTGTGGAAGTTGTGGAAGGACTTTTACAGTGAGGCATTATATGAGTTTCACAGGGGAAAAAATACTATGCAAGGTGAACATTCAATAGAAATAAAATTAAATAAAACAAAACAAAGAAAAACTATAGAAAGAAACAGAAAAACGGGCAGAAGCAGCAGCAAATGCAACACAAGGAGCACTCCAAGAACTACAACAAAGAAATAAACTATGAAGGACATTTGTTTAAAGTTACTTTCCTAAGGAGTTGAAATCATTTTAAATCAATAAGAAAGAATGAATAAATAAAAATAGAAGAAACATAAGCAGATTAAGAAAAACAGAACTAAAAATTGTACCGTTACTAAAATTAAAAATTCTGTAGATGGGATAAACACTAATGTAAAAGGAAATGTTTGTGAATTGGAAGATATAGCTGAGGAAATTACCTAGAATAAAGTAAGTAAAGTTAATATTATGAGATTTGATAAAAATATTCTTTCTCCTTCCCCTCTCTCTTTCTTCTCTCTCATCCTTCCAAAGTACTTTTCAGTCACCTGCAAGACACAAGGTACAGTAATGGACAGTTAATACTCCTACTCTTATGAGCCCACAGTTTAGTGGTTTGGTGGATACAGCAATTTATTAAACAAATAAACAAGAACTAAACAAAACACAGGTTGATAAGTTCTTTGCAAATAATTAAAGTTTTGTCTTAGAAAATCACTGTGTAAGTACTTTGTATTTGATGGTCAAGGAGGGTCCCTTTAAAGGGGTGAAATTTTAGCTTAGATAAGAATGACGGGACAGAATCTGTCAAGCACAATTAGTTTTTCAGTTGAAAAACAATCAATTACTGCCCAAGGAGAAATGAGCTATGCATGTTGCAGAAACTAAAAGGATGCCAGCATGATTAGAGCATTGTGTGAAAAATGCAAGATGATCTTGGAGGTGTGGACTGAAGCAGATTTTGCTGTGCTTTGTCATAAGAGCCAGGGTAAAAAGTTGAATTTTATTCTAAATACTGAGAAGTTATAAAGGACTTTAAGAATGGAATTTACATTATATATTTTACCAAGAATCTGTGTCTGTGCTTTGTGGAGAATTCTAAGCAACAAAACTGCTGTGGGTTGGGCAGTGGCATGATGTGAGAAATTAGGAGGCCATTGAATCATCCAAGTGATAGAAGCTAGTGGGATTTGGACTAGAGTGGTAAAGACATCAGCTCTACCACTGATTTTACAGATTTGGAAATGCTTTGGACGGAGATATGTTAGGAGTTTAAAATTGATAGGACATAGAGTTGGGAGAAAGACAAGGATCACAGTGGATTCCAGGAATCATAGAAAAATCCTTGTAATAATTATGTCTACAATATTCATTAGTCACAGAGCCACCACTTGAGAACTTCCAGCAATCAAAGGCTTAGTACATTGCATGGCCACTCATTCCTTTTTATACCTTTCAATCCGTTAGAAAGTTATTCCATGGATTTGATCTACTTTTCCTTACAAGCAATAGAGTGGCCTAAACAATATTGTTGAATTATTTTTAATCCTTCTGCTACATATAAGTTTCTTTTCTTTTCTTTTTTTTTTTTTTTTGAGACCGAGTTTCGCTGTTGTTATCCAGGCTGGAGTGCAATGGCACGATCTCGGCTCACCGCAACCTCCGCCTCCTGGGTTCAGGCAATTCTCTTGCCTCAGCCTCCTGAGTAGCTGGGATTACAGGCACGCACCACCATGCCCAGCTACTTTTTTGTAATTTTAGTAGAGACGGGGTTTCACCATGTTGACCAGGATGGTCTTGATCTCTTGACCTCGTGATCCACCCGCCTCGGCCTCCCAAAGTGCTGGGATTACAGGCTTGAGCCACCGTGCCCGGCCCTACATATAAGTTTCTAAATATTTGAAGATAATTAAAGTTCTTTCCTGAGGTTTCCTTGTTTTAAGTTAAATAATCTCAGTTCTTGATTTTTGTAAGAATCTATTTGTATGTCACATATGGTACCAATAACTGAATATTGAACCTTGATTATTTGAATTTGCCCTAGTTTTCCTACTGTATTTTATTCTCTAAAGTGCCTTGTCTATTGGGCACTCAAAAAATTATTAAAAAATTATCAAAATAAAGATTAAACTAGTCTCTCGTTTTTGAGACAATCCTTAATCCCCTTCTCATCTTTTTAATGTTCTGAGCACCCATCTTTCATATATTTTACTTTATCAATATGCCTCTTAATAAATGAAGACTATGGCTAATTGCTGTGTAATCCAAAAGTTCTAAATTCCATGCTTCAAAAATGCAATTAAAAATAAAATTGAGGTTTGGTATAGCTATCTTACAATGTTGACTCATTATGCTCTTGTTATCAAATAACATTTTAGCATAATTTATTTCAAGTCAGGTGTTTCCCCACTAGGAGGATGTACTCATACAATTTTCTCCCAAGGAAATAATAGCATACAGAAGGCACACATTCAAAGAGGGATTTTAATTTATTTTTAAAAAACAGGTGAAACATTTTTTAAAAACTACGACACAATGGAAGACATTTTTCTTCAGAGAAGCAAAATTGTAATGACTTTTACTTTCCTCTTGATGAAAAAAGTTCATTATAATTGAATAATTAGTGTTAAGGTCTCCTGTAAAGGTTGGGATGTGGGGGGAATAAAAACCTGTATGATGGAAAGAGAGGAATTTGACATGTAAGAGATACCGTCCTTAACCTCTTGTCCATCCTTAGGCACTTGGCCACCAGCCTAGTAAAGCGCAGTCATATGATGATGAGCAAACAACTGTGGACTCATCGCTAAATTGCGTTAGTTTCCTCACATGGTTCTGAAGATGAAAATCACCGGAAATACCATGTTTGATAGATATTACTAACATGAGATACCCAGACACCAGTAAAAGAATGTGAATTTATAAACCCAGCATTGTCATCAAGGTGCTCCCAAATGCTCTAGCCTTCCAAGGACTTTTCTTTAATTTAGTATAAATTTTTAAACACATACTTAGCTTGAACTTTGACGTAATTGAGAGCTAGAAATTCAACATCCTCTTAATATCTGTAAAGATTCTTTCAGGCAGGGGTTGCATACATTTCTGCCTGTTCACTCATCCACTTATTGCATCAATATTATCAGTCATTGCTTTGCTTTTTCCTTCTGAGGCTATTCTCTTTATTCAGTCTCCCTTTTCAACCTCAACATGAAACCAACTTCCCTTTTCTTTAACCCATTTCTTTTAAGTATTTCTAATGCAGGTTAAGTAGGCATTTAATGAAAGTTGGCTGGAGTAGAGGTTTATATTTTACTGCAGCATACTATGTACTTCTATCTAAATTTCACTATTATTAAAATTTTCTTTTTCAATTCCTTCCACAAGGAATTTTTCAGTTTTCTCCTCTGGTCTTATTTTCCCATTTTTCTGGACATGTCTCTTTTTACTCTTATCCCAAAATATCTTAACCTCACTCCCCTTCACTGTTGTCTACAGTGAACCTCACCTTCTCTCTCTGGAAGCCTCAGAAAAGTTTAATTATTCCTTTGCAATTATGAAAAATTATCTCTATTTTATAGAAAGTAACTTTTCAAGCCTGGCATCCTATCTTTATATAACCGAATGGGTCCATTACAATGTTTTGATAAGCCTAAGACAGCTTTCTGCATTATTTCTGCTCACATTATTTTTAATTTGACATTTGTGTATTCGCCAAATATTCATTTTGGGCACCGTGTGTTTGTTAAAAAGAAATGTGAAATGTACAGCAAGGAGTGGGTCTCCTAAGAGAAATAATTATTTGTTTTAATAAATGCTGTTGGCCAGGAGAATATTTTTGAGGCACTTAGTGTAGGTGGCCTCAAAGATGTATATTGGCCTATGGGAGTAAGAGGCTGACAGTTGTTTGCCTAAGAGCCATACCAGATCCTATAGGAGCGAGTGAGATTTCTAAGGAAGACAGCGTTGAGGCCGTACCTGAGGGAAAACTCACATTTAGAGGATGAAAACTCACAGGCAATGAAAGAGACAGGAAAGGAGACAAGAGGAGGAAGAAAATTAAAATCCTGTCGGCTTTGAAAGCCAAGGAAGGTGAGCATTTCAAGAAAGGTGGTGGGATGGGGAGGGCGGGAGAATGTCAAATGCTGAAAGAATCATGATGAACATGACAGTTTTTAAGAGGCGATTGACTTTCACAAGAGCAGTTTCATTCAAGGAAGATTTGAAGTCAGATTATCTGACATTGGCTGAGTGGGAAGTGAGGAATTAGATAATATTCTTTTGAGAGGTTTCTGCAACGAGAAAGCATTGTTCAGAGAAAGAAATGGGAAATTGTGTATTTTGCAGTTACCTTTTATTAATCAAAAATCAGGGGCTCAATATTCATAGAGAAAATTATTAGGGTGTGAGAGGGCTGAGATGGAAGCAGGGTACAGCTAGAAGTAACTCACAACCTCCACAACAAACGTGGAAGAAAATAAAAAATTAGAAAGTTAGCTAAGGAAGAAAGCACAGTCAATGTGCTCTGCTAGAGTGCTGGTCCTTGTACTGAAAGGGAACGTAGAGTACCAAATAAGCAAAATGAAAAACACTGATATCTAGACACGCTAATAAAATTTCAAAACTGCAAGGATAAAACGTCCTAAAGGGCCAGGTGCAGTGGCTCACGCATGTAATCTCAGCAATTTAGGAGGCTGAAGTGGGTGGATCACCTGAGGTTAGGAGTTTGAGACCAGTCTGGCCAACGTGGTGCAACTCCATCTCTACCAAAAATACAAAAATTTGCTGGGCCTGGTGGCAGGTGCCTGTAATCCCAGCTGCTCTGGAGGCTGGGGAAAGAGAATTGCTTGAACCCAGGAGGAAGAGGTTGCGGGAGCAGAGATCGCACCACTGCACTCCAGCCTGGGCAACAAGCTAGACTCCGTCTCAAAAAATTAAAAAAAAAAAATCATTAATTCTTTACACTAATAATAATATGATTGAAGGATTGTAAACAGAGACTAACTCAGGTTTACATTTTTTAACAACTTTCATTTCAGTCAGAGGAGTGTTTTGAGAGAGGTAAGAGTGAATATGAAGAATCAAGTCAGGAGCCTGTTACATAAATGAAAATGTTGGCATCAGTAGGGATGAAGAAGAGGTGTCCAAGAGACCTTTGGAGGCAAAATCAGTAGAATGTGTCAATGGTTAGGAATAAGGAGAGAATGACTGGATCTAGATAAGAGTCTCTGTTAGTGAATCTGCTGTATGCACTGCTGGTTCATATTGAAGTGACGGTTAGTTAAAATATGTTAATCTGAGTATTTAATTTAGAATTAAATATTTATTTCTTTATACAATTGAATTTGTGATGTTAAATGTGTGTATGTGAGTGAGAGAGCATGGGAGAGAGAGACAGAGAGAGAGGGACACACACACACACACACACACACACACACACACACACACACACACAAAGTCCCGAAAAGCTTCCAGACATAAAAGTGGTTCTCTTATAAGAAGACTCAAGGGCAACACTGGATACCAGGAGTCAGTGTAGAAGTGTCTTCAAAGTTTAGTGAGAAAAAAAAAAATAACCTTAACCCTAAATTTCTAAGGTGAGCCAAACTAACATTCAAGTGTGTGAGGCCCAGCTTTGGCTCATTCTCTGTTAATGAATGTATTGAACAAAATGATAAATTAATCCAAGAAAGAAGACAAAGAAACTAGAAAATCTAGTAGTTAAATCTAAATTATTGAAGCATAATGTACCATAATGTACAAATGTAATGGTGTGGAAATACATGACAAATGTATACAAAGGCAGAAGAGGAAGTAATAGCATACCCAAACTATTGTCTTGATTGGAGAAGCCTATAGATGCTGACTAATTAAAGAGATTGACAGATTTTTATAAAATACACGTTATGTACATGTAAAACATTAAGGTATAACACTTTTAAATAATTAAATTAGGATATCTAGAGAAAATGTAGCAATGACAATTCCTATCAGTCTAAAAAAATTAGCAAAGGGGAGAAAATAAGAAAACATGTTGAAGACAAATTCTAAGGCAGAAGAGAAATGTTCAACAATTTAGTAAATATAATAAATGTGAAGGTGTTTAATTCACATTTATTTATTAAAAGGAAGAGGATCAGATGGGATCTTTAAAATCCAACTATATATGTTATATATAAGAAACATGCTTGAAGCAAAATGACATTAAGGGGCTGAACATAAAATATAGAAAAAGATGTAGCAGACAAAAGTGTATTGACAAAACAGGAAATATAACATTAATATCAGACAAAATTGGAGTAAACATGAAAAGCACGAATCAGAATGAAGAGAGATGTTGTATGTTGATAGAAATCAAATAGAAACAGATGAAGAAGAGTTAACATCTGCCCTTCCTACACTACATGTAGTGAAGTATATCAGAATAAACACTAAACACTTTGGTGGGGAGTGTGGAATGTGGCAATATCTAGCAGAATTTAAATTGTGATTCCTCACAGCAAAACCACTTTAGGTGACTCTCTTCAGGTAGGAAAATCTTTGAAGACAACATACATGTCGAGCAATAGGAAAATATAAGGGAGTGATGTAGTTCAAGTACAATTATATCTTCTTGGACAGTTTTTAAAAATTAATATATTAAAATATATAATATAAGAATAGGAGAATAGAACGAAAAAAGACAGATATTCTCTTCTGAGGCATAGAGAGACTAGATTGGTTTATAAAAAAAAAATCTATTAAAATTCAAGAGAGAACATGGATAAAGCTGGAAACCATCATTCTCAGCAAACTGATACAAGAACAGAAAACCAAACACTGCATGTTCTCACTCATAGGTGGGTATGGAACAATGTGAACACATGGACACAGGGAGGGGAACATCACATACTGGGGCATGGGGAGTGGGGGACTGGGGAAGGAATAGCAGGCAGTTGGGGGATTGGGAAGCAATAGCATTAGGAGAAATACCTAATGTAGATAACGGGGTGATGGATGAAGCAAAACTAATATGGCACATGTGTACCTGTGTAACAAACCTACACAACCTGCACATGTACCCCAGAATTTAAAGTATAATAAATTTTTAAAAAAGAAAATTGTAAAAATAATACAAAGGAGACCAGTAAGCCCACAATATTGTATGTTTTGTAGTGGCTTTTGTGTCCACAGTTTTAATTTAAATCATCCTTTAAACAAATTTTGTGGAATAATAATATGGATGAGATACTCACTTGGTTTTACCTGAAGTACTTTATGAATGAAAAACTAATTAAAAGTTATTTATAAAAGAAATGTATATATTACTACTTATAAATAATCTTTCCAAAGGGCTGGCTTGTAAATTTAATTTTCATTCAATATTTCATAAGCCTTATATATCAAAGTAAAAATAACAATAATGTTTTTCTCTCAAAAACAAGATTTTTGTCTGGTATGTTCACAGCTACATTTCCAGTGCCAAGAATCCTTTGTGGAATGTAATGGGTGCTCATTTAACATTTGCTGAATGAGTGAAATATATTCATTCCCAAATGCCTTTGGGAAAAAAAAAAACCCTCTTACAGAAAAAAAAAAACAAAAACAACAACAAAAAAAAAAAACTGTCCAGTGTGGATGCTAGCTACAGCATAGATTTACTTTTTTAAATAAGTATTAGGCAAGCTGAGACTTCGCTTGTAAAGTAAACCTTGATTTAGCGCTTAGATGTAGATCAAGGTAACTTCAACATTGAATGATTTGAGAAAATGTCTTGAAGAAGCCAAGCAACTCTTACGTTACTCAGACTCGTGCATGTGCATACATGCATGTATGTCTGTGTACAGACCTGTTAATCGAGCTTAACCAGGTTTTCTACCACTCTTGGTCGACTGAGAGATAGCCTATATTTTCATCAATCAACTTTAAATCTTAGAATGTAATGTAATTTTAGAGTATAAAGAGACCATAGAAATCAGCTTCCCAGTATCTCATTTTGCAAGAAGAGGAAACAGGTGCAGGGAATTTAAGGCATGGTGCTCTGAAATATGAGCTGCATCTTCTGATTGCTTATTTATTTTTCCACCCCCTCCACATTGAGCCTTAACCTTCCTCCTAGTTAAAATGGCCTTAACTATCTTTAGCATGTGAAACACAGGTTTGAAGAGACTGATTATCTGTAGATTTCGCTATAGAATATCACTTGTGCTTTAATACTAATAACTTATTAAAACAAGCTCAAATATTAGTTAATTGATTTTAAGAATTTTTACATACTAGAAAAATACTGAAAATATTTTCCATGTATCTTAGTTTGTTTCAGAAAAATAAGCTAAAATGTTAAGGGAATGGTTAAGACGGCATTAGAGTTATTTTAGAAATTATAAACACTATATACATGTCTTAGTAGAATCACTCTTACTAAGAAAGTCAGGTTTGATACTTATTTCATTAAGTGTATATAGATGCTACTATTTCAAGTTAAAACATTTTGTAATAAGCTAAAATATAGCGGTAGATAAATGATAAAATGTGACCAGAACTACATTGGTGTTTCTAGATTCTCTCTCTCTTTTTTTTTTTAAGCCTTTTATAAAAATCTGCCACACTCATATAAGAAGCATTTTTGTATGAATATAATGGGTAAAGTGAAAATGTGTAAAAGAAGAAATCCTTCTTCCTTACCTCCAGGTACAAAAAGTAAACGTGGAGACCTTTCAACTCAATTGATTGCAATTTAAATACAATAAAGATGTAGCAGAATTGGGCCGGGCAGTGGCTCAAGCCTGTAATCCCAGCACTTTGGGAGGCCCAGGCGGGCAGATCATGAGGTCAAGAGATCTAGACCATTCTGGCCAACATGGTGAAACCCCGTCTCTACTAAAAATATAAAAATTAGCTGGGCGTGGTGGTGTGTGCCTGTAGTCCCAGCTACTCGGGAGGCTGAGGCAGGAGAATTGTTTGAACCCAGGAGGCGGAGGTTGCAGTGAGCTGAGATTGTGCCACTGCACTCCAGCTTGGCGCCTGGCAACAGAGTGAGACTCTGTCTCAAAAAAAAAAAAAAAAGATGTAGCAGAATTACCTCAATACCAGTGTTTTATGAAAAAGAATATATTTTATCTACCACTTGTATTTTTTTGACCAAGCAAGCATTAATCTAATCTGTAACCTTCAATTGTAGGGTAGCATTTATTTTATACTAATAATATACTAATAATGTACCAATAATTGTATATAAAATAATGTACAAATTATTTTATGGAATATTTTAAGTTATTTCAGTAAATATGTATACAGTGATATTGCTTTAATTTAAATTAGTCTATATGACACTGTTATAATAAATAATAATGAGCTTTGGTGAATTTAAAAGTATCATACCAGAGATAAGCCAGAGAATTGTCCCTCCTTTTAGAAGCCCCTATAAAATCTTCTCTGAAGGCAGAGTATGCATGTTAGAAAGCTTGGCAGAAAAGCCACGAAGCCATGTTCTCGTTTGAAAAATATAGAAATAACCATCCAGGGACAACTCAGATTACTTTTTCATACTTCTGACTTTCTAAGCTCTTGTCAAGAGACACATTAGCAACAAGGATATTAAAATTGTATACTGTAAGAGTTTTAGTCTACTGTAAAGGTGTTAATTACAGTAAAGCATCTTATTTTGCCACTGGTATGCTTATGTGCTAAATTAAGATCTGAAATCAACAACAAAAGACATTCAACTGCTAGTACTACTGAAAGTAGAATTATGTTTGTCATTTATGTGCTTCTTGTCAACAACAAATAAAACATATTTTTAAGCAAACTATTACTGCTGGTTTATAAGAATTCAGTAGTTATCTCAGAGAGATATGATCATAATAGCAATTGTATAATGGATAAGAAATAAGAAACAATTCCTGCACAATTACTCACATTGATGAGCTCTTGCATGGAAGAGTTTGTACAATTTACTAACATTTCCTGGATGGCAAACAGAATAAGCATAAAAATGATAACTTAAGGGATTATCCTCTGAATTTCCTGGAATCATTCTCATAAAATATCTCACTGTATAATTTTCAAACAAATGTTTGAGGAGTTCCAAAAGAAAATCTATTATATTTAATTATTTCATCATTTTTACTTGGAACAAAGTTAGATTAAATACAGCACTATTGTCCAAATGCACCAAATATATTTTGTAATCACTTCTACAAAATGTTATAAATTAGATAATGTAACATTGTCAACTCTTGAACATTTTTAACTTTTCTGTAAACATATTAGCAGTGTGCCCTTTGACTATTTTGTGTTTTATCCACTTTTAGAAGTACCCTAAAATTATTCATTTTTTTTAACAGAGTCATGTGCAGCTACCCAATAAAATCATTTCTGTTGAAGTATTTTGAAAAGCAAGTTCCGTTTTGATACTATAAAAAATAGCATGTTAGGTCTTATAGCCACATATCTAGCTTTAGGAATGAAACCAAGAAATAATAAGAAAGAAAGGATAATCTTTCTTTTAATAATTTAATCTTTTAAATTTTAATGATAGATTTATCAGATTTCTGATATTTTTAATATTGATTTATTTTACTTAAATATATTCCAATATGTATTAATTTATTATATAAATGTCATTACTGAATTTTTTGGAAGTTTTCTTTCATCATCTATTGTATTTTTTATGGTTCTTTGGGAAAATGAATTAGTATATTTATCATCAGTAGTAAAAGTACTCTTGTAAAAATTTTATTCATAATATTAACTAATGATAATTCTAAAATTTGAATTTCTAATAGTTGATGTTAACTGTAGAAATGTTTTTTATTATATAAACTCCAATCTTTTCTCCTCTTATCTCTAGCTTTTCACAAAAAACTTGGCTATATAGGTACTAAAAATAATACTTAAGTGAGAGAATACAATTTTTAAATCTGATAACATTTTTAAATGCCATTAAAATCAAGGCAAACTCTTAGAAATTACAACTATACCAAAATCCTGATAATCTGGGCTGCTCTTCACTATCAAAATATCTCCCACTACAGAATGCAGGAAAAGTTTTCATGCAAAATCACTGTGCCAATTCTGTTTCTAAATAAACAAATGTAATAATTTATAATCCTGCCTAAATGTGAGTCTACAAGGCATTAAATCTAATAACGTTTTTCAGAAAATATATGATTGTTTCTCAACAGAACTTACTTGTCTACAGTACCTTACGCTAGTCAGATGATGGAATCTTTCTCGTGTCAGCAAATTCTATTTTAATATTCTTTCTTGTTAGTTTGTGATAAATGAGATATCACTTCCAATGTACAATTGTATGGCTTGAAATATTTAATTGTGTTTCTCTTAGGAGACATATTAAAAGATTGTTTTTATTTTCTCTTTGGAGACAAATTAGCAAGTCATTGTAGTGGAGGGCATTCTAGTATTTAGGAAATAAATATAAAAAATGAGGCTCAAGTGTAGCTCAATAATATTTTGATTAAAATAAATAGTTTTTTATACTTCAAAGGATCAGGCCATGTTTAGTGGATTTCCTTGAACTATGAGCTTTAGAATATCAGAAACCATTTCTGATTCATATTTGTAACTTTGGTTCCTAAGATACTAATTAATAAATGCTTATTAAAAAATAAAGCTTTGTTTCAGGACAGTGATATTTAATGTTAAAACTAAGCAGTATTTAAATTATTTTAATGATAATCTGAATATTTATAGGTAATAACCTTATTGACAGCAGAAATTTTGACCATCATTATCATACATAACTAATTTTTAAGTACTTCACAGAGAATTTTATTTTTCTCCCCATTGTACTGTTCAAGCAAGTTAAAGGAATGGTTCTCATTTCTAGAAACGTGCATTTTGGAGAAACAATTCCTAAAGCAAGATTTATTTGTTTACTAAGTAAATATTAAACTTAAGTCACATGCAAAGCAGAGGGTGATTTTAAAATTCATAAGTAATACTTTCCCTTCCTTAGAAGTTTATAATCTGCTAGGAGGAGTAAGAAAATCTAATAATTATAGTGAAAGTCCATTTCTAATTCAAAGCAAAGAAAAATAGAAGTTAAGGAAGGTAGAGGTTGTTTATGTTTGGTTAATGAGGAGATAGTTTGAGGAGGTGGTGACATTTGAGTTAGGTTTGGTAAGAGACTTTTTTGCAGGCATGACTGGAAAAGCAGGTGTTTTAAGTTTAGGAAAATGTAAGAAAGGATGCAGTGGTTTGATGAATCTTTTGACAAGTAGTGCACTTTGGCCACACATAAGTAGGACATAATTCCAAAAGTTTGTTGAGAAGCAATAATGGCTTAGGTGAAGGTGACTTTTGTGGACATGTAAAGAAAACATTACCGACAATTCAAAGTAGTATTTCTATTGCTAGATAGATTACTGTAATGACTCTTTTCTCGTAATCTAATGATGTGCTTATCTGTATGCTTAAAAATATACATGATAAAATAACAAGTAGATATGCGTTTGTGTTTTAACTTTTTAATGAATTTGATCTCACATTATTATGACCACTAATTTCCAGACAAAATCTTTGTAACTGACAATTGACGATCAAACGTCATATTTTATGTCATTTGTGTCTTAATGATCTACTTACACATTCTTGGACTGGGGAAGAAATGACACTAAAGTGTACTGAAGGCAATTATGTTCAGATTTGTCTTTCATGTCACTTTGATTGTATCTGAATTCCGGGGCCTATTGCTTTTAATCGAGAAGTGCAGTGAAAGATTGAGAAAATAGGCAAAAGCATGGAGGTCCTCTCTGATCATTTGGGTTTATACAGGAACGTAGTTATTTACCCACCACTTCACTGATAACATCAACATAGATAGAGGAAATAACCCTGTATATTCATAAGCCATATGTACATATATAATGTTATGCTATGCATTATTTCATTTGATTTCTTAACTTGCTTTTCATTGCTTTCGCCAAAGCAGATCATCTTTTTATTTGGTTATGTTCTTTTTTCTCGTGTAACTAATGTAATATGTTATCTTTGCCAACTAAGAATCATTTGAATATGAATCAGCCACCCATGAACAATTTATATTATTCAGAAATCCTACTATGCTAAAAGTGTACCTCAACTCACATTCATCGTGTAAAACAACAGCAAAAATAATTGTTTTTTTCCTAAGTTTGGATGATCCAATTGGCCTAAATTTTTATTAGAGGTGAAGAAGATAATGTCCCCTTAAAAAGCAACAGAAGTGTTTTGAAAATCATCCATTGTCAGGTATGGAGAGAACCATAGCATTATGTGTTAAATCTTACTGTTAATAGCAACTCTAAAAAAAGAAAGATTTTTGTTTTCAAACATGGGACATAAACATTACAGAAGAAACGCATTTGGTTAGACAATAGTTTATATATTTCAGTTACAAATTTGAATTCTCTAGAACAATAGATGTGAAATATTAAAAAAAAAATACCACCATAGTGTTGTTTTCCCATCTGAAAAAAAAAATGAGTTTTTCATGTCTTCTCTCTTATAAGGAATTTAGTTATATTAGGACCTCATATTAATTCTCATTTTTATCAAAGTAATTTTTCAGATACATTATATTGACAGCAATAATCAAAAATTCCAATTCAAACTTCTGATTATGTAACAAGTTTATAATCAAGTTCATAAATTATTGAAGAATTTCTTATCTCAAATATTGTGACATAAAGTATCAGCAATAATATTCATATAGCATTGATTATTGATAAGTAGAAGTAGCCACAGTGTGGAATATTGACATTTAATTTGTAGGATATTGAAATTTAATTTGTATTACACATATTTTAAGAGATGTAAATCACATTCCAACTAATAATATAAAATGATTTCCTTAAATTTGTTCTATTCTTTAAAAAATGAACACTTCAACTTGTTTTAAACTTAAGAAATTATTAAAAATTGAATATGACACTTTTAAAAATCATCCCAAGACTGGGAACAGTGGTTCCTACCTGTAATCCCAACAATTTGGGAAGCAGAGGTGGGAGGATCCCTAGAGGCCAGAAGTTTGAGACCAGCCTAGGAAAGATAGTGAGGCCCTGTTCCAACAACAAAAACTTAAAAATTAGTGAGGCCTGGTGGCTGGTGCTTGTTGTCCTAGCTACTTGAGAAGCTGAACTGAGGGAGAGAATCACTATCTGAGCCCAGGCATTCAAGTTTGCACCACTGCACTTCACCCTAGGTGACAGACCAAAACCCATGGACATACTCAGACCTCCTGAATTTCAAGATCATAGTCTCTGTTGAAATAAACCTTGGAAGAGAGATTTTAGCCTATGATCATGCTGCCACTGAGTTGGAAAACTGCCTTCTGCTAGAACAGGTTACACAGTTATTTACTACATAATTAAGTTGAAGGCATGGAATAAACTTTTCAGCATCCTTTGCCCTCTCATCTCTTGCCAAAATTACCTTACTGTGAGCATCAGAGCCCCCAGGTGACTTATGTAAATATATACTCTGAAATAAATGCTGAAAGCAATAGGCATACACACAATTTATACTATGAATTCAAGAGGAAATAAGGTGAAGCATACTGTTAGAAAAATTACTACTAATTTGTTGTGCTATTTCATATCCAGAAACATTCTAATTGCATATAATATTTGAAAATATTAGATAGTCAGTCTAGGTATAAATTTTCTAAATGGTTAATTTCCAAAATAGTTAAATAATGAGTGATTACATACTTCTTACTGGCTTGGCAAAACATGGTTTAGGCAGCACATACTGCACACGTAAATGACTGGAATGAAAGGATGTTGGCAGTAATGGAAAATAGTGATGGCTTTTACGAAGTCAAACACACTGACATTTTATGAAAATTTCCATTTTCTGCCCTGAATATTATCTCACCTGACAAAAACAAACACACATTCAGATTTCTCAGGAGATGTTCTTTGAGTAGATTATATGGAAAAAATTTCTGACACATCAGTCCAGTGCCATGGTTTAATTTTTACGTGAGGATTTTCTAGGACAGATGAAAATGTGTGCTAGTCTTTTCTCCTCACATACAAGAATTGGTAGAATTAGTGCTTACAAAATACACTGCTTAATTACACTACCTGCACTGTCACTGCAACACACTTCACCCAGTCATCTCTGTCATGTTTAAGAAACTACGTCTTAAGGACCTAGTGATTTTCTTGATATAAAAGAGGGCAGCACAGTTTCTTACCCTTTAGTATTCCCTTCCCCTATCTAAACTCCTATGAGCCAGAACCAACAACTATTCTACACATTAGGCTTTGATTTTTGTAAAACCACAGAAAACTGTTACCACTTTTCAGTAACAGTTCAATAAGCACAGGTCCCTTGCAGAATTCTAAGCATATGAATTTTTAAAAATATATTACATAGAAGCTATTCTTTTACTCAACTAATTTTTTTCTTTCTTCCATTTGTTCCTAACTTAGGCCCAGACGTTTTTCTTTTTTTAATTTTGCCTTTCTTGAAAGTTCTACTACCAAATAATCAAATAAGGGAAGGCTGGAGACAATAAATTTCATAAATATAACTTTTAAAAGAGAAAATATTCTCTTATATGTGATTAGCAAAGCGGGGAGTAATTAATTGGGGCACAGAGGGAAAGAATGAGAATGACCAAGGCCACTATATTCTATGAGCCTTTGAGGACACCAAGGGCAACCTCATCTTTGGATGGAAAAAAGGTAGTACGTTAAGTGACTGGGTTTACTTTAGAAAAGTTAAGTTACAGGACTGAGTAACCTAGTAATAAGAAAACTGCTGACACACTTCTGGGGGTAATTATCGTTGGACAAAGAATCAGATGCTACCAAGTCAGGATTCTCTCGCTAAAAAAAAGCAACAGTTAACACTGTGGTTGTATTTTTTCTTATGTATTGCTTCAAAACATTATAAGAAAAGAGTACAGTATCTCTGTTAAGTTGACTTAAAATCTGATGTGTCATTTTATTGACTGTTATTATTGTTTCTTGAAATCTCGTTCATGTTTATACGTTTTCTGACTTCAGTTTAGAGATATTGCAAGCAGATCAGCCTAGCAAATTTAAAACTGTGAATTTAATAATTATCTTTTAGTTATGTGTAGGAACATATTGCATGAGACAGTAATGTAATTTGTGAGAAATGTCTACACACAAGCTTTCATATACCTTTATTCTGTCTTTAGAATTTGGAATGATGGGAGATCATACAATTAAAAGTCAGCGACCTCGATCTGTTCATGAAAAAAGGGTCCCTCAGGAACAAGCTGATGCTGCTAAATTTATGGCACAAACTGGTAATACGTTAGTTACATTTTTCTATTTACTGTTGTTAATTTAATGAAACCACTGCATGTTTTCATAATCTTTTGCTGCACATTTGTCAGTTTTTGGAGCTGATATTTTGTTTTTGAGCCATTTTTTGTCACCAGTTAAAGTCCATAAATAAAGTAGCTGTGAATTGGAAAGTGCACCAAAATTGTGTAAGAATTATTTTGCTTTCAGTATGAGACATTTAGGATTTACATAGTGGCATTTATGCTAATTAACTACTTAAAATATATTATTAAACTTTTAAAGAAAGACAGCAAAGTTATTTCCTCAACAATGATAGAGGATTTTCAAAAATTAGAACTTTAAATGAAACTCTAGAAAATAAAATTTAACAATATTGAATATATTCATTTTTTCCAAATGTGATCCTACTTATAAGTATTAATGGTTAAAATGTACAGAAAATATAAACTTTAAAAAATTTTACATTTTTATTTGAAGAGCTGGTTATATAAGCTAAATGATAAAAAGTTGACAGTGTTAAGTAAGCTGTAACATTCTAACTAATTAAATATCAACTAAAATGACTTTCTACTTTATAAAATGTTTAATTCTAAATTAATGAGATTACTTCTTAAAAACCTCCCTCCAAATATATTAGTATATATTTGGAATATGTCTAATTTATGCCCATTAGTTACAGAATTTGAGCAAATAAATGTATTCATATTTTGTCTTATAATAAATAGGCTAACTTCATCTGAGTGTATTGCATGTGTTACATCCTTTAAAGGAAAAGTGTTTAAACTTTGTTACATAAATTTTCAGTTGTCACCTTTATTTTGGGAAATAGAAAGCTAACAGTTTTATCTATGTCTTAAACATTTTTATGCATCTAAATGTTTTGCCATTAATACAAACATTTCAAGTATATGACCAGCTTTCTGACATGACATTTCAACTAATGGTAGTGAAATTCCCTCAAGAAATTGATGTTTTCTTCAGTTCATATGTTCTTAGGATAATATTTTTTTAGAACACTAGATCTGAATCTATAATATAAAAATGCAAATATGGTTAATGAGTTTTGCTCTTAATAATGGGTAAGTAGAAGATTTTGGTACATTAGTTGCAAATAGGTCAAATTTTCAGAACAGGAGTTTAAAATAAATCTACAAGGATACATTTTTAGTTTTTTGGGTTTTTTTAGATTTATGTCACAACCAAATACAGAAATGAGGAAACCTGCTTATCTGGATCACTTTTTGTACATCTTCTTGTTTAAGGAAATTTGATTTTTATTTTTACTATTTGCTTGAACAAGTCTAAAAGTGTATTAACATGTTTAGGTAAATTTCCTAATTTCTAAATGTATTTCCCTCCTTTACAGGGAGCAAAAATTTTCAACCACTGAGCAGAAATTAGAGAGCATTTGACGTTAAGTCACAGGGGCATGGGCTGACTGCTCATCTTCATCGGCACCATCTCATGGGGGCATTTCTGCAAGATTTTAAAAGATGTATTTTATTTGCTTAAAAGAGGTGGCAGACATTGGTTTACTGAAGTTCCTAAAAATTGGTGTCAATAGGAAGTGAAATGGAGAAGCATAGTTTTAAATTTCCAATATTGTGACATAATTAGTTTATGCATAAATATTATGCAATTTGGCCAAAAATTTCTATACAAGTTTTTTGATTTGTCTGTGACATAGCTCGATTCACAATCTTCAGCCAAATCCCTTCTGATAAATTCAAATCTCAAGGAACATTGTGTTTTTCTAGTAAGGAATTACTAATTTTAGTTTTTGAATGTACTTATTCTTTTTCAGCTTTTGTTTTGTGTTTAATCTACAGTAATGCAATTTGGTAAAACAGGTGAGACATTTCTCAAAAAAAAATCCATGAGAAGCTTTAAAACCATTTCCCCACATTGCTAACAATAGCTCAGAGAGGACAATGAACTTCAAAATTAAAATTCTGAAAATATTGATTGGATGCTCAAAATGATGAATAATAAATATTTATTATTTTATTTATTTATTATTTTATTTACTATATTTTAAACCAAATATAGTATAGACAAACATGAATACATGTATAAGAGTTTAAAATTAAACTATTTTAGCACTGGTGTAAAACTGGAAAACTCATTATTTTAAATAATTTTTAAAATTTATAATTTAACGGAAGACAATTACAATATCAAAAAGAGGAGAATATTTTTCCTTAAACATTTTCCTAGATTATACTTTCTTTAGCTGTTAAGGTAATCTGAATAAATGCAGGTAAGTATCACACAATGAAATTTTACAAAAATTCGGCTTTACTTATAAAGCTTTTCCCTGTATTTCCCTGTCATTTAAGCCAAAAAATGACTGTTGCATATAAATAACATAAAATTTGTTAACAGTAATTTTGAGAACAAAGAATAAGTCAAAAAACATAAATTTAAATAATAATAATATATTTTTATGTTAATCAGAGAGGAAAAAGCAAAAGCTATCACATTTTAATATTTAAGAATTACTTCTCAAAATGAGGAACCAGGCCTCTTCAATCAATATGATCAGTAAAACATTGTAATTAAAAGCAATCTTTCTATACAGTGACAAAGTGAGTGTAACTTTTTTTTAAAAGAGTAACATTTGATAAAATAGGATAATTTGGATATAAATGATGATGCTTTAATAGCCTATAATACAATATTTATTTGTCTTTAAGGGATATAAAATGAAGTGATATCATATAAATACAGCTATTTAATATAGACATCTAAATTAAATGCCAATAAGATGGCTTAAGAAATCTTAATTACACTTGCTTATGCTTAAGCAACATAGTCATCAATTAATTTATAAACATGTTTAGAAAAGTGGCCTTTTATTACAGTGAAGAAAATAGCCTGAATTTGGACTATGTAGTATGTTATCTAAAACAAAAAATAAATAAATAAAAGTAGTCTGGGTGCAGTGATTCACACCTGTAATCCTGGCACTTTGGGATGCCAGGAGGTTGGCAGTTCAAGATCAGCCTGGCGAACATGGCGAAATCCTGTCTCTACTAAAAATACAAAAAGTTAGCCAGGTATGGTGGCACACACCTGTCATTCCTGCTACTTGGGAGGCTGATGCAGGAGAATCATTTGAACCCAGGAGGCAGAGGTTGCGGTCAGCCGAGATAGCACCCTTACACTCCAGCCTAGGTCACAGAGTGAGACTTCATCTCTAAATAAATAAATAGATAGATGATAGATAGATAGATAGATAGATAGATAGATAGATAGATAGATAGCACAGTTCTAATTACATGACTTTAACATACTAGCAAAAGTTTATATTAGTATTTTTTTCATAATTTAAAATGCATTCTCGCATATTATCTCACTCGGTCCTCAAAGATTTTAAAGTAAATGTATTCATTTTATCAAAGACATTCAAATAAATAAAATGACTTTCTCAAGGTCACAGAGCTATTATTCAGTAGGTTTTCATCAAACACAGGTCTTCTGACTTTAATTGCAATGCTTTTCCAGTTTCCTTTTGTTTTTTGTGCTAGGCTAAAGAGCCTTTACTTTGTACTATCTCCAAAGATATCCATACTAAAAACGGTATACTTTATCTTATACTTTACTATTTTAATGTCATTGAATATTTTTAACATCTTTCTTATCATGTATGTTAGCTGTTCTCATAATGGCCTAATGTGCTTGACTAGAATGGTCTTCATACTTTTATAACTAAGGAAATACAGCATGGAAAAAAGAACTATTAATGGAAACGTCACTGAAACTATAGGACTTGAGTTATTATGAAATCGCTTTGATAGGTAGGCCACTATTTCAGTGGCAAAATTTGATTCAAAATCTGAAAGCCAGTATGTTTTATTTATTTGTTTATTTTTGATCAATGAAATGAGTCATCAGTTTGAGGAAGAGTGTAGAGACCAATTCTGAGCATTCATTATCAAACTCTCATGATCCAGGCACCACTGCTTAGCCTGTTCAGCATCACTGCAGTATCATACATTCAGAAGCAACAGAATGTTTAAATACTTGTACAAAAACAATTTAAAAATAGGACTTGATCTGGATTCACTGCTCAGTTTAGTTAAATTATGTTTTTCTGTCCTTATGACAATGCAAGAGGAATAAGACTGCTTTTGTGGTAAAATATAACTAATTTTGTTCATAACCTTTATCATTTCACTTATAGAATCCACATTGTTCATAATTTTCTGGCTTTTAATTAATAACATGCAACCATAATATTTATACCTCACTTAATCTCATCACAGTTTGGAATATCATTATTTAAAATGCATTATATTTTCCCTAATTTCAGCTTAAATTTTTTTATTGCTAAATATATATGCACATAAATACATATATGTGTTTTTTTTTTTTTTTTTTTTTTTTTTGAGGCGCAGTTTCGCTCTTGTTACCCAGGCTGGAGTGCAATGGCGCGATCTCGGCTTACCGCAACCTCCGCCTCCTGGGTTTAGGCAATTCTCCTGCCTCAGCCTCCTGAGTAGCTGGGATTACAGGCATGCGCCACCATGCTCAGCTATTTTTGTATTTTTAGTAGAGACGGGGTTTCACCATGTTGACCAGGATGGTCTCGATCTCTCGACCTCGTGATCCACCCGCCTCGGCCTCCCAAAGTGCTGAGATTACAGGCTTGAGCCACCGCGCCCGGCTATGTGTGGATTTTTTAAACCATTATCCTTCTATTTGGTATATAGAATAATGATTTTCAATCTTGATACTGTAGTTTTTAATATAAAAGAACAAATTATGAAGCATGGCTTTAAGTGTTATCCAAATAGTCATCCAAGAACATTTTTATTAAATTGGTAATATATACATTTGTGAAGAAATAAATTCTGAAATGGTGAAGGGTTATCTATACAGTATTTTCAAGTCACATTGATCACAACACTGAAAAGCAGTCCCATTTGATGTAATCTGTCATCCCAGTTACTATTGTCTGTGCCCTTAGAATACATGTCCAGTTATAAATGGATGGTCATCTATGCCTCTGGATCACAATGCAAACCAGTATAAGAACAAATGTGTTGTAACAGTACTACTCAAAATGTGGTTAGTGGATCAGTGTTTGCCTGCAAACTGGCCATTATGGTCTCTTAAAGGAATAAGCAGTTTACCTCAGAATGTAAAACCAACTACTCCATCAAGCACAGGTTTTATTTCAGCTGACTCTCATATATATATATATATATATATATATATATATATATATGAAATTTCTTATTGAGAAAAATCTGTGTGTTGAACTACATTCTGGCCCAAACTCCTTCTGTCCTAGAGCACCAGTTTGTGGACCAGCTGCCTTGAGTAGTACTGCAAATAATTTCCGAGTAGTTTACTCTCTAGAAAAGGATGGACAAATACATGATCATATTCTATCATTTGAATTCTGTTCCAAAGGCGAATTCTAAACAGAAACATAAAATATTGTTAAATTGTCCTTTGATCTATTTAATCAGCAATACAAAGGTTTTAGAAACATTTTACCTGCAAACTTTTTTAACGACTAAATGGTTAACTTAAATAGTTAACTGCTAGCAGCTAAATGACCCAGTGTGACTTTGGAGAAAAGCAACTGCAAATTTTCAAATTAGTTTTTAAAATTTATCCTGAACATGATGCCATGACAGAATTAGAAGCCTATTTCATTGGTCTTAGAAATTTTTGACTTTTAAGTGTCCTTGGGACATCATATTAGAAATTCAACATAGTTTCATTGAGATGCCAACTCTAAGAAAATTAATGAATTTTGACATTCATTCGCTTTTTAGAGCCCCACTTTAAATAAATTTAGTTCCATTTCAAATTAATGGAAATGATCAAGAAATTTTCCTTTATTTTGAGTTAAAAAACCACTACTCTAGATCATCGGTGGAATTGTTAGCAGAAAGATTTAAATAAATTACCACAAAATAAATAGCTATCATAGTATGAAAAAGTAGGAATTGCACTAGTAATAAACTATAAATGTCAGTACTCAATACAACATAAATCAGATGTGTCTGAAAGCCCAAGTTTCCACATCATCTAGCATTAGAAAGGGTGTTATGCAATAAAGGACTAAGGAGGAACGCATCAATATACTCTTGCTCACCAAAGCCATAGAGGAAGCTTAGAAATAGCTTTTGCTTCCTTTCCCACCAAAGTACAAAGCCTTAGATTAATTTGAAGAGAATCACTTCAACAACTGCTCATGTTGGAAAATGCTAACTAGTTCCTTCATAGTGTCCATGGCACAGTGTAATTTGTGAAGTGTATTTTGCTAATAAGCTTAGGGCAAAACTTGGCGTTTGCATCAATCAGCATTATATGCATTCCTCTTTAAACTTCATTTTCTCTGAAATGTTTTCATGTATTGTCATATTTTTACATTTAAATTATTCTTGCATGTCATAATGTCAGTTTGGTATAATGCTTATTAGATGAATATGTAAGACAGTATTTCATGTTTATTTGTTGTCTTGCATGCAGGTGAATCTGGTGTGGAAGAGTGGTCCCAGTGGAGCACATGTTCAGTTACTTGTGGTCAAGGGTCGCAGGTGCGAACCAGAACTTGTGTATCACCTTACGGGACACACTGCAGCGGCCCATTAAGAGAATCAAGGGTTTGCAATAACACTGCCCTCTGTCCAGGTAGTGTTAGCAGCAACTACAATTGTGGATGTTATTGAATTGTGTCATGCTACGAATTTGGAACGATTTGTTATTTTCATATGAAATGGGTATATGCATTTTAGTTAGTGTGGATAAGTGTAATTCTTATTCAATTTTGATATTTTATTATGTATGTGATTATGTTTGCTCTTAAAGCAGTCAAGAAATTACATAAGTGATCCCCTCTTCACTGCAAATATCAGTTTCTACTATGTGTATCTACTCCTGATATTTAAGGTTCAAATATCTTTTCTGTGTTTTAGACGGTGAAAATGTAAAATCGTATGCTTGAGGAAAAATGTAATCTGCCTTCATACTAGGAATATGACGTATATTCATGCCTTAAGGCAGTGGTTGACATAGCCTGTCAGGCAATCAGCAGTTTTTATATCACTTATCTGACCCTATCAGAGAAAAGAGTGTCCATGACCAAATAACTTTTTAAAATTTTGTTTCATTCAAGTAACTTTCCTCATCAGAGATATCCACTGCTTTGTAAACTTAAATGAAACTTAATGAAAAGAGAGAGAGAGAGGAAGAGAGAGAGAGAGAGAGAGAGAGAGAGAGATCTTTAATGTTAAATGAGGCATAACAATAGCATACCCACTTAGGGCCAGATTTTCCATGTTATATCACAATTTTGTTCTTCAGTTGATGCACACATGCACGTTATAGACATTCCTCTCTCCCAGACCACTGACTTTCATGTAAAAATAAATAATAATATGACTCTGGGGTTTGTTTCAAGAAGTCCAAAGCACATGATGTTGTGAATATCCACATTTATGTTTTTGTCTGACCATTTATGTGGTGATGGATGACTACAAACATATTGACAGCTGTAGCTGACGATGGACTTGCATTCACAGCCTTTCCAGGGACCTCCAAAAGGGATGGGTGTAAAGAAAGTGACTTGCACTGCAGCAGCCTTTCATCTGCTAGTGTGTGCTTAGAAGTTTCTCAGTAAACTCCACTTCTAGAGATGGCTGACTCCACAGTTGCTAAAACCAAGAGTTAAGAGTGGGTGGCATGGAGTAAGAGCAGGAATAATAGTTTTCCAGCAGAATAAGCAAAGGGGATCCATTAAAAAACAATCTGAGAGAGCTGTTAATGGGTGTAGAGTTTTAGATTTGTAAAATGAAAAAGTCTGAATATCTGTTTACAACATTATGAATATAGGTAACACTACTAAGTTGTATACTAAAAAATGGTTACATGGTAAATTTTGCATTTTGTGCTTTTTACAATAAAAAAGGACAGTGTAGAGGAAATAAAAGGTAAAGAAAGTGGTGGGCAGAAGGTGGAGGAGAAATGATGCGATGAGGTGACTGATCCCTTTAGAATAGAATTGGGAGGTAGGCTAAGCACGGCAGAAAACAGAAGTCTATGAGGAGGGAAAGGCAGAATTAACTGGAAAAGAGCAATAATTGCCACTTAGAACAAGAAAAATCAGTGAGGCTCAGTGAATTAGACTAGAGCAAGAAAACACATGAACTGAAAACTAAAAAGATTCATAAGAAAAAAATGTTTAAGGAGTTTATGAAACGGGGAAGAACATGAAAAAATATGATTAAAAACAGGGATCATAGAGCAGACAGATTCTAGGTACATTTGGCAACAGAAGGAAAACAAGTACAAGCAAGGACCTGGGGATTTTATTTTATTTTTTAAACTGACTGGTAACATGTATGTTTTTATCTTGTACAACATGATAGTTGAGGTATATCTATGTTGTGGAATGGTTAAATCTAGCTAATTAATAAATATATTACTGAATATAGTTATCTTTTTTGTGCTGAGAGCATTTAACATCCACTCTCTTTACATTTTTTAAGAATACAGTAGTCATTAACCATAGTCACCATGCAGTATAATAGATCTCTTGAATTTATTCCTCCTATCTAACTGTAATTATGTATCATTTGACCAACATGTTTTATAAATGAAATCTTCAGACCACAAGGGTAAATAATTATTTTCATTCAGGTGTGGGTGGAGTGAGTTTTCTGGGAAGAATACTTAAAGCTGGTCCCTACTTACGGTATTGACATAAAGAGATCCAGGATCAAGTTGCCTGTCCTTGACAATGAGAAAAATGTCAATAAAGAATTATGCTGTACTTGCAATATAAATTTATCTAATCAGCATGTGTTTGAATAGCCAAGACCCTTTCAACATACACAGATAGTATTATGGCAAATGGATCTCCAAATGTGAGTCTGAGTGGATTCGAAGGTGTTCCCTAAAATTTTCCATTCAGAGCCTACTTCCCAGTCACTAGTTATGCACATCTATAAGGATGACATATGAAAGTTGCCATCCTTCTGCCAGAGACCAGTGATTAATGCCTTCACTGGGTACAGAGAGCATCTGTGGTGGGATCAGAGTGCTTCTCTCACAAAGAACAGCCAAAACCACTTTTTCACTGTGTCTGATGTCCAAAAGACTTTATAATATTCTATAATTTAAAGTTTTAATTTAAAGTGTTTCTTCCTTATTTATTCCTGAAGTTTCAATTTTTTGAATTTGAAATATCAGATCTTGGTGATGACCTTGAGTAGTAGAATGTAAATAACTCTCACATTCTTAGTGTTCCAATAATGGAACACTAGGCATAAATGACTTAAGCCTTTTACCCATACACCTACAGAACTGCATACCAATTACTAGCTCCTCTTCACCTTCATATGCATAAAGTCTTTTTCTTTCTAAATTCGATTAAATAGTACTGTTGAGAAGAAGTTTATCTTTTAATCATTGTTTTAGTTCAGAATATTGAAGAAATGAGAACGTTTTCTTGATTTGTCTTTAATTTTCCAAACATGAAGGATAATTTAGCAATCTAAAAATACAGAATAAGTACCCCATTAAGGAATTGGAATTTTTTCATATGGTTATTGTATTTGTTATGAAATATTTTGTGCTCAATGTTTTATTTTGCTCTTTGTTGTGCTGGTAAATATGTACTTTCTTTGCTATCTAATATATCATGAAAATAGTGACAAGAAGTGAATTTTTAAAATGTAATGTTTTGAACAGTGCAAATGTCTTCTTAAAATAATACATTCCCAAGAAGAAAATTAACTTCGAAATCAGTAACTGATTTGTCACATTTTGTGACAAATGTGATTGGCATTTAATTAATGAAAAAGACACAAGAAATGAACAAATTGAATATTAAAGTCACTTTCTACAAAATATGTGGAATGATAGAAATAGAGGTTATATTTATTTGTACTATAAAAGGTTAATCCACAGTGTTTTAAGTTAGTTACCATTCACCCGTATTCAAATTTCAAAAGAAGTCTGCTTTAATTAAATTATGCAATAATGTGTTACTTCGATATGGATCCTAAGATATTTAACGTTTAGCAGAATTTTTGCTTTGACATTGTACTCTGTCAAAAAGCTCTTGTTACTCAAAGTAAAAACAATAGACATAAACCGAAAATAGAGAAAAATACAGTGCTACATTCAATAGTGCAATTTATTGTCCTAGTTGAATTACAATTTTATGGTTTGTTCCAGGGCTTCTCAACCTTATTACTACTGACATTTTAACCCCAAAAAGTCTTTGTTGGGGGAGTCCATCCTGTGCATTTTTTAATGCTTAAGAACATACCTCACCTTTACTCAATAGATGCCAGGAGCCCCTTACTTTCCCCCAAGTTGCGACACCCAAATATGTCTCCAGACATTGCCAAATGTCACCTGAGGAGCAAAACTGCCACTGGTTGAGAGCCACTGGTGTATTCTATATGTATTTTGATCCTGTAGAAGAAGTTTCTTCAGGCTAAGGAATGCTTTTGAAATTTTTTTTTGTAAAAATTACAGTTTTCATATCCATTTGTTTCTTAAAAAATAAAGCCTGTCACTTATTTTACATACAGCCCAATCTAAATCATAAGAAAATTTATATGTTTATTTCAAAATATGATTGTAATATATTTTGTGTATTACATATTCTTCGTTCATCTCTAATTATCACAACAGATATTATAATATGCCTAAGCTAAGGAGGAAAACTATAAAAATGAATGAATTTTATTTAAATATATTGGTTTTATTAGGATCATTTTAAATGAACTAGATCATGTACAGATTCTCATGTTTGACTGCAAAATGAAAAAAACATATAACAATTTGCCATTAAAATAAAAATGTCTAATCTTTAACATTAATCTTATGAATAGCATCTATAAACATTATAAGGTATGTGCTATAATTTCCTACTAACTCAATAGTCTCTAAAATGACATTGTTAATGATTTGTATCCTTTTCAAATGAAAAAAATAGCTTTTTAATAATGATGTGAATGAGTCATGAACTTTGACCATGTAGCTATAAAGACTGTTTGAAAGTATTAAGTAACGATAATTTTCTGAAGATTCCAGATTCATAATTTTAGCCGTCAAGGTTAATCAACGTTTTTTGAGATTCATGGAGGAAAATATGCCAATTTAGCATCTAACTTTTTTTCTGGGATTGTGAAATGTGTGTAGAACAGTATAATTTGACAGAAGAAAAAATGAACAAAAGCAGCAATATAAATTTTATATAGCATCATTATCTTTTTATATAGGAGGAGAAAATAAAAGGAGAAAAGGTTTTTAAAATAGGAGGAAAAAAGGTTTTTAAAATAGGAGGATAAAAGGTTGTTTTAGGAGAAATCTTGGTAATTGGAAATAAATGCAGTAGTTTATAAAAGTATTCATTTAATATGACAAAGTATATTGATGTATCTACTTTTAAACTATTTTGCCATAATTGATCATATATACATACATAAACATTTCTATATGTGGATAGTATATGCATCTTATATGTACAGTTTTATTAGAGCTAAATAGAGACTTCTTTTTAAACATATATCAATGGATATACATTGTCTTTGGTTTTCCCCAAATTTTATGGGAAAAAGTAGAACATCTTAATTTTTCTCTTTTGTTTTTTTCTATATATTATTTTAAAACTGTATTTCCCAACAAGGCTCTCAGAATCTTTAAGAATTTGTCATTGAATGTTTCTATGACTATTTTTTCAATGTTTAAACATATTATCGAAACCAAATGAGGCAACTAAATAACACAAATAGAAGAGGATGGGGTATCTCACAATTAAGGTATCCTGTCTGTATTTCTAAAGTAACAGCTTGGTAAGCATACTCATGAAGATTCTAGATATATTTACTTGCATAATTCCTCTGCCACTTTTTATGAACTTGTGCTTACCCTTACCCATGTTAAAGAAAAAAATGAACTTTTTTGTTCACATTCCTCTATAAATTTCTACTCTCCTAATCATATCTGTGGGTGTCATATCAAACATCTGGCCTCTTGAACTTCTAAGAGTATACCAAGGCTAGAGGTTCAACATCAAGACCAGAGTTTTGAACCAAAAAACACATCTTTTGTCATGCCTTTTTATTGATATTGTCTATTAGAGTGCTATTATGTATTGTCTCAAGTATTAAGAATTAGGATTAGAGTGGTGATTTGACCATGCAAGGAAGGGATAAAGCACTGAATCCTTCTTTTTTTTTTTTTTTTTTTTTTTTTTGGAGACAGAGTCTGGCTCTGTTGCCCAGGCTGGAGTACAGTGGCATGATCTCGGTTCAATCCCCACCACTCAGGTTCAAGTGATTCTCCTGGCTCAGCCTCCTGTGTAGCTGGGACTACAGGCACATACCACTATGCCCAGCTAATTTTTTCATTTTTAGTAGAGATGGGGTTTCACCACGTTGACCAGGCTGGTCTCGAGCTACTGATCTCAAGTGATTTCCCAACCTCGGCCTCTGAAAGTGCTGGGATTACAGGCATGAGCCACCATGCCCTGCCTAAACACTGAATCTTGGTGGTCTTTTGTAAAATATCGCAGTATTTATTCATAGTGGTTATTCTGAAAGAACACAAGTTATGTTATTTAAGATCAAGTGTGAACTCATTATAGCAGTATATATGAAGAATAGATATTTTCATATTTATCTTAGGTATAATTATTTTCTTTAGAAATTTATACAAATTTGGTAGATTTCCAGTCCTATCAAGCTTTAGAGGAGGAAAAGCATCTTCTTGTTTCATGGTCATTAGAAGGAGATGATCATATTTTCCATTCATTTTGAAATGGAAAAGAGGAGTATTTTACGCAAGTAGATACTCTGTTTGAAATTCTTTCTTATTCAAAATATGGTAACTTTAAACCCAAATTTTTAAATGCCAAAAAAATTATTTTCTAAAATGGGATGTTAAAAGTTAATATGCACCCTCAATTTTCAGATTTTTAAAAATTTTCTAACATCGTAAAAGTTTAAATCCCAAATTTTGTAAATGTTAGGAAAATTATGTCTGCCCTTGGCTCTCTTAATAAAACCTTAACTCTAGAAGATTATCTCTGTTATGAAAAATTTAGTTTTCTATATTAATAGTTGATATTACTTTAACTTAAAAATAATTTGTGACTGTCTTACCATGAGGAAGAGAGGTGCATTTCTATTAAATATAGGAAAAGTTTAAAATTTATGACATGAATAACTTCAAATGCAGAAAAAAAGCTCATGCAATTTTCCACTATTTTAATAATTTTTTATAATTAATAACTATATTTTATGACAAGAATATTATCTTTTAAAATATCTTCATATTTGTCTATTTAATGAGTTTTTTAATTATAAAGAAAATAAACTTTGATTTTACTTCTCTGCTTTTGTTGTTGAAGCTTCTTTGCTTTATTACAGTACACGGAGTATGGGAGGAATGGTCACCATGGAGTTTATGTTCATTTACATGTGGTCGAGGCCAAAGAACGAGAACAAGGTCATGCACACCTCCTCAATATGGAGGAAGACCATGTGAAGGACCTGAAACACATCATAAGCCTTGTAATATTGCTCTTTGCCCAGGTGAGCCTATTATGCATTTCGTGATCTTTGTATTTATCTGCTCTTTATGTGATTCCAGAGTACAACCTTCATTCAGTCACGTTGGAAAATGTGTCCTTTGGTTATTGTACCTTGCCTAAAACTAGGTACTTTTCTTGATTCTATCATTTGCAGTGGTGTCGCATATGTCCTTTAGTGTTAATCAATATTTATCTTTATTATATTTCTACAAATGTGTATGTTAGTGTTTTCCAGTAAGATTTTTATTTGCACTTGTTTTTTCCTTCTGGAAAAATTACAAGGAATCCTAAAGACTTGAGATTAATTATTGCCTTCATACTGAAACTAGAGAGATTTGATTTAAAGCCAGTCCTTCCTGTATTATTCTCTTACAATCATTCAGTTAGAGAGTGGCAATGTACTACTGACCATGTATAAAAATGACAAGTATTTTCAGGGAATCAAACTTTCTAGATCTCTTGCTAGTTAATGTCCTGCATGATGAAGCAATGCTTCAAAGTCCTTCTGGAAGTTTTAAATATATAAAACATGTGAGGAATATGAACAACAATCCAATGTGTGAATATGCAAAAGTCATCTAACAAGTTTAATTTTTCTCTTTACTTCAAGAAGGACTGTGACTGCTAGGTTTCTGTACTTAATGACATGGAATTAAGAATTAAGGAATTTTACTGAATAATATAATTACTTCCTAAAATTTTATGAATTTTATGAATTATGAGCACAACTTACATGAGTTAACATTCATGCAATTATGAATATTAGAGAGTCAAAACCATCATTACTTGTTAACAAATACTAGTAAATCTGTTTATGAAATCAGTAACATTCTGTCTTATTTCTCTCTCTATAAACACACAGGCAGGCAGACACACAGATAGGTAGTGATGCCTTGTGCTTTCAACAGAGATTTGTGAAAGTTTATACTTTTTTTATTTTGTCTATTGTTTTCAATCCTGAGCTGTAACATTTAGATAGAATCAAATATGATTTACTCTTATTTGTCCATAGAGTGCAAAAAACTAGACAATATGAGAAAATAAAAAAACCAATAACTATAGAAACTTTTAAAATACTTTTTTGTTCCTTTTTTTATGTCAGCTGGACTCCACAAATACAAACATAAAATGCCATTGATCGGTTAAAATACTGTGAACCAAGTTTCTCATAGTCTACTTTCCATTAAATTTTCTAGGAGTAAAATTCTTAGATATCAGTAGAGAGGCTATGTTGGAATTCAGATATGAAAACTCGTTTTCTTAAGTTGATACAGTTTTGGAACTTTGTCACTCAAGTGGTAACCACATGTTTTCAAGTGGATTTTAGTGGTCTTCCTTGGATTTTAGTCATATTACATTATCATTGGCAGCACTCTAAGGCCAATAAAATCAGATGGCTTTCTTTCATGTAGGTCTTTTATTTTGGTGCATTATAACTGTATTATTTGTAAATGTGACCTAGCTCATATTCTCTCATAGGTGAGCACATGGGCATATCCTTGAGTACTTAAATGTATCATGTCATTTCTGACTCCAGTTATTTTTATTCTTAAATTTAGTTGCATCATAAAAGATGTAAAATTTTTACCACATTGTATCTCTATGAACTTAGTATCTGAAAGTGAACTCTAATAATTAGATTTTTTTAAGTTTCTAGACTGTGCCAAAAAATTGACATTATAATTTTAAAATATGTAGATTTATTTGGTGAAAACATTTGAAATTCTCATTAGAACTCATCATCTTATAGCTAAACTCAGGCACCTTCACTGTGTATGAAAGCGTCAACTATCAACTAGATGTAAGGCACTACCAAGAAGTATATATAGTCCCTGATTTCAGATGTTTTACTATTCATTCAGAAGATTCATACATAAGCATGTACAAAGTTGAATGCAGTTCTGAAAATCTCATATAAATACTGTGGCTTTAATGAAAGATGGTAAATCAAGGATTCAGTGGTTTCGGGCAACATTTTTTCTAATCATCCCACGTGATATCCCTAAGATACCATATTAAGGAATAAAGCTAAAATGTAAATCAGGACCTACACTAGCTTTTCTCTGTTAGACCTAGAATGAACTGCAGACAGGAAGAGGGCAGAAGAAATATACACAACCACACACTGTATCTCCAGCTACTCACTACTTTTCCAGGATTTGATGGGGTGGGTTGGGGTAATGAGCAGTGACATTTTTGTGTGGGATCATGCTAAAACAGTATTATAGTCTTAAAGCATCCTCTTTTTAAGAAACATGCATGTAATCACTACAATGAAATAGATATTATGTAGGAATAGCATGCATTGTTTATATTAAACAATGAAATACTTTTAGGTATTCAGAATTTGATATATAAGTAGATAATATGCTATCAGATTCCTTGCTGAGTCAATGTACAACTTCTTCCCACTTCTTCTGAGGTGACAGAAAACCATTGCCTGGGATCTGTATAAGGAAGGAAGGAAAAAAGGAAAATGAAGATATAGTATTTCCTAGTGTGAGTGGTTAGTTACTAATTTGTATACTGGGTCTGAGAACCGGGGGCTGATATTGATAAAGCAGGATGGGCAAGAGGCATAGAGAAATTAAAAGGAATTTCCTGGCTCATAACATAATGTGGCCTATTCCTCCTTTTGTAATCTATACTGATAATTAAAATATTATGGAAAGGTGTGTGTGTGTGTGTGTATGTGTGTGTGTGTCTGTGTTCAGTGGTCTTTGGGGTCTGTTTTACTTATCTCACCACAGTTCTGGTGGTCCAAATTATGTTTTCTTTTTCTTTTTTCCTTTTTTTTTTTTTTTCTTGAGATGGAGTCTCACTCTGTCTCCCAGGTGGGAGTGCAGTGGTACAATCTTGGCTCACTGCAAACTCTGCCTCCTGGGTTCAAGCAATTCTCCTGCCTCAACCTCCTGAGTATATGGGACTACAGGCATATGCCACCACACCTGGCTAATGTTTCATTTTTAGTAGAGATGGGGTTTCACCATGTTAGCCAGGCTGGTCTTGAACTCCTGACCGCAGGTGATCCACCTGCCTTGGCCTCCCAAAGTGCTGGAATTACAGGCCTGGGTCACTGCGCCCAGTCTAGGTTTTCTATTTTCTCTGAATTGTCATTCTAGTCATTAAGTGAGAATTTGCTTAATAATGATCAATTCTCAGTTGATAATTTACATATTTGAGGATAAATAAATTTTCTTTTATTCCCTGTTTCTCTCTCCATGCAACTTTACACCTGGTGAAAAACAAAAAATTCCTGTTAAATGGATTATCTTGATACAAACATATCCAAATTTCTAATATCAATATTTAAAGGACATTTTCTATGTCTCTTTCCTAATACATTGATGTGGTGAGGCAGAGTGATCTTGGACTTTTGCAAAAGAACACATATTTAAATTTAGATTTTTACCTTTTAATACATTTGTGTCACTCATCTAATCTTTACTTTATTCATCTGTAAAATGGGGACAATAGTAATACCTACTTCTTAGGACTTTGTGAGATGCTGTAAGGTGGGGAAACTGATAGGAAGCAAATACTGTGAAAGTATTAGCAGTAGTATGTTAATGCCCTTCAACCAAAATCCATCAGAATCACACCTGTAGTTGACCTAGCTGAGTTTGAGAGTGAGGGGAAGCTAACATAGGAACTGTGGGATCTCCGTAATGGAGTGTTAGAAATACTTACGGTATTTGAGCTTGTGTTAAGTGATCTGGCAGAGGGTTTAAGGAAGCGGCATTTGTTCTGAACTGGATGCTGTTTGGAAGGTGTCACAATTCTGTGATTGGATACTTTAATAAATTACCTCTGTGAAGGGAAGACCAGCCACAATTGGTAAAGAAAGAGCGTTCACTCATATTAGCTGAGAAAAAAGAATGTTTGGTACTTTATGACTTGCACTATTACTTTGTTTCTGTCTCCTAAGTGGCCGTGCAAGTCACTGATGTTTTCTGACATGGTTTAGGTCTAACGAGAGATAACAGTTTTTGTGTGCATAGCAGGCAAGCTGCTAATCAGGTCTATCTGTGTCTTTTTATGGTAATTCCCCCTAGGGCTATTTGATCACATTAGAACCCTCTGTCCTTAATGGTCTTGATTTTTATTAATATTTAACTGGAGAAAAATGTCGGATATAATGGAGAGCTGCATTTTCCAGTATGACTGCCATTAAAAGTATGTAGATATATATACCCAAAATAAAATTTATATAACCATTTCCAAAATTAAACACTTATGGGAACATAAAAAGCTTAAGTTCTTAGTTAAAAGCCTGAAGTTTTATACTAATTTTCTTTATAGCTTTTTACTTTATAGTAATATTCTCCCCTAGTCAGTAGTTGAATATTAGAGGAGCTAATGAGTTTAGTTTGTACTGTTTTCAGTGTGGACTTTTCTCAGTCTGATATGTGTCCATGCGGTAGAGTATAAATAATATAGGGGACAAGGATAAGTAATAATTGAGTGACAGATTAAAGACTAAAATAAATGAAAGATCTGTTGGTAAATAAGTTCTTCATTTATATGCTGAAATATATATATGGATTTAATTATCTGATTCAGTGGGAAAAAGAGTGGTCTGTGTTTCAGAAGATATGGATTAAAGTTCAGCCCCAATTCGTAATTAAAATATTTACTTGGTCAATTTATATATGATATTTTTTAATTTCCTTTTTTATGAAATAGAGCCAGTATTCATCACCTGTCAATATTACAGGATTGATATATTATTATAATTATTATTATATTTCAATAATATAAAAATCAATGTAGAGGATTTTTTAATGATTTATATGAATATATTAATTTAAAATTAAGGGATTTGGGAAGAAATAGGTCAAATAAACTAGGGATAGTATAATTATTGAGCTCTACCATCTTAGTCATGGACTGAAAGGGTTTCTTCTCCCAGGTTTGTGCTAGGAAGAAGTACTTTCATACAGGCTGTGTTAGTCTGTTGGGCTGAGCCCTGTCACACCCATCAACCTGCATTTGAAAAACGCTTTCCTGGGATCCCAAAACCCCACCAGAGGGATACTGCCAGATTGAAGTTTTCAGATACATTTCATGTTCTTACAAACCCTAAGAAAATAGAAAGAGTCATCTAAGAGTACAGCCTCAGAAACACAGATGGACCCAAATATCTCTGTTATCTAGAGCAGGAGGCTTCAGTCTCCTATGAACCTAAAATTTTGGTCTACAGCATCTATAGGAGGATGCCCTGCCCTCAGTCTCTCTGCAGGGAGCCCTTCTGGTGAAGACAGTGAGTAGGAGGATGCTAAACATTTGCTGGAACTTGGTTCAGAGGTCCCTAATTGTGTTTGCATGAGGTTGTTATAATTTGTAACTCAAATGCTGCCTCATTAACCTGTTCTTTAATTGATATGAATTTTATCTTCTTAGCCTTCTAGCCTGTTGTACGACAATTATATTAGTTTATGTCATTTTAGATTTTGGGCATTTTTCCAGTGTTTTTTTCAGTTCTTAGCTTAAAAGATTTTTAAATTAGTTTTGTCTTTACTAATCTTGGCTTACTTTCTTTTACTATTTAATATTTTTTCTCATTCAAACTTTAATAAACTTTTTATATCCTTCTTAGCCTTACCATTATCATTTGTTTATATTTTAATTTTATTTTTTTAAAATGTTGCTTTTTTATTTTCCTCTTATGTAGTTTAGTTTAAAATGGTAAATGTAAGACAGATTTTAGCTTTTCAGCATATGCCCAAAGCAAGAGGTTATACTCTGCTTTTTAGACACAGGGTCTTACTCTGTCACCCAGGCCAGGGTGCAGTGGCAATGTCATAGCTCATTGTACCTGGAAATCCTGGGCTCAATCATCCCCGCACCTCAGCTTCCTGAGTTGCTGAGACTACTTGTGTGCAATACCACATCCGGCTAACTTTATTTTTAATTTTTGTAGAGACAGAGTCCCACTATATTTCTCAGGCTGTTCTTAAACTCATACCTCAAGCAGTCCTTCCACCTTAGCCTCTCAAAGCTCTGGGATAACATGAATGAGCTACTATGCCAGGCAGAAGTTGGACTCTTGTACATTTTAGTCTTGTGTCCTGAAAGAGTCTTTACAGATAGATCCCTGGATAACTCCCAACTTAATGCAATCTGAACTCTCCAAATTGACCATCACAAAATGAAATAACTTTCATGCCAACGTCCAAAATTTTTCTCCCTCTCTCAATTCTTTCCTATATATGACTTAATCAATCAAGAATATTCAACTCAGCCGGGCGCGGTGGCTCAAGCCTGTAATCCCAGCACTTTGGGAGGCCGAGGCGGGTGGATCACGAGGTCGAGAGATCGAGACCAACCTGGTCAACATGGTGAAACCCCGTCTCTACTAAAAATACAAAAAATTAGCTGGGCATGGTGGCGCGTGCCTGTAATCCCAGCTACTTAGGAGGCTGAGGCAGGAGAATTGCCTGAACCCAGGAGGCGGAGGTTGCGGTGAGCCGAGATCGCGCCATTGCACTCCAGCCTGGGTAACAAGAGCGAAACTCCGTCTCAAAAAAAAAAAAAAAAAAAAAAAAAAAAAAAAAAAAAAAAAAAAAAAAGAATATTCAACTCAGAACAGTTGCTGAAATCTTAGTTTTATTATCCAAAATATTCACAACTTAATCTAATTTGTAGTTATTTTTATCTAACCTATTCTAAGTTGTTAACATTTATGGGTCAAATGTAAAAGCAGACTGAAAAACAACGTATGTATTACAATGTATTATAGAAGTTAATTTGGCTCTTGTACACAAAAGACAATTTTATCTTCAAGGTGAGCCCAATTGCAACTCCATATGTAAGGCAGGAAGAAGTTCACATAACAAAGTAAACCCCAGGAACCTAGCAATTTAGTCTTTGCAGTTTTAACTCTTCTAGTTTCAGAAAGTCTGGTAGTTTGTCACACTGCTGAAGTGAAACTTTAGTTGTCCCCAGTGTGACACTGGTATATAAGGGAGCACGTTACAGGATGGTAAAGCAGGCTGATCTCTCAGCATCCTCCCAGCTTCAAAACACAGCCTTGTTGTTCTTCATTCTTAGTCTCTTTTGTAGAATGGCTCAGAAGGTAATAGACTTTTGGTGTTTTTAAATTGAAAACCAATATTAAGAAAAAAATAATCCAACTGCAAGTGCTTATGATGAGAAAGAAGAGAAATTGAAACAGCCTAAGAAAGTGTTGATTCTGACTTGGCTACATATGAGAGAAGAAATTATGTATTCTAGTACAGTTTTTATTAAATGGTGTTCTATGAATTAAAAAAGAAGTTAGGGGGTACCATTCAATTAAATCTGAGAAGTAAATTTTTAAGTTTACTTATTGCAGTACTCACTGCTTCATGTCTAAAATGGAATTCCAAATTTGACATTAAAAAAACTAGAAAACTTGATATACACTCAAATTGAACACTAGTCTGACCCAGTTCAGTTAAAGGATCAACCCTTTACCTATTTGATTAAGCCAAAATCCTAAAAGTCAATCTTTATTTTATATTTTTCTATACCCTACCCCAAACCTGCCAGCTCTACATCCAGAAAACATTGTAAGTTCATCCACTTTTCTTCTATGCCACTGATGCCATCATAATCCAAGCCACCATCAGCTCTCTCTGGACTCTATACAGTATAGTCCCACAGTATCTCATAGTAACCATTCTTGCCCCTGTACCATCCATTCCACACAAAAACGCAATATTAAGTTTTAAAATGTAAATTAAATCTTATCACATCCTTACTTTAAAATCTTTTCATTCTCCATCTTCAAGGGTCACATGGCCTATAGGGGCCTATAAAGATCTGGCTTCTGCACAGCATCTGAATCCATCTCCTGCCACCTTCCCTTTTCCAGGATCCCCACGAGCCCCAGCCTTCTCTCTGTTCCTGAACACAGATCTTCACATGACAACAGATATGTTACATATAAAAGATTTTTTGGCCGGGCGCGGTGGCTCAAGCCTGTAATCCCAGCACTTTGGGAGGCCGAGGCGGGTGGATCACGAGGTCGAGAGATCGAGACCATCCTGGTCAACATGGTGAAACCCCGTCTCTACTAAAAATACAAAAAACTAGCTGGGCATGGTGGCGCGTGCCTGTAATCCCAGCTACTCAGGAGGCTGAGGCAGGAGAATTGCCTGAACCCAGGAGGCGGAGGTTGGCCATTGCACTCCAACCTGGGTAACAAGAGCGAAACTCCGTCTCAAAAAAAAAAAAAAGATTTTTTAGTGACAAATAGGAGACATTGTTTAATTTTTTATTTTTTTTCTTTTCAGTGATATTCTGGATTTCTTTTACAGTCCTCAGCCTCATAGCATTTCTGGAAATAGTAGTGTCATTTTACTGAATGAGAAAAAAATTGGAGGACAGGGAGGCTTTGGGGAGGTGGAAATTAAGAGTTGGTTCTGTCCAGTGATTCAGACTCAGCTCTTATATCATCCTCTACTGAGCACTCCCAATCTCATCGCCCTCTTTATCACGTTGTCTTCATAACATCTCTAGTGAAATGCTCTGGTTTGTTTACTCGTTTATTATCTGTCCCCACTGCAGCCCCCACACTATACATTCATAAGAGCAGAGCTCAGCCAGCCCTGAGTTCCCCATGGCCCAGCTGAGCAATGCCAATCACAGCCTAAATTCTCTATAAATCTTTACTCCTGTGTATGTTATGAGACTCCAAGAGGGGTTGTAGAGTGTTTATATTTTCCCGTCTTACTAGGGAACTCTTTTCTGACAGAATGCTAAGATGTGAATCAGTTTTCAATAGAAACAGTTTCAGAAAGAAAGCTTTGAGGTATTTTTAAATTCGCAGGTTTGCGATGACCCTGAGAGGTCCCTCTTACAAATATTTGAAGTAAGCCGTACACAAGGAACAGTCATTGAATGGGGAGAGGCATTGATTGTCTCTACTGCCTCACTGCTGAGCCAGGTAAAAAGCCAAGCCTGCATGCAGAGTTGAAGGAGAAGCAGCTTCCTCACCACTTTAGCTCTCCAGTTAAACACCAGATAAAGAAAAAAAAAAAAAGCTGTTCCCTCCGATCTTGGAGAACCTAGATGAGTGCTTGTAAAAAAAGAAATAGCAATATATAATGTGATAAATTGTTTTTATTTTAAAATTTCTCTACATTTGTCCCTAAAAGATAATGCACATAGTCTATCTAGAAATGCTTAATTATCCAAAACAGAACTCTTAATTTCCACCTCCCCAAAGTCTCCCTGTCCCCCATTTTTTTCTCATTTGGTAAAATGACACTACTCTTTCCAGAGTGTTATGGGGCTGAGGTTTGTAAAACAAATTCATTAATTTTTTTTAAAAAATCCAGAACATCACTGAAAAGAAAAAATTAAAAAATAAAACCATGTCTCATATTTGGCATGAAAAATCATACACACACACACACACACATATAAAATATCTGTTGTGTACATATGTGTGTGTATATATATGTGTGTGTGTATATATACTGTTGTCTAGCTTTCTAAGTTAAATTTATATATGTCTCTTCCAATTGACTTTTAAATTATCTGTTTCCTCAATGACTTAGACTTGACACACTGAAGAAATATTAGGCCTTTCCTCTTTTGTTTCTTATATCTAATGAGTTATTTTTTCAAGCCAATTCCTTCATAACAGTGCAGTTAATGTTCAATAAAAGGATCTTTCAGTTCTCACTGTAAAATAAAACTGCAAAAAATGCCCACTTGATACATCTTCAATTTTATTTTTTTTGTGTGTTACTGACTTTGTAAACAAAACTGATCCCATCTAAAATACATGCTTTGTTGATGTTTATGATAGTGTTGAACCTCAAATTACTCCTCAGATTTCTAATATTAACTCACTCTTGAGCTTTAGGCTTAACACAGAATATGTACACAGTCAGAAAGTACTGGACAACTATTACTACAAATATATGAATTTAAAGTCTCAAAACATTTTATTATTGTTAATGCAGTCTTAGTAAAAGCTTGATGAGCAAAACACTTCACAAATAGATATTCTTGTTCTTCCTGATATCATCTCAGCAAGGTCTTTCCTAATTCTTCATAGAAATATAATCCCCTGCCAAATTATCTTCTCTCTGATTTCCTCATTTGACTTACTCATTCTAGACATCACATCTTCACTAGACAGCCTTGTTCTCTCTTTTCCAGTAAGCATTTAACTATTGCATTCATAATAAATCATACTCAGAATTTACTTTAAACCAGAATACTTAAGGACATCACATAGTCCTTTATTCTAGACACTCAGCACTAAGATTAGCTTAGCAGCACCTAATTCACCTTTGTTAATGTGTTGCTTTCTTTCTGTACATTCTCAATATGTATACCCATACATCCTTTTGCCGTTAAATAGAGTGTAAGGCATAGGGCATGAATCTCTTTTTATAAACCCTTCTCAGAATGCTTAGGATGATGAGGGTTCATACTGCAAGCTCAATAAATGTTACCTTTGAGCAGAAAAATTCTGAAATGACAAACACACTCATGTCTAAAGCCAAAACAGAGGAAAATAGATAATTTATAATATCCTATTACTTCACTAGGATTTTCTTTTTAGTCTGGAAAATGGACTACATAGCCAATGTGATTGTACCAGATGCTTTTAATAAAGTGAGATGCTAAAATTCCATTAATGGAATGATTAAATTGGCATTTTGTGTTTTTAATCTCATAAAGGGTTTATTAAGTACAACTAGATACCTATTATTATTATTATTTTGTTTGTTTTGTTTTTTGTTTGTTTGTTTGTTTGTTTTTGTTTTGAGGCAGAGTTTTGCTCTTGTTACCCAGGCTGGAGTGCAATGGCGCGATCTCGGCTCACCGCAACCTCTGTCTCCTGGGTTCAGGCAATTCTCCTGCCTCAGCCTCCAGAGTAGCTGGGATTACAGGCAGGTGACACCAGGCCCAGCTAATTTTTTGTATTTTTAGTAGAAATGGGGTTTCACCATGTTGACCATGGTCTCGATCTCTTGACCTCGTGATCCACCCGCCTTGGCCTCCCAAAGTGCTGGGATTACAGGCTTGAGCCACCACGCCCGGCCCACCTAGATACCTATTAAACAACCTCTTTTTAATAGCTTCATGTAAGGCTTGAAATTAGGTTGAAAGTACTTATATTCTGCCAGGTTTTCTTGGTTATTTGGATGGATTTTCACAGCAACATTAGCATATGTTGAAACTTTGGATTTACGGTGAATTCTCTTTCACCTGTGATCAAATTGACTAAGAACTATGAATTGATATTGGAAAAAAAGTAGACATCCAAAAACTGATGGATTTATAATATTTACATGCTAGTTTGCACATTCTAATCTGGAAAGTATTTTTAGTTGAATCCTTTGCTCATTTCTACTCTGTGGGATATGGGATTGTGCCTTTGTCAATGCTAACTTTGTCTAAATTGTCCATAACTCTCCACTCTGTCTATTAGAATTACTTCCCCAATAGAGGCAATATGTCCTCTGAAACCCTAAATACTTCGTGTTTCATGTTAAGATGGTATTTTCTTTAACCTTCTATTTATTTATTTGCTTACGGAAAGTCCGAAATTATAGGATGTTTGAGGGTAGGATTTATATTCCTTTATTTCTGTATCTCTTGTTAACAACTATCACAGTGTCTGATAACTAATAGATTCTCAAAAGTTATTTGAATGAATAAATACATGAATATCAATTTGAATCTCCCAAAGATGAATCAAGTTCAACAGACTGTATTAAATTCCAGTTGCCAGAAAACAGACATTTAAGAGTCACCTGGATCCTCTCTTTGCTTCAGCTCCCATGGCCAGTCCTTCAGTTTCTTCTCACCATCCCTTCCCAGTAACTCTCTAATCTCTCCAAGACACTGCATCTGCACTGCCTCATCATTACAGCTCAGATCCTTCCCAACTTCTGTAATTTGTTCTCAATCCTGCCCTGATCATAGAATTTCTCATTTAAATTGTTCAATGGCTTCTTACACATCTGAGAATAATACTCAAAATCCTTAACACAGCTGATGAAAGTTTTGCAAAATCTAGCCTCTCTTTTTTAACACGTTTGCAATCTCTCTTCACCCAGCACCCTAGATGCCTTTTACAATGATCCTCATCCAGTTCCTGGAAGTGCCCATGATTCTTCTTCCAAAGACCTTTGTATATTCCTCTGCATGAAACATACCTTTCTCCTAAGTATTTTCTCATCATCCTGCAAGGCTTGCCTGAAGTCTCAGTTTGTCAAGGAAGACTCTTTGGACCTTCCAAAATCTTATCTCACAATGTCCTGAAACTATCCTTTGCAGCACTGCCATGTAATCACTTTATCTAGCGTGTAATTCATTGTTTGTTTTTTAGGGTTCCTTCTCTAAAATCTGAGCTCTATAAAGTCTTGCTCAGAATTTAGTTTACTGCTTTATGTACCCCATCTCCTAGCATAAGGCCTTGCATGATTGAGTGATCAATAAATATTTTTGATGAAAGAAATGAATCTAAAGATATACTGGAGGCTGGGTACAGTGGCTCATGCCTGCAGTCCAAGCACATTGGGAGGCCAAGGTGGGTGGATCACCTGAGGTTAGGAGTTCTAGACCAGCCTAGCCAACACGGTGAAACCCTGTCTCTACTAAAAATACAAAAAATTAGCCAAGCATAATGGCAGGCAACTGTAATCCCAGCTACTCAGGAGGCTGAAGTAGGAGAATTGCTTGAATCAGGGAGGTGGAGGTCACAGTGAGCTGACATTGCACCACTGCACCCTATCTTGGGTGACAGGGCAAGACTCCACCTCAATATATATATTGGATATATAGAAGAAAATAGAAGTTGGGAAAATAAGATAATATGTGGGGAGTTAATAAAACCTCATGCTGGTGTATTTATTCTTTGTATTTATTCATAGTCCATTGGGGTTCATCTTCAAGGATGGTTTTACCAGGTACTTTCTGTACGGCCTCTCCTATTGGAAGATATCCTTATGCTGTCTCTTTTTCTACTTTGGTAGTTGACGGACAGTGGCAAGAGTGGAGTTCGTGGAGCCAGTGCTCAGTGACGTGCTCGAATGGGACTCAGCAGAGAAGTCGGCAGTGCACTGCAGCTGCCCATGGAGGCTCTGAATGCAGAGGGCCGTGGGCAGAAAGCAGAGAGTGCTATAACCCTGAATGTACAGGTAGGGCCTGATTCCTGCATACAATGGGTAGGGCCTGATTCCTGCATACAATGGACACTCGTGCCATATAAAGGGTATATTACAAAATGTATCATAACTATGCCAAAGGGTCATGAAATAAGATAATCATTTTATATATATATATATATTTATATATAGATATATATATATACACACACATACACACACAAAAAACATATATGTAATATGTGTATGTGTACGTGTGTGTATATACATAAAGAAAGCCAATTCTACCAGAATTTATTCAACTGTATGCCATGCTAATAAAGTAATAAAATTCAGGAGATTCTGAGATGAACTACAAATACAATTGAGGAAATTTGGCACTGAGTTTGTACTTTTTACAAGAAGGTCAATGTTCGTTTGAAGACTCTAATGCACTTATATAAACTAGTGATCATCACAATGCTCTGTATTTCACCTGTTAGTTTAACATTTGACTGAAGTTTATTCACAGTGGTAGATTAATAAAAACGGAAGAGGTAGTAACATTATCAGATTTAAAAATTTTTAAAGCAGTGTGTGGCATAAAACTGACATTGACCATGAAACGTTTCTTTCAGCCAATGGCCAGTGGAATCAGTGGGGCCATTGGAGTGGTTGTTCCAAGTCCTGTGATGGCGGCTGGGAAAGGCGAATAAGGACTTGCCAGGGTGCAGTGATAACAGGGCAGCAATGTGAAGGAACAGGCGAAGAAGTGAGAAGATGCAGTGAGCAGCGATGCCCTGGTAAGAATGAACACAAATTATCTCAAAAGAAACATTTTATAACCTGAAAAAAAAAAAAGACATAAAAATATTGTCATTGGTTAAGGGTCATACTTCCTCAACTAAAGGACTGCCAATGATAGATGGCAATTTACTTGTTTCTGTACTATGTGGGGCATAGTATAGAAACGGTCCCTGTTTATGTGTCATAGAATTGTTCTGTGTGAAATATTTGTTTATGGAGAATATAAAACAAATTGCTTTAGGTTATATATACTGGAAAGGTAAAGACGTAAGAAATAGCTAAGTGAGAAGATGAAGTGTTGTTGACATTCAGATGCTTTTACGTTCTGTCGCTAATTACTGTCACCTTGATATGTGAACTTGGTTATCTGCATTTACTTGCCTTTGCCCCATTTCATTGCCAAAGGAAATTCCTATAAGGACGCATTTTAAAATGAAAGTATAAAGTCTTAATTACTAATGAAAGAATGAAAGTCCCGCTACATTAAAAGATTTTACATTTAAGCAGAGAAAATAATGAAAGGTCAGACACTGCCCAGATTACACAGCACATATTTTACAGGATCATATAGAACAAAAACTCCTTCCTAATCATGTGTACAGTCCATTAAAATATTATTCACACACTGAGGACTCAATAAGTAAGTGAAAATCAGGATTTCATAATGATATCCTAAGAAAAATATTATACTAAAGATGTGATAGGACAGAATTTTAAGACAATACAATGTCAAAGTGCTGAACAGAGAGAGTTTGAAGACCCACTTAGAGTCCTATTGCTGCTAGTAACTGTGGGCAAGCTCACAGATCTCTCTGGGTATCTGACTTCCAGGGGTACAGTAAGTACAGCTGGCTGGTTGTGGGATCTTTGAGGTTCCTTTTCAGTTCAGAAAGCTAAGAATTTCTGCCTTTATCTCACAAGATTGTTTCAACTTAGAAAAACCAAGGTATTCTAAGAGATACACAGGAGACAAAGCTTTGTATTTTTCCATAGAATTATGAAGACTTCTCAGATTTCTTCTAAGAATAACAACAGAACTGGATTTTAAAAGTAACAATATGTCAGTTGCAGTTTTTTTGGTGGGGGGCTTAAAAACTATCTAAAATTAGAGCCAGGCATGGTGGCTCAGGCCTGTAATCTCAGCACTTTGAGAGGCTGAGGCTGGTGAATCAGCTGAAGTCAGAAGTTCCAGACCAGCCTGGCCAACATGACAAAAGCCTGTCTCTAATAAAAATACAGAAATTAGCTAGGCATGGTGACATGCACCTGTAATCCCAGCTACTTGGGAGGCTGAGGCAGGAGAATCACTTGAACCCAGGATACGGAGGTTTCAGTGAGCTGAGATTGTGCCATTGCACTTCAGCCTGGGTGACAACGTTAAGACTTTGTTTCAAAAAAAAAAAAATCTAAAATTAATTTTGTTAATCCTTAAGGCCATATGAATTCAATATGATAAGAAGTAACTGGAATACAGGGTTGTTAAGAGGGTGATACCTATTCAGATTAGCACTTTGAAATTCGTCCAGTGCTGCATAAGAAGAATTAAGAAGTATTAAACAAAAACATTTATTTTGCCCAGGGAGAAATTTCATAGAATAGTAAGCACGATTAAATCAACCCCTTCAATATTTGAAATTATCTAAACCAGTCTGAACGTACCACGGTTCCTAACTTGTCTTTTAAAACTGTCTTTCATCTGCGTATATAGAGCTGAGATAGTACTGCTGCAATCAGATTTACAGTGATTGCCACCTGCTGTTTGAAAAACATTTTACAAGTCTGTTTATGAAAAAGACAGTTTTTACCTTATTGGCTAGGTTGTTTGCTGGCTTTCATGATATAAGGCAGATTAAAAAATTATCACATAAAGATAAAAAAATGTATATACATTACACATTTTGGTATTATTAATATTTTCTTTTTACTCTTTTCAATTATATGATATGAAAAGAACCACAGATTACAAGCATATAAATACCATTTTCATAGTTAAAAAGAATTCTTGAATCAGCTAAGTATTTTCAACATTACTACCTATGCAGGGACCCAAAAATAAATAAATAAGTATACGTGTGTGTGTGTGTGTGTGTGTGTGTGTGTGTGTGTGTGTGTATGTGTGTATACATATACACCAACCTTTTGAAAATATCCTAGTCTGGTGCATTTATATGAAAAAAAGTTGCATTGTCTATAAAAATTGTGTGTGACTGTTAATTTCAAAAATACCTCTGCTTTGCTTGAGAATTTTTTAAATTTACAGAAGGGGTTTTTCTTTTTTTGAGATGGAGTTTTGCTCTTGTTGCCCAGGCTGCAGTGCAATGGTGCCATTCTGGCTGACCACAACGTCTGCCTCCCAGGTTTAAGCAATTCTCCTGCCTTAGCCTCCCGAGTAGCTGGGATTAAAGACAAGCATGCGCCACCATGCCCAGCTAATTTTTGTATTTTTAGTACAGATGAGGTTTCTCCACGTTGGTCAGGTGGATCTCAAATTCCTGACCTCAGGGGGTCTGCTCACCTCACCCTCCTAAGGGGTTTTTCTTTTATTTTAAATATTTAAATTTTTATGTGCAGTCACATCATCCCCAAATTATTTTATCAAGTTTTTGATAACTGTTTTCCATAGTGTACTTGATTTTTATTCTAGAGTTCCAAATCTGTTCAGTGTACTCTCTGTGGTCAATATGTATTACTTTTGTGATTATGAGCATAGTGTTCCCAATTTCAGCCATTATATTGCTTCAAATTTACACATTGACAATATAAGTTGATAAAACTTTCAAATCACTGTAACATTTTCTAAGGCATCTTTCTCATCGTGTCAGCAACAAAACTTCAACTATTTTTCTAGACAATCTGAATTTCCTAGTGTTATTTTCATTCTGTTAATTCTTATTTTTTCTTTAAGTTGCTGAAAACAACTACTATTTATTTTATGCTTCACTTAATTTGAAGTCAAAACAATAAATCAAGTTTGCTAAGAGGCCCTCTGTTGTCAGGAAGGAGAAATATAATATATGTACATCTTTGTCTGAATAATAATGAAAATGATTAATAATCTGGATCTAATTGAAAGTTGATATGATGTCTACTAAAAATTTAAAAAAACTATTTTCTCCTCAAGATTAGGATATTTCTTTGTTGGTAAATAGATAAAATAAAAATATTAAAAATGTCATCATTGACCACAAAAACGATATTTCTTTTGTTTTCATAAAGCATAATCGTAGGAATGAAAAGAATATTTTTTTAAAATACTACTAGTTGGGAAATACCTATAGGCGAGATAGTAAGTGGCCCAATTTTAAAATTGGTCAGACTTACCAGATAGTGGTTTCCTTTATCTCAATCTCATTGTATATCCTCAGACATTGAAGGTTAAAATGGTAGGATGGTAACAGCTCCCCTAAGTGCTTTAATTGCTACAATGTCATACATAATATTTTGTAGGTTTTTAGTTTGCCTTTCACCCCAATATTCCCCTGGTTAATAATATTCAGAAAGCAAGTGTTACTGCTGGATTGTTTTAAGTTTACGTTCTAGCTTCCTGGGAACCACTTTCCCCTGTTCCCAGGAGAAGGGCTTGCTATTTCTGTACCTCCAATTCTAGGATCATTACTCTTTAGTCATTAGCTGCTAAGTTGGAACCTACCATTGACAAGTAAAAATTACACTTAATTTATACATAAAATTTCCTTCTTGGAGCTACAGTTGCTTTGTCTGTAAATGGTGGGTGACCCCTCCATGCTGAATGCGCTGAAAAACACTAGTGAAGTTAAACAGTCATATAATTAGGGTATATAGTATTAGAAACTTAGACCAGAGATGTAGGAATTATTGTGATGTTTATAAATATTCATACTAAAGAAGGGCAGCAGTAGTGTTGGTAATGCAAAATTTGTCTTGAACACTGTAATACATTTGTATTAGAATTTGGTGCCCTATAATACAGTGAATGTGATCCCCATTCCCACCCTGCTTAGGAGAAATGTCATTCTGGAAGTGATGGTTCCTTATATCTTTAAGTTTGCTCGCCAACAGGATTATGTCTTCTCTGGAGACCAAGAGATTTTTTTTTCCTTTGGTTTCTGGGTAATTGTCTTTTAACTTAGCTTCAGCACGAAAAAAAGCAGCACAAAGTTGCCTACTTGCATTCCTTTTGCTGAGTGCCTCCCTCATTGTCCACAGCAGTGCTTCTCAAACTTTAGTGTAATAAGAATCACCCAGAGAGCTTGTTAAAACACAGATTCCTGAGCCAGACCCCCCAGCCATTCTGACTCAGTAGGTCTTGAATGAGCCTGAGAATCTGCATTTCTATCAAGGTCTCAGGTGATGCTGAAGATGCTGGTCTGCAAATCATCCTTTGGGTTGCGCTAACTTATAGTGTAAAGAATAATGATAAGATGATAAAATTATGAAAGAAGTGGAATACAGTCCTCTACCTCTGCTCATTGGAGAAAGTTAAAACATCACCTCAACAAAATTGCAAAATTTTATTTTTTTCATCCTTTTTTCATAAATGATGAGGGACTGTTTCTGGAATTGGTTGAGAATGAAAACACAATTCATTTTGAGTGCCTCTAGCCAACTCATGTTTCAGCCAAAATAAGATCTCTTTACAGCAGTCGTTTAAAGAAAAATAGGACTATTAACTAGCTGTTTGCACAAAGAAAGATGGTTTAGTCATTACCCAACTCTCAGTTCTCCAATCCTCATTTTTCCTGTACCACAAAGAGCAGGGGAAACAACTTGGGTATCATTTGAACAATTCTGATGTAAAACCAGGCACTGCCAGGACTCAGATCTTCAGTCCTGACGTTGCCAGCCCCAGCACCTCTCTTCCTGAGCAGTATATATTCCCTGCCTCTTTTTTTTTTTTTTTTTTTTTTTTTTTTTTTTTTTTTTTTTTTTGAGATGGAGTTTCGCTCTTGTTACCCAGGCTGGAGTGCAATGGCGCAATCTCAGCTCACCGCAACCTCCGCCTCCTGGGTTCAGGCAATTCTCCTGTCTCAGCCTCCTGAGTAGCTGGGATTACAGGCATGCACCACCATGCCCAGCTAACTTTTTGTATTTTTAGCAGAGACGGGGTTTCACCTTGTTGACCAGGATGGTCTCGATCTCTTGACCTCGTGATCCACCCGCCTCGGCCTCCCAAAGTGCTGGGATTACAGGCTTGAGCCACCGCGCCCGGCCTATTCCCTGCCTCTTATACTCCATGGCTATTAGCTAATTGGCTAATGTATACACATACACATATAAAATCCTTGGTGTGGGGTGTTGTCATGGAGGAAGAGGAGGTCTTAGCCCACTTTGACTTATTTTCTCCGCAGGTCCCAGTTAGTAGAATAGTAAACTAATCACTATCGATACAAACATTTTTGTTTTTGAGACAAGTTTAACAAGTTTAATAAGTCAGACTCTTCTAAACTGTTGAACCATTCAATTTTAAGACTGAATGTAATCATTATTAGAAACCCAAATATGTCAGTATAAAATTTGCATTTCTTTTCTAAAGAGAAAATATACTACTCCATAATGAAATATTTGCATACAAATTGACACCTGCTTTACCTTTTCATTTGAAACCAAGTTTAATTAAGCACAAATTGTACTTTTTAAAGCTCCTTTTGGAATTTCTATTATTTTCTGCTTTCAGATGTTATCTGTATACCCTTTCGGGAATTATGTTATTACCTGTTGCATTTTTCAAAAGGTTAAAGCAAGTGTTTTGACTGTGTATTTTCGAGAATAGCAAATTAGGTTCGGCTCAAGTGTCCATACCAGTTGTTCACCTAAAACCAACCACTGGGTTTAATGTTGACAGTAGGTGGCACTAGGTATTGACTTCTTTCATCTTATATGTTCTATTTGTTCTTGCCAAGTCATTTCAGTAAAATAGTAAAGAGTAGAAAAGTGAATTAGAACTTGAAGATATCCCACAGATGAGAGAGACCACCTGTTGCTTTTAATAAATACCTAAAATAGTATCCAATTCTCTCAAAAAGAATGAGTTTTACCACCTATTTTAGTCTATAGTTCTGTTGCAAATCAAGCTAAGTTTTATGGGCAGAATTGGAGAAGAACCACTGAGATCTCAAAGAATTAACAAGAGATAGTACTACTGTGGGTACAATATGTATACCAGATGTCCATGTTTCAAACCTGTTGCTATGGAGATAATTATTGTCATAATTCATCTAATCAGATTGTTCTTTAGATGAAGCTTTGATAAAACTCTCACAGCTTCTGCCACGAATTGCTTAAAAAGCAATTTTCTGTAGTCTTACATCACCCTACCTTGTCCAATTCAGGAATAGTTAGCAACATGCTGATGATTCTCAAATAGAAAAGAAAAATTTAAACAGCACCTTTTACTATTTTTTTATTTATTATTTTCATCTCACATTGTTTTTTTTCTGAGAAAAAAACTTTAGTAACTGTTTAACAATTATTTTACATTAAGATATTTAAAATTATTTTTTAAACCTTTTTTGAGCTTAATGTTTACCAAGACACTAAAACTGAATATTGGCCTTTGATGTTTCTCATCAACACTTATTTTTCTCACCCAACGTAAGAATGACCTAAGGTTCTGCCCCAGCACTCTTCTCATTGGTTGATCTCTCTCTCATCAACTATATCCTCTGTGAGGAAAACCCACGAATCTACCTTTATGCCTAATCTCTCACAATAGCCATATATATATATATATATATATACCCACCTGGGACTCAATTCAGACTGTAGCTGACTTGGGGTAACTTTTTCTCTGACCACCAGATCCTCTGTGTCATCTGGAGTGATTCTTCATTCTAGCAATCCCTGTTCTAGATGGAGTCCGTGAAGGTTTTTTCCTCAGTGGCCCTGCTTTCACTTCCTCCTGCCACCAGCTTCCAGTAAGGGAGGAGCAGAAAGAGCCTGAACTATGGAGTCCAGCAAAGTACAGACTTGGGCCTTGGTGACCTCATTTATAAAATAGAGATCATAATATGTGCCATGTAAGATTATTTCAAGGATGAAATGCTGTAGCTAATTAGGATCATCAATTGGCAGTTCATGTACTCTGCTACCCATATTATTACAACAACCACCTTCTGTAATCTCTTCCACACAGATTTATCTGATTATTCTCTCTTCTTCATGGCCTTGGTCATATGACTCACTTGCTCAAAAAACTTCCATGGCTTTACATACAGACCAAATTTCATCCTACCAGGATCCCTGAGATTCTAGTATTTCTATCAGCTTCACTAGCTTTCCAATGTTATCTCATTCTGTGCATTTATAATATGTATTTGTTCATATTTCATAGAATCAAGCAGATGCAGCCTCTGGTTTCTGAATACAAAGGTGCATTTTCTTCCCTTATGGTGTTGTTTGCACCGTTACTCACTTGGGCTCACCTAATGTCCCTCCCCATTCCCTTATCCTCATCTGTTGATATGGGAGCATTTTGGGATCCCATGCATTAAGAGATGTCTGCTTTCCTAATAATTCTTTCTCCCACAATCTTGTAAGTGTTCTTTCTTCTTTGAACCCCTGTAAATTTGTTTTTCCTTACTATATATTGATATTATTATATGATTATATCTGTTGAAATTCCAACTCATTGCTGATGAACTATCTGGTCTCAGTCTTCTGAATCCCTCATTCTTCAGTGGGCCTAGTTAAATAGAATAGGTTTTTATTTCATGTCATAAAAGCTATATATAACTCACAAAAATGTTTATATAAAAGCATATGAATGAAAAGTTTGCTATGACTCTGATGTTAATGCCTTACATTCATGACCTTAAAGTCTTTAAAAGTTCTGCTTAATAGACTGTCTAATTTACTGAAAGAGAATTTCTATCACATATATGATGTTTTATTTTATAGTTATAAATTGTGGTATGATTCGTCTTTCTTTGGAAATAATTGAGATGTGGGAGGTAGGAAAAATATCTATGTTTCTATAGCGAGTTGTTCAGTTTCCCCAGTTCTCAGCCTGGCTTATTATTTTAATGCAGTTCCATTTTTTCATGGGAAGAATTGGTCCCAAGTGTGCCCAAATAGTGGTTTCTAAAGCCTCAGAGCAACTGACAAGGCAGTAGATTGTGGCTAGTGGTCTCTAGTCTTCAGCAGCCTTCCCTACTCCTCCCAGTGTACCTCCAAATATTATTACTTCTACGTGTGCTATGACCTAGAGAAGGCTAAGACTCCCTGTCATCTTTGAGTATTCCTAAGGTAATACAGAAACTTAGTATACACACATTTCCAGCAAAATGTTGAGCATACCCCAATATAAAATTCAGTATAACTAAAAGTTAGTAGCTTCTTAGAGCTATTCCTCAAAATTAGTTAGGTATTTTTTAAATTAATTTTATCAGGTTGGAACTAAAGTGACCTTGTCTGCTAAGTTGAAATATAAAATTAAGCAATAAAAATAATACAGAATTTGCTTATGAGTATGTACGTAAAATAGTGTCCACCAGGTACTTAAACGATATGTAATATATACCATTTGCTAATAAATTGAAAGTTTGTGGTTTGCTGACTTCCAGACTTAAAAACAAATTTTTGCAAAATGTATAAATAACTCATTTACCATCATAATAATAAAATGAATCCTTTGCTTAGAGAAGATGTGAACATCTCTGAAGATGGACTCAGCTGTTCCATTGACCTTAGGTCCATCATCTCCTAGCTTAGTGGCCTCGGGCTAAACACTTTTCTTTCCTGTTTCCTCATGTTTAAAATGAGAATAACAATTCTGTTCACTTCACAGGGTTATAAGAATTCTGTGAATTAAAATATGTAGCATAGAATAATAACTCAGTGTTCTGTAAATATTACTGATATAATTGTATATTGTTTCAATTTGAGACAGATTAAAACCATTTTCTATATGAGGAATGCTGTTCTAAAGCACACTTCATAAACACTTTTCTTTTTCCCACAGACCTTAGCAGCAGCATGAATTCTTCACATGAGTAGGTTCCACCTTGGAAATTAGAGGCATAAGTTATTGAGCACAGACACTGGATTTGTCTTATTTTTCTTTGCAACCTCCAGCACAGGGAATTCCCCAAACACAAGAATTCATGAATTGCCAGCAAGTGAAATTTGAAATGTGAGGTCTTGAGTAGTACATGTTTTTCTCTTTTTTTTTTTTTTCTATATGCCAGCTCTACAGTTTAGAATCAATTTCTTCTTAATGCTTAAATTCTAGCATATGGGTTGAAAACTGATTTTCCACATCAAATTGATTTAAGTCCTGTATAATTTCTGCTATTTTTAAGAGACACAAAATCGGTTTCAGTAGACAGATTAACAGCTAATCACTAGGTAATTGCTACCTCTTTTTAAGGGGGCATGCTAACTACATACTTGTGACTTCAAGTACAGTCATATCTTACAAATGGATTTTTATATCTTTGCACTAGTGATAGCAAACAGTGATATCTTTGAGCTGGTGAACAAAGTTACTAATCCTTTTAGCTAAGGCATTAAAAAAGAAGAATCCTGCATATTGCCGCTCAATAATATGTTTTTATGTTGAGTCCAGAGAATAGCCTCAGCTAGTTATGTATTTTCTAATTTACAAAACACACACAGGTGGTATTAAACAGAAAAATAATTAAAACAAATCTCTATCTCGTTTCCCTCTGGAGCTTTGATTCCATTACATATATCAATTGAGGTTTTGATAATACCTAAATGCGTTTAGACATGTCAAACTCCAAGCTGTTTTCAGCATATCCTCTCTCAAGCCATCCCCTCTTCATGTGTTATAGTTCAGGTTCTAGCTAGCACGTAAGATATCCTTCCTGGAAAGGTGAGTTCTGTCTGTTCTTTCTCCTCCTTACTGCTTATATACAATCAGCCATAGTGCTGAGCACATTCTACCTACTAAATAAATTTTGAATTCGTCTGCTTCCTATTACTACTTCCTATGATTCTTCATTCCCTCCCTAATTACATCATTTAGATTGTGGTAGGCCTCTCTGTCTTCAGCTCTCTTTCTCTCAATCCCTTCTCCAAACTGCAGGCATAGCAAGCATTGAAAACAATGTCATAAATTTCCCTTGCCTCTAAAATAAACTTAAGCTCCTTGTTTACCTCATCATGTGCTACCCTTTCCCCTCCTTCAATCGCCTACCTCTACTTATTCCCGACTTTATACTCTGCCCTTTCTGAAATGGTCTCCAATGTATTGGTTATTCCCAGTTCTCTGTGCTTTCTGGATTTTCTCACATGTGGTTTCCATGACACACTATTCCCTTTTTCATTAGTGAGCTCCCGCTTCTCCTTTACACCTCAACTTGGGCATCTCTCTGGAAGTCCTCAGCTGCTGCTCTGTTCCCAAGGTACTTCCAGAGCAGCCAGGGCTTCCCAGCTTAGAGTGGGCATCCTGTGTGCTAACATTTCTCAAAGTATTATCTTTATGACTATTTTAGGAGTCAAGAGATATTGACCAGTCTTACTTAGCCTTTACTATGTGTAGTATTTTACAAAGTGGCTGGGATATGATGGGTGCCCAGCCAATATTTGTTGAATAAATGAATTCTATAAGTGGCCCTGAGAAGTACCCAGAAAGATCCCACTACTGGGGATTTCGTAAACATGGGACAGCAGAAAATAAATTGTCGTTTTAATGTCTAAGCTATTTTGCTTTTTGTCTAAGCATAAATGGACCTATTTTCTGAGCTAGAATCGTAAAGAATGTCAAATCACCTTTGAAAAAATATTTAAAGCAGCTTTGGGATTTGACATTACTACTGAAAAGCTGAAAACCCTGGAGCAGTTTAAAACTTTGAATCTCTGATTCCCCTGCCATCTTTCTTTAAAAATAATAATAATAATAATAATTAATGTAGTGGGCTTCTGTTTCGAAGAAACACAGTGAATCCAAGGCTTCATAAATTTACTGTGGAACAAAACAAAGTTGCTGACATCTCTAGGTTTAAAAAATTATTGATTCTTGCTTTTCATCTTGTTTGTTTGTTTGTAGGTAGACCAAACTGATAGCCACTAAGCAGATAAAATTTAGTAATCAAATGATGTGGTTGGTCAAAGGAAAACAACTATTTAATCAGCTTCTTCCTTAACCACAGTTAGGATGTGTGTAGGGCACATCAGGGGATTCTATATACATTTAAAAAAAAAAAAAAAAAAAAAAAAAAAGGTCCTGTAGGCTCTTACTAAGTCAGATATAGCCCTCCAAGGTCAACCTTAGTCATTACATGATACCCTGGAAACCTCTTCTCACTAATTTTTAGGTAACTATAGTAGCTTAGCTGCCTGTCTTTCTGCTCCTAACTGGACACGACTATCCAGATGATCCACCACGGCCGTTCCCCCCGTGCCTCCACCCCCACCCCATACAGTCGTCTTAAGAAATAGGGTAATTCAAAAACAGATCTAGCCAAAGGAGACAAGTAAGCTAAAAACATGTCTAGACGTTACAAGGTGACAGGCAAGTGCTTTAGGGAAAGATGAAGTGGAGGAAGGGAGCGTAGTCAGTGGGGTCTGAGAATGTGAGGTTTGAGGAAAGACTGAAGGCGGGAAAGACGTGAGTCATGCAGACAAGTTTGAGGGAGAGGAGGCGGCGATATTCTAGGCAGAAAGAACCTGCACACAGCTCTGAGGCTGCAGTCGGCCTGCAGCGCTGAAGAAGGGTCCAGACCTGCACAGCTGGTGGGAAGCTGTGAGAGCAGAGCAGGGCGGAGCGCGGTAAGCTGCCCTTGTAACTGACGCGAGTTCAATCATTAAACATTGTACTTACATGAAAAGAGAACATTTTACTTTCCCCAAACTAGTTTCCTTTAAAAAAAAAAAATCCAGCATTGACTCGTATTTCCCATATTTACTGTTACTGCCCACCTACATTTTGAACGCATCAGGTTCCACAGCCGGCCCAGTAAACGTTTCACCCTACTGGCTCACCAGTGCCATCTAGTGGCTAAAGTTTGCAATGATTACATTTTCTGACCACACAGTTGACCACGGGGGAGGGGCAGGGAGAAACAAAGTACCTTTTGCTGGAGTAACGTTAAATGTGATCATCTTTGTAATACCACTACAGGGAAATGAAGAAGTTCGTATATAAATTGAATCTTCGTTTTTTTAATGTCACGACTGAATCAGGAAATCTAGTGTTCAGCTATAGCAACAGGAAAGTTCCCCAGTGGAACTGAAGGAAATTTGAATTTCAGAACATTGAAAACCAAAAAGATAGTACAAGTGAAGTGAAAGTGAAAGATTATAAATGAAGAGATAATGAGGGAGATAATGAACAGAAGTGCGTTGTACAGATGGAACAAAAAGAATAATCAAATATCATAGATTGTATTACTGCCATGTCATTATTAAAAATGGACTAGTCATTGTATGTAGAATTCAATTATGTGATAACCTATTCATGACACATATTTTGAATTTTAACATTTGTTCTAATTTTCTCTCTTTTAGTATTCTATAATAGTTTTTGGTTAGCATTTATAGAAACATGAATATCATTTATTAGAGTACTGTCCAACATAGTAGTTATTTCAATTTAAATGTACATTAATTAAAATGAAATAAAATCCAAAATTTACTTCTCAATTGCACTAGCCACATTTTCCTAGCAGCTACCATACTGGACAGTGAAAATATAAAGCATTTTTATCATTGCAAAAAGTTTTATTGGAAAGCGCTAGTATGTTATTTCCCCAGTAAAAGTGATTTATTTAATGAAAATGTTTTTGAACACCTATTATATACTAGATACCACTGGAGTTCATTACAATAGATTAAAAAGATAAAGTAAAACATGGCTAGTGTCCTAAAAAGCAACATTGGGGAATTGGGGAGGTTCACAGATATAAACAAGTATATTCAATCTGTTTTGAGAAGAGCTATAATATTCATATATTCAGTGACTGAAATATTAGGAAATGGTTATTGGAGAATACATTATTTAAGCAGCGTTTTAAGGATAAATATGAATTTTACCCCTCAAAATAAGAGGACTATCCATAAGCTTCACATCTGTGGATTGAACCAACAACAGATCAAAAATATTCAGAAAAATTAACTCTATGGCTGATGCATAGGAGAGTAACTATGAGCCATGATGGGAATGGTAGGCTAGGACCCTTACAAGAAGGGCCTTTACGTCACCCTGGGCAGTTTTCTCAGTTCTTGCCTTGTTATCCTGTCAGTACTGGAGAAGCATGAAAGGGTTTTAAGCAGAAAATTGAGGGATTAAATTTTATCTTAGAGGTTACTCTTTTGAAATGGCATGAAAATTGGATGAAGGGGGTAGCTGCTGGAGAACAGCACCTCTTGCTACCCAGCTCCTCAGCTCAGAAAACAAGCATCATTCTTGACACCTTTGTCTTTCTAAATTCCCACATAATTTTGTCTACCTACCCAATTTTCCTTTTTTTTTTTTTTTTTTTTTTTTTTTTTTTGAGATTGAGTCTTGCTCTGTTGCCCAGGCTGTAGTGCAGTGGTGTGCAATCTCAGCTCACTGTAACCTCTGCCTCCCGGGTTCAAGTGATTCTCCTGCCTCAGCCTCCCAAGTAGCTGGAATTCTCCCAAGTAGCTGGAATTACAGGTGACCAACACCACATCCTGCTAATTTTTGTATTTTTAGTAGAGAGGGGGTTTCACCATGTTGGCCAGGATAGTCCACCAACTTTTCTTATCTTTAATTTAATCACCCAGCCTAAAGCCATCTATGTTTCAGGGTTGAAGGACTGCAACGCGTTAGTCTTCTCCATGGCACTGGTCATCTATTCCACCCACAGAAGGCAAACTGATCTTATATTTAGAATCAATTCAAGTCACTTGTTTAAAACCCTTCAGTGGCTGTCCATCTGGCCTTAAAGGCTCTAATCATGGCCTGTCTCACCAGACCACTACTCTATACTCGAAACTTACTCTTCTCCTTCCAGCCCTGCTGAACTCGATGCCCCGAGCTCTTCCTTGTCTCAAGGCTTTAACAAACTGTTTTCTTTGCTTGGAGCATTTATTGTACCTCACACTGCGAGTTTTAATTACATGTCACTTTCTCCAGGAAGCCTTCCTTGATTCTTCAGTTTTTAGATAAAAACAGCACCCTGTACTTATTGTTTGAAGTGCTTATCATAACTGTACTCAAGTAATGATTGGTTTGTTTCACCTCTGCCTCCTCCCTTTGACTAAAAGAATGACTAGGCAGGCTGCCTTTCTTATGCACCATCGGTTCTCTCTAAAGCAGAGCCTGGCACATATTACATTAACAGGGCCTAGCTCTAGCACACGTTAGGTAAAAATGCAGCCTATCACATGGCAGTGCTGGCACAGGACCTAGCACATGGCCCTCGAGCATATTAGGTAAGTGCATGAAATAACCAAAGAGGTTCTTCCCCTAATTTAACCAGGACAGAAATAATGCCTGGAGACTCAGCCAGGTGGAGGTAAAATCATGGAAGGTTAAGAGGAAGATAAGGATGACTGGAAGATGGCTCTGGTGGTTTTGGTTATGGGGACAAGATGGCAGTACCCTTAGTAGAGTTAGGAATTGCAAGGAGAGCAAACAAGCAGCATCATGGAGAATAATGCTGCCCATTGAAGTGTGAGCAGCTTCACTTGAGATTTCTTTGAAATAGCTGAGTAAGCAATGCCACTCAGAATTTGGCTACGCCAGCATCAACCCAAGAGAGATATCTGAACCAAAGAAACACAGAGAGTCAGCCCTCAGTATCCATGGGTTTCATGTCAGTGGAATGAACCAACGACAAATAAAAATTATTCAGAAAAAAATTATGTTTGTATTGAACACGTAAAAACCTTTTCTTGTCATTATTTCCTAAACAATACAGTACAACAACTATTTATACAGTGTTTACATTGGATTAAATATTATAAATAACATAGAGATGTCTTATGGTACAGTTACAACTTGGTTCCAGGACCCTGTGCATACTAAAATCCTTGTCTACTGAAGTCCTGCAGACCGCCCTGCAGAACTTGTATGTAGGAAAATTCTGCCCTCCTTAGGCTTTTTTTTTTTTTTGCCAGTATTTTCAATCAGTGTTTAGTTGAAAAAAAGTCCACATGTAAGTAGGCCTGTGCAGTTCAAACCTGTGTTGTTCAAGGATTAACTGTATACAGGAGGATGTGCATAGGTTACATGCAAATACTACACCATTTTATATCAGGGACTTGAATATCAGTGAATTTTGGTATCTGCAGGAGGTCCTGGAACAAACCCCCCATCGATACCAAGGGATGACTGTATGTGTTCTTAGTACATAATTGGAGGTAGAGGTCATATGTCCAGACATGACTGTCATATAGCAAGCCAAGTGTGGGATCAGAAATCAACTGTTTACATACTTATAGAGGCTCCAACATTTACTTACTTTTCTTCTTTTCCACTGCTTCCCCTTCATTGGCATTAATCTGGGCATCACGAGTTTCATAGCAGTACCTTCTCTCAGCACTGTCCGGTCTCTAGGCTTTGCCTTTTCTTCCTGACATTGCTGCAATTCTCCTTAGGAGATGCTTCCAAGGACCTCTGTGGCCCACTGGTGGGAGGCTGGATAGGGCAGCAGGGCCAGGAGCATGTGCTATTCGTAGGGTGGTGCACAGATGCAACAGGCAGTGAAGTCTCTTCCGGCTTGCTAACCTTTGGGACCAGTGTGGTAGTGGGTGGTTATTGGTGCTTCACTACTGGTGACTGCTTTATCTCTTAATTTATTTTCCTCTTGTTTCTATTCCTAAGATATTGAGGGAGGGAGTTCTACCTAGAGGCTGCCCCTACTCTCACTTGAGTTGTAGCTTTGTCAGTGATTAGTTTTATTATTTTGTATTTTTTATTTGTGAGGAGTCGTCTCCTACTCATCACCACCATTCCCAAGCCAAACTGTGACAAAATGACTCCTCCCCATCCAACTTCCCCCTCCTGTGTTCAGTTTCTCCTCTGGATTCAACATGTAATAAAGTTTGGAATTTGAGGAAGAAATATAGTTCATTTGCTTCTCTGTGCTTCTGTTTTCACATGTGATAAATAAGGATAATAGTCACCTCTAACTCATAGGTACTAACTCATAGGTAGCTGGGAGATAGCAAATGTGTCCGTGAATGCAAAACTCTCCATAAGGGCTCATTGAATACTAATATGATTATATTGCTATTATTAATATGTTTGAAATTATCCAAGAAAACCATTTAACATAAGGAAAAGGTAAGGTATGGATGGTTCTGAGAAGGATACAGAGAATGAGACAAAGAGGTCTGAGGGGTTGGTGGAGGACTGGTGGAAAATGGCTTAAGATGCTAAAGAAAGTATTTCCAAAAACGTGAGAAAAGTCAAAATGTAATGGTACAGACAAGGCCCAAACCATGTGAGACCTAGATGAGGTTTGCTGGCAGTTCATTGGTGAGGTAAGGTGGAGACATCTTATGAAAATGGGGCTGGTGAAGGTTGAATTAAACGCTAAACCCTCCACTGAGCAAAGATTACACAAATTGAAAACAGTTGCCTATGTATTTTAATGGGAACCTAGAATAAATAAATGAATATATATATATATATATATATATATACTCAGAGGGAGAGGATTATCTTAAACAATTCAAGGTAGTGAAGGGGATATGTGGGAAATAAAAGGGAAGATCACTAAGGAGTGTGGTCTCTAGGGTGCACCCTGCTGACACTTCCACCAGCTCTGTCACCTTAGACAGGCCTCTTTTTGGGCCTTGGTGTCTTCATCTGTAAAAAGAAAGGAAATGGAATAGGTGATCTTCAGTGACACTTTCATCTTTGTAATAACTATGTGTTCAAACAATTCATCTTATCTCTGGGTAATTTTTTTTAATATTATTTCAAGATTTAATTTGTCAACTCGCATTCTTCCCCTTCTAGTAACTAAAATGTAATTTAATGAGTTCGTAAATTCTGAAGTGAAATTGATATCAGTAGAATGATAATTATCCTGGATTAAATATTATACTATTATGCAAGGAAGATGTTTCTCCCAGGAAATCACACTCACATATTTACTTAGGTACTTACTATTTTACGTTCTCATTTATTTATGAAGTTATTTATAAAGCATATATTCACTTATTTATTTATTCAATTTAAGCAAATTCATGTGGCAAACACATCACTAAGTACAAGTAATTCAGAGTGAGTAGACCTAAACGAGATCCCTAGTGAAGACTGATATGTGAATACATAAGTGGCAATGTTGTATGAAAAGCACAATAGTGGGTGTGTCTAGCAAAGGGACAAATATTCTTTCATATAGGACCAAGATGTCACTTTTAACACAATGTAGATAGACCTCCTCATTCTTGCACTACTATTTTGCATTTTATTATATTTTAGTTATACATCTGTGATTTTTGAAATTACTTTTAATGTTCTTGCTCAATAATTGAGATTTTTGAATATAATACAATAAGATCAAATTCGTATATTTTTGACTGCTATCATTGCTTTTAGTTGAAGTAAAAAGTTATATCTTTCTACTCTTTAGGTTTATTTATTTTTAACATTTATAGCTAATAGTTTTCATGTGCCTTTTGCTTTGTTGGAAGTCATTTTATTGTATAAAATCTTAAAATATTATAAATATTGTATTGATGTTCTTGACTATTAGGCAAATCTAAATAACTTTTATAAAAAGTCTACACAGTAGTTCAAAAAGAAATTACAATTATCTAAACATTTTGTAGATACCAATATGAAATCCGATGGGTTTATGCCACTAACATTCAGTAAACAATATACCTTTAAAGAAATGAAAGAGGTCATGCATGGTGGCTCACGTCTATAATCCCAGTGCTTTGGGAGAAGGTCAAGACGAGCCTGGAAACATAAGGAGACCCTGTCTCTACATAGAATTAAAAAAAAAAAAATCAACCAGATGTGGCAACACATGCCTGTAGCCCTAGTTACTCAAGAGGCTAAGGAGGGAGGATGGCTTGAGCTCAGGAGTTTGAGGCTGCACAGGAGCTAGGACCATGTCAGTGCACTCCAGCCGGGGCAACAAGATCTCATCTCTAAAACTTCAGGAAAAAAAAAGAAAAGAAAAGAAAGAAGTTCTGCAGTTAGAGAGATGCCTCTGACAATTGTTTATTGCCAATATATTTTTAAACACTACTGACATTCAAGTCCCTTTGTTTAAAATTGCAGCACCTTATGAAATATGCCCCGAGGATTATCTGATGTCGATGGTGTGGAAAAGAACTCCAGCAGGCGACTTGGCATTCAATCAATGTCCCCTGAATGCCACAGGTACAGTAGGATGACCCACCCAAACCCTAACGATAATCCCCATCCAAGAATAGCATGTGATGTTGGTTTATGAAGTCATGCTTTTGTCTTACATTGATAAATAAGTCTAGCCAATAAGGAAGTAATGAAACAATTTTAGTAAAGTGCTTCATAAATGAAGAGATGTAGAAAATATTGCTGTTGTAATGGTTTCTCAGTGTGACTAATATGTATTATAAAAATAATCAAAATAACAATTTCATGTGCATGTTTTTAAACAAAAAAATAACATACAAACTTAATGTTTAGCCTGATTCCCAACTATGTGTGATGCCTTCAAGCATCCCTATTATAAAGCTTTTCTCTGTTCTTTGTGACACGCAGGCACCACTAGCAGACGCTGCTCTCTCAGTCTTCATGGAGTGGCCTTCTGGGAACAGCCAAGCTTTGCAAGATGCATATCAAATGAGTACAGACACTTGCAGCATTCAGTAGGTGCAAAGCCAGCTTTAGTACTTGCTCTGTTTATTTTTTGCTAATGATCACTGTGTGAGAATTTAACCTTTTGTGTACAATCAGATCAGTAAAATCTCTAAAAAAGAAATGCCTGAAGGAGAAAGCGATGTGATAGAAAGCTAATTTTTATAAGTTGGTACCAAATTGTTTTGTTCCTAGGACTTGAGTTTTTATGAATCCTGCTATTTAAATGAAAGAATCCCTTGTCTAGGGGGGTAAAGACCCCAGGAAAATCTGTTATTCAGTTTTTACCTATAAAAGTTAAACTGGTGCATTGTGGTTGGCTTAAGTCTGTGTTCAATAAAGACATTTCAAAATATCATACATTTTAAAATTAAATTCTTTAACCTTTCAGTAGTTGGACAATGATAAAGCTGTGTCACTTAGCTATCAAATTTCTCACTGCAGCTTGAGATTAAGACATTAAAATAAATGACAGTGTTATTGCACCAGATAAACTTAATTACTCCCAAAAGATTACATAGGCCAAATTTTCCAAAAATAGCTCTTCTTTTCCCAGACATCATTTACTTATTCACAGAGTATGATGCATGAATATTTTGAGCACAGTTACATTTTGCTTGGTATTTTACAAGTACAAGTCATTGTCATTACTGCAGACTGCTGTCATTTCATCCTGACAGTCAAGAGGGCCTCCATACATGAATAAACACTGTGGGGTGTAGAACAAAATATGAACATGAGCCAACTGGAAAGCTGAATTTTGGCAGGAGTGATGTTTACTTAAATGCCTTTGTGTTTTGTTGTGCTTATGTTTTCTTCTACTGTTCTTACTGTCACTCAAAAATATACATAATTTTTTAAAAAATCCTAAAGAATATTCTTGCTTGTAGATGGAGAAATAGCTTATACAGTAACAACCCCTGTCAACTAATAGAGTTAGTATTTGTTTCATTGTCAGAAAAACAAAGCAGCACATTTTTAAAGATCTGAAAGCCAGATTCTGCACAGCATGTTTATGTACTAAATGGGAAATTAAATTTGTCATTGGTAAACTATCCAGAACATTATTTCTCTCATTTTATGTACTTATACGTATCTCTATACAGTTGACCCTTGAATAATGTGGCAGTGAGGGGCACCAACTCCCAGGGCAGTTGAAAATCCACATGTAACTTTTGACTCCCCCCACCTTTAATCATGGCCTGTTCTTGACCAGTAAGTAAGGCTCACTGATAACATAAACAGTTTGTTAACACATATTTCATATGTTACATATATTATATATTTTTACAATAAAGCAAGCTAGAGAAAAGAAAATGTTATAAAGAAAATCATAAATCAGATAAATCATATTTACTTGAATAGTGGAAGTGGATCATCACAAAGTCTCATCCTCATCATTTTTAAGCTGAGAAGGGGAAAGAGAAGGGGTTGGTTTTGCTGTCTCAGGAGTGGCAGAGGCAGGAGAAAATCTGCATATAAGTGAACTGCACAGTTCAAACCTGTATTGGTCAAGGGCCATTGCTACAGATATGTGAATAGCAGTAATTGATGATTATTTGGCTATATACGGCCTTATTTTTGTTGTAAATATATACTTAAAACATAGAAAAATGCGTATTTTTCTATATCCTGCAAATGTGAGGTTTTATACTTATATATCATATAATATGTATGAATATAAATTTAGAAATATAAATATAAATAAGGTTTTATATTTATATATTATATGCAGATATATAAATATAAATATATACATGTATTTTTTTCACAGCCATTTTTGTGTCTATTTAGAGACACACATATATATATGTGTATATATATATATATATATATATATATACAAAGAAGGCATATAACATATAGCTTAGCTGCATAATATAAAATGTAAGAATATGAAATATAAACTTCTTTTATTAATAGCTTTCAATAACTCAGACCATTATATTTCAAAATTAAGTATAACTAAAAACTTATGAATTAAATTTTAATGGATTTTAATTTTTTCTAATTTTAGTCATTAGACTTTGTTTAATTATATCCATATTCAGTTCTTTTTTAGTCATGGCGATGAATGGGAATAATTGCATGGATTAAGTAAACAATAGAGCAATCTTTATAAATGTGTGAGAATGAATAGTATCACTTTTGTTGCAGAAAATTTTCACTTTCCAAATGTACTGTTTTGTACTGCAGTATTTCATTCTTGAGTGCAGGCCATCTGATATGGAGAGAGAGATACATTCGGTGAAATAGAAGAAATGAAATCTCAAAGTGTGAATCCTGTTGAAATCATTCAGTCAATAATTGACAGCTGACATGAATAAGCCCTTGTTGACTTGGGTATAATTATCAGATGCATAATATTGTATAGTAAAAAGTTGCATCTGTTCATTCAGCTCCTACATAGTACCAGGCACTTGGCTGGAAACTTTTATAAATTAACCCCACTCCCCACAAGAACCTGCAAGGTGGGTGTTCCTGCCACAGTTTACATTTAAAAAAAAAAAAAAAAAAAAACCTGAATATCTGTAAGGGAACAATCCACTTCAGTGAGGTAAAGAGTGAAAGTTACTCCCTAGGCACAATTGTTCCAAAACTTCATCTCTTTTCTTTAGGCCATTCAACTTTCTGAACTTTTGATATGGAATCATGTCCTAGACTGTAGTGCTGGGAGCAGTATTTTCTGGTTAAGTGTTCTTAGGAAAAGTCATATTGTCACACTCAAGTCTTAGCTTGATGTTTACAAAATGGAATTGGTTCCATCATCTTAGCATCTGTAGAAGTTTTGGAATGGAACAAATGAGATATATGAAATAATTATACATTGTGAAAGAATTGTGTAACTTTGAGGAATTAATATTTCTGGTACAGAAAATTGATTTTGAGTTTAAGGAATTGTTACAATAAGAATAAAATTTTAGAAATCAACATACTGTTAATTTGAGCTGTACTGGTAGAGAAGTATAGATAAATTAGATATGGATAGATCGTTGGATAGGTAGGTAGGTAGATACACAGATAGGTAGATAGATAGATGATAGACAGATGGATAGATAGAGATAAGATAGATGTGGAATATATTTCGGCATATCAATTATGCTTAAATATATGTATAAAATATACACACACATTTATACATGTATACATACACAAATCTAGGGCTTGCCTAAAGAGTATGATCTTTTTACATGTTTGGTGAAGTATAAGATGAATGAATCTATGCCTTAAATACTGCTTCCCTCACACATTAGCCATCAACCTCATCATTCATACTCTACATAGCCAATTGGAAACAGAAATGAGATCAACGTTTCTACATAGGCATACTCATTCTGCTGCTTTGCTAAGGCATGCTTTGTCTGAGTAGCAAAACTAGATAGTATTTGTGATGTAGAACATTTGAGACTTCCTCAAATTCTTAACTTACTTTGGAGACTGTGCATTTTTCTGCACTAGTAGTTTATCATTTTGACATTTAATCCTTGAGATATTTCATTTTCTTACCCCTCTAAATTCTAAAAGTTCATTAATTAATAATTAATTACTTATAATCTACTGTAGAAAAGTATTTAAAATGGGTAATTTCCAAATATTTGAAACATAGATTACAATATATGTACATACCTACTTCATAAATATATAGCAATCAACTAAGTTTGAAATGAAATTTTGTCATCAATAAATATTAGTTGTGTATTTTTTATGAAACCTCAATTATAAACCAATTAAGGTAAACAAAAGGGCCATTAATAAGTTTATGATATAAAATCACAAATCTGTCACGTTGGACATTTAGTTTGAGTTATTTGAGGGCAATAATCTTTTTTTTTTTTTTTTTTTTTGTAAATTATCATTGCTATAGTTCCTAACACAATACTAAGCATATACTATTAATAAATATTTCATAGATTTTTGTGTAAAGCATGACTTTACTACTTTTCTTATCAGTAGAAGCATACTGGTAGCTGGAGAGTTCTGAGAAGATGGTACACCAGACTTAATGTTTATGCACATTAACTGTATATGAAAGTAATGCATATTAGCCTTCATGTGCAATTTCTCTAAACCCCAAACATCTAGAAATGTGTAGTGATTGGTGATATCACTTTATGAAATTATTTGGCCATTGCATAGTAATTTCAATATGGTAATAGTTATGAAGTTATTTTGAAGCCTTATAAGATACAAAATTAACCACGATTATACCAGTGTTGTTGGTTTTTGACAAGACACAAATACACATACCCAGTTAAATAGAGTATAGGAACAAATGGCTAAATGTAGTGAGATTCTTGGAAATTTTATATTTTTTATATGTTAATGTTTCACTTAATACTCTGGAGTGTTTTTTGAATTGTATACCAGATAAAGTAAACATAATTGCAAAATTCTTGAAAAATAGACACAGAAGTCAGATAATATCATTTTTTATTATTTATAAAGCTATTTAGAGAACATGACTAAATATTGTAACCCAGTGGACCACCCTACATGTGAACAAATAGAATTATTTTGTCTTTGGTGTATGCAAACAATCCCAGGCAACATTATCTCTCTCTCTTTTCTTCTCCTCTTTTACATACATACAAACACACACCTGGAGAGACAAGCTGTATGGAACTGGCAGAATGTATGTCCCTGTAGGTAGACAAATCTAAAGCAAAGGGGATTGATCCAAGCATATCAATGCTTTTTCCTAAATTTGCTGGACAGATATATCACTCCTCCTTCTCTGGAGATGAGTGAGTGATGAAGATGGAGAAAGGCTGAAAATACTACTCTAACAGAAACTCTTCTACAGGGAAATATGAAGAGTTAGGCATAAATGTTCCCTTTTAAGTAATTGTTCCTTAAAATTCTGTTTCTGTGTTTCAAATCTTCATTAAACTAACAAACACAAATGTTAGAGTGATAATTTATTTATCTTTACCTAACATCTCTTACAGATGTCAAAGAGCTTGAGTCCCGTTAAAGGACTTTATTTCTCCTATTTTCCTCTACTTTTACGGGTAGTTTATTAGAACAGATAGCTGGGGGTACAGAGAGACAGAGACAGACAGAGAAACTGAGACAAAGAGAAAGAGACAGAAAGTAGGAGAACATTTGCTTTCCCTTTTTCTCAGTACTTTCTCTCAAGTTAACGCAACAAAGCTACTCCTCACATATCACACTTTGTTGGTCCCCATCTCATTGCACAAATGCTCAGCACATTGCCTGAAAGAGGATAACACATTTTATTACTGCAGCTTATTTTGGGGAATAAAACAAAACAATTCCATCACAGGTCTTGTTTACAAAAATATGTACTGAGCTAAAAAGTATGCTAGTCTTATTGTTTCTTTAATGAGCAATTAAGAAACCAGTAAACGCCTGCCAAGGTTCAGCTGGTCAGAGGAACTAGCAGATGATTTTAATTTGCAAGTATTCACCAGTTCGGTGGGGGCGAGTCAGCCTGCTCTGCAAGTTCTGCAAGTTCTTTGTAATACAATAAGGCTGAAATGTGGCAAGTCATGGAAAAGCTGGGAGCACCTAAATCAGTAAATCAGTAGTAGTTCTTAATTCTGGCAACATTAAAATCATGGGGAAGTTCTTTTTTTTTTTTTTTTTTTTTTTTAAACACAATTTCACTCTTGTTGCCCAGACTGGAGAGCAATGGTGCGATCTTGGCTCACCGCAACCCCCACCTCACAGGTTCAAGCAATTCTCCTGCCTCATTCTCCTGAGTAGCTGCGATTACAGGCATGCGCTACCACACCCCTGCTGATTTCCCCTATTTTTAGTAGAGACGCGGTTTCGCCATGTTGGTTAGGCTGGTCTCAAATTCCGAACCTAAGGTGATCCGCCTGCCTCAGTCTCCCAAAGTGCTGGCACTACAGACATGAGCCACTGTGCCCTGCACATGGAAGTTCTTATCTGTGAATCAATAAGGAAGTCACTCAAGACCAAGTAAACAGGATTGTTACCAGGCTGTAATACATATTCAGTAACTGTGAGTTATTGTTATTGATTATAACATTGATTTGGTATCTGTATACTTGTATTTCTAATGACAGGGTCCTCACATAGGCTTCAATAAGTGAGCTATTATTATTTTAACCGCAGTTTTTTCGCATTTCTTACTCTAACATCTCCATAATCTGAATTTACTTTCCTTTCGTTTTTGTCTGTTGTATCTCCTGGTCTCTTTTCATATCCAATAATATTTGGTTGACTATCAGACATTGCATAAAATAAACATAGTGTCTTCAAATCATACTAGCTAATGTATCCCAGAAAGTAAATCATGTGGACAACTTCTGTTCTTACTACTCAAGACATAGCATTTAACTGCCTTTTTATTCTTGTCACCACGCTCCAAAATGTTGTGAGTCCTCACTTACGGAACTCAGATGATCATTGCAGAACCCAACAATACCAAGGAAAAGTTAAAGAGCATTGCTTTCTCTAAAACGGGCAGAAGTCTTTTTATTTTATTCAGAACCACATGTTAGAGTTTTGAGATCTGAGTTCAGCTCCACAGTTAGAGAGTTTTTAACTTGCGGTCCTGAATAAAATGATGGGTTCCCTGTGTTTTCAGCAAATAATGATAGCTTACACTTATTGAAGCCTATGGGAAACAAACAAACCTGGAAGGAGGTGTTGTTTAAATCTTTATTTTCTAAGCAATTCATGTCAGAGTTTACAACATATTTCACAAATTCCTAATGAGTTTTCCATTATGCCTGTAAAAAAACTTTCAATTACAGTAACTTTATGTATTATAAGTGTAGGACAGGGCTGGTGAAACTGTTTCTGTAAGAACAAGATAGTAAATATTTCAGACTTTACTTGCCATATGGCTTCTGTTGCAACTATTCAACTCTGCTTTGTAGTATGAGAGCACAGCTGCAGACAGTAAATAAACAAATGGGCACGGCTGTGTTTCAGCAAAACTTTATATAAAAACAGGCAATGGGTTGGAGTTGGCCTGCAGGCTATAGTTTACTAACTCCTAGTGTAGAATACACTTTGTTTTTGTTTTTAAGATCGAAACACTTTTGGGGTTCTCCCAAGAATGAACAATGTCTATTTTTGTGTATTTTTTCCTCTGTTTTCTTTAGCGTTTTAACCACTATTGTTTTGCATTTCTTACTCTGACATCCACATAATCTGAGTCTAGTTTGCTTTGCTTTTTGTCTGTCATATCTCCTGGTCTCTCTTCATATTCAGTAATATTTGATCGAATGTCAGACATTGCATAAAATAAATATAGTATCTTCAAATCATACTAGCTAATATATCCCAGAAAGTATCCTTCCTTTCCTTAGCTATTTAAATACGTGAGGAATTGATACTTTAATCAGAAATTCATCTGGGTCGGGGTGTTTTGCACTTTTAATAAAACTGTACCTGCTTAGGCTGCCTTTCTCCATGGTTTCTAGAGCCTACAAGTGCCTATCCTATCAGCCTTGAGAGACCCAGGGGGATTCAGCTCCGCCTTCAGAAATTTCTAGTTCCGTGTTCCAGCTTTCTGCCCAAGCAGCTTCAAGTGTGTCAACCCTCTTGAGGGCAAGACAAACTGGGTGCTTAACACTGGACTCTTCCCTCAGCTCCCAATGCTGTTTTTTTTGTTTTTTGTTTTTTGTTTTTTTTTTTTTTTTTTTTTTTTAGAGATAAGAAGAGAGAATGGGGAGGAAAGTGGGGCAGAAGGAAAGGAGATTAGATTTTTTTTATATAATAAGAAAAATAATAAAGAAGAGGAAGAAAGAGAAAGAGGAAGAGGGAGAGAGGATGGGGGTATTGCTTTATTGCCCGGGCTAGAATGCAGTCTAAATATGGGTATGCCTGTAATTGTCCTTAATAATGGAGACATAAAAGAAAATGAGGGAAGAGAATAACAAACAAGGAGCCAACCAACATTTCGTTTAAACTTCTAAGTTGATATGATGTGGTACTGGTAAGAGTGTATATTTTGTGTATTTAAAGTGGAGAGTTCTATAAATGTTAATTACATTTACTTGTTCCAGATCTGAGTTCAAGTCCTGGATATCGTTGTTAATTTTCTGTCTCATTGATATGTCAATATTAATGTTGAAGTCTCCCACTATTATTGTGTGGGAGCCTAAGTCTCTTTATTAGTCTTGTATGTCTGGGTATTCCTGTATTGGGTGCGCATATATTTAGGATCTTTAGCTCTTCTTGTTGTTGCATTGATCCTTTTATCATTATATAATGTCCGTCTTTGCTTCTTTTGATCTTTGTTGCTTTAACGACTATTTTATCAGAGGCAAAAATGGTAACTTCTGCTTTTTATTTATATATTTTAGCTCTCTGGTTGGTAAATCTTTCTCCATCCCTTGTTTTGAGTCTTTGTGTATCCTTGAATATGAGATGAGTCTGGATGCTGCATACTGATGGGTTTTAGATTTTTATTCAAATTGCCTGTCTTTGGATTGGGGGATTTAGTCATTTTAAATTTAGAATTAATAATGATATATGTGAGTTTAATACTTCCATTTAATATTAGCTAGCTATTTTGCCCATTAGTTGATGTAAATTCTTCATTATATTGATGCTCTTTTTGGTATTTTTTAGAAAGGCTGATACTGTTTGTTCCTTTCTATGTGTAGTGGTTCTTTCAGAAGCATCTTGTAAAGCAGGCCTGGTGGTGATGAAATCTCTGAGTGCTTGCTTGTTCACAAAAAACTTTATTTTTCCTTCACTTATGAAGCTCAGTTTGGCTGGATGTGAAATTCTTGGTTGAAAGTTCTTTTCTTTAAGGATGTTGAATATTGGTCCCCACTCTCTTCTGGCTTGTAGGGTTTCTGCTGAGAGATCTGCTGTAAGTCTGAAAGGCTTCCCTTTGTGGGTAACCTGACCTTTCTCTCTAGCTGCCCTTAGTATTTTCTCCTTCATTTCAACCCTGGTGAATCTGACGATTATGTGCCTTGGAGTTGCTCTTCTTGAGGAATATCTTTGTGGTGTTCTCTGTATTACCTGGAGTTGAATATTATCCTGCCTTACTAGGTTGGGAAAATTTTCCTGAATAATATCCTGAAGCATATTTTCCAGCTTGGATTCATTCTCTTCGTCACATTCAGGTACACCTATCAAGCGTAGATTAGGTCTTTTCACATAGTCCCATATTTCTTGGAGACTTTGCTCATTCCTTTTTATCCTTTTTTCTCTAATCTTGTCTTCTTGTTTTATTTCATTGAGTTGGTCTTCGACCTCTGATATCCTTTCTTCTGCTTGATCAATTCGGCTGTTAAAACTCGTGCATACTTCACGTAGTTCTCCTATTGTGTTTTTCTGCTCCATCAATTCACTTATATTCCTCTCTAAATTGTGTATTCTTGTTAACATTTCGTCAAACCTTTTTTCAAAGTGCTTAGTTTCTTTACATTGGGTTTGAACAAGTTCTTTTAATTCACAGAAGTTTCTTATTATCCACATTTTGAAGCCTGCTTCTGTAATTGGAACACACTTGTTCTCCATCAAGCCTCGTGCCATTGCTGATGAGGAACTGTGATCCCCTGCTGAGGGAGAGGCATTCTGATCTTGGGTATTCTCAGCGTTTTTTGGCTGTTTTCTTCCCTTCGTTGTAGATTTATCCATCTGTGGTCTTTATAATTACCGTCTTTGTAATTGGGTTTCCGAGTGGACATCCAACTTACTGATTCTCAGCGCCGAAATCTGAGCAACCCACTGCGCCAACTAAATCAGCGGCGTTAAGATTGGTGGTGCTTTTCTGACTCTGCACCAAGAACCGACGCTCCGAGGCGCCGGCAAAACCGCCTCGCCGGTCACAAGAGTCACGCTGGCGACCCGTGGGGCTCCTCCTCTGGGAATCTCCTGGTGCGTGAGCAAAAAGAATTCATGTGAAGGTGTGGCATCCTCTCATTCTTTGTGCTTTCACTGGGAGCTACAATCCCGAGCTGCTAGTGATCAGCCATCTTGGATCTCTCTTTCCAGTGCTCTTAAAGGAAAGGGGAAAATTGCAATTCTGCATTTAAGAAGTTTTTATTCTATCTCTTCTCCTCCCTACACGGGTAAAAAGCTCAGCAAACATCTCATGAGTCTCAGCAGGATTTTTAGGGTCCCTCAAATTTTCACTACATTTCTCCATCTCTGGGCAACCAAATTACATTAATTTATCTTTCTACTCCAGAGGTTCTCTGCCTGGGCCATGTTTGACCTTCAGTTCTTACCCAGAATTAACAAACTTTTCCAGAAAAAAAATAGCTAAAATGCTTGGCTTACCTCAGAAAGGATCCCATTTTTGTAATTTATATGTGTTTTTCTAGTTGTAATGACAAAATTATTGGTCTTATATAAGTGAGATATTATCCCAAACCAGTAAATTTAACTTGTATTATAAAAAAGAAAATAATCTTAAGGCACATATGATTGTGTTCCCTTGGGAATTTTAAGGAAACCTATCTCATGTGTGTGTGTGTGTATATATATATATATATATATATGAAATATCTCTAATAGGCGTACTATTTTTTCTATTTGTAACCTCATAACTTATTACTGACTGTATCAATAAAAGCCAAGGAAATGTTAAAGCTTCTCCAAGAGTATGCATTTAGTGTGACTTGGAGGATAGAGTCAGTTTTAGATATTGAAACTTGTTGAAGTGAAACTTATTTATAAGATAATTTAGTAGAATATAGTTATACAGAGAATTATATTCAGACTAATGCCAAAGGAAAAAAGAAAAACTACAAAAGAAGGTATACTCTGTTATTCAATCATTTATCTATCCATTCATCTACCTATTAATTTATTATACATAAAATCATTGACCTTTATGTGCCAAGTAGAGTTCAAGGACCTGGGGAAGCAACTTGAATGTAATACACAATAAATTCAATATAGATAGACAGGAGATGATATAAAATAATTATAATTTTTTATGTTAAATTAACAAGGTTCCAACATATAGAATAATATTTGGGAACAACTTCAGATTAAAAAAATAACAGTGAAGTCTCTAAGAAGAAATAACATGTAAAACAGTGATCTGAAAGGTAAGATTGAAATTATGAAATGGACGTGTAAAGGGTGGAGAGAATTACTATGTCAGGAAATGACAGCACATTCCATGTAGTGAAAATAACATATGGAAATACCTTGAGATACTGGCCAGAGAGAGTAAGCAAGAAGAGAGTGTCATGAGATGAGGCTGGAGAGCTGAGTAGGAAAAAAAGTAAAAATTGGGCTGTGCCTTAAGGCCTTTGCTAGGAGTTTGGATTTAATACTAAGTACAATAGGAATGCATTGAGAAGAGGAATGGGGTGATTAAATCGAATTAAAGAGGGTCATATGAGGTTTCTGTGGAGGATAGACCATAGGGTGGCAGGACTGGAAGCTGTGAAGCCTGCTGCTGTAATCCAGACAAGAGAAGATGGTATCCTTTATTAAGGTTGGTAATCACATTTGACTGGTTGTAATGTCATTTTTCTGAGGCAGAGAAGGCAAGACCATGAGGAATAATTTGGGACAGATGAGGTTGGGGGTTATCAAAGGTTGTTTCTATTAAATCTGGAGAATATAATTGAATATGGGAGTCGGAAGCTCAGATTCTAATTTCTGGACAGGAAATAATTTTGAAAGTCATCAACACAAAGAATAGGAGATTAGGAAGTAAAAAAAAAAGGTGTATTCTTCGCTTTCTAAATTTTGATAATGAATGAGAGCAGAAGAATAGGGTAGTAGTTAGGAGGATATGCAAGGCTAAAAAAGGGTTTTGTATCATTTTGTTTTGTTTTAAGTGAGAAATATTATAACATTTTTATATGTTAAATCATCCTGTAGAAATTTAGAAGAGAAACATGAAAATTCAAGAAAATCCAAGAAGGCAAAAAGAAATGTCATCCATAGCAAAAGTCAAACAAATGGCTTTGATAGAAAAAAAGATGTTTTCTCCATTATAACCAGAGGAAAGCAGATGGGAAAGATGAATACAGTGAAAAGAGCTTAGTGGGTTTGTGTGGGAGAGATTACGGGGTTTTCAGCTGATGGATTCTTTTTTCTCCATTTAGGATGAGGCAGGATCATTAGCTAAGAGTGAGGATTTAGGAGGAAATGTGTGTCTTTTTCAAGAGAGATGAAAAGGTGTAAAACAGTAATTTCCAGAAAGTTGAAAATAAGCCTATTAGAGAAATATCATAGGATTAGCAGTCTGCATTGCATTCAATCTGAAGTCTGAAATACAGAATTTAGAGTATAGCTGTCAGTTTAGTTATGATTTTTCTTCAACAGAGTTGAACTACTTGGATGCAGGTGCAGGGAAGGTGTTTGTTAAAGCCTTGCTATTCAGAATGTTTTCTGAGAACCAAAGGTATTGGCAGCACCTGAGAGCTTGTTAGAAATGTAATATCTCATACTCTGCCATACTTTATCAGAACTGGAACTTTGAAAAGTGCTCTTTGTGATTCACTGCACATTAAAGTTTGAGAAGCACTGTGGTAGATTTTATTCAGCATTGATGTTTTGATAAATGAATGCATTGGCATTACAGAGAGGCAAATACGTTAAATGACTATTAATTAGCATCATATCATCACAAGACATATCATATTAGGCGATACCTGATTTTCCTCTTCTGGGCATATGGGCAGATTGTACTTCCTCAACCCCTTGATGTTATGTACCTGTGTGGCTAGTTCTAGTCAATTGGTTGTGCATAGAGGTGACCATTGCCATGTCATGCCTGAGAGTGTCATTCATTGCCAGTGCAAGTTCTTTTATACTCCATCATCTCAAGCCCTTGAAGGGCTATGATAAACAGAGCCTTCCTGATTATGTGGGTTGCATATGTAGTGTGAGAAATATTTCTTCGTGGCTTTCAGGTACTGAGATTTTGAAGTAGTTAGCATAGCATAGTCTATCCTACTCTGACTGATATATAATCCCTAGAACTGGAACGTCAAGTAATGGAAATAGAATTGAAAAAGCCTTAGAGAAACATCGTGTTACATAGTGTGCTGCTTCTGATTGCGGAGATTTCTAAAAGCTTGGGCACCAGCCTGTGGCCACTATACTGTTTTGAGCTCATAGAGCATGCTCTAGTTCCATCTGCTGGCTCAAAATATTTATGAGAGCATCTAGATTTGTTTGATGTTTAGAAAATAAGTCTCGCATACATATGCCCTTTGCTCAGGATTGTGGTTTTGTCAAATTCTAGCCAAAAACTGTTAAAACTGTTAATTGTTTATATTGGATAGGCAAATTTACTATGCTCTTATTCTTATTTTGGAAATTTCAGGTTTTACCGGAAAATATGCACAGTATATACCTGACTCAGTTTTCTCCATGGCTCAGTTTATTTCTATAACAATAATTTGCAGTTCTCAAATTCATGCCATCAATCTCTCACATCAGAGATTCCTCAGAAAAGAAACTGGGATATCCAAAGCCGCTTTAGCTAAATTCTGTTCAAACCACAATTTTGAGTTCTATGTGATACATATATGATTTATGCAGGGGAATTGTAGATCAAATCTGCCCTATCATATTGTCTCTAGACAATGATTTTATTTTCAGACCTGATCGTCTCACTTTAGGGCAACTCTGAGATGAATACAAACCCTTCATATCAAACATAGGGAAAATTAAGAAATATTCATTTACTAGAACTAGGGTACATCTTCTTTTTTATAAGAATAATCTCTATATTTCCTGGAGATTTCAGGTAGATACGTAAATAATCGAATACTATTGTTCAATGAGTGACTTTGGTCTTAGGAAATGACAGAATTGTGAACTAAATTAAAAGATGTATACTTAGATTGTTGCTTTATGGAAAAGCTTCATGTATAATTATCTTTTAATTGGAGCCACTTGGAACTGTGAAAGCCTTTAATATACCTTACAGATGGACTGTAGGAGTTGATGCTGAAAATAATATATAAATATATGACGTTTAAAGTGTGTCGTTTGCACAGAACAACTATGATAAACCTTTTTTTAAGAATCATACAATAGAGGCAACTGTGGCTGGCAGTGGGAGGCTTGAAATGAAAAGAATAAAGTTATTTCAGAAACACACCTACTCTTAAACCATGACCTTCACTGTATCTCTCTATGTAAAGAACAAGGAAGCTTTATCCAGAACTCTGAAGAGCAACTATTTTTAGACTCATTTTCACCCTTTCACTGTTGATCTTCTCAACAGTAGTAAATATGAATGACACAGAAACTTTTAAGACTTGTCTTTTGGAGCAATGATGCTCAATGTGTTGCAATGTGAGCAAGCATAATCACTGATAATTATAATCTTACAAGGAATGAAAATTATAAAAACCTTTCTGAATTATTTTCATGATTAATTATAATAGTCAAAACATACTACCCAAGGGAAATGGAGTCCTTAAAGTAACCTTAGGTTTTATTCAATCTCCACTTGAGTAAAACTACCTACGAAATCTTCTGTAGGTATTAGTAAATGGCCTTAGACATGTTTACACATTATATTCCAAAATAACAGTTACTACTCAGATAATTTTCAATACCTCAAGAGTCCAGTGAGTTGCTTCATGTCTTTTGTTTCTTGTATTTCTTCTTCATATAAAAAAGATTGAATTTCTCCTTAACACAAATGTGGTTGATAATGATTTTTAAATATTCTGAATATATTAAACACATGAACACATGTAAATATTGTCGAAAAAGTATTTTGACAATTTCTAATAAAAGCACTGTATAAAACGTGAGTGAAGCACATAGCAGTAGTTAAGCACATTGTCTAAGGATCAGAATGCCTCAGCTCAAATCTCCATAGTCACTACTTAGGCGCTATGCAATCCTGGAAAATGCAGTTAACCTTACTAAGTCTCCACTCCATCATCTGTAAATGTGAATCATTATGGCAACTCCAAGGATTGTTTTAAAGCTCAGGTGAGGTACCCCTTACAAAACATGTAGTCTCATGTTTGCGATATAATCAGAATGATATATTATTGTTGTTATTTTCTTTCTTTCTGTTTTTTGGAGATGGAGTCTGGTTCTGTCACCAGGCTGGAGTGCAGTGGTGAAATCCTGGCTCACTGCCACCTCTGCCTCCCGGGTTCAAGTGATTGTCCTGCTTCAGTCTTCCGAGTAGCTAGGATTACAGGTGCCCGCCACCACACCCAGCTAATTTTTGTATTTTTAGTAGAGACAGTGTTTCACCATGTTGGCCAAGATGGTCTTGATCTCTTGACCTTGTGATTCACCTGCCTCAGCCTCCCAAAGTGTTGGAATTACATGCGTGAGCCACCATGCCCCACCTGTTACTATTTTCTAAAGGTAGCAAGCATATAACTGTAGATGTCGAACATTTCTGAATTCATTTGCCTACTTATATTAATTTGATATGTTTTACAAGGCAATTCTGTCATGACGTGAAAGTTCTCCAATTATTACATATTTATTTTGAATAATCATGAATTATTGTTTTTACCTTGTCAATATTTGTGGATTATAGTTGCAGAAAGTAAAATAAAATCCTCCTGTAGTTTTAGTTCAATTCAGCAAGCCCTTTGAACAGGTACATTTGTGTGTTACACAGTGCTCTAGAGGTTATAGGGGAAACAAAGATGAATAAGAAACTACAGGCCCTTTAGGGGTCTATGGTCCAGTGGAATAGATAACAACACAAACACTATAGTAATATAAGATAGAGCAAGAGTACTTCTTTGAGCCTGAAAATAGAGATCATATGATTGCAGTTATATGAAAAGAATTCATGGAGAAAAGAGATAGAACAATTTAAGGAGAGGATTTGGGGAGAGCATTTAAAGTAATAGAATAACATGAGTTGGGGAGCAAAGAGAATCCATGATTATTGCAGGGAGAAGTGGTGAGAAGTTTAGATGGTTGTTATTAGGGTACCTGTAGTAGTCAGAATAAAACAGTGGGGTGAACGAAACTGACTGTTATAGATCATAATGACTTCTGCATAAACTAGCAAGGATATGTTTTCAAATATTGACTTACAGCTTCTCTCAGAAGAAAAGCTGGGAAACCTTAGGTATTGGAAATTAACACAAGGGGATATCAAAGTCAGAACTATAGGAAAAAGCTGTCAGAGTGTTAGATCGTACATAAGCTTTGGGTGCTAGAAGCTGAGATCCTAAAGCCCTCATAAGGATGCTGAGAACACCTCTCACACAAGCAGCGATGCCCTTCCAGGCCTCTAGCAAGGGCCTGGCACTATCCTGCTGCTCTAGCCTCATGGAGTGGAAAAACTCTTTGCACTATCAGGCCTGCAACGTATCGAAGAAATTTATAGTTCATACAGAGTTTCTGGGAGAAGAAGAAAGAAATTGCCTTTCAGAAATGGAAACCCCTAGTCTAAAACATGAACAGATGGAATTAACATGAAAATTTGCATAAATTGATTCAGGACCAATGAATTGCCTGAAGGCTCCACCCCCAGAGAAATGCACTCAAAAGCATCTCTAACAACTGTTTCACAAACCAGGCACTTGGTACTCCAAAAAGATAAATATATCCCACTGAATATGTTTATAATATTCATAAATATGAAGCAAAACATTATGCAGAAGAATCAGAAAATGCAATAAATCAGGACACTTAGCAAACCAAGAAATTTTTCAGATAGAAACATTTTTAAAACTATAACATATTGTTTAAAATCATTAACATCTGAAAGAACAGAAATCACAGTTAAAGAATACGAAAAACGTTAAACAGAACTTCTGTGAGTAAAAAATATTGTCATTGCTGTTAATGAATAGGATAAATAGCCAATTAGATCCAGTTGAAGAAAGAATTAACATTCTGGAAGTGAAGTCTTGAAGACCTATACCATGATCCATCTCATGTCCTTAGGAAAAGGATGGAGACGAGAAACACTGCAGAGCTAGTATTTAGAGAAATTGGATCGTGATTTTGGGAAAAGAGGGAACCGTCACTGAATGGCCACTGTTAACCTCTATTTTTAGATTAACCCATCATAACGACCACATGATGATTTTCTCCTTTTTATAGATCAAATGATTCTAGGAGAGAGTTAAATAATTTTTTCTATGGCAGCAGAACCACAATTTAAATCTAGGTTTTATAACTACAACTGCTACTTAAACGTGACATACTAGCAAGATTTCCAGCAAGCATACTTTGTAGGTAATTGGAAATTTTAATTTATAACTTAAAAAGTTGTAGGGATCAAACCAAATTTTGTACTTCTTATACTGATTTTGAAGCGAACCAGGGAGAAGACAGTAGTTGAAAGGAAGTAGAATTGAGAAGTTGGTATTTAAATAAGATATATGACATCGGGCCATTTTCTGTTTGAGAGAGAGAGAAATATTGAAGAGGGGATTGGATGGGATTCAAAATCTTAGAAATAACTACAGAATTAAACCATAGAGACAACAACAAAGGAGGAGAGGTAGAATGCAAATAAAGGACAGTTTGAAATAGAGAAGAGGTAAGGTGAGCAAACCCATTTAGTCTCAACTTTATAATCCAGAAAGAAAAAAAAGGGAAAACATTCTAGCAGATAAACTTGGACGTGTCATTCTAGGAAATAGGTGGTGAAAGGGTAGACATAAAGCAGAAAAAGACAACTCTTCACAGTATGCTTGTGTTGCAGAAAGATCGAAAACCAGGAAATTGTCTTTCAACTCAATATGTTCTGGACAGAAACTTATCTTATTCAAACACTCTTTATACCTTGTATAAATGCAATGAATAGTCTCATCAGTGTGTAAAAATATTACAAGGTACTTGTCCCGAGTGCAATGCCAGGAAGGATGCTAATCAGTGCCAATTGTTAGAGCTGGTATTGTCATCTGGGCACCTGTTTGCTAAGAGCTGGACTGACAACCACTCATTCTACATAAGCCTTCTAAGCAGCTGTCAGATGGCAATGACGTTAATTTACTACTGACTTGGGCCAGATTTGATGCTGACCCAGACGTGACAGACTGGCTTTCCTATTACTTGAGCCATCCAGTGCCTTCTGTAACTATTTGTATTGCAAACAGAAAGCATGTCTAAGTGTTTTGTTTCTCAAGATTCAAGTCCATGTTGTGATGTTTTTGTTTGAGGAGAAGCATACGTTGTATCTGTACAAGTTAAATCCCTCACAGGCACAGGTATGGGTTGCCAAAATAACAGGGAAAGGGCTGATTTGAGGCAGTCAGACATTATTTACCGTGGCAACCATTGCTGCATTCCATTACTAATGGAGAACAATTTAATCTTCTGCAGCTTTGAGTATCACAGCTGTGATTTGCATTGCCAGCACAAAACTGAGGACTGAATTTTATGACTTTTTTTAGGTTAGACACTATTACCTTCATTTCTCTTCAAAACTTTCCTCATACTTCATGCATATCCTGAGACTCTATTACCTTCATTTTTCTTCAAAACTTTCCTCATACTTCACGCATGTACCTAATGTTATCGAGGAAGAGCAAAAGGACACGTGCAGCTAGAGCGCCAGACCAGAAGCAGCACTACCTCTTTAAGTCAGGTAGTTTGTTTATCTCGTGCTGTTTGTTACTAGCGTTTCCTATGGACTATGTTCCTGAGTCAGTTACAACATCTTTGAAGTGTGCCTAACTTAATCCTATGACCTAACAATGTATGCAAAGATGGAAGTTGGTTAATCCATTCATTCATTTAGCTCATTCATTCTGTGTATCGAATAAGCTTCTAGATAATGGGAATAAAATAATAAAATCTCTGCCTTCAGAAGGCTTATGCTAATATTTTAATGGCATAGGCAGAAAAATGGATAAACCAAGAAATAGATGGCACAATGGCAGGTAAGGTTGAGCACAATAAAGTCTGATGAGATGACTGAGAATGACAAGGATTCCGTTTTAGGTGGCAAGTCAGGTTAAGACCTTACTGAGAAGGTAACATAAAGCATATGAATGCCTGTGGAAAGACTATTTAAGCCTCCTTCTCCTCCAAAAAAAGCAAGTGCAAAGGCCCTGAGATAGGCACGTACATAATGTTACTGAAGAGCAAAAGGACAAGAGCAGTCAGAGCACAGCAGGTGATGGGGAAGGAGAAGTCTGTAGAAAATAGATCACACAGGGCATGCAGACCGTGAGAAAGCAAGAGGCTTTCCTGTATGCTCTAGCTTCTGCTCATTATCTTAGGCTTGTGTGGGTTTATTTAAGAGAATGAATTTTAAATAACTTTTTAATATGTAGATCTACTTTTCAAATGTTAGAGGAGTCATGGTAAGCTGAGTCTCCTATGAACTCAATTACATAATTCATAAGCTGCAAAATTGAAATACAATACCTAGGCACCCCTTACTCTAAAGCCCATTCCATTGTATTATACCGCAAAGGTGTACTTAGGGCATAACAACTGAATTCACTGTAACAAAATTTTTCTAAGCTGTTTGCTAAGACTGTGATAAGGCAGGAAGCCTACCCTCAGATTAAAGGCAGAAAAATATTTAAGCAAATAATCACCATTCTCTATGATAAAAGCCATGTCTGTATAAGAGATGACACAGAGAAGGCATTGACTAGCTCTATTTAGCTATTTAGAAGAACAAGAATTAACCATGAGTGGTTTTTAAACAAGAGACCATGGAAGAAAAGAGGGTGGAATATCTGTTGTAAAAATCTGAAGTTATGAAACACATGACCTTAACAGAAAATTGCAAATAATTACCAGTAGTTTAGAAGCAGGACTGGAGTTCAGCCTGGTGGTACAGCCTGGTACAAAGTAGAAACCAGCTGGCTTCTACTTTGAGAGTTCATGTCCTTCTTATTGGCCAATGCTGGGTCTCTTTCATGATTAAATATGTAAATACCACTCCATTACCAAGCAATTAGCATTGATACTATAGAGATAGGCAAGAGCTAGATTACTGATGCTGTGTCAGTCATTTGGGCTTCAGTCCATGGTTGATGGCAGCCACCAACAAGAGATGAAAAGAAATGAAAGAAAATAGGGAAAAGTAAAGTACGATTTTTATCATACACAATGAAAATAAAGTGTGTCTCTGAATACTTTATTTTACCAAAATTGTTTTAGACATCTTTACAGATAACAAAATGTACAATATCTGAGATTTCAACACTTTTTGAAATATAATGCTTAAAAAATGTAACCTTTTTTATTTGTTCAGATTGATTGACATACTTTAAAAGATTTGTTGGCACATTTCTTGATGGGAAATAGGTAATTACAATTAATGTACTTTAACCTTTCTATTTCACTATTTCTCTGGTGTGTTAATTATTGATTGTTTCATAATTTTTAGTTAATTTCTATAACAAATTTAGCAAGGAGAAGATACAAATTAAACTTTTAGTAAACAAATAAAAGTACAATGTATTCTTGCCATTTCTTTACCCTCCCTTACTTTGCTATTCTTTCACACTGTAGGATGTTTTTCCTCCCTTGAACTGTATGGCAAGCAAATAAAAGAATTGGCAGCACATTTCTCTGGCCATCAAACTAATTTAAGCTTTGCATTTTAAGGGTTCATTCTGTTGCTGAAGCAGAGAGTTTTTAATTGTTGCTTTTGCTGAATTTTTTAAAATAAAGCTAAAGTAATCTAGTTGTCAATCATGTCATAGTAAACCTCCAAAGTTTAAATATATTTTCTTGAGATTGTGCTGTTAATAATTTCTTTGCTGCTCTATACAGATGTGTTCATTTTAAGAGGTAAGGCAAAAGTTAGTAAGCTCAGCTTGTTAGTAAACACGGCTATTTTTGAAGTGTTTATAATCTCCCATATCTGATCACACTTTACTAAACAGTGTCCCATGTTTACCACATACTAAAATATTTTTGATTTTTACTCCAATTAAGAGCCTAAATTAATACACATTTTTCCAAATGTGTTGAATTGTGTGTTCTAACTAGAAATAGCAAGTTTGTTAAGCTTGCCGAAATGTATACACTCATTAATACTTGCATGCTGGATGTTTATCTATCTGAGTATGAGATATACACAATTTACAGTTTTCAAACCCTCCCAGGCATTGCAAGGCTATTTTAAGTTGACTTAGCAATTTTAAATAAAATTGTTTGGTAAAGATATACAGAGAAATAGTAATGAAGATTCTGATGTTTGCTCTGTTCTTTTGACCATCACAGATTAAAGAGCACCTTGCTAAGGGGCAGCGAATGCTGGCAGGTGATGGAATGTCCCAGGTGACCAAGACACTGTTGGATTTAACTCAGAGAAAAAATTTCTATGCAGGCGATCTTCTGATGTCTGTGGAGATCCTGAGAAACGTGACAGACACATTTAAAAGGGCAAGTTACATCCCTGCATCTGATGGTGTCCAGGTAAGGGAGACAAGTTCATGAAAGAAAAAGCTAGTGGAGAGACTGTCAATGTTTAGTCCCAAGAAGCCAGTGCAGCCATCTTGGAGGCGGCCTGGGCTGGAGGGAGAGAAAGCTCATCCAGGTTGTGCTTAGTGTGAGCTCTGGAAATTACCTCAGTTCCCTTAGTCATTTTTCACCTTAGTGTCCTCCTCCATAAAATGCACATATTATACCTCAAGGAGATACTGAATGAGAACATGCGTGAAGTGCTTTGAGCCCCCAGATGAAAGGCACTCTAGCAAATTCAAGGTGGTATCATGGATATTTTATTCCCACATTTAATATACCATCTTGCCATAGAAGACTACTAAAAGTGCATTAAGCATAATGAAAGCACATTAACTATAACATGCAAAAAAGACATAGTTAAAAGTTTGTTTAGGGTTTTGCTATTAGTAGGGGGAAAAACATACTTAATTTTATTGAACCATTCCCTGAAAATATAAGGCAAACAGAAAATTGCTCTGACTAAGAAAACAGGAAATTTAATAACTTCTCACAGCATATTTTTCTTGTCTTTGAAGACTTTTAGAGCAACGTCGTTTATTTCCATAATAAAGTTTAAGTACTCAACCAATTTCCATATTGCCTTTGCCATTAAAACAAAGCTTGTTGAATGGCAAACAAAGCGTATTTAATGCAACTACAGTTTGCATTTCAGATTAACTCTTTTTATGCTGTAGACTAAAAGGTACTCCTGCCAAGAATGCTGAGTTCGTTTCTGCATTTTCAGCACAATGTTCTTACTGTATCTCTGCATAAAGTTCATTAAAATAAAAGTTTGGCAAAACTCCCACATTAGGTATTGTGTTCCTTCAGACTACTTTAAGTTTGTGATTTTATTTGTATTTCACTTGGAAAATAAAGGATTGTTTTTGTTGTGTTTTGTTTTAGTTAGCTATTGAGGGAAAGAGGTAAAGAAGGCTTTTTGGAATCATGGAATCATTCATAAGTAATACTGATACCCTGATTTGTATAGAGGTACATATATTGCTAAAATCATATGCATATACGCTATGAGAATTATTCCTGCAGCATTCTGTACTATATCATTATTGTCCATTTTTAAAATTGTAGTTGTAAAAGTACATTGCCTGAAGTGGATGAAAGATTATTATCATTTGAGCATTTCAAAGATGCTTTTTGTCTTAGAAAAGATGAAACAGGTTTTTTTCCCTAAGTTTTAAATGTTAATAAAGTAACCACGTAGTTTCCCCTATAGTTCTGAAATGCTTCTATTAATATTTACATTCAATCTGGCATTTAAATGCTTTAACAGAAAATACAAGTTGTAATTTCAAAAAACTTCTCATAAACTCTGTTCACAGTTGAATCATTAGGCAAAGTACTCCATGAAATAATCTCTCACTCTCAAAAGTGTAGGACTTCAAAATTCTTATGTGTGGAATTTCAAGGAATTAAGCTGACCAGGCTATATTTAGAACATATTTTGACTGAGCTACTTATTTGTGTGCATGAATTCAATGAACAATTCTGTTATTCTGTTAACCAGTTGCTTAGTCATGGACATTAGCTGGTTTGACTTAAATAGAGCAATTTGGCTAATTATCTTGTTTCATTTTAGTGTAGTCAGAAATAGGTTTCTCTCTTCTCATCTTACTTCATCTAAGGAAGTATACACAAAGTCCTAAGCAAATTGGTGTCCTCATCATTGTCTCACAAATGGCAGCTGCATTTTTCTATGTCACTAACTTTACTGATGTCTTTTTAGGCATCTGGAGTGCCCTCCTCATCTGAAATTCCTTCCTCTTCCACGTCTGCCTGTCACAATTCTAGCTCAGTTCTGATAAGTCTTTCTGAACTCCAGTGAACAACCCCCACATCCATCTGAAAATGAGTTTTCTCTTCTCTGAAACTTCAGAGAAATTTTAATCTCTTATATTCTACTTTCTACAATTTTATACAAAGAGTTTGCAAATATTTGCTCTCTTTACTTGATTATAAACTCGGGTTTATAGTCTTTATCAGTGTCCTTTGAACCTCACATTACTTTAGTTTTTGCCATGTCCAAAGGCTCTGGACATTTCTGATTGGCTAGAAACTCAGGATTAATGTGGCATAAACTAAACTAATCTTAATTTCAAGTATTCTTGCATTTTCCACTTTTCTTTATAGAATTAGTAGTTCCTAGGCTATAATTGAAATGCCATCTTGACTTTTCCCTTTTCTCTTGGGTCAGTCTACTTAATGCCTCTTTCATCCATTCTTCCGGCTTCTGTTATCCAAGTCAGCCTTTAATTACCTCAGCCTACATGATTTCTGTGGCCTCTTCCCTTTGATCCTCTCTCACCTGTTTACCTACATCACTACCAATGTTGTATACCGTGGTAATATAATTTATCATAGAACAGCTCTGATTATATCACTGTCTACTTAAAAACCTTTGGAGCTTCGAGGCTCCCTGAATGACAACTTGAAGTCATTATACTGGCTCCTGGTACACTCCACATATGTAGGTCACCTACCTTTCCAGCCTCATTCATGGCTTACTCTTTCTCCTCACAAACCAGAACCTTGAGGCAAATGAACCACTTCCTGATTCCTGAAAGCACTGTGTATTCTCAGCTCTGGGTCTTTGCTTCCTTGTGCTTTCAGACTGGCTTGGTCTACCTCAATCTGCTGTTCAAGTTCTCTGGTCTTGTGGGCCTGTGAACTCCAACAGCATTGTTTCTTCTGCATCTCATCATATCTTCTATTATCAGCACTAATTAGCAAATCTTTGAAAAAGAAGACATGCTTCTGATCCATCTTTGGACCCTAGCCAAGTGCCAGCCCCCCTTCTACAAGTAAGAATTCACATAGAATCTTGTCTATAAAAGATGTTCAACATATTTATTGAATTTATTAACAACAGAAGTAATAATCACATAGGCACTCTTGAACTTTTTCATCTTTTTTTCACTAGAAAATGAGCAAACGTAAAAGAAAAGTAAAATTAAAGGGAATATATTCTTTTAAATGTAGTTCTATGCAAGGTATTTTATTAAAAATGGCTAATAATACTGAATTCAATTAAAAACTTGATATTTTGATGAAAGAGGTATAGAATAACTTATAGGCAGAATAACTCATAGTAGCAAGATCATAGGAAAATATTGGACATCTGGTTAGCAAATTATTGGAATGTATTCTAATAAACACACAAAAGCACATACAAATACATGCATGTGCATATAGTTTTTTTCTATTGGAAATCAAATAAATTAAGCTGTGAAGACCTGGAAAACTTTTGAAGGCCTTTAATATGACTGATAATACTATTAATTAGGCCGGGCGCAGCAGCTCACGCCTGTAATCCCAGCACTTTGGGAGGCCGAGGCAGGCTGATCTCTTGAGGTGAGAAGTTCGAGAACAGCCTGGCTAACATAGCAAAACCATGTCAATACTAAAAACAAACAAAAAAGTAAAATAGCAGGGCATGGTAGTGCATGCCTATAATCCCAGCTACTCAGGAGTCTGAGGTGGGAGGATCTCTTTAACCTGGGAGGCAGAGATCTCAGTGAACCGAGATCACACCACTGCACTCCAGCCTGGGTGACAGAGCAAGACACCATCTCAAATGAGTGAATGAATGAATGAATAAATAAATATTATGACTTATGATCATAAGAATTGGCATAATTCCTCTAAATACATGAGGTCTTTTGGTTAAAAGACTCCTGTTTTTCATTATTATTATTATTCTAAAAGGTAACTTATTTTTTGGCCTATGGAGGAATCTGGTTCATGAAAAGTTTAATTCAGCAGGGTTTCTAAATAACACGAAGATACTTTGTTCTTGTATTTGTATATAACAGCATTTATTTTGTATACTATCTACCTCTGTTCAATAATAGTAATTCAGGATGTGAGAGATTTATGTAAGTATCTTAATTAACAAATCCATAGAATTGTACGTTTACCCTTAAAAATTTAAATTACATGTTATTATTATTGTTGCCATCCCTTAAATCAAATCACAGCAAATCTATTTTTTAATGTTAGTAACATTTTCTTCTTTGATTACATCAATATGTAGCTTGACAAAATGAGAATACTGTATTCACCTTAAGAAATTTATAAAATTGTAAAGTTAATCTTTTCCCAGATTATTCACCTTATTGAGGGGTAACATTAAAATCAGATGAGCCTGCTGGATGCCATGGCTCATGCCTGTAATCCCAGCACTTTGGGAGGCCAAGGTGGGTGGATTGTGAGGTCAGGAGTTCTAGACCAGCCTGGCCAAGATGGTGAAACCCCATCTCTGCTAAAAATACAAAAATTATCCAGGCATGGTGTTGGGTTCCTGTAATCCCAGATACCCTGGAGGCTGAGGCAGGAAAATCACTTGAACCTGGGAGGCCAAGATTGCAGTGAGCTGAGATTGTGCCACTGCACTCTAGCTTGGGCAACAGAGCAAGACTCCGTCTCAAAAAATAAAAATAAAAAGGAACATCACATTAGCCACCTGAATTTGCATATTATTATTAAGTCCATATCAAAGCATATTTATGATACCCATTGTTTATTTTCTATGCCAAAACTGAAATAGAACAGTAAAAAAGAAAAGAAACAAAGAAACAATTTATGACGTCATCACTATTTTCAACTAGCCAGTCACCAGATCTCTAAGAGGAGAAATGAATGCCACATATGCCAGCTGTACTCTACAGAGGTGGCTGCAGAGGCTTTGCCTGATCAGCTGCTGGGTCATAGGGTGAAGCTCCTTCTAACATCCTAATCTCTCCTGAAATTACTCATCTTGTGATACAACTATAAAACTATATTTTATTCTGGTTTAGACAATATTAACTATAATATGCACCTTCATCTTACACTCTTTAAGAAAAGCTGCTGTGTGTGTACCTGTGATACAATAGTAAGCTGCTTTTCATTTTCATTTCATCCTGATTTGTGAGATGTTAAAAATTGTAAAACCTCGTACAATAAAACTGTTCTTATATGTTTTGAAATGATAAGCCATAGTAACAATTTTATTTTGGAAAACTAGTAGAAAGTATTTCAAAAATGTTTCCCTTCAAACATATTTTCCAAACCTTCACTGTCATAACTCCAAGACTATTAATTAAAGCGATGTGGCATAGCTTTCCCTTTCCCATCTTACGTATGTTTCTTTAAGATCCAGCTTAAAGATCTTTTGTTGTTGTTGTTGTTGTTCTCAAAAGTCTTATCACCAAATCCCGGGCAGATTAGACTTTTTTCTACTTCTATGAGCTTTTGAAATCTTGCAAATACCCGTACTCTAGCCCTTTCACACACTACATCGTAATTATTTTTTCTAGGCCTGCCTTCAGCAATGTATTTTAAGCTTGTTGAGAGATTATTTTGTCCCTGGGATTTAGCCTTGTACTTGAAGCATTTAGACACTCAAATATTTGTTGATACAATTAATGAATAAATAAAGGTAATATAATATCTCAGGAACTTACATTGTTTCACAAAATAATAGAAAACTGCTCTGAATAATTCAGGGAATGAGAAAGAAAGAAAACTTGCTCATTACTTTTTTTTGACCACTGGAATAATTCATTCTGAGTCTTATTCTATCAATAGAGGACTGAGTTTGCACTGCTTATGCCAGAAACTCTAAGACTTGATAAAATTTAATCAGACATATTTAAATTCAAATTCCAGCCTGTCCCACTATCTTGATAGCTTCAGGCACATTGTTTAATCTTTGTCTGCCTTATTTCTTAGTTTCTGTAAAAAAAGAAATAAGAGATAATAGTCAATTCATTTTTTGTGATAGCTGTAGTCTGTAACATTATAGCAAACACTGAATTAACAAATACTGAACCATTGCTCCAAAGAGAAATGCAGGATTAGGTTCCTTTAAGAATCTGGTCACAGTATTTTATCAACCAATCAAAATGACTTTGTTTTATGTGCGTTTCAGATAAAATGCACCTTATTTAATGTATGTTGTTGATGCACTAACCTTGGCCTCACAGCTGACAGCACTGTATCTCATGCCTATACAAGGTTTATCTGACGTACTTATTTTCTGTGTAAGGCACAGCATAACTTTGTTGTGCTTAAGATCAATAGATAGTACTTTGACACCATTCTTTGCTCATTTTAAGCAGTGAAATCAACAACCCAAAAAGCCCCCAAAGTATGAAACATGCAGCAGTAAAAAGATCATGAAATGGACACTTGTTTATGGTGTAAAAGCTAAAACAAAAAGGCAGAGCATCACCATGTTAGACCTCAGTTAGAAACATGCACATTGGCCAACTCAACATTTTTACCACTTTGTGCATGTCCACAGTTGGCCATGATGGTGCTGTGCATTTTAGTTTCAAGATTATAGATTACAAATAAATTATAACAAATAGGTGAATTCAGAAATATAAAATATGTTAAAAATGAAGATTAGCTGTTATCTATTTTTCAGGATTATGGTTAAAATCTTGAAGATTATCTGTTACCTATTTTTCAAGGCTCAGACAGTCCATACATAATATTTATTAATTACTTATCACATAGTGGGTACTACATAATGCTATTATTGCTCCTATTTTAATTACCAACATAGAAGAAAAACAAGGGTCTTGTTTTCAAGCCTCTTACAGTATCATTGAAGGAAAAAAATAACATGAATGGGGCTATAGTGTGTTCTACTTCTATGAATTTCAAAAAAAGATCTGAACAGCAGCAGTAAGTAAAGAAGTCATCGAAGAGTTAGGACTTAAGATAGAATTTGCAGAAGTAACTGAGTTACAGAAACACTCAATAATTAAGCTATGTAGTCAAAAGCATAGCAGTAGTTTAAGAATGACCTATTAGAAAAACCTTCCTGTCTTTATGATATGCATCCACCATGCATTCTATTTTCAAAAATATTTTGGAAAATAGGATTTTCCTATTCCCTAGGATTTCCAGTTCAAATAGGATTTTGCCTTAATTCGAGTACATCAGGGCAAAAAACAACAACAACAACAAAAATAACAGCAGCAACAACAACAACAAAAAACAAGGAAAACAATCCTTGTTTCTCTGTGCTAGAGAGAGCCTAACATAACTAGCATCACTTTTTAAATAGTACTTAAACCCCGCCCTTGGTATAAACATGAAAATAAGAAATATAAGGGCAAATAACTTTCTTAAGTAGGTGAAATTCGAAGCAACAGATCTTTCTTCATGAACCAACATGGTAAAATCCTACTATGAAAAAATCTAGAAGATAGCTGGTAACTGAGGGAAACTAGAAAGCTCCATAGAAGAGTCCAGAGTAGGCACCACATCCATGTGGAAAGAGGAAGACAGGCAAAGTAGTTTTAAGAATGTATAAAGTGCAACCTGTCAGCTGGTAAGTGTCATGTGGAGTAAATAAATTATTTTGGTTGAGTTAAAAAAAATACAGCAAAACTTGAGACTGATAGTTTTATCCTTTCAGAAGCTCCTATTATTGTCTTCAGAGTCAAGAAAATATTGAGATTTGCATTAGCAAAAGTTACAGATGGTTTTATATTGTGATTCCATTTATTATCAAATGTTCCTTTGTTTTAAAAAGTTTTTATTGAAGAATGTTTTTGTTTACTAGTACTACGATAAAAAATACCACAAACTGAGTGACTTAAACAATAAACATTGTCTCACAGTTCTGGTGGCTAGATGTCCAAGATCAAGGTCTCGGCAGGTTTGGTTTTTCATGAGGCCTCTCTCTTTGGCTTGTGGACGGCTGCCTTCTTTCTGTGTTTTCACATGGTCTTTTTCTCTGCACACTTGCATCCCTTGTGTCTTTCTGTATGTTCTAATCTTGTTTTCTTAAAGGACACAAGACAGATTAGATCAGGGCTCACTCTGATTCATTCTTTTTAACTTAATTTCCTTTTTAACAGCCCTATGTTCAAAGACAATCACATCTGAGCTATTGGGTATGAGGACTTTAACATAAAGATTTGGGTGTAAGGGTTGAGATGCAGTGAGCCTATAACAAGGAATCTTGAAGGACTATGAGAATATTCTTTTATTGAAGGGGTCTGTGTCAGTCATCTTTCCCCAGGACAGGACCTGCTGTGACTACTGCTTGCAGTCTTGCAAGGGGCTAAACTTGTGATGTGTGCAGGCTTCTTTCACATGGTGGCCCTTAAGTGAATCAGCCAGGCCTACCAAACTTGAGGGATCACCCTTACCTTATTCTTCACTTAAGAAGCAGCTGCTATGTGAATATGATGATGATTTTGCCACACTGAGTTATGATGTTTTTATAACATTGGCTGTTCTGCCAAGCTGTCACTGGGGAAATAATCATATTTAATGGTATTAGGATCACTAACTATTTTTACCTTTCATTTTTAAAAAAGGACTATAAGCAATACTGAGCTCATACCCCAAAGCACTAAATACCGGATGGCTTATTCTTTCCCCTTAGCCTCATCCCATCGAGTATATCTCAAGCAGAATTACTCTGTTACCTCTTGCTGGAGTCCTTGATCCTAAAGTTAGCTCAGAGATACTGAGAGGATTGTATAAAAAATTCCCCATCTGAGCTATTCTGGGATTCCACAGGTCAAACTTTCTCATATCATGGCAAAACAACAAGATTAGTGTGAAAGACAGTGTCCCGGAACAACGTTCTTATGCAGCTATCAAAATGAGTCAGAGCTAAAATAAGTATTTTTTAAAGGCGTTTTTAAAGACTTTTTTCCCCTAACCTCGTGACTATTAGGAGATACTGGTTTCAGTTATCTGTTCTCACATTCCTTTTGGTCTGGCAGATGGCAGTGGGAGAGCAGGGACAGTCTGGTTCTGCCATCAGAAGCCCTCTCAACACCACTCTCAGGTCAGGTCACCTGGCCTGCAGATCCCACTACTGACCCTTGGATCATTTTCCTTCAGATGTCTATCTTTTGTCTCCCAGTTTTCCAGTGGCTCAGATTTTCCTCTAGATTATGTTCTTCTTATGCCTTGGTCTCTGAAACCTGCTAGATGGCATCCTGTATTATAATATTCTGCCTCTCTGAATCCTTCTTGGTTTTCAGTTGCCAATGGTCAGTTGATATGCTGCTTAGATAGATATTCTGGATAAAAGGTCTAAACCATGGTATTGTGCTTCTTTGTCTTCCTGGATTAGGAGTGATTTTGTCTATTCACCTGTTACCAAAAAAGTACCTAGGGTGCTCTTTAGAGATTGCTTAGTTTTTTGTTTGTGTGAGTGTGTGTGTTTTTTTTAAGAGCAAACTCAAGAAATTTTCAGTAGTAATGTTGTTCTTAATTTCATTTCAGTATACTTTCTTGAATAGAATAGGATACTAAGAGATAGAATCACAGCCATAACACAGGGAATCTGTGATCCCTACTTTAATCTAAATATGGATGTATTCATGGTTTTATGTACCACACATGCAAATATATCAACCAAGTGCCTCAGGGCAAAAAAAAAAAAACAAAACGAGATTTACTATTAGATTAATGCAAAAGTAATTGCAAATTTTAATGGGCAAAAAAAGTATTTACTTTAGCACCAACCTATTACACTGTATTTTGAACACTCTTTGAATGTTTACCTAGTTAAAGGAATGATCTGTCTCCTCTGGATTAATCTCAGCAGTAGAGCCTTTTTTTTTTTTTTTTGGATCTAGTCTAGCTCTGTAGCCCACGCTAGAGTGCAGTGGTGTGATCTCAGCTCATTGCAACCTCTGCTTCCCATGTTCAAGCGATTCTCCTGCCTCAGCCTCTTGAGTAGCTGGGATTACAGGCATGCACCACCACATCTGGCTAATTTTTGTGTATTTGGTAGAGACAGGGTTGCGCCATGTTGGCCAGGCTGGTCTCGAACTCCTGACCTCAGTTGATCCACTTGCCTTGGCCTCCCAAAGTGCTGGGATTTAGAATTTATATTATTCTGTTACCTGTCTTTTCTGCTTTTTTTGTTACTTCCTCACATTTTTTAATTTCTCTTTTTATGAGTTTATCTTCGGTGTTTCAATTGTGACTTCATTCCAGTTGGTTTTAGTCATGATAATCTTAATTTTTTTTTTTGTCTGAAAAGACCCCAGTTTATTCACAAGTTTTTACCTCTTGAGCTGCAGGCTTGTAGTTAAACCTGCCCAATGGGTCTCATTTCTTAGCGATGTTGTAGATTCTTCATACTCAACTTGAACAAGACAAAGGTCACTTTATCTTCTCAACAGTGTTGCTTCATATGTGGTGGTGTTTCTAACTCATCATCCTCAGCTACCAGAGCTAAGAACAAAAGCCTGACCTTTGATTCTGTGCTTTCCCTCCCATGCAATCTGTCATCACGTCGTTTCTCTAAACCAAGCTGCTGTCATCTCTGGCCTCAAAAATTAAGACAAACTGTATTCTAAGTTTCCTGTTTTGACTTTTATTCTCCTGTACTTTATCTTCCCCTCAGTGGCCAAAGCTGGACTTTTAGTTTTAATAAAATTCGTGTAGTAGAACTACGGTGTGATCAAAGCCTCACTTTATCTGACCCCTGGGTATCATTTTCATCCTCCAGAATATTTTTATCCCTTCACCTCACCCAGACCCCTATTCAGCTCGTTATGTTATCCTTCTTTCTGTTTCTCAAACTTGTTCAGACTGTTGTTTACCCAGGGAATTTGAACATTCTCTTCCCTTCTGGAACTCCCTTCCTCAGGTCTTTGCATGGTTGTCTCTTTTGTCGCTTTTTTATTCTGTACTCAGCTCAAATGTCACCTTCTTAGAAAGGTCTTTCCTGCTGACCATCCAATCTAAAGTAATTCTCTCTCTCTCTCTCTCTCTGTCTCTCACACACGTACATGCATGGCTTGCTGACCTACTTAATCTATTCCTATAACTTATTTTGTTTTTGTGTCACTGTTTCAGTCCTTTTGTGATGTTATCATGAAATACCTGAAGCTGGGTGATCGATAATGAATAAAAATGTATTTCCCACAGTTCTGGAGGCTGGAAAGTCCAACGACAAGGCACTCATGGCAGATTCAGTTGCCTGGTTATGGCTGCTCTCTGCGTCCAAGCTGGTGCCTTGTTGCTGCATTCTCTGAGAAAGGAGGAACCATGTATCCTCACATAGTGGAAAACAGAAGGGTATGTTAGCCAAACACTGCAAGAAGCTTCTTTTATTAGAGCAGTAATTCCATTTGCGAGAGAGGAGTCCTCATGGCATAATTACCTTTTAAAGGACCCCAACTCTTAATAACATCACGCTGGCAACAGCTGAGTTTTGGAGGCATCATATTCAAACTGTTGCAGTCACTGTCTGAAATCATCCTTTTAAATGTATTTGCTTACTTTTACTTCTCTTTACCCACTAGAGCATAAATTCAGCGAGGGAAGTAATATATCTTGTTTACTGTCCTATTTGCAGCACTTAGAACAGCCGAATGTAGAAAAGGCATTTAATAACTACTACTTGAATGAATAAGGAAATACATTTCTGCTTAAGTATTTTGTATGCCTTTCCTTGCTGTTCCATTCGCACATCCACTGCTCTCCTTTTAGCCTTCATAATCACTATTTTGATGTTGATAATGCTTTCTAGTGATGTCTCTTTCTTCATTTTTCTTGCTAAAGCCCCCTGACTTTACTCTCTGGCTGATATTTGTATAACTTTCTTTATGCCATTCTTTTGATGAACAAAGTAGTACTTGTGCTATTAAATGCATCTTGCCAGGATCAGGGTAAGGGTAGTGATGCATAGGGAGGGTTCCCTGTGTTTGGCATAGGATGAACTGGGTTTATGGAGTTGATGGGTTTATGGAAGAGGAGGCCGCTGCCTTGCTTGTTTCTGCATGTGAACTTAAGGACCAGGGTTGAATATCCAGAGCTCCTTCCTGTAATTGTGCAACTCCTCTAAAGTATGTGTTTGTGTTCAAGGATGATGTTGAGTCTTCAGATGCTGTAAGAAGAGTTTGATCTCATATTTACTCAGGATAACTAGCTTTCTTATCTGTAAAAATAAGTATCATCTCTCATTACCTGGACATAAGGAGAGCCCTGGTACCATTAAAAGCATCAATGGAAGAGGAGGGTGTTGATTCGAAAAACAGGCAACAAATTAGATATAAACCTTTTTTTAAATTTTTTTAAAAAATTCCATGAATACAGAGCCCATTGCCTTACACACAGTGGACATGTAATTCATCAATTTTAAATATTTGAGTATTTATATGCTGTTGTGCCTGATGTGCACTGGGGGCACAAGAGTGAACAAAATAGAAGTAACTCGATTATAAACTAGTAGAGGAAAAAGCCCTAAACCAATCTCCTACAAGTAAATCATGAGTTTGAAATGCTATATATTTCAAAAAAAGATCACACAGAACCACGAGAAGAACAAAACATCAAACCCTGTATAATTGCGGGGGAGGTGATGATCTGATAAGGTCTTTTTGAGGAAATTGCATATAAATCTGTACATAAAGGATAAGAAAAGGTTATCTGAGTAAAGAACAGAAAGTTTAACAGTCCAAGAAAGCAAACAGCATGGAAACAGATCTACAGACAGGGCAGAAAAGAGTGTGGGATGCATGAAGCAGTCTAATGAACTTGGTGTATAAATAGACTATGGAGCAGGATTACATAAGATGAAGTTAGACAGGAAGTGGCTGGATTACACATGGCCTTGCAACCATCACCTAGTTGATCTCTAGGTTGGGGATCAAGATCTATTCTATGTTATGCATCCTTATCCTAACGGCTTATCCCCGCTTCCTTGTTTGCTGTTAATCCTTTCTAATAATTCCCCCTATATTTCTAGTCAGAGTCACTATAATTCTTTCAAACCTTCAGATCTACCTTGTTCAGTCTGCCTCTTTGGGCTTGTCTTTGTCCCTTGGTGTCCAAGAATTTTGCTATTAGTTAAGATGGAGGAGAGTGCATTTCCTGGTTCTGAAATCACTAGCTAATCTACAACTATTTCCCTGGAAATAGGAATTCAGCAAAAGCAAAATGCTAAGAAATATTTTAGTATATTTATAAAAAAATTGTATATAATCCATAAGAAACCTGCCAAGTGGACACCAGTCAGAAGTAAAAACAGAATTTTTTACTGCTTCCCATAAAATAAAGTGTCCTTTTTGTCTCATATAGCCAAATCTAGGGCCTCTACTTTGAATGCCACAGAAGGATTTATGCTTCTCTTTATAGCATACATTTACTGCCCTGATTTTTGTAATACTTCTTTTAAAGAAAGAATAATCATGCCTCTTTGACCTCTGTGTACTACACCCATTCACCATGGTGCCTCTCACATAGTAGGTATTTAATAATAACTACCCTGAACCCCCCTCCTCACAGAGAACATTCTTTGAAAGAAGAGATTTCTGCTGAACAAACTGTGTGCCCCAGAGTTAGTGATTAATCAGTTCTGTTCTGTACATATTGCTGAGAGAGGAAAAGACCTTAAACAGAGATAGAGGAGAATGCTATTGGTTGGGAAATTCTATATCAGAATTATGGATGCATATTTGCCATAATGTGGCAATGAATACAAATCATGCAGCCAGTCATAAAAATACATAACATAAAGGGAATAAAACTGTAAAGCTGGCTTATATCAAGCACTTACTATGCATCAGGTACTGTGCTCAGAATTAACTTCAAGCTGCACAACAGCTCTGCCAGGTAGCTATTATTACTGCTGTATTAGAGATTACAGAAATAAAACATAGATGGGCAACATCTGCCATAACCTTACAGTTAGTAATTGATGGGGAAAATGTTAAACTGGGTCTGCCTCATTCAAGCTCCAAACAGCTCCCATTCTGCCAAGGACACTCAGTTTTTCAAATCAGTCTAGGTCATGGAGATCAGGGCTGACTATTAAAAAAAAAAAAAAAAAAAAAAAAAAAGCGAGAGACACAACCTATTGTAAGGTGTTGACCTTTTTATTTTAGGGATTGACATAAGTGACCTGATCCATAAATCATCAAAAGAGAGAGATTATCACTATTAATGGAGTTTTAAAATAACACTAGCAAGTAGCGGCTCTGCTACCATGGAAGCATCTTCATACTTTGTTTGAAAATTCAATCATGGGGCCTGAAATGTCATGGGTCCCCTCTTCAAAGTACTGTTCTGTTAGGTTTGGTTCTATTTATCAGCCTGATAGTTTAACAAATGTCAATGTGAGTACATATGTGTGTGTGTGTGTGTGTGTGTGTGTGTGTATAAAATCAGTATGTATATTTACATATATAATATATATGTGTGCATACCTATATTCTATATGTCAGACAAGTTAGAGCAAGGTCATCTGAAAGGACTGGTGCTGAATCTTATTAGGAAAGTTGAGGTGCAAAATGTGGTACATGTACACTATGGAATACTACACAGCCATTAAAAATAATGAAATCATGTCCTGTGCAATAACATGGATGCAGCTGGAAGCCATTATCCTAAGCAAATTAATTCAGGAACAGAAAATCAAATATTGCATGTTCTCACTTATAAATGGGAGCTAAATATTGAGTACTCATGCACATAAAAATGGCAACAATAGACACCAGGGACTGATAGAATGGGGAGGGAGGGAAGGAGAGAGGAAGGGGCTGAAAGCCTAACTACTGGGTACTATGCTTAGTACATAGGTGATAGGATCATTCACACTCCAAGCCTCAGCATCACGCAATAAACCCAGGTACCACACCTTCACATTTATCCCTTGAATCTAAAATTAAAGTTGAAAAAATAGAGGGAAAAAAGGAACTCTTGAGATGTACTGATTGTGCAACCTAATTTTTTTAAATTTAAGACTTTACCGAATATCTGCTATGAGCAAGGCATTATATGCTCTGAGGATACACTGATGAACAAGAAAGACTTAGTCTCCCTGTAAATGCTGCCCCACTGCTTGAGACATTCTGACTTAGCTCACTGTGTCCCTACATGGACTGCATTAGTCAAGGCACTACCTACTGATTGTTCCAAAATCTAATCAATAGCAAGATCAAATAACTTTATTCTGTACTGCCTTCCCTCTCCGATTTAGCAGAGTCACATTTCTTGGCCTTGAAGAACAGTACAAACTGCTTCTTATACTCTACGTTGAGTTGGTTCAACATATATTTTAATAATTTGTATTTTTTATCTGTGCCCTTTGTTGATTAAAAAAAAAAAAACTGAACTCAATGTATTGCCTTCATCAAGGAATTTTGTGTATGCAATGGCTTTCATGTACAGCAAGGAGTCACCAACCCACTGTCAGCAAAACATGCTTTGTGAAATGTTTTTTTCAGAAAAGGAGATGCAGTTGCACAAATTGCTTCCTGTTCTCTTGGTGTCTCTTGTTAGCAGCAGCACGCATTTTCTGTGAAAGCTGGTAGGGGTTAGAATGCAGACCGAGGTCATGGACCTCAGCACAGCTAACTGGCATGTACAGGGATAAAACCTGCAACTTTTGCCTCATTAGCACAATGTCCCCTACTGAGTTAACCAGCCATAGGCTGTTAGAGAACTCTGAAGGTTAATTCTTTCTGCCCATAGGTAGAGTTACAGCTCAATGGACTAAGCCCTTCAAATGTTAACACTCCAAGCAGGAAATTTTAAGTGCAAAAAAATGGCTGGTAGTACAAAAAGGTTAAATGAATTGAAAAACGAGTCTAAAACAGACTTGCAGTTTTTATAAGAGTTGTATAAAATATTCTGTAACTTTTATAGAGGTTATGACTCAAACCATGTTTCAACTCATATGATTGCCAGGAACTATTAAAATAAATAGCACAAATAGGGCAATTAAATATAAATACTAACAGCTTCAAACCACAAGAGAAGAGGAAATGAAGCAGCTTTGTTTTTCATTTAGTAACACCCAGGTGAGTTTCTTTGGAATTAGTGCAAATGCCGGTTTTGAGAAGCCAGATAGGGAGGAAGACTGATGAGACTAACAGGTTATGATTATTTCCGCCCTCAAGGGAGTCCTGGTCTAAGTTAATGTATCGGTATGAAGCAGTGCTACTGCTAACCTACACACAGACAGTCAGAAGAGATGGGTTCTGAGAACACAGCCAAGTCACCACTGCCTATGCAGCTTAAGATAAACGTCATACCTTCCATTTACACTTCTCAGGTCTCCTGTGACCCCCAAGTCATAGTTCACCTTCAAAGTCACCCTGGTTGTTCTCTCCTGGTTCCTGTGTCTTGATGGTACAGTGCAATGCAAAAGAACACACAAGTCTCTGTCTGGTAAAAATCCTTCATGTGTGAAATGAACACTTGCAAAACTGAAATGAACAGAGCCCTGCTCTCTATCAGTGTGTCCACGGTGAATAGAATATGAACATCAAAACGGACCTTCCTGCATGGACAGGGAAAACCTAAAACCATTGGGTACTGCTAGGAGAAGATAAAGCTAATAGGTCCTCAACAGTTAGAGACGAGAATGATGGCAAGGATGTGACACGTCTATTTGTTCTTCCATGTTGGCTTGCTGGCAAAAGGCAGAGGTGTATAGAGTAATAATTTGAAAATGGCTAAGATTTATTGTGCTCTTAACATCTATGATATGCCAGGAACTTAGAACATTTTATTTAATATGTGCAGTAGGTAGTTATAAAAGTACAATGGTCAGGAAGAGCAGAGTCAAGATTTTAACTGAGGGAGCCTGTCTTGCCTCCACTTTGCCTGTAGTCTTACTAGAGTGTTCTTTGAAACAACAGTGCAAGTAACAATCCCAACTCACAATTAACAGGACAACTTGTAATGGAATGAATACAGATGACTTTCTTTACAGACGGGATTAAATTTATGGGGAATAATTACACAATGACATTACAGAGTGGAAGATAGAGACTGTAATGGAACAAATAATTGTGAGTGAAAGTGTTCTGACCTCTTCTGTGGGTACAGAAATGAAGTTATATAAAATCCTAGAATTACGGTGCTGAAAAAGGATCCTCAGAGATCTTCCAGAATATTATGTTAAGGTCATAAAGCAATATTGCAAAGTATTTATACCTTTACCAAGTAGTCAACTCAAACAGATGGTATTAAAAAGTATAATTCTCTCATGTAATATTAAACCTTTTATCTAATTTAATTTACAGAACTTCTTTCAAATAGTTAGCAACCTTCTAGATGAAGAAAACAAGGAAAAATGGGAAGATGCACAACAGGTAAGGATGGGTTTTTTTTCAGAACTTAAAATGAAGTTGGCTAAACAAAGTGTAAAAAATATGTGTAAATTAATGGCTTGATGTTTCAGGAAAACGAGATTTTTACGTCAGTCTAGGGTATATCCTAATAATTTTTGAGGAAACAAATGACCTTTACCATGCCAGTCTGCAATATTTATACCTGCAAAAAAAAAAAAAAAAAGCTGAGCAAGTTTAAGCAAATTAAAACTTTAAGGATATAATTTGTTATAATTATATGCCAAACCAATAAGTTCCTTTTCTGTCTACAGAGCATGGGAAAAACAGGACATCTAAAAGTACATATTTCAAATCAAACTATGGAGTTTTGATTTATAAAACCATTTGCATTTACTACAGTGTTACATATAATATGGATCATAGAGAGATTAATTTTTATTCAAATCCAAGAATTGCAAAAATCAGGCCTCACCAAAAATTATATTATGATTTTTAAAACATCTGTGTGTTATGCTTTATCAGTATAGCAAGTGATCGTATTGGTTTGGGTATTTTTTATAAATGCCTTGCATTAACATTTGTGGTATCCTAACCGATATACAATGACTAATTTTTTTTTTCCTCTGAATTGCAGGAAAAGTGGGTTAGAAGTCTGGAAAGAGAGAAAAGTTATGTTTTTAAAAATTCTATGTGAATTTAATTTAACTGGATATTAAACTTCTTTAGGTTTTCTACTTGACTGTTGTTAAAAATAAGATAACAAAAAAGAACATTTACTGACGTTCATTCAGGTTTTCCCTTTATAATCATATTCTGGGTCTTCAGAAGTAAAGCATGCCCTTTATCCTACTATGACAGGAGTTCTAAAAATAGTCCAGTGTGGGTCTGCCTCATTATCAGGTACAAATTTCATGCATCTGGACATAGCCAGAAAAAATAACCCATTAGTTTAAGATTTTAAATCTATTTTTTTCTACTAATTTGAGTTACACATTTGTCCTTGGCTTTCTTCTAGAGGACAACCTCATTCACTCATTCTAAGAAGATGGTGTCTTTCCTTAGAATACAGCTGTAGAGGCTAAGTACATCTTTCTGGAATACTAGAGACTATTAATTATGGATATATTTAGAAGAAATATATAATATCCTATTTAAAACAAGACTGCAATTCATCAGATGCTGTTATTTACTGTGAGGGCCCAACTTTAACAAATAATGAATGGTGGCAGAACTTCCTGTTGATGAAAAATCCCAAATTCATAATCCATCTATTTCCTTGAGATTTTTAGCTATATGCCTATGTATAAAATATTTTTTCCAGTAATAATAATCCTTAATGCTATTTTAAAAATAACTATTTGAAACTGAAAATAAACAAAAACAACCCTGTTATGTAGTTTTTACTCAAGGTGGTGTCATAAATGCAACCATGTGGTGAATGGGTCTCTGAGATTGTGGCACAAAGGGAGAACATCACAGAAATAGGTGCTGTTTAAAATCTGCCAAAGATAATCCTTGTGGGTCTCCTTATTTTTGAGTAATAGACTCAACAAAAGTAAATATAAAACAGAGCTCTGTGTGCATTTGGAAAACAAGCTGAGTAAAATGGCGGCTATTGACTTTGGAAGGTTTTTGCAAACAAAATTTATTCTTTTGGACAGTCATTTCATGATTTGTTACCCATCAGCTACAGTTATGAAGGATAAAACTATGTTTAGTTTTAAAACTATGTTTAAAGCATCCTACTAAAAACATAGTATACTAAAGTGAAAAAGAAAACTTCATTTTTATATAGCACTACTTTACACTCGACCCATATGACCGGAGTTGACGAATCCAGTTTAGTCAAGACAAGCCATTTGAGTCATGTATTATAGTCATGTATTATGTTCAACATTTCTTTATTATTTTTAAAATTCAAATGTCTCTAGATCAAATGCAAACTGTAGCCAATGAGCCAAATCAAGCTTGAGGCTTATTTTGTTAATCATATTTTGGAATGTAGCCACACCCATTCATTTACATATGATCTATATATGACTGTTTTGGTGCAACAAGGAAAGAGTTGAGTTGACAGCAGAGACCTCATGCCCTGCAAAGCCTGAAATATTTACTATTTGAGAACAGAAAAACTTTGCCAACTTTTTATAACCTGCTTTATAACATTTGACTACAGTTGGAGAAATATAATTAAAAACAAAACCTTTAGCCAACCTAAAAAATACTCTCCACAAAGGTAGAAGAGAAAGAAAACATGTTCGTTATTGAATAAGCAGTAAATCAGAATGTAATGTGTATCATAGGCAATCTGCTGAGACTGTACAAAGACAGAAAGAAACCTTACCCTATTACATAGCCAAGCAGCGTCCTCAAGATAAAAAGTAGCTAGTCCCGAAGAGGACTAAGAGCACCTTTTGTCACATATAGTTCATCCTAAATTCACTTGGTAATTGACGGTGACCATCTTGTTACTTAATTGACCTTATTCAAAGAAAAATCTTTATGACTGGAGGTAATTTTGCCACTTGAAGCAAAATTCAAGATGCCTCTTAAGTTAGGCTTCTCTACCCTTTACAAAACTGAGAAAGAGGGGCACTATGTTTTTGTATATTTACCTTTGAAAGAGAGACATTCCTGGATCTTTAAGCTGTAGGAGACTATTTAGCTTTTAAATACATTGGCATGCATTTCAAAGAGAAAGAGTGCTAACAATTACTAGTTTTCCAAAAGTAAATTCTCCGAGAAAAGCGAGAAAAGAGTGGGGTTGAGGGAGGGAGAGTCTCTTCCCTCATTTTCAACAGCAAAAATTTAGCCTCTTATTTTCATTTGTATTTATCCTTTCACTACACACACACACACACACACACACACACACACACATATATATATATATATATGCACCTACACAAAGATGGGGGAAAATACAGTAGTAGCAGGAAGCCTTGGTGATAACAAAAATCTTATGCATTCTTGGAAGTGGGATAATGGACTTTCATAATTCATGTTTAATGACTAAAAATGAAGCTAAGAAACAGGTTTTATCCCCCAAATCTTTCTAAAATTAAAAATGGGAACCATCTCAGCAATACATGTCTAAGTGTAATATCGATTGTTCATGTCTTCAAGTATATGTGAGTAAATATACTATCTGATATTTAGCCACTTTGAAATACACATGTGCCTGCTGTCCTTTCCAGCTCTTACTGTATGCTTTTCTAGTATTCAGAATGTCTTTTCCTCTTCTGCACTGGTCTTTGCAATTACAAAGCAGCTAGAACTCTGTAATCCACTTAATTTTTCATGGCTAGAAAATACAGTGTTGCTGAATGGCCACAAGAAATTAGCCTGACTTCAAAACATTTTCTGCTCTAAAATGGTTATATAATTCAGGCTGACTCTATAAGCTTTATGTGTTATACATGCTAAAATTCATGTGACCTTTTCAACAGCCTTTATGTTCCAAACATTATCAACGATTGCCACTCTCAGGTTGCCTAAAAACAAACAAACAAAAAAAACAAAACACACTCATCTATTTGTACTGTGTGAGGTGCCACGATGTTGGGGGAAAAAAAAACCCTTAGGCCATGGAGGCAGATGTTCCTTTAGGTAGATAGGTAGGTAGATGGATGGATGGATACATGCATAGATAGACAGTAAGATAGGTGGATACTGCTCAGCCACCATTAAAGACACAATATGGAATTAGGTATGGTGTTTAACCTTCTTGAGTTCTTCCTCTTGCCTAAAATATGGATAATAATTCTATAGGTGTGTTTTGTATATGTACATGTAAAGCACATGCACTAGAACTATTAATATTTTTGTAATCCTATAATTATTGACAGTATTCTTACAGTGGACATTATAATTATTAATAAATGTTTCAAAATGTTTATTATTACGCAATAATTTAAAAGTTTGTAAATATATTCATTGTGGCAATAATAATTGTTTTACCTCCTGTGTTCCTCATATAGATACCAAGCTAAACATGTAAAAGGCCCAATTTCAGTGTTTGTCCTACATTTTTCTTATATTTAAGTGATAGAAAGAGCCCATCAAAAGTAAAGTCATGTATTTTCTGAGGAGGCATTCTGTTAGATATTTTGAGTTTCCTTAGATTTATGAGGGATTGATCAGCACATCATATTACTTCCAAAGCTCCTCCGATGTGACATATGATGTCATTCTCAACTATTAATTTAAAAAATACTGCTATTGCCAGCTGTAGATTTTTTTCAAGTAAAATGAAGCTTGTTTGTTTTTTTCACATAGGTTTTAAAAAATTCAGTTATATATCACATGGTATGTATAGATTTTTTTAATCCCATATAACCTTTGCTTATTTTTCTAGATTTATCCAGGCTCAATAGAGTTAATGCAGGTGATTGAAGATTTTATACACATTGTTGGAATGGGGATGATGGACTTTCAGAATTCATACTTAATGACTGGAAATGTAGGTAAGAAATAGGATTTTCCCCCCAAATCTTTCTGAAATAATAAAAAAAAAATTGCAAGTATCTGCGCCATAAATTTCCAAGTGCAATATCTGTTATTCATATATTTAAGTATATATAAGCAAATATATTTCTAATACTTGGTGTCTGAATTTTAGATGGGTCTAAACACATTACATTGTATATATATGTACATACACATAGTTGTATTTATCTTCATGCATGTCTGCTTGTGTGTATCTTCATGTGTATATGTAGGATAATATGTATTTTTTCATCTGCCAAATGCTCATCACTATCCAATCTAGTTATGAAAGTCTGTGTGTGTGTGTGTGTGTGTGTGTATGTGCATGTGTTTGTGTGTGTGTGTGTGTGTGTGTGTGTGTGTGTATGCATACTAGTAATTTCGAAAACGATGTATTAGTCTTCATGGTCTTCCATACATTGTTCTTGAGGTGTCTAGTTACTTTCTCACTGCTGAATCTGTGTGTGGTGGAACACTCAAGAATACCTTCCAGGGTTAAGATGATGGTGCGACTGCTCCCACTGCAGTTTTTTCTGAATACCTTCCAGTACACGGTGGATCTTTCAAGTCCCTCTGTAATGGATTCTGTAATGCAGCATTCATTATATTAACCAAATGACATATTTCTCTTTGTGGTTAAAAATTAACAAGAGCAAAGAAATAGTCTTCTTAATTATATACATTACACTGGTATAGGCTTAGAGTTTTCTCATTTCTTTAAAGCTTCTTCTTATGATGTTACTGTGATTCAGAATTATTTTCTTTCATTTGTTATACTTTAATAGGCTTCACATAAAAACCATTGAACTATACATAGTAATGTGTTTACATAAACATATTTTGCCCTGTATTAGTATTCACAAATATTTAAGCTTTAGTTTCTGGATTAGGAAGAGACCTACTTTGGTGAGAGAATTAACTAGGGAAGTTGAACTGGTAGAGAACATATTTTTTTTTTTATTATTAAGGCTTTTCGTGGTTCATTTTATACTTAATTTCTTCTGAAGGTCCTTAAGTCCTGCAGGGACTCATTTTATCCTAGGATATTTCCACCAGGGTGACCTAAGATTACAATAGGTTATAGTTAACTACTCGTAATATTCTTCACTTGAGGAAAGACTGTGTAATGGAGACTTCAAACGTCAGGAGATATTTTGGAGCCCATATATTCTCTTCACGCAGCACAGGCCTTATCAGTGAGTTTAATATCTTAATGCACCTTCTGAGCCAGTTGGAGGGCCCAGACTTTTTCAAGACTGAGTGTCCAGCAGCTTGTTGCCAGCTCAGTAATGGAGTAAGCTGTTCCTTCTTAAGGACAATTAGAGTAAAAAGAGACCAAAGATCGTATCTTTGTTGAAGGATAAATTCAGAAATCAGAGAAATTCTCAATTAAGTGTCCATTATAAAAGTGGCTGGAAAGATAAAGGAAAGAAAGTCTACAGGAAAGGTAGAGCATATCTGTAGAAAAGGTTTAGCAATCACAGCTATGAGTTTTAAGGTATATGGAAGGAATCTAAAGAGAGTCTAGAGATGCTAGTTGCTCAAGCCGGAACAACTTTCCTAAGGGAAGGGAAATGAGTTATGAAGAGTTCTGTGGCAGATTGGACAACTGGTAAAGAAATTTGAGTTAAAATGAGATAGAAAAATAGAGAATTATTATTTTCTTCTTTTTGTAAATGTTAACATCTAATTCTAAAAGGCATTGCTAATTAAAAGGTGGATCAGAACAATACATGGCATTTGTGCAGAATGTGTTTGGAAAAAAAAAAACTGTAAAAAACAAAGCCAATCTCAGAGTCTAGAAAACTTAAATTTGGATTTAAACTTAATTTGGGTTCATGTTTCAGAATCACAGCATATCACATTTTCTATAGCACTAGCATTATTTGCTATAAAAATTTCATAATGTCCGTAAGTTGCAATCATTTATTCATCTTTAGTTTGACTAACCAAGTTTATATATTTGAAAATGCTGTGCATATTTTTGCAATAAGATTATGTTATCTAGGTTTTCTTTCTTCCGTTAAATGTGATTAAACTTTAAAAGGTATGTTAAGCATAACTCCAAGCAATCAAATGCTGTAAATAAAGTCAATATCGTCCTATATCGTCATCCATCTTACCTTGTTCTGCCTTCTAATTATTTATATAGCATAAATTTTTCATATTAAAAGTTGTGTTCTGTGAGTAAAAATTCTAAACATTATTTATACTGACTATCCAAAAGAGATCTTATTTATTGTTGATTTCCTCAAATACTAGCCTAGGGATGGACACTGTAATTTGGTGACTAGAACTGAGTGCTATGCTCCATAATATTCAGGAGTTTTCCAAATTGTATACACTAGTATCAAATTAAGTAATATGAATAATGATCAGTTACTATTAATACTTTTTATGTTATCCAGTTTGATACTATGTATGTAAAATATTATATTTCGTCAATATATCCAATGTTTTTGAGCATGGACATGCACAGAGACTATTTTACAGTAGAAAGTTTTGAAACATGTGACTTGGCCCTCGTTCTGCCTTACATCCTAATATTAATTATCCAACAGTCTGCTCATTATACTGAGCAGGTATGTATGCAGGAACACAGCCATGCACACAGCATGTGAGAGATGAATAGAAACTAGGTAACTAAGAAAGTTTGTTCCTTATGGCCATTTTCTTTAGAATGTGTTGGATTAAGACTACTTAAAGAACTTCAAAAATCATAATGCATTTTAGAGAGATTATAAACTATTTTTTTCATAAAGCCTATGTGCATAGCTACTTCACTTTTCTAGACTATAGATAGTAAACTCCTGAAGAAAGAGAGCTGAACAGTCAAAAATGTCAAAAAGACCATGCAATTTAATAAAAGACTCTCAGAACTAATAGATTATTTTGTTTCAACTTTAAGTATTGTTTCAGCATTTCTGTTTTCCATTTACTGGATTAGATAGAATGAATTGGAAGCAGAGGTAGTGCTATTAGAGGCACATATGTAGCAAATAGAATAGATCAAATGCTGGAAAAATAATAAAAAATATTTTTTTCTTACTGTCATTTCCCAAAGAAATTACACCTCACATCTCACCTTTGAGAGTGTTAGTTCTAAGACTTAGGACAATAATTTATATTTAAAAGCATGGCCTTAATTCATCAAGATAAAAGTTCCTAGAATCTGATTAAAATCTCAGAAAAAGTAGTGACAAATTTTAGAAAAAACTTTCTTCAAAAATAGTTCAAATGAAAAAGTTTAAGCTTCTTTTTTTTTTTTCTGAAAAATGTCCCCACTTATATAAGCTTTTGATAAATGAAATGCTCTTATATAATAAAAAAAGTCTATGAACATTTTGGTGTACATGCATGCATGTACATTTTTGTAGGGAGTATGTTCATAGCTTTTATCTGTTTCTTAAAAGATTTATAATCTCAAAACGTTTAACAGAGGTTTGGAAGAAAATAGTCTACAAAGATTTTAAACCAATGAGCCTATAAAATAAGCTTCAATAGAATGTTTAATTTTCATTTTTGAATATGTATATTGACATGAAAGTTGTAATACATGAGTTAATGAACATTTACTTAAGACTAAATGCTAGTTTATATAATTACTGCATAAATGAATATATGAATGAATGTGCATGAAAGATTTCAATTTTCAATATATCTCTTTTTAAAAATATATATTTAAAATGTTTTAAATATCTGCATAGGTAAGTGTTTTTTCTTTTAGAAAAAGCATGTGACTTTTTCAATATATCAATAATTTAAAAAAATGTATTGGTATCAATTAGGTCTGGAGGGCCATATCTTTATATTATTTAATATGAGGTATTTTTAAAATGTTATTTTTTCAGCAAGAGAGAAAGTTATTTTCTTCAAAGAAAATATTATTTGAAGATTTATTTCAACTTACTTTTTATACTTTCCGTCTAAACATATTTCCTTTGGTACCTTGCAGTCTTATTTCCCTTTTTATTTTTCTGAAACTCCTGTTGGAAAAGCCTTCTGGAAACTTTAATTCCCAAGTAAATCTGCTCCCATTTTTTTATTCTTCACATTCTCTGTGCTTTGCTAACTGCTCTCTTTTTGAGTCTGTTCATTCCTTTAATATTTTTACATTAACTACAGTTTAAAATATAATCAAAGGATAAATCTAAACTCATGGCTTACAAACATTTGGATTTCTTTTGAGGTAATAGCATAAAACAAATAACATGAAGCCCTGACAAGGATAGAAGTATATTGTTTTGAGGTCCAGCTGTTTGCAGTTTCAAATACAAAATAGAATATATAACATCTGACATAATTACAATGAAAAGGCAAGTGAATGGGACTATATTGTTCTAACGATTTGTCTAAAGTCACAGTGGTGTATTTAGAGTTTTCATTATATTTCCACTTATATATTTTTTCACAATAACCTCATGTACCATATTGTATTTACTTTTATTGATAAGAATAGTCTATTATATAGAAATTAATTGTATTAGTTTTGAACCTACAACTAGAATTGCATTCATTGACCTGAATTTGAGGAAGATCAGTGATGAATCATATGTTACTAGCCCACTGACTGTTCAAGTAAAGACAAAAAGAATTTCTCTTTTACTGTAAGAAAAGCCTTTGCTAAGCTATTCGGGTCATTAAAATAAAGGACTAATCTTCTAGCCTGCAAGAAAATGGCAGTCTAGTTGTAAACATAAAAGAATTACATAAATAAATAAACATCAAATACACCTCGATATGTGTCACGTAAGCCAAATGTTAGTGCTTTATTCCCAAAGATGTTTTTCTGTGTAAGGATCAAGAAAAGCTTCTTAGAGAAGGAAGCATTTAATGGAGACTTTGAAGAATGACTGGAATATTGATGTCAACATAAAGAAGAGTGAGTAGCAAATAGATGGTTACACTACAGAACATTCTGTTAGCAAAGACAATATAGAGATGTCAAAGTTGAAACTGTCCTTGGGGGAAAAAGTGGCCTTTTTTTATTATTTTTTATTTTTTATTTTTTTTGAGACGGAGTTTCACTCTTGTTACCCAGGCTGGAATGCAATGGCACGATCTCGGCTCACCGCAACCTCCGCCTCCTGGGTTCAGGCAATTCTCCTGCCTCAGCCTCTTGAGTACCTGAGATTACAGGCATGTGCCACCATGCCCAGCTAATTTTTTGTATTTTTAGTAGAGACAGGGTTTCACCATGTTGACCAGGATGATCTCAATCTCTTGACCTCGTGATCCACCCGCCTTGGCCTCCCAAAGTGCTGGGATTACAGGCATGAGCCACTGCGCCCGGCAAAAGTGGTCTCTTTTAATAAAAACACATATGTATAGACGTGAAGGAAGTGAAATAAAATTGGAAAGGCATGTTGAAACATGGTTCTGAATTATAAAGATAATAGAGAATCACTGAAGCTTGACCTGATAAGAGTTGTGCTTCAGTAGAACATACGTAAGATCAGAAAATATAATTGATTCAAATTGGGAAACACTATAAACATACTTAGTCTAAATGTAGATGGAAGGCTTTTAATAGTAATTCATGCAGGAAACAATGAAGACAGGGATGGCTGGTGGTAAGAATAGGAACTGACATGTGGGTATGAATTTGAGATACTGTCTGAGACTAGAATTGATAGGATTCCATAACTGACTGGGGTGTGAGAAAGAAAGGAGGGATTGAGATTATATTTATTCAACACACATTTGTGAGTATGTTTAACATATTAATATTTAGACAAGTATAGCCTCCAAGTGAAAAAATGAAAAGCCGGGTGTGGTGGCTCATGCCTGTAATCCTAGCACTTTGGGAGGCTGAGACAGGTGTTTTCACGAGGTCAGGAATTCAAGACCAGCCTAGCCAAGATGGTGAAACCTCATCTCTAATAAAACTACAAAAAAATTTAGCTGGGCGCAGTGGCAGGTGCCTGTAATCTCAGCAACTCAGGAGGCTGAGGCAGGAGAAACGCTTGAACCTGGACGGCAGAGGTTGCAGTGAGTAGAGATCACACCACTGCACTGTAACCTGGGCGACAGAGTGAGACTCTGTCTCAGGAAAAAAAAAAAAAAAAAAAAAAAAAAAAGAAAGAAAATGAAATCTTGAGTTTTCTTGGAAAATTCACATCTATAAATACACATTTGGTGATCAACTGCATAAAACTGACAGTTGAAGCCATAAAATTTTTTCAATTATCAATATAATAATAAGATAGAAGAGATATAATGTGATGTCTACAATAAAAACAAAAAATCAGAGTTGGTGTCAGAGGAATGATGGTTAGAGGTAGTAGGTTTAAGGAGTTCCAGGACGAGATGATATTAAATCAGTGTCATATAAATAATAAAATGGAGATTTGCAAATTGATGACTCATTAATTGCTAGTAAAGTAAGAGTTAAGAAAAATCTTACGGGATTATCAATTCTATAACATAAAAATTCTCAAGGAAAAGTGCAGACACAGTGAACAGGATCTAAATTTTCAAGCTCTTTATGTGGTTTCAATGGATTATACTCAATATTTTGATACAGTAATCTTTATGAATTTACTTTATGTAGATTAATGTGGCTACACCCACTTACATCTATTTCACAACTGTTCCTTAGGAATTATTTGATGCTGACAATATCAAATAAGAAGGGAATGACTCTTAGGCTAAGTAAGATCTTCAAATACAGAATGCTATAATTATTAGTTGTAATGGATTTCAAAAGTTATTCTGATGTACAAACCCTAACAGATATAATCTAAAATGTATCAACTTAGTTATCTGGTAATCCAATAAGGCTAGTGCCTTGAAAACATTAAAGTAAGATATATTTCTTCAAAAGGCTGAATATCAATGTCTCTTCTTGGTTTAGAAAATATTAAATATTAGGTTTTTCAGAATGAACATTTACAGTTGATGTTTTCTGAAATGAATCCAAATTCAACCTGAATAATGGTGTGATACAATGTTGGCATCTCCGTTCTCTGTGCAGTGCCTTTACATCAACATCAAATCTATGTTCTTTCTTATATCCACTGGCAAACTTAATCATATGGTAGAATATCTTGTTCTCTAATAGAGAAACTAACTTTCAGTCTGACAATATAATTATAAAATAGATGGCTTCTCTTTCTAGGCTTATTTTCCTTTCTGTTACGGCTTAGTTTTGTGATTCACACATCCCCATCTCTTGTTTAACTTCCTTTCTTTAAAAATGAGACATTTGTAGTCTGTTGACACCACGCTGAAAAAAAACACAATTTAACTTTATTTATTTATTTATTTATTTTGGTATGTTTATTTGTAGCACCTGACGTAGGTTCAGTCAGCCAGATTTGAGTCTGAATGTGTTAAGTTCTATCTCTGCCTTCTGGCTCTTTACCACCCTTGCTCAACACCTGAAGCTAGTGGGTGTTTCTCTGTAGGTCAGGGGAAAAAAATATAACTAAAAATATCTGTTTCTTTATTGTGCTAACTTACTGGTTTCCTAAGAAAACAAATAGTTCAAACACAGTTTTTAACTTTGATATGCAGCCATAGAGTGTTTTTTTTTTAATTGTTTCTGATTTAATAGGAATTATCTGATGGTATTTACTAGGATCCTCTAATTTCACATGGTTGGGGTGGAAGCACAGGAGAAGGTGACATTGTGAAAATATCAGACCCTCTTAGGAGCAAACAAGACAAGCTGCCCAGGGGTGTGATGGGCTTTCTTGCACACAACTGAACCACAGGCTGAGATCCTCCCTAGTGCCAGTATAATAGATTGCTAATGATTCATGGATTTAACCAGCTTTAAGAGGTCTCAGACATTGATTCAGTAAATATGTGCCATGCTTTGTCCTAGAAGATTGCTCAGTAAATAAATTAGACAAACTTCTTGCTCTCATGGAATTTATGTTTTGTAGTAGACATATGGATGTCAAATCAATGACATTGAACATGTCCAGTGGTTACAATTGTTAGGAAGAGGAGTAAAGTAGTGGACAGGGTGAGCGGTTAACAAGTCAAGAGAGCAGTGTCATTTCAGGGAGGGGACCAGGGAGGAGGGCCTTTCATATGCAAAGTGATATTTGAGTGTAGACATGAACCTTTACAGCACGAGATGCAGTGATATGTAGGGGCAGAACACTTCAGACAGAAGAAACAGTAAGTACAAAGGCCATGATGCACTCATGTGCTTCGTGTATTGGAGGAACTGGGGAAAACCACTAATGCTGAGATAGCTGAGGGAGGAGTTTTGGGAGAAAATGAAGTCAGAAAGAGAGTGTGAAGTGAAACTGTAAAAGGAGTTTTTCTGAGGTCTGAAAGAAATGCAAGATGCTTAACAAGTATTTGTCACTTAACTAAAGGGATACATCCTGAGAAGTGCATCATTAGACTACTTTCTTGTGTGAACATCATAGACTGTACTTCTGCAAACCTAGGTGGTGTAGCCTACTACACATCTAGGCTACATGGAATAGCCTGTTGCTCATAGGCTACAAACCTCCAAAACATGCTACTGAATTGAATACTGTAGGCAACTATAACACAAGGGTAAATATTTGTGTATCTAAACAGAGGTAAGCTATAGTAAAAATTTGATATAAAAGATTAAAAACCGTACACCTGCACAGGGCACTTACCGTGAATGGAGCTTAGAGGACTTAAAGTTGCTCTACAAGAGTCAGTGAGTGAGTAGTGAGTAGTGTGAGGGCCTAGGAAATTACTGTTCACTACTGTAGACTTTATAAACACTGTACTCATAAGTTACACTAAATTTATTTAAAAAAAATTTCCAATAATAAATTAACCTTAGCTAACTACAACTCTTTAACTTTATAAACTTTTTTTAACTTTTGAACTCTTGCAATAATACATTGCTTAAAGCACAAACATATTGTACATCTGTAAAAATATTTTCTTTCTTTTTGTCTTTATAAAACTTTTTTCTATTTTTAATTTTTTTAATTTTAGATTTTTATTTTTATTTTTTGTTAAACCCAAGACACAAATTCACACATTGGTGTAGGCTCTACCCAGGATCAGGATCATCAGTGTCACTGTCTTCCCCTTCAGATCATGTCCAGCTGAAAGGTCTTCAGGGGAAATAACACACATGGAGCTGGCATCTCCTATAATAACAGGACTTTCTTCCAGAATGCCTCCTCAGCGATTTGTCTGAGGCTTTTTTACAGTTAACTTTTTTTTTTTTCATAAATAGGAGTATACTCTAAAATAATGGCAAAATATACAGTATAGCAAATATTAAGCAATATAAAATTTTCAGCTGCATTATAATTTTATGTGACTACCATCACATATAGGGTCCATAGGGGACCAAAACATGTGGTGCTACTAAAAGGATCGTTCTGACTGTGAAATGGGGCTATTATAATAGACTACTGGGGGCTTGAGTGAAAATAGGAAGAGCAGTGCTGTGTTTACTGCAGTAGACCAGATGGGACAACAGAGGTTTGGGTGAAGTGGCAGTGGAAATAGTGAAAGGGAGTCAGATGCTGAAGATATTTTAGTAGTTGATCTGACAGAGCTTACTAATAGTTAGAAATGGAGTATGGAAGAAAGAGAGCACCCAAGGAAATGTCTCCACTGCATCTCCACCCCAACTACAGAAGCAAGACAGATTTATGTCAAAAATGTACTTTGGCAGCTATTTGAATGCCTGCAAAGTTTAGAATTCAAAGCAGTTTTATTTTGGCTTCTTAAAAATATGTTATCTTTCCTAAGTTGAACCCAAATCCTTGCTCCTGTGGTTTAAGCCCATTTCATTTTTACTGTTCTCAAAGAGATTGAGTAATTTTATCCTCAGAAGCCATCAGCATTCTGTCATCCCATACAAATCCTTGGGCAAAAGCCAGAATGAGATTGTTCATTAAAATGACTTTGTAAAACTACACCTCATATTGAGTTGCCAGCTAACAAATGAAATAAATTCTACTTGCCCTACCAATTTTGTGTTTCTTCTTCTATTTGTAAGGTCATGGAACCTTGAAAATAGACCTCTTTTTTTTTTTTTTTTTTTTTTTTTTTTGAGATGGAGTTTCACTCTTGTTGCCCAGGCTGGAGTGCAATGGTGCAATCTCAGCTCACCACAACCTCTGCCTCCCAGATTCAAATGATTCTCCTGCCTCAGCCTCCTGAGTAGCTGGGATTACAGGCATATGTCACCACGTCTGGTTAATTTATTGTATTTTTAATACAGAGGGGTTCTCCTTGTTGGTCAGGCGGGTCTTGAACTCCTGACCTCAGGTGATCTGTCCACCTCGGCCTCCCATAGTGCTGGCATTACAGGCATGAGCCACCATACCCAGCCAAGAATAGAATTCTTAAGGCTCAACCAAGTCCAGCAGGAAATTAATCAGCTCCATTATTTTGGAAACTGTTTTCTGTTGATTTTACAAAAACTTAAAAATAAGAATATATAGAAGTTTATTATCTAAGTTGGAAATACATTTGCAAAACATCTTTATCTCTACAGTTTTACAAATGTTATTTGTAATAGAACTACTCTGAAGGTTGTAACCCTGGATCTTAACGTAGAAAACACTGAGCATGTTACGATGTTTCAATTTATCAATAGGCCTGCAGTCTTTTAGAAGTTAACTGGTGTGAAAAAAATAGTAATATAATATTTTTAAACTTAGCTGTTTTATACAGTTATTCTCAAACACACAATTTTATTCATGGTATCAGTATTAAATAATGCTTCTTGTCCTGGAAAAACCTGAAAACAGTGTTAATACTCTTTCTTGTTTTGAGTAACACAAATGCCCTAAACATTCTGGATTATCACATATTATGCCAATTTCTAGTCCTAAACTTCTGAACTTCCTTCACAAGTACTTTTTGAGTACAATGTAAAGAAAGTCTTTGTATTTGTTTTACCCCTTTTATTAAGATTTCTAAGAAAAGTTTTGCTGTAGCATCCTTTATATTTTGTAGCATTCCCCAAGTTAAAGTTTTCACAAATATTCATGATACTATTTACTCTTCACAACCTTTCTGCCTAGGGTAGAAGGGTACCCACATAATTTGTCCTACATCAGTGCATCCCATTCAGAGTGGGTGCGTTTTTTTTTTTTTTTTTCCCTTTGCATCTTGGTAATTGAAAGTTAAAGATTTGTTTCAGTATCTTGCTCAGCCAACCATACTCTCTAACCTACTTCTGTTATGTAATGAACTTCAGTGTAATTTTTTTATTATGTGACTCTAGGGAAACCGTATTCACATGTTCTATATTTCTACATCAAGGTAAAATAACTCCTGACCATTTTTTTCTTTTATACGCATATGCTTCATATGTATCTACTTTGTTAAAAAATTTAAAATTGTTTTTCTGGCTAATTACACAAGTTAACCTTTCAATAAATCTTTTAGACCATATCTTAGATAATGAAATGTGAACTTATTTGTTACTCCTTCCCTCTCCATCACAGAGAGCATAAATAGAGTGCCAAACCTTTCATTCTAAGGCCCATAATTTCTTTTGGATTTTTTACCTACTAAGAATATGTTCATGGTCTAAAGAACCCTAAGGAAGTCACACAGAATTAAGTTGGAAATGTATGACATATAGAATGTACATTAATGTGCAGCAGCATTGGAAACATGAATAAGAAAAGCAGAGGAAAAGCTGCCTGCTGCTGTAGCTCTGCAATGTATGAGAAAAGAGCTTAAGGACTAAAGAATGACATGAATGTAACAGAGACAGTGATGATAAAGATATATGCTTGAGTGGTATGTCTTGGTATACTGGACATGAATTGTGAAAGATGTCCTCAAATAGAAAACTATGACTTCAAAAACTAAGATTTCTGATGAGAAGACAGGCCAAGAATTCTAGAGCTTCTTACATGTTTTTTTAAAATATATATTTTATTGCATTTTAGGTTTGGGGTACATGTGAAGAACACACAAAATTGTTGAGTAGGTACATACTTGGCAATGTGGTTTGCTGCCTTCCTCCCCACCACCTGTATCTGGCATTTCTCCCCACGTTATCCCTTCCCAACACCCCACCCCCCAGTGTCCCTCCCCTAGTTCCCTCCCAACAGACCCCAGTGTGTGATGCTCCCCTCCCTGTGTCCATGTGTTCTCATTGTTCAACACCCGCCTATGAGTTAGACCATGCAGTGTTTGATTTTCTGTTCTTGTGTCAGTCTGCTGAGAATGATGGTTTCCAGGTTCATCCATGTCCCTACAAAGCACACGAACTCATCATTTTTTATGATTGCATAGTATTCCATGGTGTATATGTGCCACATTTTTCCTGTCCAGTCTGTCATTGATGGGCATTTGGGTTGGTTCCAAGTCTTTGCTATTGTAAACAGTGCTGCAATGAACATTCCTCTGCATGTGTCCTTGTAAAACAACAATTTATAATTCTTTGGATATATATCCAGTAATGGGATTGCTGGGTCAAATGGAATTTCTCTTTCTAGGTCCTTGAGGATGCCACACTGTCTCCCACAATGGTCCAACTAATTTATACTCCCACCAACAGTGTAAAAGTCTTCCTGTTTCTCCACATCCTCTCCAGCATCTGTTGTCTCCAGATTTTTTAATGATTGCCATTCTAACTGGCATGAGATGGTATCTCAATGTAGTTTTGATTTGCATTTCTCTAATAACCAGTGATGATGGGCATTTGTTCATATGTTTTTTGGCCTCATGTATGTCTTCTTTTGTAAAGTGTCTGTTCATATTCTTTGCCCACTTCTGAATGGGCTTGTTTATTTCTTGTAAATCTGTTTTAGTTTTTTGTAGATTCTGGATATTAGCCCTTTGTCAGATGGGTAGATTGCAAAAATTTTTTCCCATTCTGCTGGTTGCTGATTCACTCTAATGATTGTTTCTTTTGCTGTGTAGAAGCTCTAGAGTTTCATTAGGTCCCATTTGTCTATTTTGGCTTTTGTTTCCAATGCTTTTGGTGTTTTAGTCATGAAGTCCTTGCCTATGCCTATGTCCTGAATGGTTTTGCCTAGATTTTCTTCTAGGGTTTTTATGGTGTTAGGTCTTATGTTTAAGTCTTTAATCCATCTGGAGTTAATTTTAGTGTCAGGTGTCAGGAAGGGGTCCAGTTTCTACTTTCTGCACATGGCCAGCCAGTTTTCCCAATGCCATTTATTAAACAAGGAATCCTTTCCCCATTGCTTGTTTTTGTGAGGTTTGTCAAAGATCTGATGGTTGTAGATGTGTGACATTGCCTATGAGGCTTCTGTTCTGTTCCATTGGTGTATACCTCTGTTTTGGTACCAGTACCTTGCTGTTTTGATTACTGTAGCCTTGTAGTATAGTTTGAAGTCAGGTAATGTGATGCCTCCAGCTTTGTTCTTTTTGCTTAGAATTGACCTGGCTATGAATGCTCTCTTTTGGTTTCATATGAAGTTTAAAGTGTTTTTTTTCCAGTTCTGTGAAGAAGGTCATTGGTAGCTTGATGGGGATAGCATTGAATCTATAAATTACTTTGGGCAGTATGGCCATTTTCACAATATTGATTCTTCCTAACAATGAGCATGGCATGTTTCTCCATCTGTTTGTATCCTCTCACTTCCTTGAGCAGTGGTTTGTAGTTCTCCTTGAGGAGCTCCTTTACATTCTTTGTTAGTTGTATTTCTAGATATTATTGCTACAAAGAGAGTTTCTTACATGTTAATCCATAGACATAGCCACAAACATTTGGGTTTGGGTCCTCTCCTCTCCTCTCCTCCCCTCTCCTCCCCTCTCCTCCCCTCCCCTCCCCTCCCCTCCCCTCCCCTCCCCTCCCCTCTCTCTCTTTCTCTTTCTCTCAAGAATTCTAGAGTTTTTTACATGTTAAGACATAGACCTAGCCACAAATATTTTGGATTTCAGTTTTTGAGTTTTCTTTTATCTCCTCTCCCTTTCCTTCTCTTTCCCTTTCCCTTTCCCCTTCCTTTTGTTGAGACAGGTTTTTAATCTGTCATTTAGGCTGGAGTGCAATGGTGTGATTTCAGCTCACTACAACCCCACCTCTGGGACTCAAGTGATCCTCCTGCCCAAGCTGTTTGGGTAGCTGGGACTACAGGCATGCACCACCACCGTGCCAGGCTAATTTTTGTATTTTTGGTAGAGACTGGGTTTCACCATGTTGCCCAGTTTGTTCTTGAACTCCTGGACTGAGTTGGAGTTCCTCCTGCCTGTTAGGATTACAGATGTGAGCCACTGTGCTAGAGAGTCTTTTTTTTTTTTTTTTTTTTCTTTTTTTCTCCTGTGAAGCACTTGATTTTCTACAAAAAAGTTCTTAATGACCTGTGTGCCCTTGGGAGGAAAATGTTGCATAAAGAGAAGTGTTGCATAAAGGGGTTGGTGCTTTATCTCAGTTTAAGAGATCTTCAGAGGACTTTAACTGGAAAATGTTTTTTTAAAATAGGATAGAGCACAAAGACCATTTGGGAAACCAGCAAGTAGCTTTCTATTTACCTGGAGACCTGGTATTTGAAAGGTCTTGAAATTATAGGTCTTCCCCAGCTGACTTCAGGGTTATTTTTGAGATAAACTCCTTCAAAATCTGATAGATTCACAGCAATAAACATAAATAGAAAGATGAAATCTAAAGTCAGTTGAAAGCAAATTTTGAATTTTATAAAATATTACTTCTGATTTTTATTGTTTTCTTTTAGTGCAATGATTTGAAATTAGTACAGTTACACTGCATGCCTTCTTTTCAATTTTGCTCTTCAACGGAACTACAGGATGTTACTGTGAGTTTGTGTGAATATAAAAAACAATCCCAGTTTAACAGTTTCTATGGCAATATTTGCTCATCTCTATGGAAATAGTCATCTTCCTATTTAACAATAACCAGTAAAGAGAAAAGAAGTATTGACTCCCTTTTAACAATTTTTTTATTTTTTTCTATTTCATTTCACCTTTTCAAAAGTCTTATTTTGTTTCCTTATACCAAGAAATCTGGGCTATATTATTCCTTTCCTAAATTATTCCTTTCCTCTTTTGCTTTCTTCACTGAATTCCAAATAAATAAATTATCATCTGAATTTGAAAACTAAAAATTCTGGCTCTGATTGAAGACTGGTGCTTTTATGTCAGTGCAAGTAGCGGTGCCATTTTGTATCTTGTAAATCATGCTAGCTTAGGAGTTAGACATCTGACTGCAAACCTTGACTGTACCATAACTAACTAGACTTATGGAAGTTATCTCCCCTGTATAGTTGTCAAGATTAAAGGTAACACGTATTTAGCACTTACAAACACAGTACCAAATGTGGGCTCTGCTACTGATTTGATATGAGACTTTGGTTAGGCCACTCAGTCCCTTGCAGCCACAGTTCACTCCTCCAGGGAACTTCTAAAGTTCCTACTTAAATTTAGCATCCTACATTTTAAAAATAATCTAAATATTTCACTTATTATGTACTTTACAAAGCAGACCCAGATCCCAGACTTCTAGGCAGATACTATGACCAATGTAAAAAAACATATGTGGTATCTAGCTATTTTTAAAAGATTGTATTGCATGATTGCCTTCTGTAGTGCAATGGCAGTTAGGGCCCATGAAGATTTTAATGGCATTTGGCATTTTGCTATCTTAAAAAGCTAATCTTCTATGTAGTTATTTGTTATTAGTCAGATCCTAGCTCTCTTGAATGATTCACACAAATAAAATTTCTTCTTCTTTTTTTTTTTTTTTTTTTTTTTTTTTTAATGAATGGGAGGTTTTATATGTTGCCCAGGTTGGGCTCGAACATGGAGGCTCAACTCCTCAAGTATCAGGACTACCAGCCTGAGCCACTGCGGCTCTTCTTCTTTAATTTTATATATTTTTTCTTAACATGTAATCCATCAACTGTGGTCTGTAGAATTTCACCAATTATCTCTATAAATGCATCAGATAATTCTGTAGCATTGCTACATTCTCTGAAATTTATAAATGTATTAATTCATGTTTATCCTTAACTGAAATCTTTTGAATAGGCAAAAATATTTTCATGCTTTTGCAAGGCAATTAAATTTTCTATATGTACATCTTAAATTTTAGAAATGTAAATAATTTCTTATATGGGTAGTTTAGCATTTTTTTTTTTAAATTTGGTCTTTTGATCTGTGGCACATGTACATGAGAGAGCAGGTATGAGTGTGTACTTGTGTACATATCTTCTAAAATGTCAGTGTTTGAACCAGAAGTACAGTTGTTTTAGATATCATTAAAATTTATAATATAGGCTTAAGGAAAAATTAGTATTTTTTTCAAAGTCACATTAAAGAATGAAATTTATACTATAGGCTTAAGGAAAAATTAGTATATTTTTTCAAAGTCACATTAAAGAATGAAGGAGGATACCTTTTAGCAAAAGTTAAACTGAATTGAGAATCCTACAATAACAAGATTTAAAGAGTACATAATTGTCTGTACTGGACAGTATTGCATTGAAGGCATAGCTGATGACTACAAACTAGAACTGAACAGTTCATAAGGGAATGATTTATATTGGATAATAGGTGATATTACCAAATGTGTATTCTGAATTCAGACAAAACCTTACTGAATTTATTAATAGGGTTCTAAAATGAAGTACAAATACATAGTTGATACTAAGATATTAAAGCATTGTCTATATTACTATAAAATGTTCGTAATCATCTTCAATATCTATCTGAATTATAGTTTTCCTCTTTGAAATATGAGACTTCCCCCTTTTGAAGACTCTATACTTTTTATTACAGAGCTTGTCCTTCTCTACATTTTACATAGTCACTTTCTGCTTTTCCCAAACTAATTGCCTGATTGTCTTTTAATTTTCTCTAACTGCAAATAACTTATTGCCCCTAAAATAGATGATATTCTTACTAATGAGGATAACATCTGTTATATTTAAAATGTATTCTGAAAATCTAAAATATCTTTAAGGTCACAGAATTTTAGATATAATGGAATATTTATATTTAAATAATGTCTTAACAGAGAAAAAATATATTATTTTGTAACATAATTTAGACTACATAGGTGAAACAAAATTATTGGTTGATATGCTCTTTTTAGCTTCATATAATTTATTAATGAACACTCAGTTAGTATTAGTTGAACTCCGTGATCATTGGTAAATTTTATATAGCTAAAAAGAGCATAGCTATATAAAGTGAAATAGAAAACTCAGTTTGATCATAGAGTATGTGTTTGCAGGGCTGGAGAGTAAGCTATTGTTTGTTTGAGGATTTGTTTTTTTAATAACACAAAGACCAAAATTATTTTTTGAACTTCAGTGTTCTTAATAGCCATTGCTTCAAATGGAAAAGACATGTTTTCAAATATAGACTTGATGTATTAATTTTATTAATCATCATCGTGTCTATAAAATAGAATTAATTGTGCTTGGTTCAGAGTGTATTGTGGGATCAAATGAGGTAATGTGCTGGTACAAGCACTTAAATGCTTAGAAAATGGTGTCTTCTATTGCTACTATTATCCCTTTTCTCTCTTCAAAAAACTGTATTTAGTTAGGCATACATACTTCAGTTCTCCTTATTTTGAAAAAAGTATAGACCTATGGGGTTTTTTGTTGTTGTTGTTTGTTTGTTTGTTTAGTAAAATGAAGTAAGTATCTACAGATCCACAAACAAGTCAGGACCCAATGTAATAACTAGCCAAGGGAGGAGTTCGTTGAAACGAAAGATGGAAAGTGTGACTGGAAAGTAATTGTTAATGGAAAAGGTTATGAGCTAACATAGAAGTTGGAGATCTGTTTAAGGAGACCCTGAAAAGGATTTCATATTTTATATAACAGGAAACTTTGGGGTGACATGATTCAATTTATGTTTAAAACCTATGCTGCCTGCAATGTGGAGAATGAATAGGAAAGGCACAAGAATGGAAGCAGGGAACATAGTGAATTGTTTTAATTTAGATAGGGTCTGATAGACTAATGTGTGACAGTCAAGTTGGGCATGAGAAGACAAAATTAAGCTATGTTTTAGAAGTAAAACGCTAAGTACAATGATGAACTGGATTCAAGGAGTGAGGATATAGATGTGTCAAGGGTAACTTACTGATTTCTGGCTTGAGTAAAGGGTCAATGGAGGTTCTGTTTACAGAAATTGGTAAGATTGAATAGAGAATTCATATTTTTATGAAGAGTGGGTGGAAATCCAGAGCTAAGCTTTGAATATGTCACATTTGAGATGCCTGAAGAAATTCAATGAAAAAGTCCAAGTAGACAGTTGAGTATTAGAACTGCAGTTAAGAAGAAAATTTCTTATACCTATTCTGCCCATACTTAAGATACTTGTGTGAAGCATGTCTTTCACTAGATTGTAATCTTTTAAATGCAAGGACTCTTTCTTTCTAAATTTTGAATCTTCCATAGTATTTTATACAAGGCAGAGAATGGTTAAGGTGAAGAATAAAAAAGAGTTGGCATGAACTGAATCTTACTGTATATAAGGAGTGAGTTAATGGCCTCCAACTTAATCCTAATGAAAGGGTATTGATTTTTATAGATGGTCTAAGTGAACAGCAATTATGTGACTTGCCAAAGTTCACAAAGTAAATAGAAAACTATGCCTGGTTGACTCCAGGGCACAAGTTAATGAGAGTAAATTCCCTGCCCCTAATCAAGCCTTGGTAAACCTCATCTATTAAAAAGTGTGGACCGTTATTGCACCAAACTCACTATATGTTAAGATCTTACCACAAAACAATACACAGAAAAATGCATATCGTTCTGGAGATTAAAATTTAGTGTGGGAGGCGGAAAATGAGTAAGTCTGTGAAAAACAGAATTACATAACAGTGAGAAATGGGGGCTTGGATATCTTTATATGGGGTAGTTAGGACAGACCAAGCTAAGGAAAAAATAATTTAGCAGAGACTCAAGGGTAAGAACAAGGAAAGAATGTTCTAGTTAGAAAGAGAAAGCTCAGTGGTAGAAAACATCTGTGCATCTTAGGCATGGTCATCAAACAAGAGAGTCATGCATAATGTGATTGCAGAGACGTACAGAGCCAAGCCGTGCAGAGCTTTGTAGGTCAAGGCATAAGATTTGGGTTTTATTCCAGGAGCACTGGCCAGCCATTGAATTATTCTAAGTAAGAAAAGGTCATAATCTACTTTATGTTTAAAAATGATAACTCTGGTTTATGAGACAAGAAATTCAGGGGCCAGGAGGAGAATAATGAAAGCCAGTCAGACAGCTCTTGAATTAATTCAGTTGAGAGATTCTGATGGCTTCTGGCAAGTTATGAAATGAAAACAGAGGGAAACGCAGTAATTGAAGACATGTTCCAGAAATAATACCAAGAAGGCATGTTGATGGGTGGGTTGTAGGGTGTGAAAAAGATCAGAAGTAAAGAATGACCTCCAAATTTGTGGTTTGAATGTCTGAATATATGGTGGCATCTTCTAGTAAGATGGAGGAAACTGTGGAAGAAAGTGCTTTGGTAGTGGAAAATAAAGAGTTCTAATTAGTCAAAATTTGTTGAATTAAAGAATCTCAATATTGGCTTTGCTTATATGATTAAATACATTATTGCCTTGCATGACCATTTATGACTTGTCTATTGGTGTTTTCACATAATAATTGCAGAGTTAGGTAGTTGCAACTGAGGCCTGATAGCCCACAAATCTGAAAATATTTACATTTTAGCTCTTTATAGAAAGAAGTTTGTCAACTTCTGCTATAGAGCATGGCTTAAGCCTAAAACTAACTTTAGAGTATAGTTTTCATTTTTTTTAATCCAATGGCTGTTCTTCATTCTACGTAATCCTTATAAAGTCTTTGACTCCTTATAAAACCATCCTTCATTATTAAACTATCCCTTTCTAAGTTACTGTACTGTTGGGGTCTCATATTCTCTCTCTCTCTCTCTCTCTCTCTCTCTCTCTCTCTCTCTCTCACACACACACACACATACACACACACGCATACACACACACACACATGCTCTCTGTCTGTCTGTCTTCCTCTGTGTCTCTCACCATTTATTTTGGTATTATCTTTCCCTATTTATTTGTCTTTATGCTCTAAAAGTGGGTCCTTCCTAAGGTCTTGTATCATTTTCTCAATATCTTCATAGCTTGTCACCTGATTTCTTTCAGGTGTCTGCACAAAAGTCAGCTTACATGAGCAGCTTTCTCTATTTATTAAAGCTTCCCAAGGCTAATCCATCATTGTTTTTCATTTGTCATTACTGACATTCTATCTCATTTTGTCTATTTTTTCCTTGTCTATTTCTCCCCCAATACTGTGCCAGGCCCATCAGAATGGGACTTTTTTAACAGGTATATTTGTTCATTTGTTAAATTCTTGATTGGTAGGATAGTCCTCGCAATACCGTAGGGGCTCAGTAGAAGTTTGTTGGATAGATAAATTTATAGAATGATCTCTTTTCCTTTGTTAAGTTACAACACTTTTCATTGTCACTGCTCCTCTGGGAATGAGTGATTGGCTATCTTGTAAAGCCCTTGTATTGTTGCCTCTTGTGGTTGTTTCTTGCCTACATTGGTGCCTAACTCCTCTTAGGTTCCTGACTTATTCCTCTAATAAGGTTTGAACACCCTTGAATATCAAATATGATGTTATGAACTCACACACACACACACACACACACACAAACACACACAAAGAGTGAGTTGATAATGCTATATATACACAAGTTCTTATTGTTTTGTACTTGGTCGATTATCATCTAATGCTCTTTCCTCTGCAGGAATTCTGTTCTTAATCTTACTGGTTGAGGAAAGAAGGGGGATTTATTTCCTAAGGCATTTTCTATATTGATTTGTTTTTAATCCTCACATAAACATGCAAAAATGATTTTGATCACATCTATTTTGTGTTCATGTTTAAATTGAAATCATGAATTACTTGTGGAAAGAATATGAACATTTATAAGCTTCTATTTCTAAAAGACCATAAAAGATACTCTTCGTGAAAACTAAAAGGAAAGTGCTATAATCACCTTAAATTTCCCCATTATATTATGCATAGCATAGAAAGAATAAGCATTCAATAGATAATAAAAGAAGTGACAAAAATAAGTGTTTTGTGTGTGTGTAGATATGTATATGTATGTGTGTGTGTGTGTATACATATATATATATATATATATATATATATATATATATATATATAAAAGTGTGTTTTAGGTTTGGGGGCACATGTGAAGAACATGCAAGATTGTTGCCTAGGTACATACATGGCAATGTGGTTGGCTGTCTTCCTCCCCATCCCTATATCTGGCATTTCTCCCCATGTTATCCTTCCCCAACTCTCACCCCCCACTGTCCCTCCCCTAGATCCCCCAAACAGTGTGTGATGCTCCCCTCCCTGTGTCCATATGTTCTCATTGTTCAACACCTGCCTATGAGTGAGAACATGTGTTTGATTCTCTGTTCTTGTGTCAGTTTGCTGAGAAATGCAAATCAAAACCACATTGAGATACCATCTCACGCCAGTTAGAATGGCGGTCATTAAAAAATCTGGAGACAACAGATGCTGGAGAGGGTGTGGAGAAATAGGAACACTTTTACACTGTTGGTGGGTGTGTAAATTAGTTCAACCATTGTGGAAGACAGGGTGGTGATTCCTCAAACACCTAGAAATAGAAATTCCATTTGACCCAGCAATCCCATTACTGGGTATATATCCAAAGGATTAAAAATAAGAAGTTTTAAATTATATTTCTCTTTAAAGAATAATTATCATCTTCAAAAACAGTCTGTTCAAGTTTCGGTAGTTCCTTCTTATGTAAGGTTTTGCTTTACTTGGTTTCAGTTACCCACTGTCCACTATAATATGAAAATATTAAATTAAAAATTCCAGAAATAATTTATAAGTTTTAAGTTGTGTTCCATTATGAGTAGCATGATGAAATTTCATGCCATCTCACTCCATCCTGCCCCAAATGTGAATTATCCTTTTGATTGGCATGTCCACACTGTCTATTCTATGCACCCATTAGTCACTTAGTAGCCAGCATGTATATCAGATTGACTGTCAGGTATTGCATTGCCTGTGTAAAATCTTTATTATACTTAATAATGGCTCCAGAGTAGTGATGCTGACAATGGGATATGCCAAAGGGAATAAAGAAAGTACTTTCTTTAAGGAAAAAGGTTAGTTTCCAACTTAATAAGGAAAGAATAAATATCACATGCTTAGTTTGCTAAGAACTGTGATAAGAATGAATCTTTTATCCTTGAAGTTGTGAAGAAGAAAAAAGTTTGTGCATAGTATATACATGATACTATCCATGGTTTTGGGTATCTACTGAACATCTTGGAACATATCCTCTGTGGATAAGGGGAGGGCTACTCTGTGTCTAAGATAATGTAGGCAAGCTTTTTCTGTAAAGGGACAGTTAGTAAATATCTTAGGATTTATTGGCCACATAGTCTCCATTGCAATAACTCAACTGTGCTATTGCAGCATGAAAGCAGAAAGGGACAACATTGTCAACCTAAATCACAAAGAGAGAGACACTCTCTAAAAGAAAATATTTATTCAAGAATGAGCAATGCAAAGAGAATTAGCATGCCCCAGTAAATGATGTGCATGTTCAGAATAGTAAAGAAGATGATGCTTTTTAAAGGAAAAATGGGGAAGAGTACATGATTGTTTTGAGATAATTATATTTACCTATGGAGATCAATAATGAGAGTGGTGCCAGTCTGAGACTGAACAGACAGTTACTTGGTAGATATTTTTGTGTGCCATCTGAGTGGCTTTTGTGCAAGGTTGTGGTTTTCATAGTCTTTTGTGATTCTTTTTTTTTTTTTGACATTTTTGCCCATTCACTTTTTATTATACTTTAAATTCTGGGGTACATGTGCAGACTGTGCAGGATTGTTACATAGGTATACACACGTCATGGTGGTTTGCTGCATCCTTTCCCCCCATCACCTGCATTAGGTATTTCTCCTAATGTTATCCCTCCCCAATCTCCCCACTGCTATCCCTCCCCTAACCCCAAAATTCCCCAGCAGACCCCATTTTGTGATGTTCCCCTCCCTGTGTCCATGTGTTCTCATTGTTCAACACCCACTTATGAGTGAGAACATGCGGTGTTTGATTTTCTGTTCTTGTGTCAGTTTGCTGAGAATGATGGTTTCCAGATTCATCCATGTTACTGAAAAGGACATGAACTCATCCTTTTATATGGCTCCATAGTATTCCATGGTGTACATGTGCCACATTTTCTTTATCCAGTCTAACATTGATGGGCATTTGGGTTGATTCCAAGTCTCTGCTATTGTAAACAGTGTTTCAGTGAACATACATGTGCATGTGTCTTTGTAATAGAACCATTTATAATCTTTTGGGTATATACCCAGTAATGGGATTGCTGGGTCAAATGGAATTTCTATTTCTAGATCCTTGAGGAATCACCACACTGTCTTCCACAATGGTTGAACTAATGTACACTCCCATCAATAGTGTAAAAGTATTCCTGTTTCTCCACATCCTCTCCATCATCTATTGTCTCCAGATTTTTTAATGATCACCATTCTAACTGGTGTGAGGTGATATCTCAATGTTGTTTTGATTTGCATTTCTCTAATGACCAGTGATGATAAGCATTTTTTCATGTTTGTTGGCCACTTAAATGTCTTCTTTGAGAAGTGTCTGTTCATATTGTTTGCCCACTTTTTGATGGAGTTGTTTGTTCTTTTTCTTGTAAATTTGTTTTAGTTCTTTGTAGATTCTGGGTATTAGCCCTTTGTCAGATAGGTAGATTGCAAAAATTTATTCCCATTCTCATGGTTGCCAGTTTACTCTAATGATTGTTTCTTATGCTGTGCAGAAACTCCTAAGTTTACTTAACTCCTAAGTTTAGTTAGATCCCATTTGTCTATTTTGACTCTTGTTGCCATTGCTTTTGGTGTTTTAGTCATGAAGTCCTTGCCTATGCCTATGTCCTGAATGGTTTTGCCTAGGTTTTCTTCTAGTGCTTTATGGTGTTAGGTCTTATGTTTAAATTTTTAATCCATCTGGAGTTAATTTTTGTATAAGGTGTAAGGAAGGGGTCCAGTTTCAGCTTTCTGCACATGGCTAGCCAGTTTTCCCAATACCATTTATTAAACAGAGAATCCTTTCCACATTGCCTGTTTTCATGAGGTTTGTCAAAGATCAGATGGTTGTAGATGTGTGGCATTACTTCCAAGGCCTCACTCTCTTCTGTTTCATTGGTCTATATCTCTGTTTTGCTACCAATACCATGTTGTTTTGATTACTGTAGGCTTGTAATATAGTCTGAAGTCAGGTAGTGTGATGCCTCCAGCTTTGTTCTTTTTGCTTAGGATTGTCTTGGTTATATGGCCTCTTTTTTGGTTACATATGAAGTTTAAGGTGGTTTTCTCCATTTCTGTAAAGAAGGTCCATGGTAGCTTGCTGGGAATAGCATTGAATCTATGAATTGTTTCAGACAGTATGGCCATTGTCACAATATTGATTCTTCCTGACCATAAGCATGGAGTGTTTTTCCATCTGTGTCATCTCTTATTTCCTTGAGCAGTGGTTTGTAGTTCTCCTTGAAGAAGTCCTTTGTTAGTTGTGTTACTAGGTATTTTATTCTCTTTGTAGCAATTGTGAATGGGAGTTAGCTCAGGATTTGACACTTTGTTTGTTATTTGTGTATAGGAATACTTATGATTTTTGCACATTGATTTTGTATCCTGAGACTTTGCTGAAGTTGCCTATCATTTTTTTTTTTTTTTTTTTTTTTTTCGAGACAGAGTTTTGCTCTTGTTATCCAGGCTGGAGTGCAATGGTGCGATCTCGGCTCACCGCAACCTCCGCCTCCTGGGTTCAGGCAATTCTCCTGCCTCAGCCTCCTGAGTAGCTGGGATTATAGGCATGCGCCACCATGCCCAGCTAATTTTTTGCACCTTTAGTAGAGACGGGGTTTCACCATGTTGACCAGGATGGTCTCGATCTCTTGACCTCGTGATCCACCTTCCTCGGCCTCCCAAAGTGCTGGGATTACAGGCTTGAGCCACCACGCCCAGCTGCCTGTCATCTTAAAGAGATTTTGAGCTGAGATGATGGTGTCTTCTAAATATACAATCATGTTGTCTTCAAATAGAAAAAAATTGACTTCCTCTTTTCCTAATTGAATACCCTTTATTTCTTTTTCTTACCTGATTGCTCTGGCTAGAACTTCCAATACTACATTCAATAGGAATAGTGAGAGAGGACACCCTTGTCTAATGCTAGTTTTCAAAGGGAATGCTTCCAGTTTTTGCCTGTTCAGTATGATGTTGGCTGTGGGTTTGTCCTAATAGCTTTTATTATTTTGAGATATTTTTCATCAATACCTAGTTTATTGAGAATTTTTAGTATAAAGGGCTGTTAAATTTTGTTGAAGGCCTTCTCTGAATCTGTTGAGATAATCATGTGATTTATGTCTTTGGTTCTGTTTATGTGATGAATTATATTTACAGATTTGCATATGTTGAACTAGCCTTGCATCCCCAGGATGAAGCCTACTTGATCATGATGGATAAGCTTTTTGATGTGCTGTTGCATTTGGTTTGCCAATATTTTATTGAAGATTTTTCCATTGATATTCATCATGGATATTGGCCTGAAATTTTCCTTTTTAGCTGTGTCTCTGCCAAGTTTTTGCATCAGGATAATGTTGCTCTCATAAAATGAGTTAGGGAGTATTCCCTCTTTTTGTATTGTATGGAATCATTTCAGAAGGAGTGGTACCAACTCTTCTTTGTACGTCTGGTAGAATTCAGCTGTGAACCCATCAGGTCCTGGACTTCTTTAGGTTGGTAGGCTATTAATTGCTGCCTCAACTTCAGCCCTTGTTATTGGTCTATTTACGGATTCAATTTCTTCCGGGTTTAGGCTTGGGACTGTGTAAGTGTCCAGGAATTTGTCCATTTCTTCTGGATTTATTGGTTTATGTCCATAGAGTTGTCTGTAGTAATCTCTGCTAGTAGTTTGTATTTCTGTGAAATTGGTGGTGATATACCCTTTATCATTTTTTATTGCATCTGTTTGATTCTTCTCTTTTCTTTTTTTTAAATCTAACTAGTGGTCTCTTTTGCTGATCTTTTCAAAAAGCCAGCTCCTGAATTTATTGATTTTTCGAAGGATTTTTTGTGTCTCTATCTCCTTCAGTTCTTCTCTGATCTTAGTTATTTCTTGTCTTCTGCTAGCTTTTGAATTTGTTTGATCTTGCCCATCTATCTAGTTCTTTTAATTGTGATGATAGGGTATTGATTTTAGGTCTTTCCTTGATTCTCATGTGGCCATTTATTGCTATAAATTTCCCTCTAGACACTGCTTTAAATGCGTCCCAAAGATTCTGGTACATTGTGTCTTCATTCTCATTGGTTTCCAAGAACATGTTCATTTCTGCCTTCATTTCATTATTTATCCAGTAGTCATTCAGGAGCACGTTATTTTGTTTCTATGTATTTGTGTGGTTTTGAGTGGGTTTCTTAATTCTGAGTTCTAATTTGATTGCACTGTGATCGGAGAGACTGGTTGTTATGATTTCCATTATTTTGCATTTGCTAAGGAGTGATTTACTTCCAATTATGTGGTCAGTTTTAGAGTAAGTGTGATGTGGTGCTGAGAAGAATGTATATTCTGTGGATTTGGGGTGGAGAGTTCTGTAGATGTCTATTAGCTCCACTTGGTCCAGATCTGAGTTCAAATCCTGGATATCCTTGTTCATTTTTTGTCTCATTCATCTGTCTAATATTGACAGTGGAGTGTTAAAGTCTCCCAATATTATTATGTAGGAGTCTAAGTCTCTTTCTAGGTCATTAAGAACTTGCTTTATGTATCTGGGTGCTCCTGTATTGGTTTCATATATATTTAGGATAGTTAGCTCTTCATGTTGCGTTGATCCCTTTATCATTATGTAATGTGATTCTTCTTATTATCACACATTGGTGCAACAGAATCCTGTCTTCATTGCTTTCCCCACTCTATTTGCCAGGTTTTTGTCTTTCTTTCTCTTTCTTTTTCTTTTTTCCTTTCTTCCTTCCCTCCTTCCTTTTCTTCCTTCCTTCTTTTCTTCTTTCTTTCTCTTTTTTCTTTCTTTATTCCTTCCTTCCCTCCTTCCTTTCTTCCTTTCTTCTTTTCTTCCTTCTTCCCTCTTTCTTTCTTCTTTCTTTCTTTCACAAATGACTCCATTTTGATTCAAATAACTTTCACAATATGTAGGTGAATGGATGCGGCTGCATGCCAAAAAACCTTACAAGAGTTGTATCTATGGCTCTAGATGTACCCTGTACATCAACATTATTAAATGCTGGGAAGGGAAGTAAGAGTGGCCTGAGAGGAAGCTGAGGGAGTCCTCAATGGAGATTACTGAAGTCTGGCAGAGAGACCTTGAGCAGAAAGCAAGACGTGCCCCACTGGCCAGGGATGCCCAGGCTTTGAACTGACTAATGGACAAAAAAGAAGAAAGAAGCACACACACACACACACACACACACACACCCACCCCAGAATTTAAAGTTGATGAGTCACAAATAATTTACAAGTTTATTTTCCGTTTTGATGCTGAAAAAGAATATGCAAAATAGCTAATTATTTAAAGTTTCTCTCTATATATTTTAGTAATGTATTATATTAAAAATTATATAATATTTAAAAGAATACATATATATATGTATATATTACATTATTTAAAACAAGTTGATAAAGGAACCCGTGAAATACTACATAGTTCCTTCCTTGACTGCCCTTTTAGTTTGTCTACTTTTGAGTATCAAAGAATCATGCTTTTTCTCTTTAAAAAATAATTATAAACTACTAAGGTAAAGAGTTTTTCCCATCTAAATCTCTGTGTGAAGACACTTCTGGGACTTGGAGATCTTAACCTATGTCATGGTGACAGTGGAGATGGAGCTGTTAGAACTCTTTTGGGCACTGTGGCTCTTACCGATGGCTTCCTAGCTGCTTTGTTTCCAGGCAAGTGATGGCCACCTGTTACTCTCCAGCAATCCTATTCATTTTCTATTCCTGAACATTCTAATCCCAGCCTTTTGGGAAAGAAGTAATAATAGATGAGGAAAGTAGGGTTCAGAGGGCAACAAATAAAAATGTCTGTATAAATAACTGAATGTTTCTTATAGGCCACTGTTGCAACATCCTGAAATAGGATTTTTCATAGAAATGCTAGAACACAAAGATTGTGCTAGACAAATTAAACTGAGTGTATATTTATTTCCCCTTTTGATAATTACCACTCTTTGCTGGTATCTAGTTTTGGTCTCCTGACTCACAAGTGAGAATCTTGTTTTCTCAAATGAAATCATTATGTCTGTCTTCTATACATAGTAGAAAATATTACAATTAGGCAAAATAAATTTGCTGTCAATTTGATGCATAAAATCACATTGCACCACACAGTGCAGAATCACAGGGTACTTCCTCATTTGTAAAATGAGCATCTTGATAATAATGATAAGGATGTCAATATAAAGATACCTTGTAGGAATTTTTTTTGGAGGGTCTCACTCTGTGTCCCAGGCTGGAGTGCAGTGGTGCGATCACAGCAGCCTTGACCTCCAGGCAAAAGGGATCCACCCAACTCAGCCTCCGTAGTAGCTGAGACTACAGGTGTGCACTGCTGTGCCTGACAAATATTTGTTTCTTTATTTTGTACATATGGGGTCTCACTATGTTGCCCAGGCTGGACTTGAATTCCTAGGCTCAAGCGATCCTCCTGCCTTGAACTCTGAAAGTGATATTACAGATGTGAGCCACCATGCTTGGCCATGATGTTTTAAATGTTAACTAAGTGATATGTTTTGGCTGTGTCCCACCCAAATCTCATTTTGAATTGTAGTTCCCATAATCCCCACATGTCATGGGAGGTGGAGATAATTGTAGCATGGGGGTGGTTTACCCCATCTTGTTCTCATGATAGTGAATTAATTATTATCATGAAATATGATAATTTTTAAGGGACTTCCTCCTTCACTGGGCATTTATTTCTCTTTCCTGCTGCCATGTGAAGAAGGATATGTTGGTTTCTCTTTCTGGCGTGATTGTTAAGTTTCCTGAGGCTTCCCTGGCCCTGCAGAACTGAGACTCAATTAAACCTCGTTCCTTTAAAAATTACCCAGTCTCAGGCAGTTCTTTATTGCAACATGAGAACAGACTAATACACTAAGATATCATGTGTAAAGCATTTGGTCATGGGCTGTGCCAGAACAGTGTCTAGCACAGAGGAGGCATTTGGTGAATACTTGTTGAATGAAGTAAGAAATGAATGAAGTCATGCAAGTGTTCAGTAAATGTCAGCTATCCTTCCCTTCTCTACCATATGCCCTTAATATTTTACAAGCAACTTAGCATTGCTTGTAAATATATGTCATGTTTTTTAAAAATTGTTAATGCCAAGGGGGTAATACTACATGTAGACTCAGTTCAGTCCCTGTATGCTTGCTATGGTCACACTAACAAAACCAATAGATGCTTTCTCATACGCTGGGGTAATGCGTCATTCTCTCCTGACCCTGTATTTTTCTTACAGAATTTCAAAACCATGCAGGTGACCATTTAGTGATATTGAGTGATGTTTTCCACAAGCAATTTCATTTTGATAATTGGGCAATTTTCTAGTATTGATGAGGCAAACTTTCATTTGTAAGTTGTTTCCTCTGAATGAACATGAAAAATGATGAAAACTTCATATGTATTGAAAACATCAGTGTAAGGCAACAATGAAAAGGACAGTTTTTAGGACAGCCCTTAAACTTCTTTTGTATCGCCTTAAACACTTGTTTATAGTAATAAGTGTTTCCTTTACATGAGTGTTTCCTTTAATCAGCTGAGTGCTATGGAACTTGAGTTACTGCATTAAGCACTTAGGTCGATGCTTAAATGCAATGCTTTTGAAGTGCTGTTTGCAGTTTGTGGTCTTCGCTGCAGCGGAAATACTGAATTTGACATTCATGATGCAGTGATTCTCTCATTCTATTGAGGCAAGATTTTTTTTTAACCTGGCTAATCTTGTGTACCCAAATAAGGCAGCCCCTTTCCTCTGGCAGATTCCATCAGGGAAAAAAAAAAAAAAGAAAAGGTGAAGGAAAGAAGATTAAGTAAAAAGGAACCCTTATGTAACTCCCAGATGATATATTTAAGTACTAAAGGAGAAACTATTTATTTTGGGTGCAGTTCCTGACTTTTGTTATATGAATATAATCAACATAAAGTTTTGAATATATAATCTCATGCCTAGGATCACTGAAGGACAACCAAAAAATAATGTATGCTACATAGTCAAATACATTATAATGATATGTCACACACTATGGGGTAGTTCTCTTGGATTTGGTAACTGGAAAACCTGCTGCAATAAAAATAGACAACAGTAACATAGGACCATTCAAGCACCAAATACTGTTCTAGATGTTCTATTCTCAGCTCTTGATAGTAACTTCTTTACTCCTCAACAGCTCATGAGGTAGGTAGATAATATTATTCTCATGTTACAGAAAAAGACATTGAGGCACAAAGAGGCTAGGCAATTTGCTCAGCCACACAACTTATAAGATGAACATGGAATTTATCTTTCAAATTGAAACTTTTGGGACGGATAGAGGACACTATATATAATTATACAAAACAGCAGGAATAAACCAGAATGGATCTGTGAAATATAGGATAAATAGTTACCCTAAAAAATCAGGGGTGTGAATATTGGATCCAGATCATAAGTCTGTATGAGCTCTTCTAGTGACCACTGTTCTCATATTTTGGCCTTTGTACATTTTGCTCATCTTTACAGCCTTCATCCCTCCACTCTTCCTTCCTTTTTCCTAGACTTTTTCTTTCACATGCCTTCCATTTTTGTCTGTAATGTAACTGATGCATCAAATTAACTGACTCCAATTTGTATATGAAGTCCTCATAATACAAGGATAAATAAGACTGAATCCTCATGCTTTAGGACCTAAATACCTAAATAGAGCCAAAGGGCTAAAACTTCATTATTTCTCTCAGGGAAAAGGTGAGAAGTATTATCCTGCTCTGATATATCAAAGGAGTGCTCAGTGGTTACCAAAAAAAAAAAAAAAAAAAGATCTTGTGCTTTTAAACTGATCTGTAAAATTTCATTGTGCTTTCTGATAAACAAAAATCTATCCTGAACCTGAATCCTTTAAAAGTTTGGCCGATAAAGGACATGATGCTCTCAAACAAATTTTATGCTGCCTATCGAAATTCAAAATGAAAGTATTAAAATTGCAGAATGGAACTGCAGCTGGTTTTTCTCTAAGGTTTATCAGTGATGAGTCACCTATTTTTATTGCATAAGAAATCAAATCCAGTGTTGTAATGAAAACATGATACAGTGAATTTAGAATAATTCTTGGAGCGCTCAAGATGTGCCTATTTGTTCAGGGACACTGAGTCCTCTGAGATTTATTTTAAGTACTTTAATATTCTGTTAAGAAAGGCCTATTTTTTTCAATGCTTGAGGAAAGTTGCCCCATCTTCTAAACACCCACAATGACTGGTTTTAATTCAGGAATTGTTACAGAAGCAGCATATGTAGATTATGCACTTAGGCTTTGCGTTTATGTCCCTTTATCAGCATGAGGTATGTATTTACTTAGATGTAGTTTAAGGCATTACATTTTAAAATCTTACCTCTTTTGTATTCACTTAACATAGGAGCTTCCTATTTCCCTAAAGATGTTAACTGCATCAAAATGTTACCTGAGTGTTTTGACAGTTAAACTCTGAAGAAGGAAAGGGATTGAAGGTTGGATTGGAAACAGAAACAGGAAAAAGAAAGAAGTAAAAGTCATCTATAAACTACATTTTCTGTATGAAAATAGGTTTTCTCATCTGTTACTCAGGGGTCATAAAGAACCACATTGCTATTTTAGACATCTGCCTATTTAGGTTAGAGGTAAATATGTGTAACTTTAAACTTCACATTTGTAAAACCACTTATATTGATAATTTCACAGGTATAATTTGAACCTCATCAGTGTATGAAAGCATATCCTTTTCATAATGGATTTATTGAAATATTCACTCTACTTTAAGAACTATATTGCTAAGAGAGTAGATTTTAAGTGTTCTTACTACATAAAAAATAGAAAATATATGAGGTAGTGCTTATGCTAATTAGTTCAAATTAACTATTCCATATATATATTTTTTTAAAAAACATGCTGTACATGATAATTATATACAATTTTGACTTTCTAATTAAAAATAAAATGGAATAAAGTATCTCAAGAAACAAAGACATATTTCAGGATCTTAGTTACCATCCAGGCAAAAATCTCAAACCACCTAGAATGTACATATAGTAATAAAAATCTCCATTACATTCCTACTATAATTAATAAGTATGTGTTTACTTTTGCACACTTCTCATACTGAAAACTATGGAATTTAAAGGACTTATTGCATAAATTAGTAATCCTAATTGATTTTTCCATTTCTTTAATCTAGACTCTGTTCAAAAGTACAATCTAATTTATAAAATTGTAATTTAACAGCTAATGTACCTCTAGTAGAAGAATGAGTATATTTCATAAAGACCCATGCACGTATAATATCAATTTATAGATTTATGAATATGGTATTAGACTAGCATTTATTCTGAATAAAGTTATATATAGTTCATACAAAATATTCTTTATCCATTGGTTATGTTTCTGTTTGTTTTTTGTTTTCTATCTAATGTACATAGAGACAGAAAAATTATTATACCTGAGGATCCAATGGTTTCTTTTATTCTCTTTTATAATAGAAACTAGTTGTATGACAGTGAGAAAATCTTTTTTTTTTTCAGCAGTTTTTATACCAAAGAAGTGAAATAAATTTTCTCTAAACCCCAATACAACAAAAGTTAGAGTCAAGGCATATAAAAGTAGGTATACTTAATTCTGCATGTTGAATAATGCTTAGAGGACTCAAGAAAAAATGTCCTAGTAACTTGCTGACCTGCTCATCTGTATACAGCAGGGATCTGGACCATGTAGAAAAGATGAACTGGCTTATTTATGGACAGCAAAAAGTATTTTGTTTTAAAATTTAAAGAAACTGTGTTGGAGCTGATATACCCAAACAGCATTTAACAGCCATAATTTATGTATGTGTTACTCAGTACCCTCTTTCCTTTAACATTACTTATAAAATACTTTTTAAAGCTTAGTATGTCAAATTAGAGGAAAAGTGAAATTCCATCCTATGCTGATAATGGATTGAATAATAACCTGAAAGAACTTTAATAGAATACAATTTCACTAATTTGATATAACCAATTTAATTTGAAATTAAGTAGCGCAGTAATATATTTACACAACTATAATTGTTAAATTCTTAATTTTCATCCTCCCAATTTAAATTACAAATTCCTTTAAATGAAATTCACTTACGTGGAGTGTAATACATTTTTACTTTAGCTTTTCAATTGCAATAGCTTTTACAATTGTCTGCATCATGGCCGGGCACGGTGGCTCATGCCTGTAATCCCAGCACTTTGGGAGGCCGAGGCAAGCGGATCACGAGGTCAAGAGATCAAGACCATCCTGGCCAACACTGTGAAACCCTGTCTCTACTAAAAATAAAAAATAATTAACCGGGAGTGGTGGCACTCACCTGTGGTCCCAGCTACTTGGGAGGCTGAGGATGAATCGCTTGAACCCAGGAGGTGGAGGTTGCAGTGAGCCAAGATTGTGCCACTGCACTCCAGCATGGTGACAGAGTAAGACTCTGTGTCAAAAAAAAAAAAAAAATTGTCTATTTCATGTTTCCATATATGGGACACTTAAACATATGATGTTGAACAACTGTGGACCTATCTAAAAGTTTTACAAATAACATTACATAATTGAAAATGCTTATAATCTAGAAGTGCTAGAGTATTTATCATCACAGTTTTATTATACATTATAAATTTTACATGTATTATTTTGTATATAACTATAAAAATATATTAAAGTATTACTAAACATTCATGCATTTTCTGATACACATTATAATATTTATTGGTATTAAAGACACAATTATATATATATATTTTTTCACACACATTTTTACTTTCAATTTTAGAGAGAAGTTTTAAGAATTGTTATTGTTAATCTATTTGATGAATATTTCTACATATTATTTTGGTTGTGTAATTCTGACAGTATGGGTACCTTTATTATTTAGGTTCTCACAGTTCTGTCTCCCAAAGTAATATAGTTTTGTTCTACATTTCTTCAGGGTACCCCACTTAATCCATGAATTTTGTTCCAAAGACAATGTTCAGATGAAAATGCAGTTAATTTCTTCTTAAGACAAAATTCAAATTTAAATGCAAATTTCAATCCATTAGTCATAAGTCTGTTAATCAAAATGTTTTTAAAAACTATGGTGTGAGTTTCTAAAAATTAGAATGGAGACAAACTATGAATAACCACTGTAGCATTGCCTGCTGATAAGTTCAGAATATCCGCTCCGTCATCGACCACCATTGTATGCATCCCACTGAAAGCAACAAAAACCAAGACTGATAAGTAAAATTCAGCAACCTAATGAAAAATTTTATCTAACAAGAAGACATAGTTTTATTTTTGCTCTGAAAAATATAATTTTGACTTGAAATTCGGTTTTGAATATGCTGTAAGATTTAACTTGATCAATATTAATTACGCTAAAAAATAAAGCAATTTTAGTTGAAATTATTATTTCTTTTTTAATAGTGGCTAGTATTCAGAAGCTTCCTGCAGCCTCTGTCCTAACAGACATCAACTTTCCAATGAAAGGACGGAAGGGAATGGTTGACTGGGCAAGAAACTCAGAAGATAGGGTAGTAATTCCAAAAAGCATTTTCACTCCAGTATCATCAAAAGGTAAATATCTGAAATACTATGAGCTTGAATAAGACATTTTTGATAAGGTCATTTAATTAGAAATTAGGTATAAATCTTCATACATTATACAGTTTGGAAATAGTCTGTAATCAGTATTTTAAACTAATTTTGTAAATATAGACTACTTTTTCTTGGTATAAAAGTCTCTGAATTTACTGGAGAAAACAATCTATTACAGTGGGGAAAATATAAAAGTGCAAATTATTGACCTGAGTTTGACATAGTCAAGTTTCAATATTGATGGTTTTATCCCTGCGTAAAGCATATGGACTCATATTTTACCTCTAGGTATTAAAATGTGTTGTATTTTCCATGCAGTGTAATTTTCATTTCTGCCTCATTAAAATTTACTTTGGTTCGAAGATACTGTTTAGGCACATGAAAACAAATTTAATACCTGGGTGATAAAATAATCAGTACAACATGACACAAGTTTACTTGTGTAACAAACCTGCACACGTTTCCGTGAACTTAAAGGTCTAAAAAAGAATTTGAGAAAAAATTTAGTTTTTAGAATATTTCTAATAGCCTTTAAAATTAATGACTCTTTTTAAAAGTGACATTGTGGTCACTTTTGCAGATTTCAAACTTAAAAGGTAGTTATCTGAGAGAGAATTGGCTCTCTTTCCTGATATCATTGGGAAATTAAACTGTTTAATGGAGACTAAGGCAGCTTCTTGTCTCAACCTGGTGAAGAAAGTTTACATCATGATACAAAACTATAAAAGAACATCTTCAAGAGCTACTATTAATGTGCATGGTTAGGAATGCATTTCTTTTTACCAGGCTTCATCTTTGCATAAGGAAGTACTGGAATTATCTTGTAATTAGATTTAAGTTTTATAAGAAATAATATTTTCTTGCTGTTTGCTAATATTTCAAATTTTATTCTTTCTAGAATTAGATGAATCATCTGTATTTGTTCTTGGAGCAGTTCTATACAAAAACTTAGATCTAATTTTGCCCACTTTGAGGTAAGCTACAAAGTAATAAGCTGTTGTAATTTTGTAAATTATTCCAAAATGTGATTATATCTCATTTTATAAAAATAGTCAAACAAGCTTTGGTAATATAAAGGGATTTTTCTTAAATAAAATTGAAAATACAAATTTAATGAACAGGCTATTAGCAATTATGAATTTCAAAACAACTAGAAAAGATAATTTTGGTGTCAGACTGTAGCCCTGCGAATTCTTTAGTAACTAATAATGCCTTGTCTTGACACTGAAAAAAAAAAAAGCAAGAAAAGAAAAATCTCAAGTCTTTATAATAGAATGGGTCATTGGAAAAATTAATCTGTCTTCTCCCTTTATTTGTACTTAATGGTACTGTTCATCAACATAAAATGAAATTAAAGGAATGTCATGATGACTGGGAAAACATGGTCCTTGTTTATTTGCACAAGATCTCAGCTTGCTTTGAAATAAATTTTCAATTACAGCTACACTTTTTAAAATGCTGCTGTTCATTTAGAGGACTATTTCTGGAAGAACTCTATTAATTCCTTTCCTCCCAGACATTAAATACAATTACAAATAGTAATTCTACCAACACTGACTTATTTGCTTTACTCTCTTATCTACTATGCCAAATCTCTCAGAAAACATCATTCACATCTGCTTGGATTGTGATGTTATCACTCGTAATGACCTGTTTCTCCACACTACCTCATTTTGGAAGATAGAGATAAAGTTGTATTTTAGTTAAATACAATCACAGTTGCACTTTTTTCTTATACTCTCATAAATAAAGCTTTACATTTTTAGAGAGGAAAGAATATAAATGATGTGTACAGTTATACCAGGAACCAAACAAATAGTCTAATAAACAAAAACAGAGTTCAGTCCAGAAGAAAAAAAAATTACCTAAGGTAGCAGCAGTGATTAGTCATGAATCTTTATAGAAAATGTTTCTATGTGAAGCTGCTTATTAATATGTGTAGTCATCCAGAGCCCCTATGAATGCAATGCAGGGTCTCCTTCAACCATAGAGACAACCATGAGAAACTGAAATTTATTTACCTTCCTTCTCCTCTGTATAGAATTTAGACTTCCTCAATTTGGATCTATTTGTTTGATTGTGTTTTGCTTAGGAAAAAAAATAGTTTGAAAACCAAAAATGTCTACTCTCAACTTTTCCAATGGTTTTATTAAAACTCATTGGTATGTACAGTTACTCACAGATAAAATTTATTCATAGTTACACTGCCTATATCTTTGTGTTTTATGTTTGAGGAGAAATATGTTAAAAGTGCCCAGATAATCAAAATTAGGCATTTATTTCCGCAGGGAATTAGTTTATGTAAAGCTTATATTTTAAGAATTCTGGACCAGATACCAGCTTAAAATCAGGTGACTTGCGTTTTCATTTCAATTAAACATGTCAAGAGTTTTATAAACTTGTCCAGTCACTCGTAATCGTGTGCCTTCAGTTCAAATTTAAAATAGAAATGTATTTATATGCAACATTCTCTCTATTTGCTCCTGAGGTATATAATGAGTACAAATGAAATATTCAACATAACATTTTTTGTATTATTAATTAGTTTCCCTCCTAGATATCCGCCAACGTTGCATTATGATTTATCTTGTTCCACATAATCTCATAGCACTCACTCGCCTACACAAACAAATGGAATAAGGTTATTCCAAGTTTTATAAATTTATGCAGTCAATGTAATTGGAAATTTCCTTAGGAAATTTCCCAAAGGATGCCAGCCTTTTTTTTTTTTTTTTTTTTTTTTTTAAGAAAAAGAGGCATTTAATTAGTGTTTCAGCTTTTTAAAAAATATCATGACAAGAGGCAGTTTGTCTTATACAGTTTGTGGGTAGATTCATGGATATATCATGGATGATTTAATGGATATAGCAGAGACTAGTCTGATGGAATGGCTCCCCTAATGCCGCTTATAACACAAAGGGATTCAGGTAGGCCACTGGGCAAGTCACTGACTTTTTTTTTTTATAAGTAAAATGTGGAAATTGAACTTAAAAATTCTTTTCAACTTCATAAAGTATCTTTCTATTGTAAAAAGTTTCTACATATTCTTTAGATTGAAGTCCTTAATAACCTCTGTATAAGAATTACAAATTCATTTAACTATACGTTATTTGCATCCATAAAGTAATTTAGTAAATGTCTCTAGGACAACTATATAGTACTTAGATCATTAACCAGATAAAAGGACAATAGAATGCTCAGGATGAAATATTTGTTAAGTACTCTTAGAAAGGTGAAGTAATAGTGTTTATTTCTCATTTTCTTTTATCTCGTATAGTAATACAATGTGACCACTAAGTATACCCTTGAGCTTGTTTTTCTCCTTTTCAAAACATTGTTCCAGAAAGTCTAATGAGTAACTGCACCAATTATAGATCTGCTAAATGGAAATAATACGTTTTAATAAGCCAGAGTGATTCTTTCTTCCATAGTCACTCAGCAAACATTGACTGAGCAGCGTCCCTGCTAACAGTAATGCATTATTTCTTTTAAACTTCTCCTGCTATTGAAACTCTCAGAATAGTTCTTAATAAGGGGTCAAGGATTTTTTTTCTGTAATTATTACTTTTTCTATCTGGTAAAATATCTTATATAAGACACCTTTAAAAGTAAGACTCACAGAAGTTTAATGTTTTTACTATGGAAATATTTTAGGAAGAGAGGATTAAAATATGTATATTTTGTCATTTACTGTATAAGTTTGACGGTGTGAATTGAACCCAATAAGAAAAATCTTCTTATTCAACATTAAAAAGTACATATTTTTTCTATATGTTCAATTATTTACAAATTTTTATAAAATATTTTCCTTGTTGATGATTTTACTAATTATCTGTTAAAATATGTGAAGCCAAGTTTCTCATACACAGAAATAATAATAGTAGGTTTGCTGTTAAGTTTCCAGAAATGGTATATTTTGTTGTAATCATTTTTATATTTTCCTTCATAGATACTAAGAAGGAGGACTTGATGTAATACTTTGAATAAATATAGTTTATAAATTGTCCTTCATGCAAAGTCATAAATAATTTTGCATGTTGATTTTCTCTTTTATTGAGATATTTATCTTCATCTCTCACCCTAATATACTTCTGACTGTCCTTTGAGCTGCAATTTTTATTTTACTACTCAATTGTCTTCCCTTTTAAAGTTAAGCAGGTTCAGATTCTCATTTCAACTGAAGGAAATAGGCTTCAGATGAAGTCCAAACTAAATATGTGCTATTCTCAGTCTCTCACCTTCCTCCTTCAGAATAATTTCTTATAGATAGAAAGTATAGATGGGCGAGGCAGGGTGACTCACGTCTATAATCTCAGCACTTTGGGAGGCTGAGGCAGGTGAATTACTTGAAGTCAGGAGCTCAAGACCAGCCTGGCCAACATGGTGAAACCCTGTCTGTACTAAAATACAAAAATTAGCCATGTATGGTGGTGTAAGCCTGTAATCCCAGATACTTGGGAGACTGAGGTAGAAGAATCGCTTGAACCTGGGATGTGGATGATGCCGTGAGCAGAGATCGCACCATCCAGCCTGGGTGACAGAGCAAGACTTCATCTCAAAGAAAAGAAAAGTATAGAACCATAGGATATTAATGCTGTAAGGTCTTTGAGAGTTTAATGTGAACCACGACTCTCCTTTTATAAATAAGGGACCTGAGATCCTATCACTTAAGTGACCTGCCTAAGATTATATGTCCAGTAGGTAACTAAGTTCTAATCCAACTTATCTTGTTTCCTAAAATCAGGACCGTTCTATTATATCTCATTGCCTCTATGCTGTTACTGTTTATTATTCTAAGCAATACAAACCATAGACTTCTGTGATAGTGCATGAGTATACATATATCCTTGGCAGAGAATCTTCTAAGATCCAAAAGCAGGTGTCTATGTATGGGCAGTTTCAGGAAGCACTGAGGCTGGCCTGGTGGCCCCAACCCAGGCTGTTAATGCCAAAAATTTTGTTTTTATTATGGCTTTGATCATATTATTTGTTACTTGTCTATTCTGGTTTTGAATTTCTTCATAGTTCCATCTTGGTAGTCTGTATGTGTCTAGGAATTAATCCATTTCTTCTAGTTTTTCCAGTGTATTGGCATATAGTTGCTCGTTGTATTCTCTAAAGATCCTTTGAATTTCTGTGGTTTAGTTGTAATGCCTCCGTCATCTCTGATTTTATTTCAGTCTTCTCTCTTTTTTTCTTAGTCTGGCTAAAGGTTTGTCAATTTTGTATAACTAATTAAAAAAACAACTTTTGTTTGTTGATCTTTTGTATTTTTTTAATTTCAATTTTATTTATTTATGATTCTGATCTTTATTATTACTTAGATCACTTAAACTAAAAGGCATTTAGGTTAATTACTGTGTATTTTATCTGTATGCTTATTTTTCTAAGCCAATCTGAATAAAATTCTTTAAGACGACAAAAACAAAACAAAACAAAAATGCCAAGACGTAAGCTTGTCACACCTCCAATTCCCCTATGACCACCTATATGCCTGTCCAGCCCAATTCAGAGAGTGCTTTGAGTGAGATATTGACAGGAAGATCCCACTTACATTAAGGAATTAGAAAACATCCATATCTTGGCAAACTCATAAACTGCTGTAAGAACTTTAACTTATTTTTATAGCATTTTTGGCAATACCATGAAACTTAAAAGTGCTTTGTCAATGATATAGCGATTCTACTTCTAAGAATTTATTTTAAGGAAATAATCTCTAAGGAAAAAGAAAAGTATATCTAAGAATACATTCAAGCCAAGAGATCAGTAAATGGTTATAACAATCATTTATCTGAATCATTTAATAAGTTCAGCCTCCAGTTTTGTGGGAAGCCATGATACTTTTGAGTATGTGAGCAGTATGTGATTATCCTGTTAAGATATGAAAAATGTAGTCCTCTAAAAAAAAAAAGTGCATTTTATGTAGTGATTAACATTCAAGATATGATAAAAGAACTAACAAAATTATAGTAAATTCCACTATGGTAGAATCAAGAAAAATACAGATGAAAGAAAATTAAAGTGTTCTCATAAACCAAAAGTCATTACAAAATTATCTTTAAAAAAAGGAACAAATTTTAATAATGCAAAATCACATGAATTTCTTGTCAAGTGCACTAACCTAATTAAGATAAATGATGCTAAAATTTTTATATATTTAGGAAGTGGAACTCATTTAAATTTCTAATACTATGAAAATTAAACATGAACAACAATATTGGAAATAATACAAAGAAGAAGACATAATCACTCTTACACCAATGCATGCTGAAGGCAATCAACCTGAAGCAATTGGCTCTCTCAAGAGCTCAAACCCTTAAGTTTAGGACCTAAACTTTGAATCTTGCTTTTTCATTCTCACTGTGCAATGAAATAAGGATCTAGTTTTGTGACATTCTGTACCTTTTTAGAATTGCTTCTCATTAAAACATTAGAAATTTAAATTATCTATGGAAATAACAAATTGGTATGACTTATATAGTATAAAATATTGTGGTATTACATAGTCAATTATTTTTTAAAATCTGGGATTAGATGGGTCAGATATTTTAAAAGCAAACATAAATCTCTGATCATTTGACATTTAAAAAATTCTCCATTCTACATATCTTAGAAAACCTACAGTGAAATTCTAACTCCTTTCAAAGCTTTAAGTAAACCCAATCCTACTTTTCAGCAGCTGTCAGCTGATTTTAGGTTTGAAAACAAAGATAGTTAGCTTTAAATTTTTGATAAAGTCCCCAACTTCCCATATGGTATGAAATAATCTGTGTTATTTTGGTCTTATTTAAATTGTTCCATTCATTTAAAACATTTATGACAGCTTCATTTTTGAAGCTACATGAACTATAAATCTACAAATAGAAAAAGACTATAGTAACTTTTCTAACTTCCATTGAAGTCTTAACATATTTTTGTTGTATCTTAGCTGGCTATAATATATGTATGCCATTAGTTCTGCCATTTCCTTCACTGGTACTTTTTGTATAACACTGCATTACGTTTTTTATTATGTTAAAAAAAAACAAAATTTACTGTAATAACTGTTTTTAATATACAGTACAATGTTAACTATATGCACTTATGTAACAGATCTCTAGAACCTTCTTATCTTGCAAAATTAAAGGGCTACACAAATTAAAGCACAACTCCCGTTTTCCCACTTCCTCTGACTGCTAGCAACTACCATTCTATTTTCTGATTCTTAGTTTGACTGCTTTAAATACCTCATGGAAGTAGAATCATGCAGTATTCATCTTTCTGTGATTGACTTATTTCAATTAGCATAATATCCTTTAGGTTCATCTGTCTTGTAGCATATGATAAGACTTTTTATATGGCTGAAGAATACTGCGTTGTTTATATATACACACCACATTTTCTTTATTCTTTCATTGATGGACAATCTGGTTGCTTCCACCTCTTGACAATTATCAATTATACGTGATAAACATGAGTGTGCAAATATCTCGGTGTGAGATCTTTCTTTCAATTATTTTGGATATATACTCAGAAGAGAGATCATTGGTTTATTTTTGATTTGTTTTCTCAGAAACTGCCATACTGTATTCCAAAGCAGCTGCACCATTTCACATTCCCACCAACACTGCATTGTTCAATTTCCCCACATCCTTGTCAACATTTGTTATGTTGTTTTTTGGTTTTGTTTTTTTGGTTTTGTTTGCTTTTTGAGACAGAATCTTACTCTGTTGCCCAGGCTGGAGTGCAGTGGCATGGATCTCAGCTCACTGCAACCTCTACATCCCTGGTTCAAGCGATTCTCCTGCCTCAGCCTCCAAAGTAGCTGGGATTACAGATATGTGCCACTACAACTGGCTAATTTTTGTATTTTTAACAGAGATGGGGTTTCCCCATGTTGGACAGACGGGTCTCAAACTCTTGGCCTGATGCAACCCGCACCTGTCAACCTCCCAAAGAGCTAGTATTAGAGGCATCAGCCGTCCCGCCAGTGTTTCTTTTGTTATTAATAGTGGCTATTCTAGTGGGTGTGAGGTGATATTTCATTGTAGTTTTGATTTGGATTTCCCTTATGATTAGTGATGTGGAGCATCTTTTTATATCCTTCTTGACCATCTACATACCTTCTTTGGAGAAATGTCTGTTCAAGTCCTTTGCCCATTTTTTAATCAGATAATTTGGTTTGGGTTTTTGCTGTCAAGTTTTAGGAGTTATTTATATTTTCTGGATGTTAACCTCTTACCAGATACATAGTTTACAAATATTTTCTCTCTTTTCATAGGTTGCCTTTTCATTTTACTTGTTTCCTTTCCTGAACAAAGAGTTACTTTGTTTTGTTTTGTTTTGTTTTTAATTTGATGAGTCTCATTTGCTTATTTTAGCTATTATTCCCTGTACTTTTGATGCCATCTCCAAGTTCAATGATTTGGATGTGTTTCTCTATGTTTTCCTTTAACAATTTTATAGTTTCTAGTCTTATGTTTAGGTCTTAATTTATTATATGTTAACTTTTTTATATGATGTAAGTATGTGGATATCCAGTTTTTTCAACAGTATTTGTTGAAGAGATTATCCTTTTCCTATTGTTTAGCCTTAGCACCCTTGTCATGGACCATTTGGCCATATACATGAGGATTTGTTTCTGAGCACTCTGTTCTTTTCTGCTGGTCTGTATGTCTGTCTTGACACCAGTACCATGCTTTTTAGAAATTATCACTGTAGCTTTGTAATGTAGCTTGGAACTATAGAATATTTTATTTTTCTTTCTTAAGACGGATCCAGCTGTTAAGGATTCTTTGAGATTTTATGTGAATTTTATTTTTTTTCCATTTCCGCAAAAATACCATTTGGATAGATTGCTTTGGGTAATATGGACATTTTAACAATATTAAGTCATCTAATTCATGGACACAGGATTTCCTTCCATTTATCTGTCTCTTTTTTCATTTTTTTTCAGAAATGTTTCATAGTTTTTAATGTACAAGTCTTTTCCTCCTAGTTTAAGTTTACTAATAAGTATTTTATTTATTTTGGTGCTTTTAAAATGGGATTATTTTCTTAGTTTCCTTTTAGATTGTTCATTGAAAATATATAGAAACGCAGTTGATTTTGTGTATTAATTTTTTTACATTCTGCAACTTCACTGAATTTTCTCATTAATTATAACAAGATTTTTAATGCATGACTGTGCAATTTTTAGGATTTCTTTTACATGATATAAAGTCATATCATCTAGGAACAGAGGTAATTTTATGTCTTCCTTTTCCATTTGGATGCAATTTATTCTTTTTTCTTACCTAATTGCTGTTTCTAGGACTTTTAATACTATGTTGAACAAAACTGGCAATAAAGAGCATTTTTGTCTTATTTCTGATCTTACAGGAAAAGCTTTCAGTATTTTTTTTCACCATAAAGTATGATATTAGATGTGAGTTTTGCATATATGACCTTTACTATGTTGAAATAATTTCTTCATATTCCTGGTTCATTAAATAATTTTTATCATGAAAGGATGTTAATTTTGTCACGTTTTTTTAAAATCAATTGAGACACTCATGTAGTTTTTGACCTTCATTCTATTAATGTGATGTTTTGCATTGATTTATTCTCATTTGTGGAAACATCTTTGTATTTCAGAAATAAATCCCTCTTGGTCATGGTATATAAACTTTTTAACATGCTGCTGAATTTGGTTTGCTAGCATTTTGTAGAAGTTTTTGTGTCAATATTTCTTAAGGATATTTGTCCTTAGCTTTCTTTTTTTTTTTTAATAGTATCTTTGTCTGATTTTGGTATCCAGGTAATACTGGCCTTTGAAAATGGGATGGGAGGGGTCTCTTCTTTAATTTTCTGGAAGACATTGAGAAGGAGTTGTGTTTATTCTTCTTTAAACCTATCGTAGAATTATCTACTGAAGACTTCTGGTCCTCTAGGCTTTTGCTTGTTGAGAAATTTTTAATTACTGATTCAATCTCTTTACTAGTTATGAGTCTATTCAGAAATAAAATTTCTGCATGATTCAGTCTTGATATGTTGCATTTTTCTAATAATTTGTCTATTTCTTTAGGTTTTCCTGTATGTTGGCATATAAATAATTGTTCATAGCTGTCTCTTATGATACTATTTACTTCAGTGACATCGGTTCTGGTGTCTCCTCCTTTTTTCTGGTGTTATTTGAGTGTTCTCTCTTTGTTTTTACTTACTCTATTTAAAAAGGGTTTGTCAATTTTGTAGATAATTTCTCCAAAAATAAGCTCTTAGTTTTGTCGGTTTTTACATGGGTTTGCTATTTTCTATTCTGTATATTTCAGCTCTAATTTTTATTATTGTCTTCGCTAACTTTGGGTTCAGTTTAAGCTTCTATTTTTAGTTCTCTGAAGTATAAAGTTAGGTTTTGATTTAAGATCTTTCTTCTTTTTTAATGTAGGTGTTTACTGCTATGAGTTTCCCTCTTAGTACTTTTTTGCTGCATCACATATGTTATGTGGTATGGTGTATTTTCATCTTCACTTATCTCAAGATATTTTCTAATATTTCTTGTGATTTCTTCCTTGATCACCTGGTTGTTCAACAGTATGCTGTTTGCCTTCTACATATTTGTGTATTTTTCAGTGTTTCTTTTGGTATTGAGTTCTAGTTTCATTCCATTGTGGTCAGAAAAGATGCTTGTTAAGATTTCAGTCTTCTTCAATTTGTTAAGGCTTGTTTTGTGGTGTACCTTGTAATCTATCCTGGAAAATGTTCTGTCTGCCGTTGAGAAGAATGTTTATTCTGCTATTGTTTGGAGTGTTCTCCATATGCCTGTAAGGTCAAATTCATTTATAATGTTTTTAATGTCATCTGTTTTCTTATTAATCTTCTGTCTAGGTAATCTAGTTATTAAATGAGGTAATAAAATATCCTTTTATATTGTTACTATTTATTTCTTCCCTCAATTGTTTTAATATTTGCTTCATATGTTTGGGTGCTCTGACATTAGATGCACATATATTTATAATTGTTAAATCTTCCAAGTGAATCAACTCTTTTAACATTACATCATGTCCTTTTTTGTCTTGTGACAATTTTTGATTTAAAGTCTATTTTGTTTGATATAACTGTAGCAACCTCATTCTCTTTTGGTTATCTTTTACATGAGAATTTTTTCCCATACTTTTACTTTCAGCCTATAGATGTCCTTATGTACTAAGTGAGTCTGTTGTACCCAGCTGAGTTGTATTTTTAATCACTTTTTATACTCTCTTTAAGATATGATTCATGTGCCTTAAACATCTTAAGAATCTGCAAAAATAAAATGTGAAGATTAAGTTGGGTTACCTTTAAATGATTAATTCTATACATTGTAAGATATTTTATATACTAACTGGCACAAATCTTAAGGACAGATAATAATTTTATTTTGGTCATGAAATTCATTTGGCTGTCAGATCTGCTTTTCTAGCAGTGAATGCAAACATGCAGCCAGCCAGGGAGCATTAGCAGATCACAAAGCCTGACATGGCACATCAGAAGCCAGCTATTCACTTGTGCAAATTAGAATGAATTGATGGAATACATTAAAGACAATTTTGTATGCTATTCACTTTTTTAAAAAGGGAGCCATTGCATAATGTAAGTTTGCTTATTTATTTTTCCTTTATTAGGCATTTTAATACCATAATATTGGCATTAAATTTTAAATCAACTTGTTAAAGTTTTAATATTTTTATTTAGTATTTGCTTATTAAACAAAACAAACATGTTTTAAGTATTAAAATATTCCAAAAAATAGTACAAATGAGGACATATAAATGATAGTTAAAAATCTTGCTCTCTTTGAGCTTATTATCATGCGGAAAAAGACATGCATAGAATTGATGGATGATTTGGAAGAAGTAAGTGCACATTACTGTGTTGGGACAGAAGGTGGCAGGGACTCACATGAATGACATTAGCACACTGATATGCTTAAATAAACTGACATACATCTCTTCTCAGATATATTCTAAACATGTTAAAACATACACGCATCACACATTCTCTCTCTCTCTCTCTCTCTTTCTCTCTCTCTCTCCTTTCTCAGCAAAAGCCAGTGTTGATTCGCTCCTTTAGAGAACTTTTCCACCAGTCCAGTTGAGCAGCTGATAAACCTAACACAGTGTAATATTTGCTACAGTAGGCAGCTTCTTGTAGCTCCTTTGCTCCTTATAGATCAGTCATTTGGGGCCAAAGTCTCCACATTCCCAAACACAGAGAGCTTCATAAATATCTTTTAAAAATTTCAGTCTTCTTTATAGAATACCCACATCTGTGTTTTCTAGTAATGTATCCTCTTATGCAACTTAAACATAATAGAGATATCTTTCTAATATAAAAATTATTTAATATTAATTAAAATTATCAGTCATTGGATTTTATTAAAAGCCCTTAACTAGGATTATAAACAGAACTAAAATAAATAGACAAATGGAATTTGGGTGATGTATCAATTTTTTTTTTTTTTCAAAACCAAACCAGAACTTAAACATATTCAGGCTAATCTGAAAAATGAACTTACATCTGCTTGATCAGGACTGATTGTTCTCTGGGAGAAATGTTCATAATTTCTCTGGTAATGACAGGTGGATATTTCCCCTAACTCTAAGCTGTATGCACCATTCTCTGGGAGGCCTGTCAGCTGTGCTAATATGATCAACCACACAGGATCACCTCTCAACTTCGTCAATTTCATCTATTCTCACTTGGTTCCCTGATCGCTTTTACTCACAGAGAAACGGGGAAGAATAATTTGGCAAAGGAAGCTTGGCATTTAGAACTTAGTTTCCTTTCCTTCAAAATGCACTGGACGTTCAATTGACTCATTTAGCATTTAACGAAAAAAAGGACAGTTAACCAGCTCTCTCTGTCTACAACAATCTTCCTAACAAAAAAAAAAATTTATTTATGCTTTGCTATTTTTCATTCTTTACTCTTAGGCTGAATAGCTACCTGAATGTTGAAGAAATTGTTATTTGACATTACTGCATACATGAGAAATGCACTAAAAAATGTTAGCCCATGGAAAATGGGTGTATAGTTCCTCTGCTACTAAATATAGTAAATTCCACCAACCACAGAATAGCTCCACATTTTTTTCTGATGAAATATTGTACCAAAAACCATCTCATTAGAGAAAAAAAAATCTCAAAAAATGCAAGGTTCAGCATGGTTCCATATGAGAATTATATGACTTAAAATGGTACAACCACTTTAGAAAACAATGTAGCAGTAACATAAAATTAAGTATGCCTTTACAGCATGATCAAGGAATTCCACTCCTAGATATTAACCTGAGACATATGAGAATACATGTCCATACATAAAATGTGTATGGTAATTATTTGTAATATCCAAATATCATTAGCTATTATTCATAAAGGCTAAAAATCAGAAATAACCTAAAGTGTGTTAACCCAATTGATAAATACATCAATACATTTTGTTGTATTCATACCATGGAATATTGCTCAATTATAAAAAGAAATAAAGTAGATGAATCTTTAAAATGTTGTGCTAAATAAATTAAGTTAAAATTAAAAGTCTGTGTACTGTATACTTCTACTAAAATGAAATTTTAGAAAAGGCAAAATTATAACAACAGCATGTCCATGGTTGCCTGGAAGCATGGGTGGGTATGGGATTAAATACAAAGGGACTTGAGGAAACCATTTAGGGGAAGGGATTGTTTGTTTATGTATGCAGTTATCCAAAGCATTAAACTATATACTTAAAGTTGGTGAGTTTTATCTGTAAATACTACCTTAAAAAACAAAAAAGAGAAAAAAAATTAAATGATTTTGTCATTGACACCTAATGTGGATTCCCCAGAATAGTACATACCCGGTGGAAGAGCAAGTGGTTTATTTATTTCAAAATTCCAAACAGGGATGTATTCACACATACACATACACTCAAATGCGTTATAAGTACAATTAAATCATCTTTAAATCTCTAAATACTAGATGATCTGCAGCATTTTACATATTTTGTGTGAAAACCTATATATACAAGAAAACGTTGGTTCAGTTTTATGTTTACATTGGTAGATAATTTCTTATAAATTATAGATAAGATTTTATTTAAAATAAACTTTGTAAATGAAATATCTTGGTGAGAGATATTTCAGACAAAATATATTTCTTAGATTGAGAATATTGAGATCAAGCAGTGGCCTGTAAATCTCTATTGCTGAAATAAATTATGGTCAATAATTAGCAACAGCATTTATTTCTATTTAAACTCTACTTGCTCTAATGTTACTTCACATTCTAATTATTTTTGTAATGTATTTTTGGATAGTCAAAAAAAAACACCAAGACAGCACATTGCAATAAAATATTTGATCTCCTAGAAAACAAACTCTTAGGTTCTCCTTGATATAAATGAATTATATTTATTTAAAGATTCTATGAAAGTTTGAATTCACAATCCATAACTCTTGTAGGTGAATCACATTTAAGTAAACAAAAGCTTATCTGTGCTGTTGCTTTTTTATATTTTCTGAATTTAATAGTAAAATGGCCTTTTCTTCCTAAGTTTTCTGTTCTACATAAAGTTTCTTTACAGCAGTAAATTGTGTCTTTCCATGAATAATACTACGATTTCTGATTCTGCTTTGGATGCATTTATTTAAAACCATCCTAAAATGTATTGAGCAGTAGCAGTTTATACTTCTAATCAATCATTTCCCCTTTTAATCATAATTACTCTGTTTCAGAAATTATACTGTGATTAATTCCAAAATCATCGTCGTCACAATAAGGCCCGAACCCAAAACAACTGATTCGTTTCTGGAGATAGAACTAGCTCATTTGGCTAATGTAAGTACCATCTCCTGGACATTGACTTGCTTATAGAATTACCTTTTTAATAGTCATTCTTTTGACTGATAACAGCAGAATACATTTTCTAGACTTTTATAGTTGCAAATGAATTAACTTGTTATGAGTATATATATTATAAAGAAACAATGATTATTCTTTTTTTATGATCAAATTCTCTTCAATTTATCCAAATAATAGTTAATAAATTGTTTATCAGTGCACACATCTTTACCACACTTTGTGGTAGGCGCTGGAGAAGATGAGGTGAATAAGAGCCAATCTCACTATGTGGTAGGAAATAAAAATTTAAGTTTCATGCCGCAGTAGAAGTTATAAACAGTGGAAAGGGGAATGATTAATTAAGGGGAAGGGGGTATTGGGCGGGCTGGGTGGTATGTAGAAGTACTAAGTCAAGGATCAGGGAAGGCTTCTTATAACTGCCTGGGTGCTCCCATTGTCTAAATCAAAATCTTTCATCTCACAATGAAAAGAACCCATTCTTAAATTTATCCAACTGTAACGGAAATGCTTCAGATTTTGTTCAGTCCTCTATACAAATTTCCAATATCTACTCATTATTTAAACATCCACTTCAAATGCTTAAATCATTGAAGGGCAGGAGCAAGGAAAGTGATTCCTATGAAAGTCTTCCTTATTATACTTTCATGCTTCCTGTATTAAAATAAGTCAATCTCATGCTTTACACGTACACGTTTAAGTTGACCTTTCTTGACGTTGAAAAAAAAAAAGCAAAAAGTGATTAAGTGATTTTCCCAAGCTCATATAGTTAGTGAATGACAGCATAATTTATACTCACATCCTCTTGGATATAAAGCTTGTATATTTTCTGCTATTGTGTAGTTTCTGATTTCCTGAAGAAATCAGCCTTGGTTTTATAGAAAAATGATAATCATCTTTCTGTGAATCACTTTTTACTAAGATGCCCCAGGCTTCCTGAATTATTTAATAAAAATTTCAAATCTCTCTACAATAACTTTCAAAGATTGTGGTTAATATTTAAACGATTTGGTGTTTTTCTGCTTTTGCCATAATGTGACCATACTAGTTCTATCTAACATTAAGAATGTGTTTTAGTTCTACAATATCTACCTCCTCATACCTTAGTATAGCCCCCATCTCTTCACTGCACTGAAAACTAAGAGAAATTTTTAATATTTGCTTTTGAATAAGGAATTGTGTAAATTTTTATGAAAGTATGTGTTTTTATTGTTTGTCATGATAATTACTATACAGTTACAAGCATTGGGAGAAAGTATTAAGAGAAACTAATTTTCTGTATCATATTATAGAATTACTGAAAAAGCACCCAGTATCAGCATGTGTACTCTGTTTATTATGCAGAAACAGTTGTGCAAATGAATCACAAGACTTTCATAAAGATTAAATCATTATTTAGAATTTAAAGAACATGTTAAAGCTTTTTTGATAAATTAAAAAAGAGTAGCCTCAAAAATAGTGTTGCAGTAGTCTCGCTATTTAAATATAATAAAACTATTTGAAATGAACATATTTAAGCATTGAGTGTGTCTTTTATCTTTTTGAAATGTATTTTGTTAGCTGTATTTGTCAGCTATTTTATGTACGAAAGATATAAGCCATGTAAAAATATATTTTCTACATATAGAAAAGAAAGAACATAGTCTACGAATTTTATTAAGCACCAGCTAGTACTAGAGTGGCAATGAAAGTCAGCATATAAGAATGATGAGATAATTATCATAAGTCACATAGAATTAACTATGTCTTTCAATATTATGAGTAAGTGAATTGACCAGGTTCCCATGAGAATACTATCTCCACTCTAGAAAGCCCAGATTTAAAATATATGTATACATGTAGACAAATCTGTTATAAGAACTTGATGGGGAGGGGAGAAGAGAAAGAGGAACAATGTACCCTAGAGAAGAAAAAATCTCCACGCGCTCTTGCTTAGAATCTCCCCCACCACCCCGGTCCCCCAGCGTGGTATACATCATGCCTCTCCTCAGAGGCTTCTCCAGTTACGGACCACACAATTGAGCCTCTCTGGGCTGCTCTGGACATATCCTGTTTAAATATCTGTCTCACTGTTGTCTGTACAATATATACAGCACTTCTACCTTACTGTTTTACATTTCTGAAGCTCATTATATTTACATTTATTTTATTGCTCAAATTAGATTTTGTGAAATACTTTGGGAAGTATTATTGTTCACTAAGGGAAGGAACATGTGATTGATTTATTGAATATTATAATATTATTAGCAGTCTTATAGAGATACAGTCTATGTACTGTTTAGTTTATTTCCATTGAAGAGAAAACAAAAAAGGTCTATTTTGAAATATAATGTTAGCTGAAATGTGAAGAAAAGGTGTCTTAAATATGCAGACTGAAATATATTAAAACAAGCCTCAACATTACACACACATACACACACACACACACACACACACACACACACACACACACACACAGAGATACAATTGGCCCTCAGTATCTGCATCCATGGATTCAGCCAACCACAGATCAAAGATATTTGGAAAAATACAATAAAAAATAGCAGTACAACAATAAACAATATAAATATAAAATATAATATGAAAACTACATAGTATTTACACTGTATTATTGTATTATGGTATTAGGTCTTGTAACTAATTTAGAGATGATTCAAAGTATGAAAAAGGATGTGCATAGGTTATATGCAAATACATATAAGATACTTGAGCCTCCATGGATTTTGATATCTGCAAGAAGTTCTGGAACCAACTTCCTATGGATAAGAAGGGACAACTATATGTACGTACACAAACGCACCCCTCCACCTCCACCATTCACACATATACACCCACATATACATATATATGCATACACATATGCAACATGCCCGTTGTTGTTGCCTTCAAAAGTTTTTAGACATGACATATCTCTAATATCAAATCGGTCTACTTTCACCTATTTTCATATGAAAAGTATCTGTTGTACTTTCAGGAAAGAATAACTTGAAAGTTACATTTTTAAATAATACCATGTAAAAAAAGAAAGGAAGAATGGGAACTAATAGTTATACTGAATTAACAGAAAAAAGCCTGTTAACATTTTCTTTTAAAAATGTGTTTCATAAAGCTTTTCAACAAATAGCATTTACAATATGTTAAATATAATAAGACTCTTGGTAACTGATAGATATAGGTAATAAAATATGAAACCTAGCAATTCCAAATTTTGATTAACAAGGCCAGTTGCAGTTTTAACCAGCTATTATGTCATTAATTAGTAAGACACTATTCTTAGTTCAGTTTTTCAGGCTGATGACTTCATTGTCATGAACTATAGAGTTTTTAGTGCTTAAGCACAGCGATTAATTGCTTTTAAGAAATATCAAATTTGTTTTTCCCAGCAAAATAATTTTGTTTTTTATAGCACTTATTATTTCTTCAGAGTAACATTTATACTCATCAAATTTTTTAGATTCCGTAACACATAAGGAAAATTAATCATGTTATTGAAAATAATTCTTGAGACCCACATAAGTGCAACAGAATAGATCTCTACGTACACAAACACAAATACTATTAGGATACCTTGGATCTGATAGGTCTGGGCCTATTGTGACTTTCTGAGGTGAATGACATCTTTATCTTTAAAAAAGAGTTAGAAGAAAAAGAAAGTAAATGTCTTTTAGTTATCTCATGCTCTATCAACTTTGCAAGCCTGAAAATGCATACTTTTTCCAAATGAAGTCTTTATGTAGTTCCATTTTGACTAGAAAAGTGGAGTGGACCGTACTGACCTGCAGTTTCATTTTGGCTTTTAAAAAATTTTTTCCTCTGGGCATGAACTCCAAATGGTGTAGGTAGGGTGTTCCTGCTGTCTTTCAGGGTTCAGGTAAATCCATCATGTTTGTAGTTCTCAAATTGATCTAATTGGAATTTGGGCTTGTAGGTTTTGTTTTCTTTGCCATATTTGCATGCATCCTAATAGCATGAAGCTAACAAATTAAGAAATTTGTTTTATCTGTATAAACTAATTTTAAATGAAAATTAACCATGACCCTATGACCTTTGTAAATCATAGTGGAAAACACAGTGACAACTGTAATGAATATACTTGTTATCATTATATAAGCATGAGAAACAATGAAAAGAAATTCCAACATTCATCAGTGGGTATTTTCATGAATGTAAAAGTTAATAACCCAAGGATTTAAAAATTACTTGGCAAAACTTTTAAAAATTCAGTTTCCTGCATCCGTAATTTTCACAAAGGGGTGTTTGATATGCGTTTACTTTTTAAATTACTTTTCTGCCCTAGCTTTATCCATTTGGAAGTTTGTTTATAGCTCTTGGTAATTTTTATAGAGAGTCTTGAAATTCTTATAGACAAGGAAATTGAAGGCTCTCCTAAAAAGTGAAATTGAGATAGAAATTGCTTTCTGCCTACATTTTTTGGTTGTAACTTAAATTTCTTAATTTTATTAGACATCCTTCTTATGTTTCAAATTTAGTTTATTTTTATTTATAATACATGATTGATTAAAAACATTTTAGTATGACTGTGCTATTGTTGGAGCAGGCGATCGGCAAACTTTTTTAGTTAAGAGTCAGATAGTAAACATTTCACACATGAGAGGTATAATGGCTTCTGTCACATCCACTGAAGTATGATGTTATAATATAAAAGCAGCCATAGACAATATATGAACAAATAAGAGTGGCTTTATTCCAGTAAAAAGCAATTTACAAAAACAGATGACAGGTCAGATTTGGCTCATGGGCTATTGTTTGTCAACCCCTGTGTGATAAGCAGAATAGTGACCCCTCCAAAGATGTCCAACATCCTAATCCCTAGAACCCGTGACTGTGTTGTGTTACATGTCAAAAGGGATGTTTGTGTGAGTACATGTCAATAGGCATATTTGTGTTATGTGTCAAGAGGAACTTCTGTGTGATGTAGTTAAGGGTAAGGACTTTAAGGTAAGGAAATTTTTCTGGATTATCTGAGTAAATCCAGTTTAATTACATAAACCATTAAAAGTGGAGAAGCTTTTCCAGCTGTGATCAGAGAGATGCAAAATGAGAAGACTCAATTTGCCATTGCTAGCACTGAAAATGAAGGAAGAGGACCACAGGTCAAAAGATTTGGGTGGCTTCAAAAGTTGAAACAATCCCTGATTGCCAATAGGGAAGGAAGTAGGGACATGAGTCCTACAACTTCAGGTGACTATGATTGGATTCATTTCAGCCTTGTAAAACTCTTTAGCAGAGACCCAACTGAGCTTACTGGAATTCTGACCTATGGAAATTGTGAGATGATAAATTTATGTTGTTCTCTGCTGCTGTGTTTGTGTTTTTTGCAACAGCAACAATAGAAAACTAATATACCCTGCATTAGAGTAATGCGAAGTTAATTTTTGATGATGAAAATAATATATACAGATATACATTAATAGTGGCATTTTAAATCAGATGTACTGTAATACTAATAATATATTAGTCAATGAAATTAATTAGAAACTACATAGTTTATTTTGCCTTAGCACTTCATGGGTCTGATTAAAGGAATCACTAGTGAGAATGGTCCATGTAAAGTGGTGGTATGATGTTAGGGAAAACTGGAAAATGTTTTGAGACAGCATCACTTAGGCAACCAAAAGAAGAACCATGTGGAACAAGATGTTGATGCCAACAGCGACTGTGACACTTGCAGACATACTATGCTCTTGAAACAACCTAGCAAAACTTTCCTGCTGGCAGCTGATAGTCTAGAGCTATCACTACCAATGACTGCCCTTGTCTCTGCTACAACTACATATAATTATTGTTAGGATGTATTATTATATTTATTTCGGATGTAATAGAAAAAGACATTGACTATGTGTTGTACCTATACAAAATCTAGTTAGTTGTTTATTTCTTTATGAAAGTTATTTACCACTTTAATATTAAATACCTGAACAGTTTTAACTCCAGAAGATCCACTTGTTTGCTGAGAGGTGCACCAGACTCTATGCAGCCATTATGGAAAATGATGTAATCCCATATAGGTAGGATACTCTAAGACATATGTGGAGGCAATGATTTTCTTTGAAGGATACACATGTAAAAACATCCTGATAATAGTTCTAATTTTTACTGTTTCCCATATGACAAGTGGAAAGTATTCATCTGGAAATATTGCGGGTTAGTGATATATCTCAGAAATTAGAGAAGCAAGCTGTCATCACATCTATAAACATAGCGTCATCTGGTTAATGCGAGCTACTAAGTACATAGCAGACGTGACATTAACTGTGTGCCCTCTCCTTGTATTCCAGTCAAATGGCTGCAACTTTCTATGAATAGCTATGTAACATGGATGGGACTCGTCCTGATAAAAACAATATTCTACATTTCTCACTTCAGTGGCCTTCATGTAATTCTGCTTTAGCTAAAGCCATTTTTTTTTACTCCATCTTAGTTTATCTGGTTTTCAATGTGATGAGAATCCTCCTAAGATCATCCAGATTATCTACGTCTCCATATTCCTAATAAATAAGAGTACAGTATTGTATTCTCAGTGTCTTTTTAGGCTTTTGGTACATGACAGCTATTCCTTAAAAAGTGAACATAAGACCCAGATTTAGCTCCTTCTAAGTATCATTTAAAATACTAAAATATGGAACAGTACTTATCATATCTGAGGAAATATTGAAGAAGAGTATCCAGGAGATTACTTCCTGTTGAGTTTTATGTTGTACTCTTCACTGCCTCATTGCCTTGGGTGGTGTCTTACTCTTTTAGGGCCTGTAGAACTGTTCATATGTTAAAAGATATGATCCCGAAATGGGTCCCTCTCACTGATCAACTGTTAGTGACCTGTGATAGATTTGACTGTGGAAAATTTTATATCTAGTAATGTCTTGCTTCCCTTAGCAATTCCTGAGATTTTTTGAGTGTATCCTGAAGTAGGATTAAAATTATGAACAAGATATGAATTAGTCTTTTTCAGATCCAGTTAGGCAAATTGAAAATATTCTTGAGGAATCCCCAAAATCTATTTGGGTAATTATATACGATAACAACAATTAATCCTTAGTGGGATAAGAAAGAGAGGATAAGCTTAGCAAAATCCAGATTGTTTCAAAGTAATGCCTTGCCATCTAAAATTTAGGAAATTAAAGAGAGACAGTGCAGTGTCAGTAGAAGGTCTCTCTCTCATCCGTACTTAAGGGATCAATGTCCATCTCACTGAACGATGTGACAGAAAAATTTATTCTGGAACATCTGACTCAGAGCACTGTAAATGTTAAAATAGTTATGATGAAGTCATTGCCCTTTCTTCATGCCCTTAGTTGCTTTGTCTATTTGCTTGCTTTGCCTCCACAGAAATTATTTTGTTTCAAGAGGGCTGTGAAAGGCACAAGAAAGTTCAGAAGTTTCAAGAATAGTAGTTTATTGTGGCATATGAGCACCAAGCATTCAAAAGTCTGAATAAAAACAAAATAGAATAACCACGTTATTTCTTTTTTTTAAGCACTTGTATTTTTAATTGACAATAATTGTATTGACCTGTGGGGTACAATAAGAGGTCTTGATATATGTTTACAATATAGGATGCTTAATTCAGGGTAATTAACAAATCCGTCACCTCACAAAGTTTAAGTAGACAGGAAGAATACGTTTAGTGACCCACTGTACAGAATGGTGACTATGATAATGCATTGTATAGTTCAAAATTATTAAGTGAGTAGGTTTAAATGTTTTTCAGCATGTTATTTCTGCTGTGTGTATCTTGAGCAGTGATTCTCTAAATTTGCTGTGAATAAAAATTATGGAGAGGCAAGAGTGTCATTATTAAAATGCAGATTTCTATGTTTAGCCTCAAGCTAAAAACTCCTATAGCCAATGAATCTACACTTTTAGTAAGCATCTCAGTTTATTCTGAAGCAGGTCCAGAGAAAACACTTTGAAGACATCATTAAGATAGCAAGAGTGTGATTAGGATAGCAGCATATGCATTGAATATATTTAAACTTTAAAACATTAAGGAAAACATAGAGAAACTTGGTAATTTGTATTGCAACTTAATTGTGGTCTTTTCTGTAACCAACTTATCTCAGATTTCTGCTCAAAGTTAATCTTACTGGTAAAGCTTTCTTAATAATAGTGCCATCCACTCTATTTTTCTAGTCTAACCTACTCACTGTGATTATAGTATGTTACTATCTATATTATATTACACATTATATGTTTACTTGTTTATGTCCTTTCTATCTCTCCATTCCCTCACTGGTGCCTTACTCAGTAAACTGTGGCTAGTGATATTTATGTAAGCATTTTGATTGTATTGTTATAGGAACATTCTATGCCTATTTTTCTCATCTACTTCTGTAGAACTATGACCTTTTTTCAGGAACAACACTGTTATTATACTTTAGGAGCATAGCGTAGGGAGATAATAGCATTTCATAACAAGTGACACCCCACCGTATCATAGGGCAGAAGTTTCAGGGAAGTAAGAAGGGCTCAGCAGGGGAGGCCCCAAGAGGTGTGACTACCAATGGGTTCCAGCAAAGGAGTCTCCTGAGAATCCACGTAAGTGCTGGTGATGTTGGAGGACTTTTTCCTTAGTTCAGCTAAGAGCTGGGTTCCTGTTACATGGCCATGAGAGATTAGGCTTGCTGAGACTTTGAAGGGTGAGAAAAAAATGGAATTTACTGGGAAAAAAGGAGAATAAAAGGAAACAGGGGCCGTCCACAAAGCCAGACTCCCCCTAGCTGGCTTCCTGTCTCAGAGATTGAATCCCAGTTTCCACCCCAGAAGAGGAGGGGCCAGACTCCTCCCTTGCATATGGTGGGAACACCCCAGGCTCACCCCAGTGCACATTCCTCCCAGTCCACAGGCCCGGAGGTTCTGCCAGGGATCCCCTTCCCACCTGACTGTCTCAGTGAGAAAGTCAACTTAAATCATCAAATAGGGCCAGACTGCTCAGAGCTGACTTTGGACCTTAGTGGGCAGGTGAAAACTCTTGCCTTCTTTACCTCCTCTTCCTCACCCCTCTACTCCTCTGGCCACTGGCAGAGTCATGCCCCATGTTTGCCCCAGTCCTTCATCTGCAGGAGGGAAGATGACAGTCAGGTTCTGTGTTTTGATTATCGTTTGTAACAGATCATTTTCAATTGCTAATGACATGACCAATGTAATTTTTTTTAAATTTTGCTTTAGGTTCTGGGGTACATGTGCAGGTCATGCAGGGTTATTGCATAGGTGCATACATAACCAGGTGGTTTGCTGCCTCTATTCCCCCTTCATCTACCGGCATTTATTTCCATGTTATCCCTCCCCACCCTCCACCTCCTCCCCCTGTCCCTCCCCTGCCCTCTCCACTCCCCCTAGTGTGTGATGCTCCTCTCCCAGAGTCCACATGTTCTCATTGTTCAGTACCCACTATGAGTGAGAACCCACTATGCGGTGTTTGGTTTTCTGTTCTTGTGTCAGTTTGCTGAGAATTACGGTTTCCAAATTCATCCAAGTCCCTACAAAGGATACGAACTCATCGTTTTTTATGGCTGTGTAGTATTCCATGGTGTGTATGTGCCACATTTTCTTTGTCAAGTCTATCATTGATGGGCATTTGGGTTGGTGTGACAATCAAAGTCTATTATTTAAGAGTGACTCAAAACTTTGGAGTTTTTTTTTCAAATTAGGTCTAAATTTCCATCCAGAAGCAAGAAAGACCATTTTTACTAAATAAATCTTAAAGGAAGAGTGGGAAACAAAAACAAATGCATTTTCTGATTGCTTTAAAAAAAGAAGTAGTAAGACACCTTAGATATGTGATCTTTCGAGGATTTTTGAGAATAACTGGGATGCTGCAATGTTGGAGTTTCTCATGTGTCTCAATTAAAATGAATAATATATAAGTTTGGGGTGAATTTCATACATTTTAGAACAGTGAGCTTACTATTTATTTCTGGCAAAAATTTAGAATGGACTCATCAAACAGCATTTAAAAAGGCATGTCTCCAGAAGAGCTTCTCTGAACTTTGAAAGAATTTGCTTTCCCAGATACACTCTAGTGACTGTATGTTTGTAGACAAGACTGAAGCCTGAGGGCTGGATCATAGCTTGCTGGCAATGAGGGACCTCATCCACCTGTGGAAGGAAGTCAGGGGCTTGTTTCAGGACTGTATTTTTTAACTACCTTGCTCTTTTAATTATTATTATCAATGACTAAGTCGGATGAAGACAAAGATACTCATGTTTGTTTTTTTTAATCGTGTAATGGCACAAAGCTTAAAAGCAATAGTGAATATATGGGATGCCAAAATCAGGATTTTAAAAACTCACCAGAGATTGCAATGTATGAATAATACTTGTATAGCTAAGGAAGAGTCTACCAAAATATCTAATACAATCTTAGTTTGCATTATTAGAAAGAGGGCACCTGAATTGGAGAGGCAGTGGTACTGCTTTGCTCTGCACAGGTCAGACACAAGTGAATGATTTTCCTAAATGCACTTTAAAAGTGTGTGCTCCAAGAAATGAGTCATGTGGAGAATGAGAGAACTTGAAATCAACAGTGTATGTTTAATGGATAAGAAAAGGCTCTTCAGGCATATGACAGATTCTGTAGATACATGTATCTAAATACATTAGAACTCTTCAAAACAGACATACGTTGAATAATGCAGTGTGAAAACCCCATGGTATCATCTTCAAGGTCATGGTAGGTATTTAATTCACAATTATTGAAGTAAATTTAAAATCTAGCATTTTCACTTAAACTTTCAGTAGACATTATCCTATACATATGTGATATATTAAGAAGATACTGGTGGCTCAGCCTTGTAATCCAAGCACTTTGGAGGCCAAGACAGTGGATCACCTGAGGTCAGGAGTTCAAGACCAGCCTGACCAACATGGTGAAACCTCATCTTTAAAATAAATAAATAAATAAATAAATAAATAAATAAATAAATAAATTCAAAAAAAGGAAGAAGATATTGCAAGTCAACAAACTCCAGAAATGGACATCTCTTGTCTCTAGGAAACATCAACTAGATGCTGAAGAGGAGGTAGTGGTAGGGATTATACATGTCATAATATAGGATATTTTACTGTGATTTCAATACTGTGAATACTATGATCTTAAAATAATCTAGCAAAAAATGTTTTAGAGATATAAATACAAAATCAAAATCATCAAAATATGGACTTATGGTATATGAGAACTTCACTTTAAATTTTCAGCAAAACTAAATACTAGTTAGAGTATTTGGAATAAAGATACTGTTTTCATAGAACTTTATAAAATGGGTCACTAAATCTATGAGAAAGGAAAGGCAAATTTCTTATTTAAAAAATCGAAAAGAAATCATTAAATTTGTCTCTTACCATAGGATAAGAAATCTTCCATTCTGTTTCTATTTCATATAATCCTTCAATCTTTTATATATGTACTCAAGATAGATGTATTCTTTCTCTGCTTTATTTTTAGGGTACTTTGAATCCCTATTGTGTGTTGTGGGATGACTCCAAAACGTAAGTGACAGATGTTTTCCTACATTACTTTGTGCTAAATATTCAAAGCACATTAAGTTATTTCAGCTGCCTGCTAGTTAACAGGAATATAAGTCAGTAGGATGTTACATTCAGAGAAAAAGCATTCTCTTTTTGAATCTTCAGGACAGCATGATGAATGTGTTTGTGTGTAATGATGCCATCAGGTTACATCTCAAGATAGGATTGCATTACCTAATGTGTAAGGCACATTGCAATGAGAATTCCATGAGGATTTTTAAAAGCTCTGATATTTTAGAATTTATAGAAGCTCGAATGCCATCTTAACATCTTGCCCTAGTAATTCAGCTTAGCATTGCAGAATAAAAGAGCAAGTTCTATGGTCATTTGGCCAATACATTACTCACCTGACCTTGAAAGTATTATCAGAGAAATGCAATATTTATATGGTCCTTCCAAATTGCTTTGTTATAAAAACATTGACATTTAATTTTTAATTTGTAAATTTTTGAATTCAGGCAGAAAAAATAAGTGCACTAAATAAATATGAGTTACTATTCCATGTTTTTGTTTGTAGAGGAAATTACAATATGTCTAATCAAAGTTACCTTTACTTTCTTGATAATTCTATGATATTTTGATGTCTCAAAAAGCAGGAAAATCTGTAGTTAAGTCTTGATTAGACTCCTATATGGTAAATACTTACGTAGGTTACAACTTTTATTTTTTGATTTGGTTTGGTTTTGCATGAGGGGAGATAAATATCAACGAATCCCAAAGTCTGATACCACTATATATCTATATGCTGTTAGGTGAAGCACTATGTTGTTCGATTCTATATATTTGAATAATTTTCCTGGTGTTCTTCATACGTAAAATGATTTATATCTGAGGTTTTGTGTTGCAACTTGTCTCTCACCAGGGAGTCTAGAAGAGAAACATTCTTAGGCTCTCTAGGAAAGAATCAAACTCTCTGGTAACTTTCTCAGTCTAGGATACTGATGTAATTTAAATTATAATTAATGTCAAACATGTTTTTTTTTTGCTATAGGTTCTGATATTCTGGGTATCCTCTACTTCTAGTACAGTATGATAGTAAAGTACAGAGATTCCAACTATAACTGATGATAATATGAGCTGGATAGCCTTACTGATGGTCATTTTTTTTTCTTTTTGGAACTTTACAGACAAATTCATGGTAGTAAAATTTTTGCAAGCTTTTCTCTCTACTAATATCTAGAGAAGAATTTGGTGGTATAATCTTTTTTTTTTTCATTTGTACTGAGTATTTAATCAATCATTGAAAAGATTAGAGAGTAATCTTTTTTTTTTTAATTGCATTTTAGGTTTAGGGGTACATGTGAAAAACATGCAAGATTGTTGCATAGGTACACACATGGCAGTATGATTTGTTGCCTTCCTCCCCTTCACCTATATCTGCCATTTCTCTCCATGCTATCTCTCCCCACCTCCCCACCACCCCATCCCTCCCCCATTTCCCCACAACAGACCCCAGTGTGTAGTGCTCCCCTCCCTGTGTCTGTGTGTTCTCATTGTTCAACACCCGCTTGTGAGAACATGCAGTGTTTGATTTTCTGCTCTTGTGTCAGTTTGTTAAATGATGGTTTCCAGGTTTATCCATGTCCCTACATAGGACACGAACTCATTTTTGATGACTGTATAGTATTCCATGGTGTATATGTACCACATTTTCCCTGTCCAGTCTATCATCGATGGGCATTTGGGTTGGTTCCAGGTCTTTGCTATTGTAAACAGTGCTGCAATGAACATTTGTGTGCATGTGTCCTTATAGCAGCATGACTTATAATCCTTTGGATATATACTCAGTAATGGGATTGCTGGGTGAAATGGAATTTCTATTTTTAGGTCCTTGAGGAATCGCCACACTGTCTTCCACAATGGTTGAACTAATGTACATTCCCACCAACAGTGTAAGAGTGTTCCTATTTCTCCACATCCTCTCCAGCATCTGTTGTCTTCAGATTTTTTAATGATCGCCATTTGAACTGGCATGAGATGGTATCTCAATGTAGTTTTGATTTGCATTTCTCTAATGACCAGTGATGATGAGCATTTTTTCATATGTTTGTTGGCCTCGTGTATATCTTCTTTTGTAAAGTGTCTGTTCATATCCTTCGCCCACTTTTGAATGGGCTTGTTTGTTTTTTTCTTGTAGATCTGTTTTAGTTCTTTGTAAATTCTGAATATCAGCCCTTTGTCAGATGGGTAAACTGCAAAAATTTTTTCCGATTCTGTTGGTTGCCAATTCACTCTACTGACTGTTTCTTTTGCCGTGCAGAAGCTGTGGAGTTTGATTAGGTCCCATTTGTCTATTTTGGCTTTTGTTGCCAATGCTTTTGGTGTTTTGGTCATGAAGCCCTTGCTTACACCTATGTCCTGAATGGTTTTGCCTAGATTTTCTTCTAGGGTTTTTATGGTGTTAGGTCTTATGTTTAAGTCTTTAATCCATCTGGAGTTAATTTTAGTGTAAGGTGTCAGGAAGGGGTCCAGTTTCTGCTTTCTGCACATGGCTAGCCAGTTTTCCCAACACCATTTATTAAACAGGGAATCCTTTCCCCATTGCTTGTTTTTTTCAGGTTTGTCAAAGATCGGATGGTTGTAGATATGTTGTGTTGCCTCCAAGGCCTCTTCTCTGTTCCATTGGTCTATATCTCTGTTTTGGTACCAGTAGCATGCTGTTTTGATTACTGTAGCCTTGTAGTATAGTTTGAAGTCCGCTAGTGTGATGCCTACTGCTTTGTTCTTTTTGCTTAGGATTGACTTGGCTATGCAGGCTCTCTTTTGGTTCCATATGAAGTTTAAGGTGGTTTTTTCCAGTTCTGTGAAGAAGGTCATTGGCAGCTTGATGGGAATAGCATTGAATCTGTAAATTACTTGGGGCAGTATGGCCATTTTCACGATATTGATTCTTCCTATTGGTGGTATAATCTAAGGTGCACTGAGTATGTTATATAGCCAAGTGAAGAATAAAATGCTATAAAAATCTAGTAGAATATTTTCTGCCCAAGAAACATGCCATCTTGAACTCCTGATTTTACTTTCCATGTCTCTGCAAATAATAAGCAACTTTAATATAGTTTTATTATCTTTTTACTGGGTAGCTTATGCTTCTTTATTGATCTAAATAGGGGAAAGTATTAGTTATTCCAAAAGGCTCTTAGGATTATTAAAGGGACAGTACAACAAGAGATAGTCCCTTATTTTGTGCCTCCTGTTGGCTACTTTTCATAGATAGTATACAGTGTTAAGTTGAATTTATGAAACTATTGGTGTCTGAGGTCAGCATTCACCTTAGGAATCAATCATATTCCGCTTTCCCTAACATATGCCAATAACATAACTCTCATCCATCACAAAGAATGTCTCAACTTTACAAAATTCAACTTTTAAGTTGTCCTCAAAGAAAACTGTCTAGGGAGAGGAAGTGTGTTTACTTGTCTTTCAAAGAAGATCATCTCAAGGGTTAGGTATAGTTCATGTTTTCATGATGTATCTGAAGAGTGATCAAAAACCTTGCCATTGCGACAGAGCTTCTTTCCCATCACAGTTTTTACCATTGTTTTATTATTGTTTTTTCTAGATGAGCTTTAAACAGTGAAGGTTAAGACAAGTTTATTTTGTTTCTTTACATCTGCTTTCTATTTTGACTATATTCATATATACACAATAGTTTTATTGATGTAATGATATTGAATTTGAGTATAGGTTCTCTAAGTATAGCTAATAGTGAAGAGATAGTGCTGCTTCTTTTTTTATACAGAAAAGATCTGACTTATTTTCAAGATTGAAGTAATAAAGTTCAAGTTAGAAGTTGTGCTTTTATTTTGGTTTATCAATTTGATATTATTTTTAATTAAAAAATGATTTTTAATTACAAAAGCAATGTATGAGTATTTTTTTTACTTATGAAATTTTAAGACAGACTGTTAATGTAAAGAGCCCCATTGATCATCACCATCTTGGGTCTCCACATCCACCCCATCTCTAAGATCATTCCATTTACATTTTGTTGTTCATAATTTCAGATATCCATTTATGCATTGACATATGCATTCATAGGTATTCACACTGTTTTTACTTAAATGTTTATATACTGTATGAACACTTAACAATCCCAATTTTAAATTCAACAAATATCTTGGAAATTTTTATATTACACTAGCTATATTTCATTCCTTATATCTGCTGCATTGTACGGGTATGTCATTGTTGATTTACTATTCTCTAAATTGATGACATTTGGCATGATTTCCAATTAATTTTCGTCCATAAACTGTGCTCCATTGTATCTCCTTTTACATCTCTCCATGATGATATCTCTGCCCACCTAATCAAAAATGTTGCCCTGCTGTTCTCTTTACATCACCCTGTTTTATAATTTCACAGCATGCATTCTTCTTTTTGTTTGTTGCATCTTTCCCGACTAGAAAATAAGCACCGTAAGAGAGATACTTTGTCTTTCTTATTCATCACTGCACTGTTGGTGCCTACTATACCTGTATATAGCATATTTTGATAAATATTTATTGGCTACTTTTGTAAAAGAATGAATGTTTGCATGTCTCCTAGGTACACTTTCTATCTAAGAATTATTCCCATATCCGTTTGATTTTATCAGTTGATAAATATTTCTAGCATTTATTAAACCTAATATTGGAAGTTTGATGGAGAGTGTTTCAGCTTATTACAGTAGTAAGATCCATTATAAACAACTGATTTTATTTCCAAGGATAATCTGTTATCCCGATTATCTCAAATAAAGGCATATCGTTTTACTATCATTAGACATAACATCTTTAGATAATTTAGAAACATAAATTTATTTTACTTTTGCTCACTAATTAACAAGATATTGAAAATGCTTCATTGTATGTGATACATAAAATAAATTCAAAGTAATTTTCTCACTTCAGATATAGGCTTATTTTAAATAGAATATATTTTCTTCAGTAGATGCAGAAAAGATCTTCGATAAGATTGAATACCACTTCATGCTAAAAACTCTTAATAAACTAAGTATTGATGGAACATATCTCAAAATAGTAAGAGATGTTTATGACAAACATATAGCCAATATCATATGAATGGGCAAAAGCTGGAAGCATTCCCTTTGAAAACCGGCAGAAGACAAGGATGCCCTCTCTCACCACTCCCATTTAACATAATGTTGGAAGTTCTGGCCAGGTTAGTTAGGCAAGAGAATGAAACAAAGCATATCCAAATAGGAAGATAGGCAGTTAAATGTTCTTTTAAAGTGGCTCACAAAGTTTTCATTTGAGTGATTGATTATTTGCACATTCTTTGAGCTACTCTAAATTTGGATTTTGCGTATTAGATCATGCATGGTGACTGTGTTTCCTGGAAAACCTATAATCCTTCCCTTAAAATAGCCTGTGACCTTTATGGATCTTGTAACCATTCATCTAATACTCTCACATCTGTGAAGAACTATGTTTGTTTTCAGAAAATGTTTGTTTTAATTGACTGAGGTTTTATTGTGACTTCTTAACCATGGCTTACTATGGTAAACAGTTTCATCAATCCATTTTAATTTATTTACCTATCTTGTCATTGAAAATAAAAGCTTCTAAGGACTAGACTTCACCATTTTTTCTACATTTCAAATTGATTTATTGGAGTTGGAAGTAGCAACAGTCACATCTTGACTGAGACTGACACTGGCTTATTTTCTCTCAAAGTTAAGTAATTGAATTGAACTAATTCCTCCCCTTTGCTTCCATTACCCTTATTTCTTCATAACCAGAATATCTTTCTCTCCCTTTGTCATTCATACTTAAAGTCAAAATTTCATTTACCTCACAGTGTAATGCCTAGAAAACATAAACTAACACTTCAACTTCATCTTCTTATTTTAGGGAAGTTGACATCATTTTCTTTGCTCTCTCAATGACTGACATATCTATACATTTGGAAGACACAGCATTGTATATCTTAAGAAAAATCTGTTTACCTCTTAGAAATTTTAAACACTTATACAAAGTGTTACCATTATTGGTTAGCCAATATTTCCCTGCAGGGAATAACCAAATGATAAAGCTTTTTTATATGGTTCTGTTCAAACTGGGACACAGTTGGACCCAACTAAGATGAACAGGAAATAATTTTCTTACAAGTATAATACAGGAGCAAAAAGAGCAAGAAAGAGGTCTTCTTGGAGACTTCCTTTAAGCAATTAATAAATAAATAAACTAAGAATAGTAACCATGTAAAATAGTAATATCATGGTCTCATTGTTTGGAAAGAAATGTGAAAACACCCTTTACAGACTCACAATTACCTAACTGAAGACTTTTCATGAGCAGCAATTAAAAAAATAAAAGTCTGTATTAAAAATATTTTACAAGGTATAGCCAGCATTTCAGTAGAAAACTATTTCTAGAAATTTCTAGTAATTCAATTAACCATAGACAGGAATTGAAAAACGATTTAACCTCAAGAAGTTTTACTACTTTTGTAGTAGAGATTGGTCTGTTTAAAATATGTTAACATGTAACAGATTACATTATAGCAGTCATACTTTAGAAAGAAATCACAATTGTATGACAAACATCTGATATTCAATCTTGTAAATTAACATTGTTATGTGCAGCCTCTATGTTCACTGTATATTCTAGGTGCCAGCATGTTCCATTTTACTGAATAGTTCCTAAGGTCTTGTAGTTGTTCTTTTCTGTAGTTGGAATAGTAAAAAATAACTAATTTTCATTGACACTTGTAATCTTGCCTTAGTAGGTATATTTGCACTAAGCATGTTGCAGAACTGCAGAAGCTAAGTTAAATTTTTGGAGTTCGCATATGGGAAGTTAAAATTCCCTAAAACTTTCCATTATTCATTCAAGTTCAATCATTAATTCTCTAATATTATAAAACTATGTTATACTTTTTGCCCTTTCATACTGAAAGAAATGAAAATACTAGACCTTTACATTACAAAAATACCAGTCCTTATAAAGTAAAAATCACCTGATCTCCAAAAAGATGAAATTTATATCATAGTCATAGATGATAATGCCAAACTTTAGAAGGGTTATTGGTTTACAGATTTATCGTGAATAAAATGTTTGCTTCTGTTTACAAAGCAACACTGCTCTTCTAAAAATATTACAAAAAGCTAGAAAAAATTATAATTTTATAAAAATAGAAATATAATTAAAGATTTATTGGTGAAGAACTAAATGAAGCTTTTACTTTTTGCTTTTCTGTTTATACTGTACATTACTTTTTGAAGCTTTGTCATATTCACAATGTATGTTTTCTCATAAAGCCATTATAAGTATTTCAGCTTTCTTCAAATAATTTTTTCTTTTTAATTCCTTAAAATGTTAAAAGTTTTCTTAGAATGTTTTAAGTTATGTCATAGATTTAATAGTTTTAAATTTTAAATGCTTAGTTTCTTGAAGGTGTATTATTAAATTGTTAGCACAAAAACGATTCTTTTTAACTGATAAGGTTTACATAAATGCCTCTAATATTATTAGCAGCCCATTACATCCATTAGCTTGAGCTATAAAGTTCCAGAAATGCTGCGTCATGCCCTCAACACGAATTCTCTGGGCTAACATTGGGAATCAAATGGCACTATGTATTTTTTATTGTAACCTTACCTTGACCATCTAACATAGGGGTTTGCACACTACAACCTGTGGCACAAATACAGACTGCCACGTGTTTTTATAAATAAAGTTTTATCAGACACAATCATTCCTATTTGTTTATGCATTGTCTATTGCTTCTTTTGTACTACAACTGCAAATTTGAGTCACAAAAGAAATCATAATGTCTGTAACTCCTAAAGTATGTACTACTTAGTCTTTTACAGACAAAAGGAAAACAAACAAACAAACAAAAACCAACAGCCCCTGCCCAAAACAGTGCTTTTCAGCACTTTTTATATATTGGCACACAGAAAATATTGATTATACATCATATTGAAGTAAATGAATGAAAATATTTGCAAGCAGGGTCAGGGTAGGATACTCAAAGCTAGAGAGGATCAATATTTCCATTAGCTCTGGAAATTCTCTGTCACTTTTTGAAATATAGATTCACCCATAGTTTGTCTCATCCTCATCTGTAATACTGGATAATCTTGTTTCCTGTCCTTTTCACCGCATAACCTCTCTTCCATAGCTCTACTTTTTTCCCTCAGTTATCTTTTTTAACTTACCTTGCAGTTCATTAATTCTCTCTTCAGTTTTGTCTAACCTGTTATTTAATTATCCATAGTGTTTTAAATTCGAGTTACTGTTATTTTTGTTTCTAGAGTTTCCATTTAATTATTTTTAATCTGCTAGGTTACTTTTTAGGTTTTTACTTTACACAGACATTTGCAATCTGTTGTGTTTCTTTTAATGTATTAAGCATAGTTGTTTTGTAATCTGTGGCTGACATGTCTTATATTTGAAAACTTTGGGGGTTTGTTTCTGCTCTCTTTTATTTCTTCCAGTTCTCACTCATTGTACTTTATCTTTCAGTGTGCTAGGATATGTCATGTTAATTGTCCTTAACAAACTATTGGTGAGAATTCTTTGAGGCCAAGGAAAAAATTACATTCCTCCAAAAACAATTTATTTGCCTCTGATTAGTGCTGGTTTATATTGCATTAACCTAGGATCCCTTAAGCTAAATTGAGTCTACAGATTCCCTGAATCACTCAAATGTGGTGAAATCAATCTGTAAATCCTGGCTAGATCATTGTCACATTTTCTCACATAATGTTCAGAATCTCTAGCATATTCTAATGGGAAAGTTGATCTGAAAAAAAATTATTGTTGGAATAGGAAATTTAAATCAATATCTCCCCATATGTATAGTTCTTGAATAAGATACTCATATCCCAAGCATGCCTGCAGGAAGTGCTGCCCTAAAGAGCTTTGTGTCTATATCTTGTATAACCCTTATATTTTCTGCTTTATATTGCAGCTATTTGATATTTCCTTTTAGACTAAAGTATTTGAATACTAGAAGTGTGTCACATTCATTTTTGTAAATTCTACTGTGTTTACCAAAGAGATTTTTCAATTAGTTCTCAGTAATGTATTTATTCATTTGACAAATGTTTCTTGAGAACCTATTACTTGTTCTGCTGCTTAAAGTGCCTGGCATGCATATCAGTAAATAAACAAAAAACACCTTTTTTATGATACTGAAATGTGGGAGGGTCTGAGGGGTAATATGATTATAAACATGATAGATATATAAATTACATAACGTGCTAAAGGGTAAGAATTTCATGGGTAGATAGATCAAGATGAAAATAAGGTAATGCCATTAATTCAATTGATTTATTCATATTTCTTTGACTGACTTACTCCAAGATTCCACCATTCATTATTAATGTTTACTTAGCAAGTATCCAAAATGTATAAAAGTGTCACTTAAGCATCTGGGATCCGTCTCTGGATTTTCTGAGCCACCTAATTAACTGGTTTTTGTTTTTATTTTTTAGACTGAGTCTGTCATTGAGGCCGGAGTACAGTGGCACGATCTCGGCTTACTGTAACCTCCACCTCCCATGTTCAAGTGATTCTCCTGCCTCAGCCTCCTGAGTAGCTGAGATTACAGGTGCGCACCACCACACCTGGCTAATTTTTGTATTTTTAGTATAGATGTGGTTTCACCATGTTTGGCCAGTGTGGTCTCAAAACACCTGACCTCAAGTGATCCACCCACCTCGGCATCCCAAAGTGCTGGGATTACAGGCATGAGCCACTGTGCCCGGCCTTAATTGTTGCATTTGGCCATTGAGTTCTCTGTCCATTTCCGCTAGCTTTCCTCAAGTGCTAGGTCTTTCATCTTTTGTCTGCTGTCTGCCTTTCTCTCTGGCCCTGCAGTGATTGTTATCCCAACTATCCAGGTAAATTATGCAATGCTTGAGAAATGGTAGATATAAATTATGAAACGAAAACTAAATATTTTCTGAAATTAAGGTAACTAAGAATTCCGGCCAAAGATATCCTTATTTATTACAAAAGGAAGAAATTAAACCAAGGATCCATGTGTGTTAGAACAAAACAAAGCAAACTACTAAAGGTGCAGAATTTACTCTCTAATATTAACTTTCTTGCATGATACTAACATTCAGAAATGAAAACTCCCTGGCTTTGTTTGTAGGTATTTCTAAATCCAAAATATTCCCAGTGATATCTAGATTACTATTTCCTTTGTCTATTATTTACCATATGAATAATAATCTGGAAAGTCAACAGTTTTTAAAGGAATAATATTGTTCAGAATTCCTCTATATATTTTACTGAAAATCTTACAGGAGATAGGAGCTTTCAGTTTGTCAGTAAACATTGTCAATTTATTTGAGGTTATGAAACTGAAAATTTGCTTTTTTTTTTCCTTAAGAGTCTTGCTCTGTCATCTAGACTAGAGTGCAGTGGTGCTATCTCGGCTCACTGCAACCTCCGCCTCCCTTGTTCAAGTGATTCCCCTGCCTCAGCCTCCTGAGTAGTTGGGATTACAGGCACAGCAGATGCCACCATGTCTGGCTAACTTTTTGTATTTTTTTTTTTTTAGTATAGACAGGGTTTCACTGTGTTAGCCAGGATAGTCTTGATCTCCTGACCTTGTAATCCACCTGCCTCTGTCTCCCAAAGTGCTGAGATTACAGGCATGAGCTACCACACCCAGCCTTCAAATTTTGAATTAGTAATATGAAATAAGGCATGATAATGAAAATAATTGTAATATATCTAATCACTTTAAGCTCCATATTACTGAAATTTGGCCTAATGTTTCCTATTGTATGTAGGTAAATGATAAGAATCAACAAAAAGTTCTCTAGTATGGGAGGTGCTCATAAAGGTTTGGGGTATGCATGAGTTGTCTGGTTCCTTGGATGGTTAGTGAAAGAATGTACCAAGGAAGGAAATTTATTTCTATTCTCTTGTTTGAACAATGGGTCTTATGTATCTGGAAAAGTTATGTTTTAAAGGTATTGTATACTTTGGGAAGGATTTCCAGAGTGGAAAGGGAAAAAAAATAACCTCGAGAAAAATATTGCCAAAAGATGCTGATCAGACGACTCCTAGGTGTCATAGGAAGCGCTCATCAGTGTCTATACTGTGTGAAATGTACACTTTGCCTCATCCATTTCTTCTTCTTCTAAGAAAATCATTGAAGTCAGTTTTCAAAATATTTACTTAAACTAAATGCTCTAAAAATCAATAATAGCAAAACTTGGAATTCATCAAATATTTCTCACCAATTTAGACTGTTCTCAGGGACTCTGGGATAATTTCAAGAGACATTTAAAGAAGAATTTTAAAATTATGTTATTAATATATTAATGGATATGGTATTTGTAAGAGCAACCCAGAGCTGGTTGGTTAGGATAGGCCCTGGCTAACCTCTTAATTTTCTAATGTCTGTGGTTCTATTTTGAAAAGATACAGGCTTTATATTGCTGAGAATTTATATTAGGTAATTTTAGCACTGTATTTTTCCAGTCATTTGAATGACTCAGGCTATTTTTTTTTTCTATTTTACCCTATATAAACAAAGACTGGACATTTTTCTTAATACTTAATTTGTTATTTCATTTTCTTATTTTAAGCCCCCAATCCAGAATCACCCACTTGTACTGTAGTTAATAACCACTTTGCAGGTTTGGTGTTCTTCAGCGATTCAAGGTACCTAACATTGATTCTTGTAGACATTATTAACAAGCAATCTATTATGCATTTGCAAATATCTCTTAAAATTCACACTAATATGTTTATCTAAATTATTTAAAATATAGATTTGAATGAACATCAATAAAGATAAGATAAATCTAAAGAAAATCATTTTAAGGTTTGGTAATAAATATTTAGGGTATTAATCCAAATTTGGAGGCCATTGAGGAAAAGCAATGGAATAAAAATGCATGTATCAATAATGATTTTGATAGAAAAAAATGAAACCTTCTGTTTAATCATTTTCATTTTATATAATAGGCATAAGTAATTATACTTGAGGGCTGTAAATCAATAATAATATTTTGAAAGTTATATTTGGAGTCAAGCTGAGATCTTATTGCAGATAATATATTTTGGAAAGAATGAAAACAAAAGACGCCATTTAAAATACACATAAACATGGTCTACAAAAGAAAAGCAATTTGGCAACTTGTATTTTAAAAGACATTAATATCTTCAATGTAATAGTAAAACATGATACTGCCAATATATAGTATATAGAAGGCTGTCTGTCACTCACTCTACTTTGTACAAGTGTTTCTTTTTCAGTATGAACTAGTGTTGTTCAAGTGTTTTTTGATACTCTTAGTACAACTGGGCTTTGGCAAGAATTGGGCACATTTCATTGTCCTGAATTTTCACTAGTATAGTAAGCTAGCAGTATTCCAAAATGTGATGTACTCTGGGCAAACTCAAAGTAGGTGGCACTATTTCCTTTCACGAATATTTGTCATTATAATCTTTAGCAGTGAGGTTGTATTTACTAGGTTTTATCAAACTATGTTTGAGAATATAGCCAAAGATTTGAAAGTTAGTGCCATGTTTTTTATTGATTTTGTTGGTTGGTTGGGTCTTTAGGAGAAGGGGAAGAGGGAAGTAGGAGTAGCAGTGAAGAAAGATTGCTAAAAAGTTCACTTTTAACCAGTTCACGCCTCACAGTGGCAGCTACCCAGGAATTGCTGTGTGTGGATATCTGTGTGCTTAGTCAATGAGGCTTAAGCTTTTTTGTTAGAAACAGAATGTACCATGTAGTCTCAGAATTCTGTCCAACAAGGTACTACTTCCTAAAGTCTATAGCCTGTCAGCTTCCTTTCTGGAATTATACACACGTATAGGTCCTTTACACTTTATAACTTGAGCCTACACTAAAATTGGAATTCAGAGAAACAGCCAAGACTGCCCCGTATCTGCTACCTACAAAAGGAGTTGCATTTATTTTCTTTCACTGTTGTGAACTTCAAATCTCAGGACCAGGTAGTTGAGATTTAAAAGGTAAAATGTTTAACATTACTGTTCTAAATTCATGAGCATTCACCTCTCCTAATCTATAAACATATGGAAGATAGAAGAATATCTGATAATCCAAGTACCTTTGACATACTGAAAGGATGTTAGTGCCATGGTCTGAATGTTTGTGTTACCCCAAATTCATATGTTGAAACTTAATCCCCAATGCAGTGGTATGAGAGGGGCATCTAAGAGGTGATGAGATCATGATATTCTTGCTCTCATAAAAAAGAACCCAAAGAGCTTGTTTATCCCTTCTGACATATGTAGAAATGTAGATGGCAACATCTATGAGGAATAAGCACTCACCTAACACTGAATCTGCTATTCCCTTGATCTTAGACTTCCCATCATCCATTACTGTAAGCAATAAATTTCTGATGCTTATAAATTACCCAGTGTGAGGTATTTTGTTATAGCAGCCCAAATGAACCATGATACCTGAAAAGTCAAAAGAAATTATTTATGAAAAAGAAATAGGTAGAAAGAATTGAAAAATATCTTAGACAACTGGCATGTATTGCAGCTAAAAGAAATACCACACCTTTGTTTAGAAAGGCCTGACTACCCATAAGTCTGTCACAGGTAAGCAACTATCCTTTTAGTAATTACTGCAATTAAAAGATATTTATGCCTCAGCTTAATGTAGTTCTTATGTTGATAGATCTTTTCAGCCTGACCTGATGGATCACAAGTTGCTAATATGTATGATCTTCAAAAACTAATAACAAGAAAATCTGTTTTGTATAGTTTTAGGCTTGCAAAACTGAACAGACTCTCTTAAATGGCATTGATTTTCTTAGGGAGGCCTCTTCCTTCTATGGATTTCTTTGAATCCTTCCTATATGATTCATTTAATTTTTTCCAACACTTGCATAGTTCTCAGAGCAGAGTAGCTATGTAATAAATATTTACTGAATTAAAATGGAATGAAGCTTTTAATTTTATGATAAATTTAAATAGGTTTTCTCCATGTCTTTATTGACAGATATGTTATACAAAGACATGTTCAGTTTTATGGATCAATAAAATACTATTTCTGAGTTGATAGGTAATCTAGTTCAATATATATAATAAAGCAATTTGTGTGTGTGTGTGTGTGTGTGTGTGTGTGTGTTTAGATGGAGTCTTGCTCTGTCGCCCAGGCTGGAGTGCAGTGGCACAATCTCAGCTCACTGCAACCTCTGCCTCCTGGGTTCAAGCGATTCTCCTGCCTCAGTCTCCCAGGTAGCTGAGACTACAGGCACATGCCACTGCACCCAGCTAATTTTTTGCATTCTTAGTAGAGATGGGGTTTCACCATGTTGGCCAGTCTGGTCTCAAACTCCTGACCTCAGGTGATCTGCCCGCCTCAGCCTCCCAAAGTGCTGGGATTACAGGCATAAGCCACCATGCCTGGCCAATCTTAAGTGTTTCTCAAAGTTAAAGTGTTCTTGCTCTTTTTCTTCAAGAAAGAAATAATTTCATTTGCCACAGAAAATACAAAGTGATTCAGTGTTCATGGGTGGAATTCATAATTCAGGCTCTGATTTTCACACTGCTTTTCAACAACACCTACGCCACCCAGAATAATAATGTGCTAAGCTGCAGTGCCTGCAAAGTATTTCAATAAAAGAAGGAAATTATTTTCATAATTACTGATAAGTTCTTAATTTGTTCTGCTAAATAGTAAATCAGCCATAGTTAGCAAAAGAAGTAATTTTTTGTGTTGATATTACAGGTTTAGAAAAGGAGGCTTTCAGTTGTCTTGAAATACTAGAGAGTGATAATTTAAGAAGACAAAGGGTTAATTAGTGGAAATTCTTTGAAGCTCCAAAGGAGAAAGTACTGTATTGCTTTCTGATATTTAAAATGCTCAGTAAAGTCGTTTATAGAGTTCTACTGTTACTGGAAATAGACAGTGGTATTTTCTAACAAATTGTACTGCAGTGTGTCTGTAGGACAGAAATCAGTTCAAACTGTAATTAAACTTGTCAAAAATATTAACATGAGATATTTATTGCGACCTACTCTGAACATAGGCATAATCATTGACTTTATAAAGAAAGTGTACTATTTCAGATGTTTTCATGATGAATGTCAATTAGGTGCTCAAAAATTGTATATTAAAGGGAATATTTGTTGAATGAATGAACATTACATAAAATTTTCTGAGCTAACCTTTCCCTTACAGGATACCTAGAAATATCATGAACACTAATTAGCCTCTATTTTTAGGGTTAAGTAAATTATTAATTCACTAATATCTCATCCAGCATCACTGGAAAATTTTAAAAAACAACAGCAACAACTTATTACTGATAAAGAGATTTCCAGTTAAGTGAGCTTATCTCTTTTATATCCACTTTACTGGGGTCTTTCAGAGGTTGGCAGGTGGAAAGAGGGAGAGGATTAAGAAAAACAACTAATAGATACTAGGCTTAATACCTGGGTGATGAAATAATCTATGCAAGAAACCCCCATTATATAAATTTACCTATTTACAGACCTGAATTTGTACTTCCGAACTTGAAAGTTAAAAAATAAATACATAAAAATTAGCTTTCCATATAGTCTATTAGTTTTAAATAAAAATCATTATGTTAAATATTTGGAGTATTTTTGACATGATTAGAAAACATTCAAAATACCTTTTAATTATAAAGTTAGAAAATAATGTTTGAATGAGCCATCTATTTAAGTTCCTCCAAAGCCTATTTCTCTATAAGCAGTCTTCAAGTGTAGCCCCTTCTCCTGGGTCCTAGATTTCCATTTTTTTAAGATTCATCAGAGATTTCAACAGTTAAACCAGTTCTCTCTTGCTTCTTCAATCTTGCCCTCCAGAGAATTTTTCACCTTTGTTAGCAAAGATTCTGCACTATCTCTTATAAACAAATAGCCTCCTTTTAACCTATTTAAATTTTGTCATCATCTTCACAGGCCTGAGTCATTTGTCTTATTCTCTTTATACTTCCTCAAGGTCCATGTCTTGCCTAAAGAAGTATCAGAAACATCTGGTGTCCAGATCATTTCCACTGTCTATTTTGGAAACAGATAGAAACAGTAGACTGAAGCCATGTTTTTATTAAATTATCGATCTGAAGTAACATTCTAATTAACTTTCTGTGAGTTTATATCTTTCACCAAATAGATAATAAATTTCTTAGAAATCGAGACTCAGTTTTTTTCATTGGCCAACCCCATTACAAACCGGTACCTACCTCTGCACATAGTAAGTCATCCAAAAGGAGGTTGAAGATTTGATTTTTTGATAATAATTGTAAGCAACATGTGTGAAAAATATTTTGTGTGCAAGTTACTCTGGTGGGCACTGAGGACACACATATTAATAAACACACGTTCTTCCCTTAAAAGGTAACAGTTAGTAATGAAAACTGGAAAGTAAAGAGATTACAGTTAATAAGCAAAAAAAAGTACATAGAGGGGCCTTCTAGGTTCCAGAGGAGAGGTAGTGGGCATCTTAGGTTCAGGAGAGTCGTGTAGACAGCCTGGGTTCAAGGGAAGAAAGGGATGGGCAGCCTCAGTTTAGCGGGGATGGAGTTAGGCAGCCTAGGTTCAAGAGGGTTTGGGCAACCTTTACTCATAGATGGAGCAGTTGGGCAGCTAGGTTCAGGGGGAGAGGGGCAAGAAGTAAAGGTTCAGGGCAAGAGAGGGTATCTAGCGTAGGTTCAGGGGGCTATGAGTGGGGATCCCAGGATCTAAGGAGAGGGGGTGGGCAGCCTAGATTCATGGGAATATAGGCTGAAAACCTAGGTTCATGGGTGAGTGAGTGAGTAGCCTAGGTTCATGGAAAGAGAAGAGGAGACAGCTTAAATTCAGGGGGACAGGAATGGGCAGCCCAAGTTCAGCAGTAGAGGAGTGAGCTGCCCCAAGATGCAAAACCATATATGTAAGAATTGTAAGACTTGTGTTTGCTTTGCTAGGCAGTTTTTACTTTTTCCTAAAAATTATAGAAAGCCGTGAAAAATAATTAAATCAGAGAAAAGTACAAGGAATTATTGTTTTAAAAAATATAATCTTAACGTACTGATGGAGTGATTGACTGCAGGCTGGAAACTGTATGGATGCCCTTACATGAATACAGGCCAGGCAGTAAGCTGTTTGGACAGTGCGGGCAAGGTGAAGAGGGGTGGTCAGGCTAGAGAGGTGTCTACTATGACCCAAACCAACAGACTTTGGTGGCCAACTGCATATGAGGCAGAGGAAAAGAGAAGAGTTGAGAATTAGTCTCAAGTAGGTCTAATCAGATCAGAAGATCTGTACAACACCTTCTCCATGCAGACTCCTATTCTGGTAGGAAGTTTAATTGATGCATTTTGATTAAACCTCGGAATTGATGGCTCTCATATGCTCTGACCTGTAATTGTTGAAATGATTAAAGATGTAGTTCATTCTTTCCAAAACTATTCACTTATCAGTTGTTCCTGTTTTATTAAGAAAGGTGCTGGTAGTGATATTATATTATACCAAACTACTTTCTGATTTGGTACAAATGGTGAACTAGCACAGAAATGCTAATTAATTTTTAGCATTTAGATGTCTATATCCAAATTAAATGGGCACTCAAAGGATGAGAGATGGAATTATTCAGCTGCTGTCAAAAGCGATATTCCATACTGTGTTGATAATTGTAGTTTTCAGAAGTCGGCTTTCATTATTCTACCTCATGTGTTTACTTTCTCATATATCATTCAAATCTCCATGGTTAGCTATTTCTGTAGAATACAATATTAAAGTTTTTTAATTTGAACAATTTATATAAAATGAAAAAAATAAAATCTCTAGTCAGATAATGTGGTTTAAAGGCCATTTTTGGATGCCTTCCCAAATGCAAAGAAACTACCAATGCCTTGATCACCCATATCTGAGGCAGAATGCTTATTTACTCACAAAGTAATCACAAAGTAGTTTTCAGAACTAGGCAAACTGAGGTGCCTATGAAAATTTATTGCTTCAGTATCAACAGATAATACAAAATACACGCATGCATGTGCACCCCCCCCACACACACACACCTTGCTTGTTTGTACTGTTGTATTGCATATGAGGGTTTTTTTTTTAATACTTCTAGTTCTGGGGTACATGTACAGATTGTGCAGGTTTGTTACATAGGTATACATGTGCCGTGATAGTGGTTTGTGCCATGGTAGTGGTAGTGGTTTGCTGCATCACACTATCATCTATATTATGTATTTCTCCTAATCCTGTCCCTCCCCAATTCCCCTACACCTTGCTGTACCTCCCCTAGCCCCCCACCCACCAGGCCCCAGGGTATGATGTTCCCCTCCCTGTGTCCATGTGTCCTCATTGTTCAACACCCACTTATGAATGAGGACATGTGGTGTTTAGTTTTCTATTCCTGTGTCAGTTTGCTGAGAATGATGGTTTCCAGTTTCATCCATGTTCCTGCAAAGGACATGAACTCATCCTTTTTATGGCTGCATAGTATTCCATGGTGTATAGGTGCTACAGTTTCTTTATCCAGTCTATCCTTGATGGGCATTTTGATTGGTTCCAAGTACTTGCTTTTGTGAACAGTGCCACAATAAACACACATATGCATGTGTCTTTATAATAGAATGATGTATAATCCTTTGGGTATATACCCAGTAATGGGATTGCTGGGACAAATGATATTTCTAGTTCTAGTTCCTTGAGGAATCACAACACTGTCTTCCACAATGGCTGAATTAATTTACACTCCCACCAACAGTGTAAAAGTGTTCATATTTCTCCACATCCTCTCCAGCATCTGTTGTCTCCTGATTTTTTTAATGATCACCATTCTAACTGGAGTGAGGTGGTTATCTCAATGTGGTTTAGATTTGCATTTCTCTAATGATCAATGATGATGAGCTTTTTTACATGCGTTTGTTAGCTGCATAAATGTCTTCTTTGGAAAACTGTCTGTTCACATCCTTTGCCCACTTTTTGATGGGGTTGTTTGTTTTTTTTCTTGTAAATTTGTTTAAGTTCTCTATAGATTCTGGATATTAGCCCTTTGTCAGATGGGTAAATTGCAAAAATTTTCTCCCATTCTATCGGTTGCCAGTTCATTCTATTGATAGTTTCTTTTGCTGTGCAGAAGCTCTTAAGTTTAATTAGATCCCATTTGTTTATTTTGGCTTTTAAAAGCCATTGCTTTTGGTGTTTTACTCATGAAGTTGCCCCTGTCTATGTCCTAGGTGATACTGCCTCAGTTTTCTTTTAGAGTTTTTATGGTGTTAGGTCTCATGTTTAAATCTCTAATCCATCTAGAGTTGCAAATGAGGTTTTTAAAATTTTTTCATGTCCTAGAATTATCACACTGGTTTTAACAATTTCTTTGTTAATATTTTATAGGTTCAGAGTAGATATAAATAATGAGCAGTAATCTAATGTAAGACCAGAGGCCTAAAATACCTTTAAAGACAAGTAAAAATCAGTACTTTTATTCATTGTTCTATATCATATGTTTCTGTGGCTTACATTTCAATTTTTAGTGGAGATTTCCATTTCTTCCTGGAACTTTTAAAAAAATTCAGTTGAAGTGTTTTAAAATGACAAGGTCTGGAAGTCCCTTTAGTTCATAAATGAATATTTTAGCTTTCCTAATTTTTTAGCACCAACTGTTATAGTTAAGGGTTTAAAATTTACCATTTTTATAAGGTGATGCCTCAGATCAGGTTTTAAAACCAACCCAAGTCCCAAAGCTACATGAACTGGCTTTAATCGAAGACAGTTGTATTCTGTCCAAGAAAGAGGGTTTTGTTGTGTGTGTGTTTGCTTAACTTTATTAAATCCATCATCTTGTATATGCATCTATTATGCCCATTCAGAATTTTCCTGAGATCAATAAAAGCATTAACAATTATATTAACTATTTGCTGCCACTAAACTACTTACAAATAAAAACTTCCCTGAGTATTAGCTCCCCATTGTCCTATTTTTTAAAAGTATCTAAGCAGTACGGTTTTTTTCTGACCCCAAGTCACTCTATAATCTTGCTTATAGTTTGTGCTTAACTTTCTTTCTTGTTGAAACCTGTTCCTGATTCTTTCTACTGACATGACTCTGTTCTCATAGCTGCTAGTCAGTTATAAAAGTCACCGGTATACCCCTCCCCAAATATGGTATGTCTCAGCTTCACTGTAGAAGATGGAAATACCTTTCTGACCTTTTTAAGTGCTTCTTTCAATCCTGGGGAGCAGTTCAGTCATTCAGAGTTTTTTTTCTCCTGTGTTTTAACCACACTGCACGTTGCATTTCAAGTGAAATGTGAAGTGAATTTCAAGGTCTTTTGGGACTCCAAATGGAATTTGCATTGAGTCTTTGAAAGAAAGTGAAATCACATTTTCTCTGTGAGTTAGCTATTTGAATTCCTGCTTTATATAAATAGTAGGAGCTGACCCTGATGTCCTCTAACATTAAAGTAAAAGAGGACACTAAGAAAGCGATTTCACTTTAAAAGCTGTAGCTGGTAATGAGAATTAAATACTACATTCTGCTTTATTTTATCTTTGGGAATGTTCAACAATATTCAAAGAAGGGTCATGTTGATGCCACTTATCACATCATGAAATTAGCATATCTGTGATTCAGGTTGAGCTATACATAATGACCAGCTTAATAAGAATAATACAAATGTATCTCTAGTTTTACACATATCTAGTGAATGGCAATATTACAAAATGAACAGCTATAAGCCAAATGTCTTCACTTAAAGAAAGTATTTTTTAAAGTATCTGCTAGATCTTGGATGAATTAATTAACATTTGCTGAAAGTATGCCACATTTTTGGTGATCTTTGAGGATTGTAATTCCCCTGGTATCATTAAATGAGCATTTTCTGCATACAAATGCAATAGATCTAACTAATCATGTCTATGTGCTTGAGACAATTTGTCTTAATAGATTATATTTTTCTATATAGTAGCAAGAATAAGTAAATTCCAAAGTCAGCTCTCATCTCTAACACTAAAATAACCGCATGTTTTTCCTAATGCTACATTCTGAAGCTGTTGTGCAATAAAATGATGAATATATATTGAATATATATATGTCTGTGTGTATGCTTGTGTGTATATATGTATGTATGGCTGCTGTAGACATTGAAAAAATCTAGACATACCAAAAACTTTGGAAGTGAATCCTAAAATTATTAAATAAATATATTCATCATCGCTGCAAAACTAGTCTTCCTTCAAGAGACCCAAGGAAAATGATACAGATTTTAATGTAAACATTTATCAGTTATTTTAAATGAAAAGAAAAAGTAAAAGCATAATTATGTTAATATTAAAACCATATGTTCTGTTGCTCCATTTACACAAGTGGATTTAGATAATTTAGGTAAAAATAGGTTATTTTCTTGAATTACTCATTGAATGATTTCTGACAAACTGCCTCAGCATTCCGTTTCACTCTGTGATACTTCACACAAAGACTCACACTCACTCTTTCTCTCTCTCCCTCTCTCTCTCTCTCTCTCTTTCTCTCTTAAAATAATCCAGCTTACTTGAGTTTTACTACTTTGATTCTAAACTCCTGGCTTCAAGTCATGCTCCCTTCATGCCTTAGCCTCCCAGAAGTGGTGAGGTAACAGGTGTGAGCCATTGCACCTGGCCCTGTTTGGCTACTTTGAATATCAAAATCATGACTGAAGCAAATCACCTACTTTAAGTATTATTAATTTAGGACTGTATGAAAACAACAAATTAAATTTTTGAGAACGAATGAAGCCACACCATGAGATACAAACTCATTATGTATCAACTTGAGATGTCATGGGCTTCCAACAATGACTACTGTATTAGTCCCTTTTCACTCTGCTATAAAGAACTATCTGAGACTGCATAATTTATGAGGAAAAGAGGTTTAATTGACTCACAGTTCTGCAGGCTTAACAGGAAGCATGAATGGTAGGCCTCGGGAAACTTACAATTATGACAGAATGTGAAGGGAAAGTAATCACCTTCTTCTCTTGGAGACAGGAGAGAGAGTGAAAGGGGAAGTGCCACACACTTTTAAACCATCAGATCTCATGAGAACTCACTCACTATCATGAGAACTGCAAGGGGGAAATCCGACCCCATGATCCAGTTACCTCGTACCAGGCCCTTCCTCCAATTCAACTTGAGATTTGGATAGGGACACAAGTTAAAACCACATCAACTACAAACTACTTATTTTACTTAAAGAATACAAAATAATACTATATTATTAACATCAGGTCATTAAAGAAGGGACTTTTTTCATATGAAATGATAAACTTTTTAAATCTAAATGAAAAAATATTATAACTATCTTTGGTCACAAATTGTCTTAACATTTTTGATTTTATCCCATTTTAATGAAAATTTTATCAATACCAGTTAATTTTCCAAGAACTGATATTTGAGAAGTTCTTCATTCTTAAAATTAATTTTAAATAGCTACCTCTATGAAAATATGTGTGTGAAATTTTGATATCAAAGTCAAGCTCCTTCCAGTGGTTCACACTGAGGGTGTTTATACTCCCCAGGGGACATTTACCAGTGTCTGGAGACATTGATTGTTGTCACCACTAAGGTGGAGATGCCACCGACATTTAGTAAGTAGAAGCCTGAGATGCTGCTGTGTAGTCTACAGCGCATTGTCCAATCCCCCACAGCAAAGAATTATCTGGTTCAACATGTCAGTAGTGACAAGGTTGAGAAGCTCTTTTAACCCTTTTTTAAGTTTAACCTAAAGAACTGGTAAGATTGTAGAGTCACATTGATCAAGAGAGAAACAGGCCGGGCGCGGTGGCTCAAGCCTGTAATCCCAGCACTTTGGGAGGCCGAGGCGGGTGGATCACGAGGTCAAGAGATCGAGACCATCCTGGTCAACATGGCGAAACCCTGTCTCTACTAAAAATACAAAAAAAAATTAGCTGGGCGTGATGGCGCGTGCCTGTAATCCCAGCTACTCAGGAGGCTGAGGCAGGAGAATTGCCTGAACCCAGGAGGCGGAGGTTGCGGTGAGCCGAGATCGCGCCATTGCACTCCAGCCTGGGTAACAAGAGCGAAACTCCGTCTCAAAAAAAAAAAAAAAAAAGAGAGAGAAACAGCTTCTGTTCTTACTGAGCCTAAATTTCTGTTTTCTCTGTGTTCAGATCTCCTAAAACTTACCTAAATCCTACGCTGATTTCCTTATATATATGACAATCGTGTTTCTAAAACTCCTGCTATGTTACTGTTAGTGGAAAGTTTTTCTCATTTGCTTATACATGAGTACAAAGTTTTGTTTTAAGTGAAACCTCTATCCATAGTGTCCTAGGGAAGCTCTGCTCCTTTTCCATTTACTACTAAGTGCTTATTGATTAATTCTACCCAAAATATAAACGTTCTGAGTACATTTGTATTTAACAAATGAAATTCAAGATGAAAACAGACTTTCTTCATTCCTACAGGGCAGAAAGAGTTTTTCATCACTGCAGTGTAATGCTATGCACCAGGGCAAGACAGTCCAAGGCCTGATTCCATTTAATCATTCCTCACCCAGTATTATGTAACCTGTACCAAGTGAGCCAGGCTTAATGCATTTACTCACAGAGATTTACATATGGAATATGAAGTTTTAAGTCCTTTGTTTCTTTATGTAAATATCTGTGACTCTTCTGTAAGAAGAGCCTTGTTCCTTCCTAAACAACAAGGTCTGAAAAAGCGGAGTAATTCCAAATGTTGAAAATAGTTTTGAACTCTATTTTGCAAGTGTTATCAGATTTGGACACATCAGTAATTTACACTTAAATTAACTAATAGTATTTCCTATGAAAAACAACTCCTACTGGTATCTCTTTAAATATTTAACTTTTATTAGATGTGCCCATTTACAAGGGAATATTTCTGATTGTGTTTCTCACTGTGTTAGTGCAAAATTATCTGCAAATCATATGTCTACATCTATAACTTTTAAATATATTTTATATATTTTTCTATTAATATTCTCCCTTTTTGCTTTTGATTGTTTTTCCCACCTTTACATTCTGTGACACTCATATTATTGATTTTTCACCTGCAGGGTTGTAACTGGATACAAAATAAAACTAAGAATCAAAAAACATTTGTTCAAATTCCTAAAATGTTCACTAGGAAAATAATGTCTTGAAAATGAATTCTAAAATGTTGTAAGAGAGATAGAGATAAACAGAGGAGAGGAAAAAAGGCAAAAACTATGTTCTCCCCTTTGGTAATTAGTAAGTGGAAAATGTTCACTCAAGTGTAACAGCTGACCTTCTCACATATTAAATGCTTTTTGGCTATATGGGTCAATGGGAATACAAGCAAACCTAACCCTGGTCAGACATTGACCATATTTCACGTAAGATCATGCCCTGATACTATTCCAATTGCTAGAAGTTTTTCAAAAGACAACTTAAAATTTGTATAATAATTCCAGAAAGATAATTACTGTTACATTTTTACCCTTTGAAGGCTTTAAATTCAATTGTTTCTAGAAAGCATGTAGATTTAATAGAAGGAGGGAATAAAAAGAGGAAGAGAGGGAGGGAGGAGGTGGGAAGAAAGGAAGGGAGGGGGGAGGGAGAGGAGGAACGGAAGGAAGGAAAGGAAGGGCAAAGGGAAGGGAGGAAGGGAGGGAGGATGGGAGGGAGGGAGTGAGGAAGGGAGAAAGGGAGAAAGGGAGGGAGGAACACTTGGATTCCATTGATGTGCAGTTATAGTCCTGGAAACAGTAGGTAAAGCATTTCCTAAATATTAAGATTTTATGTCCCACATTTTCCCCAGGTTAAGAACACTTAACCTTACCACTTTTTAGTGATTTCTGTGATGTCTGACAACCCTCACCCCACCCCCCTGCCACACACACACAAGTAATATAAAATACTTCCAAAAAATCTTCTCAAATGAATAGTATGATTCAGTAAGAGTTAATGCATATAGCATGTATGGATTGCAGGTCTTCTGAACTCTATAATGCAGTGGAATGAAATTTTGCCTAAGTTTTATCTTAAAACAGTTTTATCTCATTGTTTTTCCTCAGTTATTTTGAGGACTGGAATAATATTAAGGCTATAAATGCGAATATTAGATTTAGTAAGTGTCATGTGTGTATTACAGAACAGTGAGCAAAAGAGGAGAATACAGGAAGCTGAGCTGAATTGACACAAAACTGACAAACCCTGGAAATTGCTTAGTTTTTGTTTAGGCTTTTGTTTGTTTAAATATAAATATTTATATATTTCTTATAAAAATAGACTATGAAAGAAATAAAATTTAAATTATATTTACTTTTTTTTACCATCCTGTACAAGAAACATTTTATGATATGTCCTATATACAGGATACTGTGCTAAATTGTTGTGTGTGTGTGTGTATAACATGTAATCTCATAAAGCCCTATAGGGTAGTATTTTACACAATAGGAAATGAAGCACAGAGAGGCACAGAAATTGCTCAATATCACTAAGCTGATGAGGGTAGAATAGAATTTGAACTCAGTCTATTCTGGCACGAATACTATATTGCCTTCTAATATATTAAGACTATCCATCTTAAAAATATATAAATACAAAATTTGCATAGCCACTTTGAAACCTTCACATTCCAATCATTTTAAATATCTGTAGTGAACCTAAAAAAGATACCTTTTCTGAAATTCTTATAAGTAGTGTTAAATAAATCAGTATGATGAGTATCCTAGAATAATCCTGCAAACATATATCAAATATGTGTATTTTTGTACATTTAAATGTTTTTAATGTACACTTAAAACTCCTTTTAAGAAAGAGCAACTTGCATTTTTAGTGTGTTTCAGCTTTTAAGAAGCAACTGTTTAAATACATGGCATTAGGGATCAGGGATTCCTGGCATTGTGATTGAGGCCACCTTCCCTGGGCTAACAAGGAGCAGAGGCATTTATGTCATTCTGAGTACAGGGTGATGTTAAGGAATGGATGAGTGAGCAGCAGGGCCACCGAGGCACAACTGGTAGAGCCCAAGTGACAAATAGAGCATCAGTGATTTTATACTGATTAGTTGATAGAAAAGAATCTACCTGGTGCCACATCTGATTTCTGGAACAGATTGGACTTGTAATGAAAGTCCAGATATAACTGACCTCTTTGAAAGAAGGTCACAACCTTTTTTTGATACACTTCATATATATACTCATGAATAGATTATCACTATGCAGCTTTTTCATTTTATTCTGCAGCTCATTCTTATGTTTAGATTTATTCTAATTTCTTTGTAAGAATAGACAATCATAAAATCAAAAGCGTAATTTACTTCATTCTTTAACTGCTCCTTTTTGCTGAATATTTTGTTTTGTATATTTCTTCTCATGACAACAATTCCAAAAGGAAAAATATGCTTGGAATGAACTTGTTACCATGGTAATCTCAAAATTAAAGTTTCAAAGTGCTCAAATGCCCTCAAAAAAATTCACGAACAAAAATCGACTGATTTTTGTAAGGTGGATGGCATAACCCTTGTTGCAGCATGTACATAATGACATTCACCTAGCTTGAACTTTAGAGACTCCAATTGTTTCTGGTGTGCTGAAATATGTTTTGTTCAGTTGAAATAAGTGAGTTATAATTATGTAATTGCTACAGTATTTGCTGAAATGAAATACCATGCCAATATATAAAGAGATGCTGATTTTAATCAAGCAAAGTAGACATCAAAAAAAATCATTTTATATAGCACTGCTTAGACAACCAAATTAAACAAGTAATTTTTGTAGATTTAATTATACATGTCAGAATGATAGTATGCCAACTTTCTTTCTCAATAATCACATTTTTAAAATATATTGATTAAGGAAAAAAAGAAGTCTCATTTTGCAGTGAACCTTTGGATATTTATTAATTAAGATAATTTCATGACTTTAATCCAATTTTTAAAAATCATCCATCTTCAAGTGGCTTAAAGATTTTAAACAGTCTTTCCTATTTTTGCCCTCCTCCTGGGCATCTTTATTTTTATCCTGTAGTGAATTATAAAAGTAATGAACAAGGGCAATTGGATGATTCCTCTTGCATATACACTCAGGAAAGCTCTCTTGATCATCTATATATCTAAGTTTGTGTAAAATATATTATTATATGCGTTATAATATATTTATGTTTATAGTCACATATATTAAGGTAGAAGCATTTCCTTTTAAAAATTATGAGGTGGTGACAGTAGGGAAATTTTTAGGCAAACTAATTGACAACTAGGTCCTTCCTATTTTTCAAGGCTTTCACAGATATTCTCAATATTTAAATTGTACCTTAATGTGCTAGGCACCAAATCATCATATATTCTGAAGTTGGAATTTTAGTTTATAACTAAGATTCCATTAAACATTATATTTTAATTAGTTATGGGTTCAGAACAAAGCTTAACCATTGCTTGTTGAGAAATTTTAGTTTAGAATTTTTGTTTCATTAGATTTTTTCAATTTTCTAATAAAAATGTATAAACATAATGAAATTATATAAAGAATATGTTGCTATTTTCTGTAATATGATGTGGAAAACTGTCACTTCTAATGAACTACTTTTGTGGTAAGAAACCAAAGAATAACATTCAAAGCACAATATTTGTTTCAGTAAAAATTTTTCTAGTCTCTCAATATTTCAAAATTATTTTATTCTCATATTTCATAATACTTTTCTGGAAGTTTCTTTAAAAATTTATGTTTAAATAATTTATAGTCTCCTCCAAAGAAGTTAAAAAGTATGTATTCTGTTTTACTGTTTTATCATCATCTGCTCATTTTCATCCAATAAATACTTTTCTTGTTATTGGGAGACACCACATATCATAATCAACATATAAGTTGTACACTTTTGATAATATCTGAGAAATGTTTTAACATTGTAGTTTATAGCAAATGAGTTAAAAATTGATCCTCAAGTAAGTAAAGTAGAAGGTTAGTGAATACTAATGGTAGTAGACAATACAGAATGGATATTTGGTAGAGACAACTTGTACTTCACAAATTCTGAATTGCAAGATGTGTTTCATGATTCATTTTTCTTAAAATCAAATTTAATCTGATTCAGGACGCTTATCCTAGTAAGTTCCCTGGAAATTCCATCTCCCATTATTGTACTACCCTCTCCTTTCTCCCACCTTTCCCTGATGCTCACTGTAGCCTCCAAAAGTTCCAGGGATCTAATGAAGACACATAAGGACTTCCACTGGTACTGACTTCCCTTTGGCTTCCATGGATGAGTAGCAGTGCTTCTGCTGCTATTTTTACCCTCCTACCGGGCATGGACATTTTTCTCAGAACTTGATCCAGACGCACTTGTATACCATGCAGCTATTTCCTTATTTCCTGCCCTCTCCTACCAGCAATGTGAGCTCCTCAGGCCTGCATCACCCTCTGCCTCCTTTCTTTTGAAAACTCTTTCCAGCTCTCTAGTACAAGCTCATAGCTTATCTCTTTGTCTTACCTCTCTCCAAACTTCCAGACCCATTCCTGCCAGGGCTAATATGTTTAATAAGTTCAGGCTTTTATAAAAGAAAAAAAAACATTTAATGCTCAAAATAATCATATCATGCAATTACTGTTTTTATTCCTTTTATGAATGAGAAAATTGAGAGCAGGGCAGACTGAATAGCATACCCAGATTACAAAACTAGTAAGCGACAGAAATCAGATATGAAACAGCCTAGCACCAGGGAGATCCAGTTGCCTTGTTGAATGGGAAAAAACAAATATTAGAATAACATGTGGTAGCTCATGACTGTAATCCCAGCCCTTTGGGAGGCCGGGGCAGGTGTATCACCTGAGGTCAGGAGTTCGAGACCAACCTCGCCAACATGGTGAAACCCCACCTCTACTAAACATACAAAAATTAGCTAGGCTTGGTGGCTCATTCCTGTAATCCCAGCTACTCAGGAGGCCAAGGCTTGGGAAGCTGGAGCAGGAGAACAGCTTTAACCCAGGAGGCAGAGGCTGCAATGAGCTGAGATTGTACCACTGCACTCCAGCATGGGCAACAGAGTGAGAGACTCCATCAGAAAGAAAGAGAGAAAGAAAGAAAGAGAAATGGAGGAAGGAAGGAGAGAGAACGAAAAAAAAAAGGAGAGAAAGAGAGAGAGAATGAACAAGATACTTCAAAAAAAGAAATTTTTTATGTTATTTTACATTTGTTACTAGTATTTGGCTAAGGTATGCCCGTCCAATCCAGCTGCACATTTCCAGGCATATGCTTGTAAAGAAGTATAAATTATGTTTAATTAAATGGTGATGTGTGACAGGCCTAGGTTGAAGTTATACTTCTGCCACCTACTGCTTTCATTAGGCCTTATTTTTTTGTTCGTATTAGTACTAAAAATGTGAGAAAATGCATTTGTGTGGCCTCCTCCCTTCCATAAAAAGTAAGTCACCTTTTGAAAAGCATCTAAGTAAGTAAAAGTTTTTGCTCTTCAACCAACTTATTTCAGTTACCATCACTGGTCAGATCCATTTGTTCACCAGGAGAATTCAGTGAATTCAGCAGTTTTCCAGAGACTTTAATCGTATGCGATACAGTAGAGCCTGAAAAAGCGTTTTCCCGAAGGGGCTTTTGTGTAAAGGACTGTGCTGCTAGGAAAACATTCATCATGAATTATTTGTTTGCACCTGCGTATTTGGTAATGTAGAGACGACCACTGTGCTATTGGCCATGTAAAAGACAAAGGGAATGTCTAAATAGCTGAAGGCAAATCTCATCAGGATGTAAACATGCTTAGAGTCTTCTATGAGGTGAGCATCACAGCGTAACTCCTGACACAGCATATGCAGCATGAAAACCTGCCTAGCAGAAAAAGTAAAATGGAAGAAATTTTGGTCCAGTGCCATTAGCTCACTTAAATATAAATATAAATGTGGCCAAATTCTCCAGTCTCTCAAAACTTGTATTACTACATTGGGGATCTTCATGCCACTAGTTTATGTAAGTGTCTTTAATAACTATCTTCCAAAAGAAAGTCTAAATAAATCTGTGATGTTCTTTCTAACTAGCAAAACAATAGCCTCTATGACTAATCCTTGTTAAGCTTCGGGAAGAAAATTACACGGTGTATGTTAAGTGTGCCTTCTTATTAATTAGCATTTTTTAAATAGAAAATTTATATTTCTACTTATATATATGCACGAAAGATTTTTAAAATCCAGTTTTCTTAAAATTGCTATTTCTGTGTAGTACATTGAATGTTCAAATAAAGATCACTTTCAAACATGTCATTTTAATGTCACATTAGATATTCCACCAAAATACGTGAAAATCATTTATTTATCAAATATTTATTGAGTGCCTGATATGTGTAAATATTATGCAAGGTGCTAGCAATAAGAGTTTGGCTTCTTATATTCCTTCTTTGGTGGTAGCTTCGTCATTATGGAAAATCAACCAAGATTGTGTGAATTACTAGCAGTTATACTGCAAATTAGTCATGTATTTTTAAAAGATATCACTGAGTTTAAAAGTGGTAGCCAAAACTTTATTCACAATAACAAAGACAAGCAGTCAACCTAGGTGCCCATCAGTGGTGGACTGGATAAAGAAGATGTGGTATATATACACCATAGACTACTACATAGCCATAAAAAGAATGAAATCATGTCCTGTGTAGCAACATGGATGCAGCTGGAGGACACTGTCATAAGTAAATTAACACAGGGAACAGAACATCAAATACTCCAAGTTCTCACTTATAAGTGGGAGCTAAACATTGGGTACTCAGGGATATAAAGAGGGCAACAATAGACATTAATACTACCAGAGGGAAGAGGGAGGGAGGGGAGAAGTGTAGGAAACCAACTACTGAGCACTATGCTCAGTTCCTGGAATCACTCATACCCCAGACTTCGGTCTCATATAATGAATCTAGGTAACAAACCTGCACATATACCCACCCTCTGAATCTAAAATAAAAATTGGAAAAAAAAAAAAGTCAACCAAAGAAGAATGAATGCTCTTGAATGTCTGGATCATAGAGTAAGTCCCTTATAATTTGGAATGTCAGCTACAGGTCACAGAAACCATTCAGTCTTTTTCTTTCAGGAGCGACTGTAAAGGCTAAATTTGGCCATGAGACTTCTTCAGTTTCATTGCAAATTCCTCATTGCAATTTATCTTAAGATTAAGTACAGTGAAGTGGCTAAGTGTTTACCTAAGCTTTCAGATCAACATGATAGAGGTACATGTATGGGATATGGAATCAAATAAACTTGAGTTCTAATATTAGCTCCATTTGTAAATGGCACGACAAGCTTCCTGTTTTGTTTTGTTTTTTTACCAAATCTCATCTCTAAAATAAGGATCAGAATGCCTATACAGTGGATTTTGCAAGAGTACAAAGCAAACATCATATGCAAAACACTTAACTTCTTTCAGCTTGCAATGCAGGAGTGAGAAAGGCATATCCTAAACACCTTATTTTGCGTGTGTTTGTATGTGTATGTGATGGCAAATTGTGTTAAGGACTGGGGTGGTTAGGAATAAGGTGCTATAAAAAAGAAGAATGGTGAGCAGAACAAAATTTAGTTTGGGGATTTCAGGAAGACATTTTTTTTTAGGAAATAAAATAAGATTGAAGCTCGGATGACAGGCAAGAATTATCCAGGAAAAGATTTAGAAAAATGCTGGAAAACTTTTAGGCATGAAAGTGTGTAGTGCCCTAAAGAATCAGAAAAGACAGTGGTATGGTAAAGATAAGCATGCAATGGGATGTGAAATGTATTGGGCCTCATTTAAAGAATAATTACTTAATTTGTATTCCGAGCTAGGAAACTTTAAGAGTGAGGGTAACAGGTAAGAGGTAATATTCACCATCATGTAGGAAGAATAGGCATAACCTAGAAGTGACTTGAGCATACAAGGCTGCACCAACACCCTGCTAACTGGTCATATCAAGAAGCTTGGATTTTGTTCTGAATGCAATAGGAAATCACTGAAGGGTATTCAGTGAGAGGGTGAGAGTATCTGGTTTATTTCTTAATAAAACTACCCACTGTAGTGGGCTGTAAGATTCTTAGATTATGTTATTTCTCTTAGTATAAACAAAATTTAATAATGCTAATTGGATGACATTTTAGACAAGGTTGAATTTCTTTTGAAATTGTAGCTTATTCATGAACTAAATGACAATGGAGGAGAAGTGTCTTTAGCAGTTTAAAAGGGGATGTAGAAGTTCTTTCACTGTTGTCTACTTTTTGGGAATGTCCAAAATCAGTTGTCCTCGGGCAATGAGGGACATAAAATCAATATTATTTACCTTCCCTATCTCTCCCAGTCTTTCATTTTCTTTTCCCCTTGTACCTAGGTATGTGGTTTTACTTGTCCTCACATGGCTCAATAAAAGTAGATTGTCAAAATACCAATGATAAGTAATACTAATTACCACAAAACATGTCCTGAACTTCATATTCGTTGTCTTATTTAATTCTCAAATTATGAGGTAGATATCATTAACCCTATTTTGTAAATGAGAAAATTAGCTTCATAGGGGTTAGGGTACTTGTCCAGCTTTATATAACTAGTGAGTGAGAAGTTGAAATTCCTCCAAGGTCTGATGGCAGAGCCTCTGTTTTAATCCTCTATACAAGAGAAGGCAGGTCAGTGACTATTCAGAATTCACTTTTGGTGATGCAATGGAAGCAGAAGGGGGATAACATTAAATACCATTTGATGGGCTTTGTGTAGCAAGTCTAGTCTCTAATATCAATAACACATATAAAAAATGTTACAAGATTTTTTTCAGCTGTTATTGTTACTACTGAATATAACTAATAGCCAAGATATTTCAAAAATGGAAATGGTGCAGAGGTACTATGATTGCCTTCTTTGCTTTTCTTTTGTTTTTTTAATCAGATGAACTATTACCTTATTTTTGAGGTTGTGGCTTTAACTCTGTAGTGCCCATTCTTAGTATAATGAAATGAAAATATTCCGCATGCTGAGTTAAAGATAGAATAAGACCGTATTTTGAACATAATATCTCTGATAGTGGTGAACAATTTATGATTGCCCAGTTACTGTTTGTTGAAAAAGAAAACCACAATAAGTTAATTAGGAAATTGCTACATAAAAACAGAACTCACTATTAAAAAATGTTTGAAATTCCCTTGTTTAGAGGTAAAATGTTATTAGTGTTGTAGAATTTATTTTGGTAAAGAGTATGTAATTGAGTCCTTAACATTTCTCCTGAAAGCCGTTTCATCCTTATCTTTTTTCTTTTACTGATTAAAGTACTAGAAGATAAGAAGTTATTTTAAAAATTAACAGTAGTTTAAAAACTTACCTATTCTATAATAGTAAAGAGCCCATCAGAAGAGGTGAAATATAAACACATAGTACATAATGCTAAGACTGTTGATAGACATGGGTTTGTGAAGAAAGTGGGAAAATTAGCAGCCTACTTGAGGTTGATATTTATTATCTTCAGCTTACATATGGTGAACATATTTAAATCTGGCTCACCTATTTTTTTTTTTTTTGGAGACAGAGTCTTGCTGTGTCACCAGGCACCAGGCTGGAGTGCAGTGGTGCAATCTCGGCTTACTGCAACCTCCTCCTCCTAGGTTCAAGGGATTCTCCCGCCTCAGCCTCCCAAGTAGCTGGGACTACAGGTGCGCGCCACCACACCCAGCTAATTTTTGTATTTTTTAGTAGAGATGGTTTCAACATGGTCTTGATCTCTTGATCTCGTGATCTGCCCACCCTGGCCTCCCAATGGGTCACCTTCTTAATGGGATATGCTTGATTAGACTTGCCATTTGTGGAAATATTCAGTCTCAGAAAAATTGACCCTATCTTGGGTAATCCTGAAAGTAAATTATGTTTTTTCACCACTATGCAGAATATAAAATGAATTGGTTTTTGATAATTTCATTTTTAATAAAATATTCTGGTAAAATGATTTTACGTTTTATCAAGAAATAGGTTATTTACTCACACAGAATCTTAGAATTATATATCTCATTGAATCACATTAGAATCACTTAGGAAACTTCCAAATAAACTGGGATTGATAGAAGTTAAATAGTGGTTGGATATACAACTTGTATTCTCTTCTTTCTGGGAAGAATAGCACAACCATTCTTAGGAAAACCACTCATCTCTTCATATAAAGCTGTTTGTTTTGTGTGGGTTTGACTTTATCCCTAACTAAAGCAAAAGAGTATGTGAACAAACCTGAATCATGGCCAGATAAACGGTTTGTGGTAGATACATGTCTTTAGTCTGTTTAATCTATCCATACTTCTTGGTTTTTCATGGAAAAACAACCCCCCCCCCCCTTTTCATGGCCATGAATAAGACATTGTATAGCCCTGTCTGAAGCCTGTCATTATTTTATGGCCTTAGGAAACCAGGATTTAGATAAAACTGTCAAGTACGGAAGCCTCATAGAGAAACAGAATAAAAGCATGTCTTTGGTGACATTGTGGAATTTCTGACTCAAGTCACACCTGAGCTTAGCACTATCACCATATTTTTCAGCTGAATAACATGACATGTTTTTCTACTTTTTTAGTCAGCTTGAATTCAGTTTTCTGGACATGAAACCAAGATAAGGGATTCTTGGACATGAAACCAAGATAATTTTAATGGATGCAATAAACTATGTATCTTTGAGTGAAAATGTTGTTTCACCTTAGACTTGTGAAATGCAGAACAAATAAAACAATCACATATATGTGAACCATTAGTTTAAAAAACACTTCTATGAAAACTTTGATAGAATATCTGAAAGAATTATTTTCTGGTTGAGTTGCATATTGAGTATCTATTGGGGCGTAGTTCATTTTGAGTTGTGAAATAGTCATTTATAGTTCCACTGATTAGGAATATTTTTATGGGCAGGAACTGTTTAATCATTGGTTAGTAGGAATCTCCTGATGGCAAATAACCTCTGAGATATTTAGGGAATAGGCTAAGTTGCTATAATACATATCTAAAAAATTAAGGGTACAATCAAGGAAGATTTTTTCTTCTCACTTAACAGCCCATGGGTAGGCAGGCAGTCCAGAGACAGGAGGTTGCTCTGGTCCTTGCAGTTACGTGATCAGACCCCACCCTATGGCTGGTCGTGCTACTTTGTCGTCTTCTACTGGCTTCCATCTCTGGATCCAAGACAGATGTTCCACCTGTCACCCTTTCCCAGCCAGCAAAAAAGGGAAAGAAAGGAAAATAAGTGGAGGATAAAGTTTCTTTTATGAATTATGATTTGGCAATTGTTTATGCTGTTTTCATTCACATCGTTTTGACCAAAACTTAGTCAAAATCGTATGACTCACTTGGTTGTAATAAAGGCAAGGGAATGTAGTCTCTGGCTAAAAATTCTCTAGTATCCTCATATTACAGAGATGAGAGCACTGGGGACAATTTAAATACATTTCACAAGCACATTTCTCCATGTTTCTAAACCACTGATACAAAAAATCTCCTATACATATCTACATAGCCATATCAATGTATGTGTATATATAGTAGGCCTTTTGTATTCATGGGTTCCACATCTATTGATTCAACCACCACAGAACAAAAATTAAACAAAAACAAAAATAAAAATAAGACAAACTTTAAAAACAATATAGTATGACTGTTTACATAGCCTTTACATTGCTTTAGGTATTGTAAGTAATCTAGAGACAATTTTTTTTTAAGATGGTGTCTTGTTCTGTTGCCTAGGCTAAAGTATAGTGGCACAGTCTTGGCTCACTTCAGCCTCTGCCTCCCAGATTCGAGAGATTCTCATGCCTCAGCCTACCGAGTAGCTGGGATTACAGGTGTATGCCACCATGCCCGGCTATGTTTTGTATTTTCAGTGGAGACGGGGTTTCACCATGTTGGCCAGGCTGGTCTAGAATTCCTGACCTCAGGTGATCTGCCCACCTTGGCCTCCTAAAGTGTTGGGATTGCAGGCACGAGCCATTGCATCCCAAAGAGATAAAGTATATGAGAGGATATGTATAAGTTATGTGCAAATAATTTGCTATTTTATTTAAGAAACTTGAGCATCTGTGGATTTTGGTGTCCTTGGGCAAGTACTGGAACCAATCCCCTACAGATGCCAAAGAATGACTATATATAAGTATATGTATTATATATATATATATATATATATATATATATATATATATATATACACACACACATATATAATGTATGTGTATGTGTATATATATGTGTGTATGTGTATATATATATATACTCCACACAGAAATCCTTTCTTTAATTTTAATATGTCTTTACAAATTCATGGAAACTCAAGTTCTAAAAAAAGCTAAAGTTATAATTAGTAACCACAGTAGAATGTATCATTGCAATTTCTTTATAATTCTCAGTAAATTAAGTGGGAAAAGAAAATTTCATTTCAGTTGATTATATTTATAGAAAATGACTAAATATATTATATATTACCTAGTTCAGAAATTTATATTATTTGTTAACAGCATTTCCTGGCATAAAAGTGTGAAAAGAATAAACTTACATGATTGAGGCTATTAGTCAATTATTTTCCCTCTGGGAAGTTATTTATTCAAGGCCTTTTGATGAACAGCAGTGGGCATAGTTTTTATCTTTATGACTTCTAATAATGTTTTTCAGTATCAAATAATTAAATGACTATTACTTTAGGTGTGATTTAGACAAATAATAATGATATCACCTAAGTCAGCATGGGTAGTTGAATTTATATGGCATGAGAGCTCTCTTTCAAGTGCATATTAAAACAAAGATCAGCATTACCTAATTTCTTGTGTTCCCAAGGAATTACTAAGGTGTAAGTCCTGCAGAGTTTTGGTGCCCAGAACAATGAATGGCCCAAACAATGAGATTCTGGGAGGGCAAAATTAAATAACCCAATAGCATCTTAATATGGCTTTAATAATTTTGTTTATACCATTACTCCCTGAGTAATCACCCTATCCCAGGGGTGTCTGAAGTCCTTCACATTTAATTAAGCCTTTTAACCTCCTTTAGGTAAGTGCTATTATCACAATTTTACACATAGAAAACCTGAGGCTTAGAAAAGTGATAGGATGGTTCAAGACAAGACAAAAATTTTTCTTTTCTTTTACTCCAAACCCTTGAAAATTATACAGATCTTTTGAGAAGTGTCTGTTCATATCCTTCACCCACTTTTTGATGGAGTTGTTTTTTTCTTGTAAATTTGTTTAAGTTCCTTGTAGATTCTAAATATTAGCTCTTTGTCAGATGGGTAGATTGCAAAACTTTTCTCCTCTTCTGTAGGTTTCCTGTTCACTCTGATGATATTTTCTTTTGCTGTGCAGAAGCTCTTTAGATTAATCAGATCCCATTTGTCAATTTTGGTTTTTGTTGCCATTGCTTTTTGTGTTTTAGTCATGAAGTCTTTGCCCATGCCTGTATCCTGATTGGTATTGCCTAGGTTTTCTTCTAGGATTTTTATGGTTATAGATCTTACATTTAAGTCTTTAATCCATCTTGAGTTAATTTTTGTATAACATGTAAGGAAGGGGTCCAGTTTCAGTTTTCTGCATATGACTAGCCAGTTTTCCCAACACCATTTATTAAATAAGAAATCTTTTCTCCATTGCTTGTTTTTATCAGGTTTATCAAAGATCAGACATATATGCAGCCAACAAACACTTGAAGAAAAGCTCATCATCACTGGTCATTAGAGAAATGCAAATTAAAACCACAGTGAGATCTCATCTCATGCCAGTTAGAATGGCAATAATTAAGTCAGGAAACAACAGATGCTGGAGAGAATGTGGAGAAACAGGAACACTTTTACACTGTTGGTGAGAGAGTATATTAGTTCAATCATTGTGCAAGGCAGTTTGGTGATTCCTCAAGGATCTAGAACTAGAAATACTATTTGACCCAGCAATCTCATTACTTGGTATATACCCAAAAATAACCATTCTGCTATAAAGACACATGCATATGTATGTTTATTGCAGCACCATTCCCAATAGCAAAGACTTGGAACTAACCCAAATGCCCATCAATGATAGACTAGATAAAGAAAATGCAGCATATATATACCATAAAATGATATGTAGCCATAAAAAAGGAATTAGTTCATGTCCTTTGTAGGGACTTGGATGAAGCTGGAAACTATCATTCTCAGCAAACTAACACAGGAAAAGAAAACCAAACTCTGCATGTTCTCACTCATAAGTGGGAGTGGAATACAGGGAGGGGAGCACCACACACTGTAGCCTGTTGAGGAGGGGTGGCTAGGGGAGGGATAACATTAGGAAAAATACATAATATAGATGATGGGTTAATGGGTGCAGCAAACCACCATGGCACGTGTATACCTATGTCAAACCTGCACATTCTGTACATGTATCCCAGAACTTAAAGGATAATTAAATATAAATAAATAAGTATAGCTGGCAACCAATAAATGTTTGTTAAACTGAAATGTATCACAGACAGCCTTTGTGGCAGCCATGGAGATATGCCACTTAAATGAACATGTTTCAAAGAATGCAGTTAGTTGATGGCTTCCCCATTTGGGATCTGCATTATTTAAGCCACACTTATGCTCTCTCAAGATGGTTCCCAGCCAAGGATTGAGCATGGTTGGGATATAAGTAAAAATATATATATATAATTATAAAAAGAAAAGAAAACTATACAAATTTTGCTCACATCTTGGTAAAAGTGGGTGTATCAGTCTGGGTTCTAGAGAGAGAGAAAGAGAAGGACAAAAAGAGAGGCATTTTCAGGAATTGGCTTGCACGATTATGGCTGCTGCTAAATCTGAATTTGTAGAGTAGGCTATCAGGCAGGGAATGTAGGTAAACGTTGAAGTTGCAGTCTTGAGTTCAAAATTTGTAGGGCAGACCAGCAGACTGGTAACTTGGGTAGAATTCCTTCTTCATGAGGAAACCTCAGCTTTTGCTCTTCAGGCCTTCACCTGGGTAGATGAGGCCCATCCAGATTGTAGACGGCAAATTGCCTTCCCTAAAGTCAACTGACTATAAATGTTAACAACATCTCCAAAATTCCTATACTGCTATTTGACCAAACAATTGAGCATCACCACCTGGCCAAGCCAATACATAAAACTAACCATCTCAGTGGGTTTCCAAACACTGCACCCACACACACTTGTTTTAACCCTTAAAACTTTTTTAGTGCAAAAACTTGGAACTAATACTAAATTAAACTGTATTTAGGCTTTTCACAATTTGGTTATAACTATGAGAAAAATGGATTTGAAAGTTATTTTTCAGGACACAGCTGGGATTTAAAGTTGCATGAAATAAACCTTTCTTTGATAATACACACGTAAGCCAGGAGGGATCAGGAAAAATGGATTACAGATACATATTTTCACTGTTTGCAGTAAAAACTGAAGGCAATTTCTTGCTCCAGGTAGTATTAAGAAGGTAGAGTTTCTGAAAGATATAATATTAACAGCAGCTATGCCTTCTTTAAGGCTACCAGTGCTAGGGTAAGAAGAAAGTATATGATTTTCAGAATAAAACTTTTATTAACAAACCCATTGTCCTTGGGCAGGTGGCTCATTGCCTGAGGCAGAGCTTTGTGAAGGCACATTACGACAGTGGGCATGCTGGGCTTACTAATGTGCCTGGCTGATATGCATGCTTCATTAGTGTCTGCCAAGGGGGACACAGTACTACAAGCCTGGTTCTTGGCTGGTGAGCCTCTATGCAGCCCGCTTCCTAGATGCCTCTTCCTTCTTGCCTCAACCGCTGACTTCAGAAGTTAAAGTCTTGGGGATACTTCCTTTATTTCCAACTTTATTTCTTTTGTCTTTTTACAAAAGTAATGTATATATAACTTGACTAAAAATTAGAAAAAAGACAGACAAAAGAGTATCTGTACTACCACAATCCGTGTTGGTGCATATTTTTACAATCTTTTAGATTTAGTATGGATGTTAATGTGGATCTGGCTGTGGATATATGTAGAATATAGTTACAAAAATGGTTATGCTTTCTATAGTGCTTTATGCCCTGATTTTTTATTATGTTATTAATACAGTTGCCTGTTAGTAGAAATTCTACAAGTTTTGTTAGGACTACATAATTTTTCTCTTATATTGACATTCTCAACAGTAGTTGAATCAAGATGTATAATCCACTGATAAGATGTAAAGTATGTCATTGCAGTTTAACACAGATCTGAGATTATTGTGGCTCTCAGGCTATCAAAGAAATATACATTAATGTATCAAAGAAATACACATTAATATTTCTTTGTCTTTAAGCAGAAGGAACAGAAAAATATACTCTAATATATTCTAAATCACTATCCACTAATAACTAATTTTAGAAGCAGTAAGCCAAATTCTTGGAGGCGATAGGTAATACTTAGTAATAAACAGGAGTTTAAAATTTAATTATCTCAACAAGTTTAGAAATATGAGGGATGAATCAAAGACAGTTTGTTTTTAAATTTTTCATTATTTTGAGCTTTAAGGCACCCAGCTCTACACCCAAGACAAATTTTCAGTGCCCTCTAATTATTTTCTTATCTTCTTGTGTCTGAGTATGATGTGTTTTATTGAATTAGATTAAAATTAAGTTTTGGAGCTTATAATACAGTGGTCTCCAAAGAACACACTTTTTTCTTCACTACTGTCTTTTTATAGATTGCTAATATCCACAATGTAAAGCTGTATTGCATTGTTTATTTCTGGAATGACTATCTTAAAATGTGAAGATAGTAGCACTGTCTAATTGCAGCTTCCAAGTTTTTCTTCCCTTTTTTTCTGTCTCTTCTACTAATATATATATTTCCAAAATCATGAAGATAGCATAATAATTAACACTTCATATTCACATCTGTGTAATATAATAAGAACTGCTCTACAAATAGTCATGGGCTTCTGGAGACTAGGTGTGGCCCTATCGTCAATCAAATTGAGAAAGTAGCCGGTTCCCAGTTTCCTCACTTGGAAAATGAGGTGGTCAGACAAAATAAGCATTGAAACTCTTTCAAATATAGTATAATTCACATGTAATATTTATTCTGGGAGCCAAGAGCCTCTTCTAACTCATGCCTTGATAATCAAGTACCAGTCCTGGTATTTTGTTGTGCTCATTTTCAAAATGCCAAAAACAATCCAGTCTAGCAAGTTTAATATGTAGTATTAAATAACACAAAACCTGGCCAGCCACCTGAGCAACTGATATTCCTTTTAGAATCAAGAAAATGCCTCTAAAAGATAAATCTCAGGCTACCAGAGTAAAGGCCCAGGTACAACTGACAAAATGGATGTCTGTCACCCATCTTCTCTCCTCCTGTATCTGAGTTCTAAATTCAGGCTTCAAGTTAGTGTATATGATTGGTGCTGCCTAAATTACATTTAGAATCTTACTTGCAAGGGTCTATCACATTTTATATTTTCAGTCTCTGTAGTAGAGGGTGTCACACTAGATAGAGATTGGATTTGATGTTAAGGGAATCAGATCACAGTCCCAGATGTTCTCAATATCAGGTTAGTACAAGAAAACATATAAAGAAGCCACTGCTTTACAGAAAAAAAAAAAAAGTCTCCATGTCATACTAACTATATAGACTTACTTTAAATGCATTCGCTGAATAAAGTACTGAAAGTGATTTTTTAATAATAATAACTAAATTTATATTTTATCTATGTATAACAAAATTGCTCTTTGGTAACAATATTCTAAATTTTTCCTCTTATAATGAAGAGTATATGATAAATATTCCCTAAAAGAATACAATATGAATTAAGTTGTAATTTTGTTTATATTTTATTTTACTCAAAAAGAATTAGAACTGCTGTTGTAATGGTGCTTTACATTACAGATTTCTCAAAGCTGACATTTGTTATTAATAGTATTTTGAGTTCACCAATCTTTCAGTTTTTTCACTGTCATGAAAAATCTCTGATTTACATAGAAGTCAGAAATTATTGACAATGGTAGTTTTTCTATGTCTAACTGAGCTAAAGTTATTTCAGGGAAAGTATTGATGAATGGCTGATTCTAATATCAGTTCATCAGCATGGAATTTATCAGTGAGTCACATAATAGGAGTTTGGAACAGATCAGTAAGCAAAACAAAGATTCCCATTTTTTTGGAGTTTATATTCTAATATGGGTGGATATATAATAAATAAAATATAAATAAGCAGATTATGTTATAGAAGGTAATATGTGCTTTAAAAAAAATAAAAGGCAGCAATGTGATATGTTAGGCATTGTGGTGGAATATGGTCAGCATAACAGCACTGAGATGGGTGACTGGAGCAAAGACTTTAAGGAATTAAGAAAGGTTTTTTTGATGTGCATGATGATCACCTGAGAAAGAGCATTCCAGGAAGAAGGAAGAACTCTCAAATTGGAGAGTTCCAGGCTTGTACAAGGAAGAACAAGGAGACCTGTATGGCTGAAGTGCAATGAGCAGGGAGGACTTCTCAGGAGCAGAGCATGGAGAGGCACGTAGCATACTTTTAGGCTACTACAAAGACTTGGAAATGGGCTCTGAGAAAATGAAAAGTAATTTCAGGGTTTTGAGCAGAGAAGTGGGATAAACTTCCATTTTAAGAGAACTGCACAATAACTACTGTGTTGGCAACAGGCTATTTAGAAGCAGAGAGGCCAGACAGGAGTCTATTTCAGTGTGCCAAATGAGAGATGATGCTGTCTCTGTCAGGATGGTAGCAGTAGGGATGGTGAAAAATGATCAGATTCTGAAGATCATTTGAAAAATTAGATGTAGAATGTATGGAAATAGGAGATTCAAGAATAACTTTAAAAACTTTGGCCTGAGCTACTGGCAGAATGGTGTTGCCATTAAGTGAAATGGAAGAAATTACAAGCAGATCAGGTTATCCTACTGGGATAGGAATGGGAGTTCTGCATTGTTTCTTTAAAGGTTGGAGGTTATGAATTTGTGTATTGCATTGCTTCTCGAAGTGTGATCCCTGGATCAGCAGCATGAGCATCACTGGGGAACATGTGCCCCCAAAACCTAAAATGTAATTATTGAGATATATATATATATATATATATATATATATATATTATATGTGTGTGTGTGTGTGTGTGTGTGTGTGTGTGTGTGTGTGTGTATACACATAAATACATAGAAACATATAGAGCATAGAGCATTATGGACCTTTGTAAGGACTTAATTACTTGGAGTAAAGAACCAATGGAAGGTTTTGGAAAGAGGGCTTACATAATTTGGCTTCTTTACAAATATCTCTTCCTTACATTTTCACTTTATTAATACCTTACCTGGAAATACACTTGTAGGATTAAATTATCCTTCCTATAAACATTGGAGATATCATTAACCCCAGCTATACAACATTGCATGACTCTGAATTTTGTTCTTTTGTAGGTGATTTTTAACTCTCTGTAATTTTAGCATATCTTTATGTGTTACATAGATTTGCTGTTCAATAGAATGTCTTTGTTTTTTCCAGAAGACATGCTCATAGTAGCTAAAGGTTCTGCTCTTTTTGTGTCCCATTGAAAATGCCATTGTTTATTTCCCTTTTTTTAAATTCTGTATTATCTTATACTTTTTAATACTTCTGTTACATGAGTTGATGGGACTTCTACATTTCCCATGACTCTTAATTTTTTTCTTTTATAATTTCTACATTTTATCTTTCTCTTCACTGCAGATTGCCTGAGTTAGAATTCTGTAGTGGCCAACTTAATTTGCTCTGTGACCTTGAGCTAGTTACCCTTAGTGTGTATATAATTCTTCATCTAGAAAACAAGGAAAACATTAACACCTACATTATAAGAATGTTGTGAGGTTTACATAACTTTGTAGAGTGACAAATTAATGTTAGCTGTCTTTCAGATCACTAGTTCAGTATTCAGTCATCTTCAGTCTATTATTGAGCAGATCTTTTGAATTTCTAAACAGTTAAGACAATTATAATTTCAGTTTCTAAGGATATTTTCTACTTTTTGATTTATTCTTTCAATATAGCATGCTATTCTTTTTTCCATATATGCGATATGCTATCAAATATCCTGAGGAAAACAATTAGAACAATGTGAAGTTCTTTTCTTCACCAAATTAATTTTTTCCTATTTCCTTTAGTTTGCCATTCTACTTCTATTTCCTGGTATTTTAATTTTTGCCATTTGCTTTCTTTAAATGCCTTAAGGTGCTGAGTGGTCAGTCCATATTTATGGATGGAGAATGAGAATGTAGCTTCTTAGCATATAGATGGCTATCTCTGGGGGAATCCTGTGTATGCCGGAATTCTTTATCTCTTGATATCATCCTTTTGGGTGTGAAGGATAACTGGAGAGTCTATATCACCAGGCAGAGGCGTTCACAGGCAGGCTTCCTCTTAGGGTCCAAGGTCAGGGAACAGGCAGTCAGACCAGACAACTGACAATCTAACATTCCCCTTGGACAGTGTTACCTTTCTGTGTTTGTATATTTTTTTTATGTAATTTTCAGAAGTCTGGAGTTCCCTTAGCTTCCAATCCTACTCTTACTTTAGCTCTTAAACACATTCAAGGAGCCCTCCTAGACAGATCAGTACTTCTGTGGGAGAATTCTCGGGCTTTAACTCAGTTGCTTTGTGTACAGCTGCTATAGTCTGAATATTCGTGCCCCCTACATTCATATGTGGAAATCCCACCTTTCAAGATGAAAGTATGAGGAAGTGGGGACTTTGGGAGGTGATTAGGTCATGAGGGCTAAGACCTCATAATTGTGATTAGTGCCTTTATAAAAGAAACACCATAGAGATTCCTTGCCCCTTCTGCCATGTGAAGACATGGCTAGAAGAGACCATCTATGAACCAGGAAGTAGGCCTCCACCAGGCTCTGAATCTGCTGTCACCTTGATCTTGAACTTCCCAGCCTCCAGAACTCTAAGAAATAAATTTTTATTGTTTATAAGCTACTCACACTATAGTATTTCATTACAGTGACCCAAACAGACTAAGACAATATCTAAGGAAAAAGGGAGATCTGACTAGCCCAATCACCCTTTATTTAATTTCGTAAATGAAGTTGAAAGTTCTGTAATCTTCTTAAAAATACTTTATTTTTTTATATGGTGCCTGTCTACATTGGAGGAGGGTGGCTCTTCCTTACTCAGTCTACTGATTCAAATGCCAATCTCTTCCAGAAATACCCTCACAGGCATACCTAAAAATAACACTTTATCAGCTATCTGAGTATCCCTTAATCTAGTAAAGTTGACACCTAAAATTAATCATCACACCTTCCTTTAGAGTTTAACCTTTCCAACTCTAAGCAAAATGTGTTAGATTGCTCTAGAGGGATCTCCATGATGAGAACAGAGTTAACTCATTAACTCCTAAATTAAACGACTATATTCCCCCTCAGTCCAGACTCTCTTCTTTCCAGGTAGAAGATGAGACAAAATTGTTTTGCTGGAATTTACCCCCAGATATACCTAAGGGAATAGGAAATTGAGATTGGGTTGGAAGCTGGAGAGAGAAGAGGAACTTTTGAGACTAGTGTGTGGGAAGCAAAAGTGAGATGTTAGTCTTCTCTGTCCCCACCATGGGGATATGTATTCAACATGTCTCCCTATCACACTTCAGAATTTCAGCTAACAAGGGAGATTAGCATCCAGTTTCCTGGCTAAATTTTCCTGGTTGCAGGACCCCTTGATCCATTCTCAGTTCTAAAAATTGTAGCCCTGAAGTGGTGTTAAAACATTCAGCATAAGCCAATCAAAATACATGGTATTTATTACTTCTCTTATTTAGACTTCCAAGCCAATTATGTCTTACTATATTTTAGGCAATCAATAAGTGTTAATTGATTTAATACTAGAGGGAAAAGGATGGCACAATACTGTGGAATCATTTCCTGCTTATCATCCTTTCTTTAATCACCAAATGAGGGTGTGGAGATCTGGCTATTTCTCTAAGTTCAAAATGACATATTTAGCTCCAATTCCAATTTCTATTCAGTAACTGAGTGACTTGGGACATGTTATTTGACCTTTCTGTGTTTTACTTTTCTGTAAAAATGAGGATATAATATAAATTTCTCACAGTATACTCAGTTTGATGTACAAAACATAGCTGGTTCATGGTGAGTACTCAAATAAAAATTAACTTTCCTTACTTTCTTTTTTTGCGCTACAAAAATCTATGTTTATTGCAAAATATACTCACCTCTTATTTAGGTGTGATTTCTCTTTTAAAAAATTCTGGATATTGAGAACAACTTGAGACCAAGTTAGTGTTACACAATTGTAAATGTTAAAATTATACTACATAAATGTTTCAGTGACCTGGGAATTTGTATGAGGTGGGACCAACAGATCAAAGCAACAGCCAAGATAGTAGTTTTTATTGTTGTTGCTTTTCTGGCATGGCATTTGGACATAGATGTCTTTAAAGGTCGTCTTCTTACAGACCCCACAAAGAGACACTAAAGCCTTATCTCTAGAGAGAAAATAAATGAAATGTTCACATGGACAGATTCTTCATTTTGTAAAAAAAATAAAAAATAGTTACTCTCTTTCCAGTGAGAAATTGTAAATGGGTTGTACCCCATCTGTGAAAGGTGCCAGCTGACTGTGAAGTGTCTATGCCTATTATCAGTATCTAGGACACGTCCTCTTATGTTCACTGTCACCTGTCTACTCATAAGAAAGAGTATCTAAGATCTATCCCTTTATTTGAAAGTCAAATGTATTTCTGTATCTTTGCCACATCAATTTTACTTAAAGACTTAATTCCCCAAAGCCAAAATAACAAAATCCACAGTTTAGAGTCATCTATTAAAATTTAAAGCTTCGGTTTAAGTGAAGAAAGCTGTTAGGGGATCCTGTATTCTATGACTTGAAGACAATTATTTATTCTGTAACAGTAGGATCAATAAGTAAAAATATTCCTTTCTCTGCCTATAATACATAGTAACTGTAATCATAGACTTTCTACTGAGGTCTTTTTCTGCCATCTGATAAAACCTACAGTAGATATAAACACATCCCACTACCAAAAGAAAATAAAATAACTCCAGGAATCATTGATCCAGGCTCAAAGCCAAGCAATCTATTTTTAGTACTTTCTCAACAAGTCACACAATAAAAATGTAAATGAAATGGTGCTATTTTTTCCTCAGACTCCTTTTCAAAATGTAGGTTTGGCTTTGTTTAAATTGGCTATTTTCAGATAATCTTCAAGGAACTTGGTTATTCCAGTTTAGGGACCTTCATATCCCAATTTCACATTGTAATTTCTATGTTCCTTATAACTTTACAATAATATGCCTGGATAAAAACCTAAGGATCAACCTAGATATGTTGAATGTGTTCTCACTTCAGGTTGCAGAATTAGCAATGAGGCAGTTGGGTTTCTTCTAAGTCTTCATGCAGTTCATAGACTAGTTCTTTTCCAGTTTTAAGTCCTTTCCCCATGTGGTACTCATTCAAGTAAGCCTTTTCTTAGGGTAGGCGATTTGCTTTTCTGAAGTACCACTAGAATATAAATTACTTATGAACAGTTACCATGTTTTCACCCCCCGTACTTACCTTCACAGCTTCATGAGATGGACATTACTATTATCTTCTTTATACACATAGGTTAATTTGAAATGCAGAAGCCAAGTCGTTTGGCTAAACCACACAACTAGTGTGTAAGGTAGCAAAACCTTGAGCTCAGGTAACTCTTAAATCCTACCTTATCCTCTCTACTCACTAACAGAGAGCAGGAATTCAGGGTATATGTATGGAATTAAATAAAAGCCTATGGAATGCACTGGAGCTTTTTAAAATTGTAGATGATGCACATGAAATAAAAACAGAAAAATGAAAGATAGAATAAAGAAGTTAGAGAATAGCATCAAAGAAAGAATAGGGATTAAGATGAAGGAGAAAATTAGCCCAAGTGAAGAAACTAGTGATAAATAAGGAGAAAAGGGTTTAAAAGAACTTGAAAAAGTATATAAGAACATTGGAATAAGAGAGTATTAAATAGAAAAGTCTTAAGAAAACGTGGTGGGCTACAAAGAATATCACAAATTGAAAATATAAAATTAAAAACTTTCATTCGTAAAATTGCTACACATGTGCTATTATATTATTGCTTCCCAGGTTACACACACTGTGATCTCAGCATCCCAGTCTTGGTTTTATGTGAATCAACATCAGACACCAGTTCAGGTCAGGTGTTAATGATGTCATTTCACTGAACTACAGCTGTTGATGGACTAATCATTGAGTCTTGACATTGCACAAAATAGAAAAACAATTATATGAATTCTTTCTGGTGCAGAAATGTGGTATCAGTCCTCTCCTAGAATATCTTTCCTAGACTGTTTCATTACATTTTCCCTTTCCAGTAAATAATCTACACTAAATTGTTTATAACCAGTTTTTAAAGAATCTAGTTAGTTATCAAGATACTGGAAAATCACTTGTCTTAGTCCATTTAGATTACTATAACAAAATATTATAGCCTGGGTAACTGATAAATAACAGAAGTTTATTCCTCACAGTTCTGAAGGCTGAGAAGTCCAAGATCAAAGAGCCAAAAGATTCAGCATCTACTGAGAGCTTCTTTCCTGGCTCATCGCTGGTGTCTTCTTCTTCTGTTCTCACACAGTGGAAGGGAAGAATAAGATCACTTGGCCTCTTTTAAAAGGGCACTAATCCCAATTACAACAGCTCCACCCTCATGACCTAGTAACCTTTCAAAGGTTCTACCTCCTAAAAATTATCGTAGTGGGCATTAGGATTTTAATGTATGAATTTGGGGGGTATATAAGTATTCAGACCATAGCAGCTCTATTTCATTCTTGTCATGCATTGTCTTGGCTATCTTAGTATGCCCAGTTCAGAACTTATTTTCACCCAGATGATATTTGACAGCTTCCATGCACTTATCCCTCACTGACACTAGTATTTCTACAATAGAGAGGGGAGGATGATATTCTGAATTGAGTAAAGTAGATTTGGAAGCCTCTCAACTGGGACTTCCAATTCAAAATAGAATTCAGCCCCCAAATGGGCTCCTTTTTCTTCCTCTGTTTCTTTATTTTGGATTATTTAAAGATTTTTATTGTCTTTTTAAACTACACTGGTTTTAGTAGTTATGCATTGTGTTTCTTGGATTTTTTTTTAAGTATTTACCCATTATTATTAAGTTGTAAACTTGATTAAACAAATTCTACTGTGGATCAGTATCTCAGCTTTTTTCTTGAATGACACAGTGATTTCTGTCTTTAACTCCTGTCATTATGCTCTCCTGGAATACGTAAATGATATATAAAAGATACATCTTTTAGTGGTTCTTCCACCCAGCAAATCCTACCAGAGGCCTCTCTCTGTCCTTGTCTGACATGATTTTATTTGATGTTCACTATGTAAATAATGTAAGACATAGGAATTTTTGCTAATTTTTTCTTAAATTTTAACTGCTTTTCATAACAAAACAAAACCTCCAAATGAAAGTTAAGAACCACTAAAAAAGAATAATATTTTGAAAAGAAGACATGTACTTCAAATGTTGGAATATAGCCATTAATTATTTCAATATTAAAATATAGTATATGTTAGCTTGAAATTAGAAGAAAAAAAAAGAATGTTTAGCTCAATACTCTTTCAATATAAGATATTTAATTAGAACTTGTGGAATTGCTGTGGAAGTCAAAGTGAGTCCTGAATGCTAGTATTGGAAATTATCTTTAAATAAAAGGGGATCAAGAATGACACTGAAAATTCTCACTATATCTAACACCAAACAGTATTGAAGAAAGTAACTTGAAGTTTCAACACAAGTCCACGGTGTGTAATTTCAGTGAGTATAGTTTCTATGGGTGTCTCCACAGTTAAACCACAAGGATATTTTTTTCTGAGACCTGACTCAAATGTTTGGGATTCACACAGCTTCTAGTCATCCACCTTGAATGCCCAATCATGAAATGGTTTTAATTGCCTAAAAAAAATATACAACAATTTCAAATGACAAATACTATCTACTATAAATACTGTATACTAGAAAATGAGCTATTTATTTAAATCTTGTAACAAGTACTTTTTAACTGCCTTCCTTTTTTTTTAAATTATGCTTAAGTTCTGGGATACATGTGCACAATGTACAGGTTTGTTACATAGATATATATGTGCGATGGTGGTTTGCTGCACCCATCAACCCATCATCTACAGTAGATATTTCTCCTAATGCTCTCCCTCCCCTAGGTTCCCACCCTGTGAAAAGCCCTGGTCGAACCATTCCCCTCCCTGTGTCCATGTGTTCTCATTGTTGAACTTCCACTTATGAGTGAGAACATACGGTGTTTGGTTTTCTGTTCATGTTAGTTTGCTGAGAATGATGGTTTCCAACTTCATCCATGTCCCTGCAAAGGACATGAACTCTTCCTTTTTATGGCTGCATAGTATTCCATAGTATATATGTGCCACATTTTCTCTATCCAGTCTATCATTGATGGGCATTTGAATTGGTTCCAGGTCATTGCTATTGTGAATCGTGCTGTAGTAAACATACATGTACATGTGTCTTTAGAGTAGAATTATTTATAATCCTTTGGGTATACACCCAGTAATGGGATTGCTTGGTCAAATAGTATTTCTGGTTCTAGATCCTTGAGGAATCACCACACTGTCTTCCACAATGATTGAACTAATTTACACTCCCTCCGACAATGTAAAAGCGTTCCTATTTCTCCACATCCTCTCTGGCATCTGTTGTTTCCTCACTTTTTAGTGACCTCCATTCTAACGGCAGGAGATGGTATCTCATTGTGGTTTTGATTTGCATTCCTCTAATGACAAGTGCTGATGAGCTTTTTTTCGTATGTCTGCTGGCCACATAAATATCTTCTTTTGAGAAATGTCTGTTCATATGCCCACTTTTTGATGGGGTCGTTTTTTTCTTATAAATTTGTTTAAGTTCTTTGTAGATTCTGGATATTAGCCCTTTGTCAGATGGGTAGATTGCAATACTTTTCTACTATTCTGCAGGTTGCCTGTTCACTCTGATGACAGTTTCTTTTGCTGGGCAGAAGCGTTTTAGTTTAAATTATATCCCATTTTTCTGTTTTGGCTTTTGTTGTCATTGCTGTTGTTGTTTTAGCCATGAAGTTTTTGCCCATGCCTATGTCCTGAATGGTATTGCATAGTTTTTTTTTCTAGGGTTTTTATGGTTTTAGGTTTTATGTTTAAGCCTTTAATCTTTCTTGAGTTACTTTTTGTATAAGGTGTAAGGAAGGGGTCCAGTTTCAGTTTTCTGCATGTGGCCATCCAGTTTTCCCAACAACATTTATTAAATAGGGAAACCTTTCCTCACTGCTTGTTTTTGTCAGGTTGGTCAAAGATCTGATGATTGTAGATGTGTGGCATTATTTCTGAGGCCTCTGTTCTATTCATTAGTCTATTTATCTGTTTTGGTACCAGTACCGTGCTGTTTTGGTTACTGTAGCCTTGTAGTATAGTTTGAAGTGTAGCATGATGCCTCCAGCTTCGTTCTTTTTGCTTAGGATTCTCTTGACTATATGGGATCTTTTTTGGTTCTGTATGATATTTAAAAGAATTTTTTTCTAATTCTGTGAAGAAAGTCAATGGTAGCTTGTTGGGAATAGCATTGAACCTATAAATTACTTCAGGAAGTTTGGCCATGTTTACAGTATTGATTCTTCCTATCTCTGAACACTGAATGTTTTTTCATTTGTTAGTGTCCTCTCTCATGTCCTTGAGCATTGGTTTATAGTTCTCCTTGAAGAGATCCTTCACATCTCTTGTTAGTTGTATTCCTAGATATTTTATTCTCTTTGTAGCTATTATGAATGGGAGTTCACTCATGATTTGGCTAAAGAAGTTGAATCCCTGAACAGACCAATAACAAGTTCTGAAATTGAGGTGGTAATTAATAGCCTACCAACCAAAAAAATCCAGGACCAGATGGATGCACAGCCAAATTCTACCAGAGATACAAAGAGGAGCTGATACCGTTCCTTTTGAAACTATTCCAAACAATGGAAAAAGAGGTACTCTTCCTTAACTCATCTTATGAGGCCAGCATCATCCTGATACCAAAACCTGACAAGAGACACAACACAACAAAAAACAGTTCTTTTTTTAAAATTATTTTTATTTCAAAGTTTTGGTGAATGGGTGGTGTTTGGTTGCAAGAAAAAATTCTTTCATGGTGATTTATGAGATTTTGATGAACCCATCACTCAAGCAGTGTACTATATCCAATGGTCTTTAATCCCTCACCCCCATTCCACCCTTCCCCTGCAAGTTTCCAAAGTCCATTATATCATTCTTATGCCTTTATGTCTTCATAATTTAGCTCCCACTATAAGTGAGAACATGTTAGGTTTTCCATTCCTGACTTACTTCACTTAGAATAATGGTCTCCAGCTCCATGCAGGTTGCTGCAAATGCCTTTAATTCATTGCTTTTTATCTCTGAGTAGTATTCCATTATATATATATATATATATATATATATATATATATATATATATACACATCCATACACATACACACACACACACACACACACAGACACACACACGCACACACACGCACACACCATTCATTGATTGATGGACATTTTGGCTGGTTCCATACTTTTGCAATTGCGAATTGAAGCACAAGGATTTAAACAGCACTCCGAGACTTGGCCCTGTTGAGCATCTTTTAAGTAAACACTCTATTTACAAACCATTCACTCCATTCTTCCTCCTTTTTCTGTCACCATTTGGGCTGTTTACTTTCATCCACTAATTCAATTCTTATCCTTTACTGAGGGTTCAGGGTAAATCCTATTTTCTCCAGAAAGCTTTTCATCACCACTATAACTTACTTTATCTTTTAGAGCACTGATTGTTTACACTGGCCAACAACACATTGTTCCCTCAGCTAACTTGTTGTGTATTGCTTTGCCAGTTGCACTGTGAAAACATATTTGGGATTTGGGATCATAGATTTTACTTCTCTATAATCCCCATAGCACTTCATGTCTCATATTGCACAAGTGGTTCGGACTACCTTTCTTCGTCCAGTATTAAAACTAGGCAGTTTGAAAAGAGTACAGGATGGTACAAGGAATTTGAAAGAACGATTTCTGCCTCATGAAGGTTCTCTACTACTTAATAAAGCTATTGATGCTTTATGAGACAGAAATGTATATAAATATGTTATATAAAAGGCATATATATGTTATATATGACATATACATGTTATATATAAGACATATGTATATGTTATGTACAAGACATATATGTAACATATGTATACATCTGAACCTTCAATTAGAGAATCTTAGGTGTGTGTATATGTTTCAAAAGAAACTGAAGAGCAGTGTCTTCATAGAATACAGTAAATTAAAGAAAGTTGATTACATAGGTTTTAATACTCATTTTTTCTAAATATAAGTGTCATTTGTGGTATAAAACAATCCCTATTTATAGTTTACTTTTAATTTTCTGGAAATATAATGTATTTTCACACTATTTTCTGAGGGGTATAAATTTCAATACGTTGAGCACTTCATTTAAAAGGGACCCTGATGTACTCTGTAGAGACATGAAGACTCAGCTACCCAAATAGATGTTAAAATAACAGAAAGAAGCTTTTAAAATTCCAAATAAGTAACAGAGCTCATTATGCTAAGTAGTGAGTTTGTTGTCCATTATGGACTTCTTATCTTCTATTTTCTTCTGGAAGTAGCCTAACAGATGCAGGTACTATTCAGCAAAAATCACAACTTTTTTTTTTTTATGGAGATTTTGATGCATTACAGCAAGCCTGTTTAAATACTGGGTTTACAGATTTTCACCTTGTGACATTGATTTCAATAGAGTCCATTAAGATGTCCTCTATAAGCTAATTTAATGCCAAGAAAAATGTAGTTACCTTTTTAAAAAACATTTCCTCTTAATTCACTAGAATAAATGTACTGTCATATTAAGCAATGGAAAAGGCTATACATGAATTAATTTATATGTATGAATTTTATAAGTGCAGACAACATGGCATTTTTACTTTTTATTTTATTATTAAGAAAAATTTTTGTCTCAGCTCAAAAAAATCTGGCAAGTTAAAGCACATTAATTATTAGGAATTTGCAGTCTCCTGTGTCTAAATGATACCAAAAGACCAATTTCAACTCTTCATTTGGAAAATTCAGCAACTTGGGTTTTTTGACTTATGATTATCAAAAACCTGCTTGAAAATAAAAGGTTTGTAATATCCAGGAAAAGAGACTGTAGGGACTATCAGGAGAACAAGAAAAAATGCCAAGTGTTGAATTTGGAAAAGTCATAACAAGTTGGTCTGTAGCAATAAACAGAAAGTAAAACAGAAAATGTTCCCTCTATAAAAGATTCCCTGTGTGATTGAAATGAAATTCGAGGAAATGTACCAAGACATAACTTTGATTTAGCCTTCACCAGGGAAAGTAGAAAATCAGAGGAACCAAATTAAATAACTTGTGATATCTCTTTCCGAGGACATTCTTTATTGAAAAGCAGTAGTTTCAGAAATATACCTCTAGCATAAATATACATATATTCATATACATATATTCATATGCATATACATATATATGTATATACACACAAGCATACCTACATATCCATGTCCACACCCACATACATAAACACAAATTTTTATATATACATATATAGTTGTAAATAGTATGCAAACTACAGTAGCCATAAAAAAATTTAGAACTTAAGAAATATACTAAATAAAACATTGGTTTTTCTCTCTCACATTTTGTATGTAATGCTGGTACCAAAAAATAATTTCTGAGAAGCACAGCTGTAATCCATAATAATATCTTCAAAAGATGAAGGAATGTATACTTACAACTTTTCTCTATATATGTAGCACTTAAAAATGTAAATAAGCCCTCCTTTATCTTTGGAGCAGCCTATGCTAAATGTTACTGATGTTTTATGAAGCAGAAGCATATGTCCTACTACATTAGAGAAATGAATTTCTTTTATTTAATATTAAATTCATCATCTAAAATATGTCTATATATTTGGCATTGTGTAAACAAATCAGTTTTCTTCTAAAAATCGCCTTCATGGTTGTTTTTCTTCTGGTTATTCTCTACCTACCTTATTATTATTATTATTATTATTATTATTATTATTCAATATGGAGAATTCACATTTTCTTCACTCTTTAACCTTTTTCCTTTGATCATTTTAGTTTCTTTCCTTTGAAACTGCTTTATTTCCTTTAGTAACCAAAGCCATATTTAGAGCCTAGAACTTCCAGTAACAGTTTATTTTGGTGACATGCATATCTAGGTAGAGGAAGAAATTTATCTTTCTATTGTGAATTGTACCCAGCTTTCTTGGCACTTTTTGTTTGTATAAACACATTACCTGCAACGAATTGATGTTATTTTCTACAGGGCCAATGATGTCATTGAGTACAGAACAGATTTCAATCTCCCATTACTAGTTTCCTCTTTTTTAAAAATCATATCTTTTTCCAATAGAAAATATCTTTCTATTTCTCATACCACTGATTCAGTGGTGTTTCTTTTTTTCTTTTTTTGGTAAGGTCTTTTTGACCCTCAAATGTGAAATTAAAATATCTGACCAGTGTGGTTTCTTATAACTCCTACATTTTGTGAGTTTCAGTGTGGAATCTTAATGCAAACATTTATAAACGTCCAAAGTCCTTTCCTCTTGTCTCTATGCAGCCTTATTTTACTCTTAAAAAAGTTACCTTTTGACCAGTAGGTTATATTTGAATACATTTTCAGTGATCTTTTTATCCCTTGCTAAATACTCTATCAATGCACAAAATGATAAAGTAAACCTATGAACATACATTTCCTGTGTTTTATTGGATCATCTAGATGGACTAGCTGATGCTATGGCAAATCACACACACACACACACACACACACACACACACACACACACACACACACACAATCAGTAGCTTAAAAGGGCAGTTTCCAAAACTAGAATTTTCACTATATATTAGTTACTGTAAGAAATAGCCCCTTAATGTACGATGCCTAAACACAATGGATACCTTTCTCTGCCTCATGTTAACAGAACAAGTAGGTGAAAAGGTTGTCAAAGTGACCTTCTTCCATGCTGTCATTCAGCAACTCAGTTGATAAACCTGTTGACACCTTTAACATGTCTTCAGTGGTTGCCTTGGGGTCAGGTCCATTCCAGACAACAGAAAGTACAGAATAACATGGAAGAGCAAATGTGGGAAGATTGTAATTACTTAGCCCTAGACATAGTACCCATCATTTCCATGGGCATTCTGTTGTTCCAAACTGTATCACACAAAACTATGCTTAACTTCAAGAAAGAAGCCTGGATTATGTGGCTTACTGTGTTGCCAGGAAGAAGAAGAAAAAAATTTTGGAGACTAGCTGGCAGTCTCTGCCACATCTGCTTTACTCAGCAATACTGTTCCAGCATCAGGAAAATGTTGTAGGAAGACACTAGCTCTAGGCAGTGTGTGGCTAACTATTTGAAGGTCTTCATTGTTGCCAAAGTATATTCAGCTGCCAATTCCCAGAGCTGTTTTGTGGCTCAGGCATAGCTATGTAATAATTCTGACATGGTATCATCGTTTTATCATAACAGATTACTGATAAACTTCAGTGGCAGCCAGTGTTCAAGTTTTCACCATATAAATGTACGAAAACAAAAAAGTGAGATTTAAAATAAAACTTAATAACCCTGATACTCAACATACCCATTTTCAAGTCATTTCATTCCTTCATAAATTATTTTCTTGGAAAAGGAAATTGGCTCAATGTCAGGTTCTTCAGTAGTTAAATGAATTATCAGGTACAATAAATGCTTCTTTATTGGAGGTACTATTTTTTTCTTTCCTGAATTCTAAATTAATGAAATTTACAATATTAAGTTTATAAAATGCTAGGTTAATGAATTATAATGAGAAATAAGAGTATTTCATTGTAAAGCTACCATTAATACTAAAAAGGACAGCTATGTGAAGAAATTCACATCGTAATTCAGATAAGTAAGGAAAGCAAAGGTTATAAAAGGAAAAATTTAATGTAAGAAAAATTGCTTTATGCCTGTCAGAAAACTCAAAAGGGAATATTATTTGACCATTAAAGTTAACTAGTGCATGACTCTATTCAGAGCAAGCAGATCCCGGCTTTTGTGTTTACTCTAAGCTCAAGAATTTCTGTTTAAAAACTGATCAATGCTGAGAGAAATTACTCAACATGAGATAACTATGTTGAGTGTCAGTTCATGAATTGTTCAGCTTTATTTTCATACCTCTTCACCTTACCATACCCCTAGACCAGATACCTGGTTACACCTGATAGTTCAGAGCTTTCCCAAGGTAGCGCTTTACTGGGGCTGCCCTTTTAGCTGATCCAATATTGCTCACCTTTACTCACCCATTTTCCTCTCCTGCTGTCAACATTCATCTAGCCTGGTAGCAGTCCCACAAGGACTTGTCCCCTCAGGACTCAAAGGCCAATAAACGCCTGTGCAACTCACTGATACTCAGACTAGTTGGTTCTAGTACCCTAATAGTACAAAAAGTAACTGCTGATATAGGAATTTCAGGCATTCTGCACTCATTCTGTGAGAGATGCTATTGTTGGTATATCTTTAGTGTTTCTCAAATAAAGACACATATCGTTAGGTAAAGTTGCGTTTTATGTGAGGAACTGTGTATGTTTGTTCTTACATTATTAATGTAATAGAATTATTTATATACATAAACTATACATAGAAATATGCAGAGAAGGAGATAACAGTAGCAACCATTTTTTTACTATTATGTGGCATTCACTTCTCCAAGTACTTTATATATTACCCAAATTAATCCGCCCAAACCTGTTGATGGATTTTCACCTTTGTTTGACAAATGGGGAGTTAGGTTTTTAAAGTTATGTAAATTGTACAAGTTTACCCAAGCAGTAAGTGAGAAATACTCTTAGAACACAGATCTGTTGTCTTAACCACAATTAGTGTATCCTGACTAAAATACATAGTTTTTGCTTCAACTCTCAATATAAAGTGAATAAGAATATATTTTTTATTTTGAAGGTAATTTAGAGGTCACCTTACTTAAAGCAGTTATTATAATAAGACCTACAGAAATTAAATGCTCCTACTTCAAGGTAGCCTAATTGCTGAACAGCATAGCACACACTAGAACTAGAGTCTCTGTTCCTGCCTGCCACTCCTACACTGTAGCCTAGATAGTTGACTGAATATGAATATGCCATTTAGAAAAAAGAAATCGCTTTCAAAACTTGTCATTTCAGCATCTTAGCATTTAGATACAAGCATAGCATATTGGAAAATTGGAAAAATTCTAAGATTAATAGCAGTATACTAATTGACAATATTGTATTGTTAAGTTCATGCTTTGAATTCAAAAGCCTCTAATAACTGATATATAAGATTAAATATGATAATTCTTAGGAATTGTTGCTGGACTTAGCTTTTCAAGAAGAGCATAGGAAAGAAAAAACAAAGAAAAATATTGTAATCTTATTTGATCGGATCTAAGATTCAAATATTTACATACTCCCATACAAAGAGGCCTACTGAGAGGAACTCTCAGTAGAGACCCCCCACAGACATGAGAAGACATTCATATCGAGAAACAAAATTGATGTTCATCTACCTTTGTTGTCATGAGCCAGGGAAGAAACCAGCCTTATACCAGCTCAAGACTAATCAGCGGGTTACCCGTGTATTAGGAGGATGTTGCTGACCTACTATCAATATGGTATGTGCTTTGAGCAATCTTTTTTCATCCGCAGTGATAGGATCGTATGGCTCTGATCTTATAACCAAAAGCATGAATTTTCAAGACAGCTGGTCAGGGTGTGGGTTGTAATCTGCAGCTGTTAGGGCCAAGGTACAAGCCCATATAGGGAAGACCTCACGCTTTCGACTTAATTAGCTTCAAGCCTTAACCAACTAAACTAAATGACCATGCATGAAGCCCTTCCTATGCACATACACTCATATACAACTGCAGACAAAAGACAGATGTACTTTTATTATGCAAATCACAAAGGACCATTGTAGGTCCCCAAACCAATTTTTGAGACTATTCTGAATTAACCCCCAAAAAGAAAATGAAGGAACAGATCAGTTTAACCACTTGAAATCTTCCTATGGAATATACTTTAAATAAAGATACTCAATAAATAAAATGTGACAAAATTAAGATCAAAACATAATGTTAGATTATTGCATTTCCCCCATCATTTATTTTGTTAATGATTGTTCATCTTAGGGTTTATTATTTTAAACTCATCAGTACTAGTTTCTAGTCTCCTTATGGCTAAGATACACTTCTTGAGCCATGTCTGTGACCCTTGGAGACAATATATGATTGAGTTAGGATTTAGCTTCTAGTCCCAACTCTGCTTCTTACTAGCTACATATGGGCAAATCTCAGCTGTTTTGTGCTTTTTCATCTTAAAATGGAGTACTTGAACTTGGTCATAACTAAAATACCCCTATTTCTAAATTTCTTAATTTCAAAACTTCCACAGCTTATTTTTCCCTATAACATCAGTTAACAAAGTTCCTCCCAGACCGTTCATCCAAGGTAGAAACTTAGATCTTTTATGACGACCTTCAAGGTTCCACATGAACTGCCTGCTTCCCAATCTCTGCTTCTACTTGGCTTCCTACTGCTCTCCAGGTCACTCTGACCTCTTCACATTTCCTCATACCCACTAGGCACCCTCCAAAACAGCCTTTGCACCAACTGGAATGTTCTCTCCCTAGATAACTGTATGGCTTGCTTTCTCCCTTCTGTTAACTCTTTACTCAAGGATCACCTTCTCAGTGAAGGATTCCCCAGCCACCCTTATGAAATGTCCTTGCCCCAAACTGACTTCCTATCTTGTTTCTTTCACTTTATTTGTCTCCTTAGCATTTACTATTCAAACATTGTTTATTTCACTTATTTTTCCTCCTTATTACACTCCCTTTTCCCTTTGAAAGCACCATTCGGGGAGGAATTTTTGTCTATTTTGTTTGTTGCTGTACCTAAAACAGTGGGTGGAACTAAGTAGGTTGTTACTGAATGATTGTTGAGCAAGTAAATGAATGAATGAGTGAAATTAATTATTTGTAACAGGATGTTAATATCGTTCTCTTTTTCATTTTTATTTTTTGTGGGTATATATTAGATGTGTGTATTTATGGGTTACACAAAATACAATATAGGCATGCTATGTGTAATAATCACATTGGGATAAATGGGGTATCCGTCACCTCAGATATTTATCTTTTGTGTTGCAAGTGCTTCTGCTTTATTTTTAGTTATTTTTAATGTGCAATTAAATTATTATTGACAATAGTCATCCTGTTTTGCATTAAATACCAGATCTTATTCATCCATCCAATTATATTTTTGTACCTGTTAACCACTCCACCTCCTCCTGACCCCCACCATCACCTTTCCCAGCCTCTAGTAATAATCATTCTCCTCTCTACCTTCATGAGTTCAATTGTTTTAATTTTTAACTTCCACAAATAAATAAGAACATGTGAAGTTTGTCTTTCTGTGCCTGGCTTATTTCACTTAAAATGACTTACAATTGTATACATGTCAATGTAAATAACAGGATCTTATTCTTTTTATGGTCAAATAGTACTTTATTGAGTATAGGTGCTACATTTCCTTTATCCATTCATCTGTTGACAGACATTTAACTTGCTCTCAAGTCTTGGCTTTTATGAATAATGCTACAATAAACATGAGAGTGCAGATATCTCTTTGAGATACACTGATTTCCTTTATTTGGGGTATATACCCAGCAGTGGAATTGCTGTATCATATGGAAACTGTATTTTTAGTTTTTTGAGGAACCTCGAAACTGTTCTCCATAGTGACCACTCTAGATGGACTGCTGCTGCCATCATTAATTCTTTCAATATTTGGTAGAATTCAGTAGTGAAGCTGTCAAGTCCTGAGCTTTTTATTGCTGGAAGACTTTTTATTATGGCTTTAATCTCATTACTTTTTTTTTTTTTTAGACTTTTCAGGTTTTGGACCTCTTCATGGTTTAATATTGGTAAATTGTATGTCTAGGAATTTATCCATTTCTTCTAGGCTTTCCAATTCATATATAGTTGTCTAAAGTAGCCTGTAATAATCCTTTGAATTTCTGCATATCAGTGGTAATGTCTCCTTTATCATTTCTGATTTTATTTATTTGGATACTCTCTTATTTGTTCTTAGTCTAGCAAGAGGGGCTTCACCAGGGATTTTTTAAATCTTAACTTAAAATGCAGTAAAATATATATTTTAAAAATGCTTTTTGTTGCATTTATCTTTTGTATTGTTTTCTTTGTACCAATTTTATTGATTTCAGCTCTGAGCTTTATTATTTCTCTTCTTATTCTAAGTTTGCATCTGGTTTGCTCTAGTTTTTTTTAATTCTTTAAGATACATCATTAGGTTGTTCAATTGATGTTTTTCTTTTTTTCTTTTTTTTTTTTTTGAAGTGTGCACTTATAGCTATAAACTTTCTTCTTAGTACTGCTTTCATTGTATCCCATAAGTTTTGAAAGGTTTTGCTTCCATTATCATTTGTTCCAAAATATATTTCAGTTTCCTTCTTAAGTTTTCAATTACACACTGGTCATTTGGGATATATTGTTTAATTTCCATGTTTTCATATAGTTTCCAACATTTCTCTGGTTATTAATTTCTAGTTTCATTTCATTGTGATCATTGTAATCAGAGAAGACACTTCATATGATTTAATTTTTTTAATGTTTGAAGACTAGTTTTGTGGCCTAACATGTAGCCTGTCTTTGAAAATGAACTACACTCAGAGGAGAAGAATGTGTACTCTGCAGCTGTTGATTGAATGTTCTGTAAATATCTATTAGGTCCATTTGGTCTGTAGTGAAGCTGAATCTAGTGTTTCTTTGTCAATTTTTTTGACTGGATGGTGTGTCCACTGCTGAAAATGGGGTATTGAAGTCTTCAGCTATTGTTCTGGGGTCTATCTCTCACTTTAGCTCTAATAATATTTGTTTTTTATATATGGCAATCCAGTGTTCTGTGCATACATATGTATAACTGATATATCCTCCGGTTGAGTTGTGCCCTGTGTCATTATATAATGACCTTATTGTCTTATTTTATAACTTTTGTCTTGAAATCTATTTCATTTGATATAACTATTCTTTCTCTTTTTCATTTCCACTGGGATGTAGCATCTTTTTCATTCCCTTATTTTCAGTCTATATGTTTCTTTACTGGTGAAGTGTGTCTCTTGTAGGAAATAGGTCTTGTTTTTTATCCATTCAGCCACTCTATGTCTTTTGATTGGAGAATTTAGTCTATTTACATTCAATGTTACTCATAACTAAGGACTTACTCCTGCCATTTGTTACTTGTTTTCTGGTTGTTTTGTCGTCCTGTATTCCTTCTTTATTTGCTTTCTATTTTCCTTTTAATAAATGTGATTTTTCTGGTGGTGTGTTTTAATGTCTTACTTTTTGTATATCTATTTTATGTTTTTTAATTTGAGGTTACCATAAGGCTTGCAATAATGTCTTATAATCCATTATTTTAAACTGATGACAATGCTGATTGCATAAACATACAAACTAACAAGAAAGAGAAAATAGAAACTCTACATTTTAACTTTATGCCCCTGCTTTTTAACTTTTTATTTTTCCATTTATATCTTATACTATGTCTTGAAAAATTGTAATTTTTTTGTTGGTTCATCTTTTAGTATTTCTACTTAAGACTACACATTGCAGTTATTGTGTCATAAGATTCTGTGTTTTTCTATGTATTTACTATTATCAGTGAATTTTGTACCTTCAGATGATTTCTTTCTGCTGATTTATCTCCTTTCCTTTCATATTACAGAACTACCTTTAGCATGTCTTGTAGGACAGGTCTGGTGTAAATGAAATCTATAAGCTTTTATTTGTCTAGGAAAATCTGTATTTCTTCATGTTTGAAGGATATTTTTACCAGATATGCTATTCTAGGTTAAAAGTTTTGTTTCCTCAGTACCTTAAATATGTCATGCCACTTTCTCTTGGAATGTAAAGTTTCCATTGAAAAGTCTGCTTCCAGACATATTGGAGCTTCATTGTATATTATTTCTTTTCTCTTACTATTTTTAGAATCCTTTCTTTATCTTTGACTTTTGGAAAGTTGATTATTGTCTTGAGAGAGCCTAGGTTGAGATAAATCTGAGTGATGTTCTCTAACCTTCTTGTAGTTGAATATTGATATTTTTCACTCAGATTGGGAAGTTCTCTGTTATTATCCCTTTGAATAAACTTTCTACACCATCTCTTTCTCAACCTCCTCTTTAAGGAAAATAACTCTTAAATTTGCCCTTTTGGGGTGATTTTCTAGATGTTTTAGGCATGCCTCATTTTTTATTATTTTTCCTTTTATCTCCTCTTACTGTGTATTTTCAAATAGCCTGTCATCAAGCTCACTAATTCTTTCTTCTGCTTGATCAATTTTTCCGTTAATAGACTCTACTGAATTCTTCAAAATTTCAGTTGCGTTTTTCACTTTGGGATTTCTGCTTGATTCTTTTTAATTATTTCAATGTCTTTGTTAAACGTATCTGACATGACCCTGAATTCCTTCTCTGTGTTATCCCGAATTTCCAAGTTTCCTCAAAACAGCTATTTTTAATTATCTGACTGAAAGGTCACCTATATCTGTCTCTCCAGGATTGGTCCCTGGTGCCAGATTTAGTTCATTTAGTGAGATCATGTTTTACTGGATGGTCTTGATGCTTGTGAATGTTTGTCACTCTCTGAGCATGTGAAAAGTTAGATATTTATTGTAGTCTTCACAGTCTTGGCTTGTTTCTGCCTGTCCTTCTTTGGAAGGGTTTCCAGTTATTTTAAGGGACTTAGATGCTGTAACTTAAGTCTGGGTCACTGCACCCTTATCTGCATTAGAGGCCACCCCACACAGAGTAATGCTGCAGTTCTTGCAGACCAACTTGGTGGTCTTGGGTAGCATCAGGGATAATTCCCTTGGTTATTAGGAAGAGAGTCTTGCTCTCTTCCTTTACTTTCACCCAAACAGAATCAGTCTCTCTCTCTGTCTCTCTCTCATTCTGCGTGTGTGTGTGTGTGTGTGTGTGTGTGTGTGTGTGTGTGTTGAGATCCCTGGAGCTGAGGGAAGGGTGACACAAGCACCTCTGTGGCCACCGCTACTGGGACTTCTCCGGATCAGATCTGAAGCCACAACAGTACTAGATCTTGCCCAATGCCCACTGTAGCCACTACCCGAATACTACCTAGGTTCACGCAAGGTCATAGGACTCTACAATCAGCAAGTGGTGAAGCTAGTCATGTTTCTGTCTTTCATTTCAGGGAAGCAGGTTCCCAGGTCCCAGGTGGGTCCAGAGATGCTATCCAGAAGCCAGGGCCATGAGTCAGAAATGTTAGAAATCTACCTGATACTCTGTTCTCCTGTAGCTAATCTGGCACCCAAACCACGAGACAAAGTCCTTCCACTCTTTCCTCTTCTTTTTCACAGGAAGAAAAGTCTATCCCCATGACCAGTACTGCCACAGGCACACAGAAAGTACTTCCAGGCTACCGTCAATGTTCACTTAAGCCCCAGGGGCTCTTCAGTCAGCTTGTGGTGTATGCTTCCAGGACTGGGACTCATCTTTCATGTCAGTGGGCTACAACTTAGCCCAGAGCAGGTTCATAGATTCCACTCAACTGCCAAGGCCTGGAGTTAGAGACCTTAAGAGCCCACTTGGTGCTCTGTCCAATTGAGATGGTTAGCTAAGCTGCAAGACAAAGTTCCCTTCACTTTTATCTTTGCTTTTCTTAAACAAAATGAAGCTCTCCTGTACCCAGTATAGCTGGGAATATGCTGGATCACACTTGAAGTCAGCACATCTCACCTAAGGCCCATGTCATATACTACCTGGCTATTGCTGCAGACTATTCAGGACTCGAGGGCTTTTTATCAGCAGATGATGAATCCTGCCAGGACTGAGTTCTTCCCTTCAAGGCAGAAGATTACCTTCTGGCCCAGAGTGTGTTTAGAAATGTCCTGTGGGGGCTAGGGCTAGGAATGGGGGCCTCAAAATTCTGCCCACTGCTCTAATCTATTGTGGCTGAGCTAGTATACAAGTTACAAGACAAAGTTCATGTTATGCCTTCTTCTTATCTTCTGAAGCTGAAGGAAGAAGCCTCTTTTGGAGGCTTCTTCTACAAGCTACACTGCCTAGGTTTGGGGAAGGGTTCATGCAAGTACTCCCTTAGTAGCCCCAGGTGGTGTCTTACTAGGTTGCATGCCCCACCAAGCCCACTGGCTCCAAGCCCAGCATAGTAGTAGGACTGGCTTAGGAGTTGCTGACCTAGACTGCCTTTCAAGTTTATCTCGAACTGTAGAGCCTTTTATCCCACAGTGTTGAGGCTTTCCAGAACTCAAGTTCTGACTCCTGAGATGGATGATTCCTTTCTGGCCAGTGCTAATCTAAATGCTCCTTCTGTGGGCATCAGCTGAGTTCTGCCTGGTGTTGCTCTCTACTATGACAGGGTTCCATTGAAAAGTCTCATAATCACTGTGCTTATCCCATTCTCTCTGAACCGCATCGTTGCTGCTAGGGAATGGGGGAGAGTTGGCATCAGTCATTCAGATCTATCTTTTCTACCCTCCTCAATGCCTTTTTCAGTGATTTGAAGTTAAAATCAGGCACTGTGATCATTTGCCTGGTTTTTGGTTCTTATGAAGGTACTTTTTTGTGTAGGTGATTGTTAACTTCAATGCTCCTGCAGGCAGTACAATCAGTGGTAGCTTCTATTTGGCCATTTTGCTCTGCCCTGTGATCAACAGTTCTGCCCATGTATTTCTGATACCATAAATGATTTTGCTATTTGTTTATATTATCCAAAAGACCTGACTAACTCTCACAAGTTGATAAGGTTTGGCTGTGTCCCAGCTCAAATCTCATCTTTAGTTCCCATAGTCCCTATGTATCATAGGAGGGACCCAGTAGGAGGTAATTTAATCATGGGGGTTACTCTCATGCTGTTCTGGTGATAGCAAGTGAGTTTTCATGAGATCCAATGGTTATGTAAGGAGCTTTTCTCCCTTTTGCTTGGCACTTCTTGATGCGCTGCAAGGAAGGCCAAATTTGATTCCCCTTCTGCCATGATTGTAAGTTTCCTGGGGTCTCCCAAGCCATGCTGAACTGTGAATCAATTAAACTTATTTTCTTTATAAATTACCTAGTCTTAGCATGTCTTTGTGTCAGTGTGAGAACAGACTAATACACACGTACATTTTATTTTCTTTTGGGATGACAAAAGAATAGTCCTATTTCTTTCAAGCTCTAAATCTAATTTTTATGTTTCAAAACTTTATGCCTTATTCCATAATTATTTCTTCAAAATGGATTTCTTCTGTGAAAATCATTGCTTCTAGTAGTTTTCACACATCCAGAGAGAAATCCTGAAAATATAGTGTTTAAATTCAGGTCCCAAATGTGACTCTTCTTAATGCAAATTGAGTACAAATTTATTAGAAATCATTAGTGGGATAAATGTTCTCCTATTATGTAAATCTGTGTCTTTAATCTGAAATGTAGAAAGCAAATTGCTTTCCAGAATATCTAATCTGCAATTCTGTAATTAGGTGAGCAGGTGGTTAATTACAGGTGCTGTTAGTGACTTGCCCCTCATCACGAGAACACAAATAGCTAATTCTGTATGTCCCAAGTCAGTCATAAGGGCAGTTGTGTTGGCTACACAATTTTTAAATCCACATTTGTGTTAAGTGCCTAAATACATAAGTAGAACTGAGTATATGCTGTTGTGTTATAAATATCAAAGTTGACCCAGCACGAAAAATACACATTTAAGAAAATTTTGGGTGACAATTTACATTTATTTCATATACTACTTAACAGCAGTCTTTGGTTGAATGTCCTAAAAGCAGACAAAAAAAATGGATTTATCTATATTTTTATACTATACTGTAATAGTATGTGAAATGTCTAAATAAAATTTAAAAGAGGTTGTTTATATCTCTATGACTAAATTGAGTATCCTGGAACAGCACTGATACACTCAGTTTATAATCTCACTTATTTTCTAATAAATATTTAAGTCATAGTGTTAAAGAAATTATCGCAAAACATGTGCAGGTGCTAAGCTTAAAGTCAGAACCAGTAACATGTATCTATAGAAGTTAATTTCACATGAAGTGTCCTCTCAGATATTAAACAGACTGTATTTAAAAGTAGGAAACCTATGAAACCCTGCATGCAACAAAAATTTGATTTACAATTATAGAATCTGTTAAAAGGTAAGAAATGTTTATAAATGACAGAAAGAAAACATACTTTTGGGCAGAAAGTAGTCCATGGCAGAAAAAAAAGAGAACTATAAAGTTGTTCTTTTTTTTTTTTTTTTTTTTTTGAGACGGAGTTTCACTCTTGTTACCCAGGCTGGAGTGCAATGGCGCGATCTTGGCTCACCGCAACCTCCGCCTCCTGGGTTCAGGCAATTCTCCTGCCTCAGCCTCCTGAGTAGCTGGGATTACAGGCACGTGCCACCATGCCCGGCTAATTTTTTGTATTTTTAGTAGAGACGGGGTTTCACCATGTTGACCAGGATGGTCTCGATCTCTCGATCTCGTGATCCACCCGCCTCGGCCTCCCAAAGTGCTGGGATTACAAGCTTGAGCCACCGCGCCCGGCCAAGTTGTTCTTAAAGACTCATGAAGCCCCCACACCACCCTTCTTCTTGCTCTGAACACATACCTTTGAGGTCCAGGAAATGGTATTGTGGTCTTTTTTTCAAGCTTGATAATGTTAGTAACTTTTAAAGATATATAAGCAAATGGAATAACAAAGGACAAAAGAGGTTGGGGGAAATCTGAGAAGCATTGTAGAGTGATAGGCTAAAAATAAATGAGAGTAATAAGGGATTGACATTTTGACTTTCAAAATGCTGTAAGTCCCTTTCACAGAAATAGATAGTTCTTTTTCAACAAAGTATGACATCAGAGCCTTGATTCTAAAGAAAAGTTCATCAAGCTTAATGTTACTTACGGCCATATAAAAATGTGGGAAATTTAAAATTGGATCCATGAGATAAAGATCATTTACCTCTAAAACCTCTTCCTACTAAAAAAATAAAAAATAAAAAATAAGTTTTATATTGAAATTTGGTAAGAACCTAATTACATTAGAAACATAGAAGTGGATCTTGCATAATTTTAATACAACACAATGAGTTGTAATGATGCAATAATAAACCTGATTTTTGAAAACACACTTCAAAATTGGTATTTCATGACTTTATAGTCAATTTCTATATATGCACTTCTTCTGCCACAATTTCATGCTTGTACATTGTCTAAGTCACTGATCAATGTCAGTGTTTTAGGAGGGATCCTAGTTTCCCTGTGATGATCAGAGATTTGGATTAATAATAATAGTAGTAGGAAACATGATTTGACCCTGGTTTTTGACTCTTAAGTCTGTCTGTCTTCACTTTGAATATTTTATCTTTTGGTTGTTTTCCACCACCTCATTAGATAGAGTGAAGATTTTTCAGCATGGTTTGTGAAGCCATCCATGATCCAGCATCATCTTGAGTCATTTTCTCTTTCCCTTCTGGACCTCTGCCTTGTCATTACAGTAGTCAGCCATTTGCAATTTTCCCAACACACCACACTGATTTGCACCTTCCTCTTTCTGGTTTCATCTGCCTAGAATAATTTTCTCTGTATACTTCCTCTTTTGCCTGGCAGATTCAGATTACATCTCCTGTCCCTGCCTTCTTTTTTTTCCCAAAACACTCTTTACCTACCACGTAGCACATGGTGCTGAGCTTGTGTTAGTGACAGCTCCTCTGCTAACATATAGGTCTAATGGTCAAAGATTTTCCCCTTCAACTTGATTTCCCCAGTCTCCACACAAAGCCTCCTCCATAGTAGATGCTGATTGTCTATTGAGTTGAATAGTATACCTTATTCTGCACAATATATTTACTTATCCATTCATCTGTCTATACATTCATTCATTGATTTATTCATTCAAACAACAGTTTTTATTTTCATTGTTTACCGAGGCCCTTGCTACTTGCCAAGATAGCATATTCTTATAAGTGAAGACTGATTAGCTTAAAAGTTTTAAAATTGCTTTGGCTTTGACAGTTTAAAAGTGATAAACTGAACAAAGAACATTGAAAATGCATTTTCCCCACCTCTGATTATTTAAGTAGCAATGAAACTCTTAATAGACTTTTCAAGTATTCTAAAATTCAAGACCTGATTTATTAAGTTAGATTTGAGAGCTAATTCTCATACAGCTAATAACCTAAGGTGACAAATTGCCTCGTATGGAAAGAGATGTCCAATATATCTAATAAGAAGACGTAAAGGAATAAACTGAATACTTCATTCCTTGACAATGTTTGCCCTTCCCAGCCACATCTCCCAAAATACTACCTCCATTCTCTGTTAACTTCAAGACAATATAAACATCTACATTTTGGTATAGGCCACCAAGAATGTTTTGTGTGCTTGTTTTCATCTGCCAAACTAGAAAAAAACAATCCACAGTGTTTTGTTTGCTTCCAAGAAAAGAAAAGAAAAAAAGAAATATGAGGAAAATACAAAATTCAACATTATGCCATCATGTACCACAGAGAGTACCTTTTGTTTTTTATCAAGATACTTTGCAAAAAAGTTTAACCCAATAGTATTTTTAAAGGATTACTAGGTGCAGGAATTAATTGAATCATCATAGAATAGGGAATTAAGAGCCACTCATTACCATAAGTCCCAATCGGTCAGTCTACTGCTGTCATCTAATATTGGAGCTGTTTCTAAAGCAGATGCTGAGTATGGATTACCTCTGCCACCCTATTCCAAAAAAATACACAAAATAAGCTGCTTCCTAGAAAAGGAAGATAGTAGTCTGACAAAATAGAGAAATATTTTTTTCTTCATTTAGAAGCGTCAATAGAGAAATTATATAATAGTAACTATTTGAGTACTAATATATTTTTAAAAGGTGAACAAAAATTAGAAATTTTCACTGAATGGCAATATGACTGTGTCTGTATTTGCTCTTACGTTTCTTATACATATTTAATGGAAGTTTAAAAATAAACACAAAATATGATTATAATTAGAAGACTCATTAGTTTTATGTATGCTCATTAATTTAATTTAAAAATATTTAATTGAGAACCTAGTCTCAATTAATTAAGCCTAGAACATTATAATTCTTTTACACAAATGAGAAACTTTTTTTTCAATAAAATGTCACTATTCCACATGTTGGCTGTATAGTGGTTAAAAAATGAATATGGTTCCTGCCCTCAAATCAATGAACAAGATAATGGCAGGAAATGGTAACATTATGTGAAGGAAACAGAGCAAGATAGTATGATAAAGAATGACTGTGTCAGTAGAGAGACTCAGAGGGCCCTATCTTAGACAGCATGGTTAGGAAAACTGCTGTGAGAAGGTGATACTTTAGTTATATCTGAATGATAAGAAGGAGATCTGTGAAGAGCTGGGACAAGAATGCTTACAGATGGGCACATAGCCAGACAATGACTCTGAGGCAAGAAACAGCTTGATATGGCAAAGAATGAGAGAAAGATTTACCTGGGTAAGTATATTGGATAGGAAAAGAGAGTTCATCTGGGGTCAAATTACATGGGGGTCTTTAGACCTTAGTAAGGAGTATAGATATGTTCAGAAAGCAATGAGTAATCATAGGGAGCCATTAGCTAAGGGAACAACATGACTGATTTGTTTGATTTTTGTTTGTTTGTTTAAGTTTTGCTTTTGTTGCCCAGGCTGGAGTGTAATGGTGCCATCTCAGCTCAGGGTGCAGCCACAACCTCTGCCTCCTGGGTTCAAGCGATTCTCCTGCCTCAGCCTCCCAAGTAGCTGGGATTACAGGCATGTGCCACCACACCCAGCTAATTTTGTATTTTTAGTAGAGACAAAGTTTCTCCATGTTGGTCAGTCTGGTCTCGAACTCCCAACCTCAGTTGATCTGCTCGCCTTGACCCCCCAAAGTGCTGAGATTACAGGTGCGAACCACTGCACCCAGCCGATTTGTTTGATTTTTCAAACAATCCCTGGGGTTTCCATGTATGCAATGGATTCCAAAGAGACAAGAAGGAAAACAGAAAGTCCAGGGTTGTTAAGAAAATAAAAGGCTGACTTCCAACCTTTGCTAAAGCTACACCAGTTAATTGTCAATTTTGTCACTGACTGTTTAAGATAAAAATGACCTTAGAAGTCCTATTTTTCTTTGGTTTACAGTTGAAGAAACTAAACCTCAGGGGTGTTAGGTAACACAGCTCACTTGCTTAATCAAGCTGATTCATAGCAATATTTACTACTGCTCTCAGTATAACTAGCCTTCCAGCAGGCCTGAGCTTGCAGGTCAGAGAATACATCATGGTTCCGTAAGTCACTGAGGAAATGGCACAACAGAGTGGTGAAAGCTTCCTCAATGGATGCAAACGCTCTGGTTTTCATACTCTTCAGCACCTTTCTGGCTGTACGACTGTGTGCAGTTTACTTAAACTCATTGAGCCTCAGTTTCCCCATCTGTATAGAATAATAACTACTTCATAGGGTTGATATGAGAATTACATGAATTAAAATTCACAAAGTGCTAATAGCAGTACCAGGTAATTACTGTAAAATAGTTATTTAAAAAATAAAAGAGTAGGACACTGATGCATGAAGGTGGCGAATATTGCAGGCATCAGGTACCAAGAATCTGGGGACACAGGTGTTTGGGGAGCTTCTGTACCTAGTGAAGCACTTGTGAGGTCATGTTCAGTAGTGGAAAAGATGAAGGTTGTACATTGCTCAAGAAATTACTTGATAGTAATATTTCCAAGAGCATCTACTATTTGGCTTCTTAACCAAGAGCCATTTTTCTTCCTTTTCTTGTTTCTTGTAGAGCTTACTCACAACAAAAACTCAAATATCGTATACATTCTATATCAGACTTCATTTATGGGTTTGGCCGTGTGATTCTGGAGAAGGCCTATGTGGGACATGTATCTGTGGCAGGGGAGGAGGAGGGGTGAGTTTCTAATAAATGATTAAGTTGGTACAAAGTAATTGCATTTTTTGCCATTGAAATTAATACCTCTCTGAAAAAATACCCTTCCTTCCATGGTTTTAGGTATTTTGATATGAGAAATTAATGATTAGAATGGTGGCAGCCAACTTATATGAATAAAAAAGTCTAAGTGTATTGTAGAATATAATACAGTATGTAGAATGACTAGAGTTCGGCCATCATTGAGCTGCTGAATTATCCATGTGCAGAACTACCTATATCAGGAGGTCTTTTTAATGTGACTTTAGCATAAATTCTTCTTGTCTAGGTTTCTTGGACTGGTATTTTGTTACTTGCAATAGACTCATCCTCTCTGATCTGTAATCTCCTACCATTCATTTTTCAACAAATGTTAATTAGATCTATCTGATGCCAGATCTCCTGCTTAATCTTATTATACAAATAAAAGATATATAAACCCTAGTAGCATTTATGATGATTTTCTTATTCATTGTTTATTTCTATGAGTTCTCCCTACCATATTGTAAATAATTTAGTTATAAATTTTTTATTTACTTATTTTCCCCCTTACACCTATACAACACCTGCTAGAGTTCTTTGGGTACCAAAAAACTTGATTAATGTTTATTAAATTGTATTAAATAGCATTAGATAATTGTATCTTCTTTCCCCCAGATCCCATAGCTGTGACTCTATATAACCTAAGATGATTAAACTTAGATTGAAAAACACATATTACACTAAGCATTAATTTACTCACCCTCAGTTAAAGTTCAGCCAAAAAAAGAAGAAGTACAAAATGAGGCTTAAGCAGTCTCAGAATCAATGTAAATGAATGTATTACTCTAATTGAAAGATATTATGCTTCGGTCAAATGAAATATGGCTTCATAAAAATAGAAAATGAAAAATAAACTATTTCAAATTTATATTATTGATAATCTTTTCTTATTAATAATACTCATTACAGAATATTGGGGAGGATGCCCTCATTTTTTAAGTCTTCCAACATTATTAGTAAAGTACTGTGATAGCTGTCTCTGAAGCCTCCTTGAAGATATTATTTTCTTTCATTTGCCTCTATTTAGTTTTTTCTCATCTACTTCAAAGTGATCATAAGAGCACTTTCCAGAGGGAGCTGGTCTTCTTGCAGCTCCAAAGTGAAGAATGCAGTAATGCAAGCTATAATATCATTTGATTATCACAATTTTTCAATCTTTTTGAGGATCTGAATAAGTCAGAATCAAGCTCCTAATTCCATATTTTATTATAGCATTGTTCATCTTCTCTTATTTCCTCCAGCATCTAGTCCCCCCACCCCCACCACCTCTGTACCGTGTCTCATGAAATTATTCTTAGATTTCATCCAGTTCAGAACACTGAGAAAATGTGGCTTTAGTCTAATGTCTGAAGTTTGTCTAAATGCCCTTTGGTTTCTTACACAGTCTGAAATGTAGACACTAGGCCTCAGCTCCCTCTAATACATTTCCTTTCATCGTCCCTGAAATTCTTTCCACACTCCTCCTAATCTACTTTTATGTTTCACCTCCTAAAAACAGTCTTTCACTATTAAGTAGAATTTATGAGTTCCACAGTAAAATAAATGGCTTTCTCTTACATTCCATTCACATTTTAACTGTGGTCCTTTTAATTTTTTTCATCTTATTTTATACCTCAAGTTTTAGCAGAATTGATTATTAATTATAGATTGGCCTCAGAACTTAAAGTATTAAAAAATCAATAAAATATCTATTATCTGCCAGGTACCTGAAATGCAAATACGAATGTAAATGAACTGAACCCTGGCTCAGTGAATTCTTCCAGTTGGAAAGAGAAATAAGCAAACAGACAAACGAGGTCTAGCTGTTTGTCAGATATATAGTAAATGTTTTATAAATGTTTAAAAAGGAAATGAAAGATTGTGAAAGTTCTAATAATTATATACATTTGTTCATGGAGTCCCAGTGATTTTATCTATATTTGTTTTCTTAATGATCTCATCCAGTCTCATGGTTATAAATATTGTGTATAAACTGACTACTCTCCAATTAACATCTATAGCATCATCTCTACTCTAAATTTTCCTGGATACCTGATTTCCACACAGACATCTCTTGAATATCACACATGTGTCATAAACTTAGCATTCCAAACCCAAATTCAAGAACCTATAATGCACAGATTATTTCCTATGTCAGTAAAAGATGACTCTATAATTCCAGTTGATCACAGGCCAGAATGTTTTCTTTCACATTCATGTCATATCCTTTGGAAAATATTATCAGTTCTGCCTTCAAGATGTATCCAGAATTTAATCTCTTTTTACTACTTTCACCGTTATTATCATGGCCTGAGCATTCATGATCAATGGTCAAAAACCTAGATTACTGAAATAGGATTCTAATTGTTCCAACTGGTCCTCCTTGCTAGATAGACTATTCACAGTTTATCAACCAGAGTGATCTGCTGAGGTAGAAATTAAACCTTCTCTGTTCAACAACCTTCCATCCCCCAACCCCATGCAGAGAAAAACTCACATTCCTAACAATGTATTAGATGGTCCTTCTTGATATCTCTCCTCCCGCCTATCCTCTCTGACCTCATGTTCTAACTACCTCTTCACTCACTCCAACTCAAGCCACACGTGTTCCTGGGATGTTCTTCTGGTATGGCAGGCACTCTTTCATCTCAGGACCTTTGCTCTTGCTCATATCTAATCATGGCATTCACTTATCAATGCCACAAACTGCATTCCTCACCTGCATCAGTACTTTGCTCATATGTTACCTTTCAGTGCTGGTCTCGCTAACCATTGCATTTAATATAATCTTTCCTTGCTTTATGTTATGCTATTTTCTTATTATCATCTAGCATAGCTATTTGAATTTTTCAATTCTTTCTTTTCAGGCTTTTCTTTTCCCCCAGCTAGAATGTAAGCTCGAAAGCAATAATTTTTATCTGTTGGTTTGTTTGCTTTTTCTTCCAGTGCTAAATTTGTAGTATCTGGAATGTTTATAGGCATATAATAAACTTTCAATAAATATTTGCTGAATGGATAAATGAATGTGTATATCTCTTCTAAAAAGTCAAAACTATAAATGCAGTTTTATACTTTTATAAAACTGTTATAAAAAGGCAGTTTTTATATAGGCAGTTACCTCTGAACTTAGTTTAATGAAGGAGGCCAAGAGACAAGAAAGCCAAGAGCCCTGGCAAAACTCAAGGAACTGGAGGTGATATTCGGGGAAGCATATGGCCCATTCACTCAATATGACAACTCAACATTCAGATTCATGTCAAATCTTAATTTTACCAGTTACTAGTATGGTAACAGGTATTAGGCAGGTTATTTTATCTTTCTAAAACGTTTTTCCTTAGTTATAAAATGGGAATAATAATACTACCTATCTCATAGGGCATTATCAGCAATTGCTCATAAGTTAATACATAGAATGGTTATAATAAAGCCTAATATGTAATCTGCAGTCGATAAGTAGTATCTATCACTTTTTAATAATAATCTTCATTACTAAATTAAATAAGAATAATTTAACAGCATTCATAAGACAGTCAGTGGCTGATAAAGCTTCCTCTACTGCAGCTGCTAAAATTGGTTGGAATGGAAAATTCTTAAAGATGAGAGAAGAGGATGAGAGAACAAAGGTTTATCAAAAAAAGAACTACAGAAAGGGCCTTGTAGGCTTAGCTAATGATTTTAGACTTCATCCTGTAACGTAGCGGTTTCTAAACTTTAGCATGCATCAGAAATTGCCTACTAATTACTGGGCCTCCCTCCTAAAGTTTCTGATTCAGTAGGTCTGTAATGGATCTTAACAAGTTCCAGATATATTCTCCCTCCTAAAGTTTCTGATTCTGTAGGTCTGTAATGGATCTTAAGTTCCAGATATATTCATTATCTACGGTTGCCTAGCTAATCATCTCAAAATTTACTGACTTAAAATAATGAATAATTATTATTTCACAGTTGTTGTGGGTTAAGAATCCAGCTGCAGATTGCAATCAAGGTGTCAGCTAGGGCTGTGGTCTCATTTGAAGGCTTGACTGGAGGAGGATTTACTTTCAAATCACTCATGAGGTTATTGACATGGTTCTGTTACTCTCCAGCTGTTGAGATAATGTTCCTTGGCCTCTTTATTTGACTGAGTCAGTTCACTTGCCTCAGCCTGCTCTTACCTCCTGGTTATTGATTTTGGCTAGCATTTGATTCAACATGTTATCAATTCTCTTAATCATCTCAAAGAAAGAGAAGGGAGCTGAAATGTCCTAACCATTACCTGTCACATCAGCCCAAGACAGCTTCGGGTCATCTATTCCCCAGACAGAAGCTCAAGTTATAATGTGTGTTTTCCTTATTACTTCTTTAGCCACAGAAGCACCAGTGGAAGTGTTAGTTCACACATCTAAAAGTATATCAAATATCTGATTCTTTAATTGAGCAACTTTTTTCTTCCTCTATTGCAACCAGGTACCCGTCTTCCCATATTACCATGAGAAAAATGATTTGGTCTACAAATTACATATGGACATAAATTTGAAAAGGTTAAATGCTACTCAGAAAACCCTCAAGTAAAGCCACGCAAATTATATGGAAAAAATTTTAAGGCAGAGAAAAACTATATTTTCAGTTTGGTCTTGCAAATGCTAATCAGTTCAGCTAGGAGTTCATAGATATAATAAATTGCTTGGAAGTGACCCAAAACCCAGGTGAAATAGGATGGGCAGGTAGGTGCCAGTCATCAAGATTTTCTAGGGATAGATAAAGGAGCTGGTTGAATTATAAATACTACACAACCCTTTCAAGGTAGAATCCCTAGTTTTTGTAGTAACTACATTAAAAGTAATTAAGCAATCTATGCTTCATACAGAATTATCTCAAATTCGTCCTATGAGAAAAATCCACTGATTATCTGAATAATTGATTGCCTTTTTAAAATTTACATGTTGCATTCAGAGTAGGTCCTTCAGGGATTGCATTATTTGAACTACTTATAGTTTCAACCATGACTTTCTTCTAAATTTTGTATTAGTATTTCTAAGTGCCTAATGAGACATCTTTCAGGTATGAGACTGCTCCTTCTTAAAAATATCCTGCCCCTCTTAATTAGCATTTGCAAAATCATCCATCTAGCAAGATCGTTGAAGGTGAGGTATGGTCTAATTTAGCTTTGTATCTCCAATATTTTCTCCCCAAGGTGAAAGGAGTCACCCTTCCCTTCCTCTGTTTGCATAACTACTCTTGATCATAACTACTTCTCTACATGTGTGTTTGTCATCACAAACTAAGCTAAGGACTATCTGTGGGTAGGACCTGGGTCTCATTTATCTTTTATCCCCATACACCTAGCACAGTGCTGGCATATGGTGGGCACTGAATATATTTGCTGAATGAAGGGAGGGGGAAAACCAAAAGAAAAACGGGGCATATAAAACAATATTGCTACTTTTTTTTTCAAGTTAATTAAAAAAAAGCTTTCAAGGAGAATAATTTGATGACTAAAAACATGTAGAATCAGTGGCAAGCGATATAATCACATACCCAGACATTGAAGTGACTTCATAAAGAATTTGAATAAGTGAATTTATTACTTTGTAACTTGCAAACTTCAGGTTAGCATAAACTTCATCTCTGAGCAGGATCTTGTATTAAAGGATAAGAGGGCAAGCATTAACACCAGCCTAGAAGCTCAAATAGGTATGTTTACTGACAGGAGAGAGAAGCACTCAGAAGAGATCACCAGACAAGGGACAATTAAGATATTTATTCTAGTAGATAAGCATTAATTGAGAACTTCTCATGGGTCAGTTAGAAGACAGTGAGATGAATGAGACAGGGTCCCTGAACTCTGGAAATCTCAATTTAAGGGGGAGGCATAACACTTACACAATTATAATTAGATAATTTTCCATTGTCTGTTTTCTCTGTTAGTTTCAAAGCTCTTTAAGGGCTGGAGTTTTCTATTCTTGGCAGCTAGCACAGTTCCTGGCACATATTAAACATTCCACAGATCCTGATGGAAAGAACAAATCATTCTATACCAAATGGAAAGTGGACATTCTCTTCTTTCCATACCCCATCCCTCCACCCTCAGACATTTATTCTACCTGGATGCCTCACAAAGTCTCCTTACTCCTCACTCCAAATCTCTTGCGGCCAGCCTTCTTTCACACTGCCACTAGAAGGACCTTTTTAAAACTAAATCTGATCCCATTTGAAATCTTCAATGAAACTCTCATCCTCAACAATAAACTGGTTTTTCATTTTGACAACACAGATCCTTTTGAAAATCTTTTAAAAGCCTTTGAACATTCTCCCCGACTTAAAATGTATCTACATACAGGACTTTGTGCCCAATTTCTAAGGATTTATGGTCAGCTCAATAGAGGTACAAAAACCCTAAATTAAGAATCTCAGGATAAAATCCAGAATATGTAGGACACAAGATAGCTGTCATTTCTCTCATCTTTGGGAACTATCTTCTCCCACATAAGCCATCCCCCCAACCTCACTTTACACCCCAGCAAATCAATTGTTTGGTTTTCTTTCACAAACATGCCATGCTCTTTTGGATGCCATGTATCATCCTGGAGTTGATTTTTTCATTTTGCAACCTCAGACCTTTGTCTAATTGGTTAATTAATCTTAATCAATCTTCAAAAACAAGCTCACATTCTGCCTCCTCCAGGAAGCCTCTCCAACTAACGTACCTTAATTAAAACTGTCCCATATTTCTTTGGGTTATTTCTCGTTCTTTTGCATACCTCTAGGGTTGCTTATATTGCTATTTTTATAGTTTACTCACGTCTCTCCTCTAAACTCTAGTAATATTACTAATAAGAATGGTTAGTATTTAGTGAGAGTTTACAAATGTGAGAGACATTGTTCTAACCATTTTACATGTATAAGGTAATTTTAATCCCACAAATACTCTATGAGAGTATTTATCTTCATTCTAGAGATGAAGAAACTGAGGTACAAGAGATTAAATTTTAATTCTCTTAAGAACTTTATCTGAAAACATACTTATTAAAATGAATGGAATTCAAATGCAGTATTATAATAGAAATATTCACAAATTGTTGAAACAATGCTTATGATAGATACCACTTACTGAGCACTGACCACTTTTACTGTTGCACTCAGAATTTTACAGTATATTATCACTAATATTCACCACATTTCAGCAAGGCGAGTATTACTTCCCACCCCTAACAATGGGAGAAACAGACCTTCTATTTAATTTCTTGATGCCATGGAAGCTTTCCATGCAATCTGAATAGAGAAGAGGGGAGACTACTTAGAAGATCTGATCTGTATGTTAAAAACTAGAGTTTCAGCAGGTTTGTAGCTCGAGGAAAACATGCATTTTTGTGATAGAGGTGTGTCATCTAGGGAAGACTGCATGGCCTTTTAGAAGCATCCTTACATGAATAGAACCTTGGTTGCTCACATTTTCTCACTCTGAGCTTCGTACATTTAGAAGTTTGCTTTTAGGAATCATCTGTCTCTAGAAGATTGATTCAATTAAATGAATTAACAAGAAACCAATGTATATAAAGTAGAATGATGCTTTATAAATTCATAGTCTATTCACTGATAGGTATATTCACTCCTTGTTGTCAAAACTATATAAAAAGTTACATCATAATTAAAAGACTGCCAGGAGCACACAGAATTGGAGCTTCAGGGGTTTATGAGACTTAATTTTCCAACAAATATTGAGTGCATCTACTTGCCACTCGCTGTTGTAGACACTGAGGAAATCAACAGTGAAAGAAAAAAAAACAAAGATTCGATTCTCACAAATATTAAATACTAGGGGTTTTATCACTAGGTCTGGTAGCTGTATCCTTCCATCTTAATTATGGAAACAACTTAATTAGATGCTAATAGTGATTACAGGGCACTCTCTTTTGAGCAGTACAAAGGACTCTCAGTCAATGTTTGCTCCCTAGGTTTCTCTTTTCTATCAATGCTCTGTCACTGATTTTTTTAATCTGCTAAAGATTTAAGAAAAAATTTTGGTGATGGTCAAGTTAACAATTAGATTATGCAAATCTTAATCTGATGACGTTTTGTTCCTTTAACAAGATTTTGTACATCTTTATTCTGCTGTATGTTTATTTAGTTTGACTCTCAAAGAGCAGGAGGACTTACTTCTCTCTTACCAAGTTCTTGGGCATTTATTCCTCATCCCACGCACCACCTATAGAGAGCAGCTAGGGTAAAAGTATGTATGCTTCCTATCTGTTTGCAAATTGCATAGATAATTGTGTTTGTAGCCTATAGTATAAAGAAAAATTGGTCTAAAAAATGAAGCTTGGAGCCTAACCAGGAGAATTTTGAGAACCATTATAAAGAATATGAACTTTATTCTGTATTATCTATAGTAGAAATTCCTTGAAGGTTTTAGAACAAGAAGTGACATAATTAGATATGTATATTATAAGGAACAAATTTTAGGGCAAAAGCTCAGATAAACATGAAATAAACCGTCTCTTCCTGAAACGGATTCTAATTTCTATTTCATGCTTCCATTCCTTTGATTTATACAGTGTATATAATAGTCTCAATTGATTTAGAGTCTTTTAGTGCTTTGTCTTGGATTTTCTCACCAAACATCTAAATTTAGAGATTTAGGTTTTTCCATTTTTGGTGTTTGTTTTTTTTTTTTTTTTTTTTTTTTTTTCCCTCATGCCAATTCTAAATCATGTCTTTCAGGGTAGGATGTTAATACACTCTCCCCAGATATATTTGGGAGTATAAGAGCAGAAAGGCCGTGTGCTACATTCCTGAAAAGAATACAGAAAAATAACCAGACCCCAGAGTTCTCCTGCCCTCCAGCAGGGTACAGAAGCTGTACCACATAAATAGCTGGTTAGCCTGTATTAGAGCTGAGCAGAAGGCCTAAGTCAATATCACAGAGTTCCTAGTTGCCAATGTAAGGGGCAGAGGGACTTGCATTGGGCTGGTTCATGTTTTAAGCAGCATCAGTGAGTTTCTCACAGCAATATAATTTTTTTCTGTGTGCCAAGGAACAAAGAAATCTCTAAAAGGAAGTTTTATTTAGAATGACATTGCATTGCAGAATGAGAAACAATGTGTGATCTCCTCATACTGGGAAATTATTTAAGTCTCTGGAATTTGGATGCAGAACTAAGGCTCTTATGAGAAATTAAGTCTTAGAAAATAAATTTACACATTGTTCTTACCTAACTATGTAACCTGAAGTTCTGAGATGGTACATAGTTTAGAATCTAATAAAGTACAAGAGCCAATGCCTACCAAGGAAAGTTATTTAATGAATAGAAAGGTACAGTATGTCACCAAGTAGGTAAGAACAGAGAAAATGCTAGGTTCAATTTCATCAGCTAAAAAGCAGTATGGAGATAACATGACTGTGGTTACCTGAATAATTAAATGTAGAATTAAAAACAGAATTCTGGCTAGGTGCAGTGGCTCACGCCTGTAATCCTAGCATGTTGAGAGGCTGAGGCGGATGGTTCATAAGTTCAAGAGATCGAGACTATCCTGGACAACCTACTGAAACTCCATCTGTATTAAAAACACAAAAATTAGCTGGGCCTGGTGGTGTGCATCTGTAGTCCCAGCTACTCAGAAGACTGAGGCAGGAGAATCACATGAACCCAGGAGACGGAAGCGACAGTGAGCCAGTAAGTCAAGATTGCACCACTGCACTCCAGCCTGGGTGACAGAGAGAGACTCCATCTCAAAAAAAAAAAAAAAATGCAGAATTCCAGCATGAGAAAACAAATCTATCAAAAAACAACAAATAGTTAATTAACTAGTTAATGTAAGGGCACACAAATTACCTGAATATTTACGAAGTGCCCAAGTATGACACTAATGGAGAACTCAAGGTCACTTGAAAGGAAAAATGTTCTTCAATAAACTAATGTTTTCGAAAACTAGTCTCCATTAAAACACCCCACATAATTTGCAGTAACATTTATCCCTACCAGTTCAACCAGAGCTTTTTATCAGCCATTTTCTCAATGATTATGGCTTATAGTGAATATGATCCATAATTTAAAATTAATTTAAATTAACTTAAAATTTAATGTTAATGAAAATCAGTTACAAACTAAAATTTCAATTTTTGCAAGATGTACTTTCATAGTTTCTGTAAGACATGTTGTAGAATTACTTACACCAAATTGTTGACAGAATATCATTTTTTCCTCTTTTAATTTTTGATTGGAAATTAGCTTTTAACTTAGTCTACAGTTCTAAGAATTTACAAACAAAATTTTCAAATAAAATAAATATTTCATAATTCTTTTACTAATATCTCAATTGAACTTTTTAAAATATTCTTGTTTTATACTGTTTACCATAAAAATTTGATGTGTTTTAAAGAGATTTGTCTTCACTTTAGGTTACCTTTTCCAATAATGTAATGAGTATCTGCTGTTCCAAATAAAGCAGGAGAAAGTTCCAAATAAATGCAGGAAAAAAGATAGCTCCTCTACAGCCGTGTTGCCTGGGAAACAGATATACCTTAAAAAGAGAGTAAATGATTAAAGAGAGAGGAACTATATTACATTGACAGATGGATTAGAAAACAAATGCCCACTTGTTATAAATTCTGATTATGCAATTTTACAAGTGACTACTAAAAATGTAGTTTACTTGGAAATGTGTAGCCCACATCTAACAAGTATATAAGTCTTCATGGTATACATGCTATGCTCAGTGTAACTTCATATTGGAGTTTACTTACATTTTTTTTTCCAATTTCTCTTACTTTAAATTTGCCTTACAGTACTGTAAGTTATTTCAAAACACTTTAGTTACAATGAGTGATATAAATTAAAAACAACAAATATTGAGACTCTTACGAAAGGTACAGATTGAATCTGTTGAAGATACTAGTTTTGACTTTAAATGTAAACAAGTTCTCCTGAGGAAAAACTAAAGAATAATATTCTTAACTATTGGTTCCCAATTAAAGTGCTCAGGAATATTAAACCATAGCTAATGTTTTTGTTTGTTTGTTTGTTTGTTTTGTTTTGTTTTTTGTTTTTTGTTTTTTTTTTGAGACGGAGTTTCGCTCTTGTTACCCAGGCTGGAGTGCAATGGCACGATCTCGGCTCACCACAACCTCCGCCTCCTGGGCTCAGGCAATTCTCCTGCCTCAGCCTCCTGAGTAGCTGGGATTACAGGCACGCGCCACCACGCCCAGCTAATTTTTTGTATTTTTAGTAGAGACGGGGTTTCACCGTGTTGACCAGGATGGTCTCGATCTCTTGACCTCGTGATCCACCCGCCTCGGCCTCCCAAAGTGCTGGGATTACAGGCTTGAGCCACCGAGCCCGGCAAAAATGCATTTTCTTAAAAATACAGATGACCTCCTACTTGTGCCAAGAAACAATGCAATGAGACATGAGCAAACACTGATGCAGATAGGCTTGAGCCACCGCGCCCGGCCCATAGCTAATGTTTTAATGCCCATGGACTTTTTTCCTGGCAACTGTGGCCTGATAGAGGATAGTTTATAGCGTGACCATGACCAGGCATCCCCAAACTACGGCCCGCAGGCCGCACGCGGCCCCCTGAGGCCATTTATCCGGCCCCCGCCGCACTTTAGGAAGGGGCACCTCTTTCATTGGTGGTCAGTGAGAGGAGCACAGTATGTGGCGGCCCTCCAACGGTCTGAGGGACAGTGAACTGGCACCCTGTGTAAAAAGTTTGGGGACGCCTGAATTAGACTATCATGCATAACCTCTATTTAGTCTTAACAACTTTGAGGTCCTTGGCTAGGTAAATGCAGAAAAATAGAGTCAGCTAGAAGGTTCTCTGGAGCACTCTTGGAAACTAGTAATTCTTCCAGGAAGTCAGATTGAGAAAACCATTCAAGCTTTAGGAAGCACTAGTGATTCTAAGTATAACTAATAAAAGGAAATTGACCCTTAGGAGAAGTTTGGGATAGATTGTCTTTACTCCTGATCTCAAGGGACCCCTGAATGCTAAAATGTCGTGAACATTTTACTAGCATTTTAGACTGAATTGGTTTGGGACAGTCAGAAGTAATTTTCCAAATAAGGCCAAGTCTGAGACTTTTTCCTTGAATCATTTCATTTCAAGCATATGTTGAAAATAAACCATTTGCTAAAAGGCCTAGACCTAGACTGTTTGAATGAGGTGGATTCTCAACAGCATACTCTTGGCTTTCATATGAAGTATTCTTTTTCTTTATGACACACAACTAGTATTTCATCACTTTCAAAAGCCTTCTTGGCCCTTGCTGTTTCTCCAGCATTTACTCTATCATTTTCAGCCTTTCTCCTAGAATAGGCCTATCTGTCCCTTCTGTTTTTCACAGCAGCATCATCTATTCTCTCATCCACAGATACTTTGTTAAACTCCTATCACAGCCAAGAAATTAAGGTAGAATATAAATATACAGAACTACCACACTTCCCCAGAAAATAAAGCATGAGGTCTATAGAAGTGTTAAAACATGTAAACAATTCACTCTGATATATAGAAAAGGTGTTCTCTACCAGAAAACTGCACAGGTAAAGTTGTATAGTGTTGGAAAAGAGAAAGATATGACTTCTGGTTGTAAAAGAATCATAATAAGTCTTTGCTGATGAAATGGCATTGGAGCAGGAGCTTGAAAGATAAGTAGGGATGGGGAATTCAGGTATGGAATTAGAGCTTGTTAGCAGCACATAGTTCAATTTTGCTTGAACGTAGATGAACTCAAGGTAGAGAGTTCATGTAAGGTGACATAGAAAGTGTTATTAATTTGTGCTATCTAACTGAAATATAATGTAAGCTACATACATAAATTTGCAATCTTTTAGTAGCCATATTAAAAGAAAAAAGTTCTTTAAAAATTTAATAATTATAACTCTAATAATATATTCATTCTAAAAATATATTTAACCCAGTATATCTAAAATATTAACATTTTAACATGTAATAAGTGTAAAATTTCTTAAGAAGGTACTTACATTCTCTTTTTTATAATGTCTTTGAATTCCAGTGTGTATTTTATACTTCTAGCACATCTCAATTTAGACTAGCTACCTTTCAAGTGCTCAATAGCCACATGTGGCTAATGACTCCCATGTTGGCCAGCATATTTGTTGAACTTATATTGATTTTAGTTGATAACAACAAGAAAATAAGAAAATGAAAAAAACTGGGAAATGGCGTTTTACTCAACATGTATATGTGATATGATCTGAGCTGAAAAACATGTGCCACCGAAAAATGGCCTGGCAAACTTCCATTCCCTTGTTCTTGGTAGTTATTGTGATTGCCAGTTAGGCATCCATAGCTCCTACCCATAGTTCATTTGCTATGGGGTAAGCTAACTCAAACTTCTGGTTCTATAAAGGTGCATGTGATTTGGCTCAGTCTCTTTACTTGGGCATAGCTGTTGATTTTGTTATGATCCATACAACTGGAGGAGATGTTTTCTGGGATGTATAAGATAGAAACCTCCTCTCCCTATTGAGAAAACAACCTGAGGTGACTCAGCCTCATTCCTTGTCTTTCCCTGGATGTGAACAAAGGAGTTTTAGGCAGTCACCTTGCAACTATTTAGCATAAAGAAAGAACAGAGTCAAAAAAAAAGCCCTTGATTACTCCGGTAAACTACAGAATCTAAATAGCCCTATGTCCTGTGGAAGATGTTGCTACCCAATATAATTTTTTTTTTCTTTTGTAATGTGACTTGATTATACATTGCTACACAAAATAAGTACCTGATTTCCCAGCCTCCTTTGCAGTAAGATATGGCCATGCAACTAATTCTAGCCAGTGACATGCAAAGGAATTATTACATATGCCTTCCTGGAAGTATGGTACCTCAGGGCTAGTGCAATAGCAGCTTTTTTTTTTTTTTAACCACAGTGTGACCTTGAAGTTGGAGGTTGTGTATTGAGGATAGAGAAAGATTGGAGCTTGTGTTCTTAATAAGATCATGGTGACTGCCCTATGAGCTTTGACCACCTGTCTCCCACATTTCTTTTCTATAAGAAGAAAAAATGTCTGTTTGTCTACAACCACTGTAAACACTGTATACTTTAGTCTTTTGTATTACAGAAAAACCAAACCTAATTTTGCCTACCTCTAGTGGTGTAAGAGTGCCCAATACAGATGAGATCCCTGCTATCAGAAGACTTTTCTCCTAGTGGAAGGAAAGAGAGATAATAAAGAACAAAAAAAAAATACTGAAGAGAGATTTCTTGTTAGACACAGAAGCAATAAGAGGGACTACTTTTTGCAGTCGGGGAATGCCTTCTTGAGAAGCAGACATTAGAGACATGGCCTGAGGACAAGGAGCCTACCACAGGAAGATTTGATCCAAGCACTCTGGGCTGAGAGAGCAGACAGAACAAAATGGCTGAAATGGAAAGAAAAAATGCTGATATGTCTGGAATCCACTGTGTGACAAAGGGTGATAAATAAGGAAACAGGAGTTATTTGCAGGGCTTGGATCAGTCAGGGTCCTTCAGGCCAGGAGAGTTATTTGAATTCCTCTATAGAGAACTTTGAAGCTACTGATTTTTTTTTAAACAGACGAATAAGTGGTCTGATTTGTATATTGATTTTATTTACTTCTGAATTTATATTTTTTTGGATCACTTAGTGGATAAGACAGGTGTAGAAAAATTATTTTCAGTAGTCTAAGTGAGAATGGTAACTTGGAGTAAGATAGGAGCAATGAAGATAAAGATAGACATGTGCAGTTTTAGACAATTAAACCATTGGGTAAATGGAAAGGATATTGCAATAGTCAATTAACCTTGTAGCATTGATTTTTTTTAATCTGATTGTAAGTCATTACTGCTCTTTGTCTTTATCCAGCAGAGAGCAGGACCTAGAGGGAATGGAATAATGATGGATAAATAGTGACAGGTGAACAAAAAAGGGTCAGAGAATATGATTGTGTGAGAAAACTCAGGGCACCTAAGAAAAAGTCTGAGCATGCTGAGTAAATGAAGCAATAATGGGAGCACCCCAAAGGGTTTTATGACTGGGTAGGAGAAAGACAAAGCAGAGAACTTGCAAGAATGGTAATTTGTTCACTTCAAAATCTTATCAAAGCTCTTCATGTAGAAAATAGTTCAGTAGGATAAAGGTTTGAAGAAAAGGATCTTCTATCATTTGCTGGAAAGTAGTAAAACCCTCATTATTTTAAAGGAAATTACTCATGTACTTTTATTTGTTTTTCTTTTTTTTTAATATAATTTTTAAAAAATAATTTCAACTTTCATTTTGGATTCAGGGGTACTCATGAAGACTTATACCTGGGTATACTACATGCTGCTGAGGTTTGGGTTAATGATTGATTATGTCTCCCAGGTACTAAGCATAATACCAAATACTTGGTTTTTCAACACTTGCATCCTTCTCTTCCTCCTCTCTCTAGTAGTCCCCATTGTCTATTATTGCCATTTATGTCCCTGAGTACCCAATGTTTAGCTCCCACTCATGAGTGAAAACATGCAGTATTTGGTTCCCTGTTCCTGCATGAATTTGCTTGGGTTAATGGCCTTCAGCAGCGTTTATGTTGCTGCAAAGAACATGATTTCATTTCTTTTTGTTGTGGCATAGTATTCCATGGTGTATACATATGACTTTTTTTGTACAATCCACTGTTGAAGGGACCTGGGTTGATTCCATGTCTTTGCTACTGTGAATAGTGCTGCGATGAACATATGAGTTGATGTGTCTTTTTGGTAAAACAAATTATTTTCCTCTGGGTATATAACCCATAATAGGATTGCTGGATCAAATGGTAGTTCTGTTTAAAGTTCTCTGAGAAATGTGCAAACTGCTTTCCACAGTAGCTGAACTAATTTACATTCCCACCACAGTGTACAAGCATTCCCTTTTCTCCACAGCCTCACCAGCTGTTGTTTTTTATCTTTTTAATAATATCTATTCTGATCGTTATGAGATGATATCTCATTGTTATTTTCTCAAGTGATGCGGAGAATTTTTCACTTTGTTGACCACTTGTGTGTCTTCTTTTGAAAAGTGTCTGTTCATGTCTTTTGCCCATTTCTTAAAGGAGTTGTTTTTTGCTTGTTGAATTAAGATCCTTATAGATTCTCAATATTAGACCTTTGTCACATGCTAGTTTTTAAGTATTTTTTTTCTATTCTGTATGTTGTCTGTTTACACTGTTGATAGTTTCTACTGCTGTGCAGAAGCTCTTTAGTTTAATTAGAACTCACTTGTCAGCTTTTGTTTTGTTGCTCTTGTTGTTGCAGTTGCTTTTGAGGACTTTGTTGTAAATTCTTTCCCAAGGCCAATGGCCAGAATTCACTCAAGATGGGTTAAACATTTAAAAATAAGACCTCGAACTTTAATAATCCTAGAAGAATGTGGGTCTTACATTTAAGTGTTTAGCCCATCTTGAGTCAGTTTTGTATATGATGAAAGGTAGGAGTACAGTTTCATTCTTCTGCATATGGCTAGCCAGCCATCCCAGCACTGTTTATTAAACAGGGAGTCCTTTTCTCATTGCTTATTTTTGTCACCTTTGTTGAAAATCAGATGACTGCAGGTGTGCAGGCTTTGTTTCTGGGTTCTCTATTTTGTTCCATAGATGTATGTGTCTGTTTTGGTACAAGGGCTGTGCTGTTTTGGTTACTGTAGCCTTATAGTTTAGTGTGAATTCAGGCAATGTGATGCCTCTGGCTTTGTTCTTTTTCCTTAGGATTGCTTTGTGTATTCAGGCTCATCTTTGGTTCCATATGACTTTTTGAACATTTTTTCTAGTTCTTTGAAAAACCATATTGATAGCTTGATAGAAATAGCATTGAATTTGTAGATAGCTTTAAGCAGTATGGTCATTTTAATGATACTGACTGCCAATTCATGAGCAAGAAATTTTTTTCCATTAGTTTATGTCAGCTATGGTTTCTTTCAGCAGTGTTTTTGTAGTTCTCCTTGTAGAGAACTTTCACCTTTTTGGTTATGTTTATTCCTAGGTATTTTACTTTGCAGCTATTCTAAATGGGATTGCATTCTTGATTTGGTTCTTAACGTGGCAATACAAGTTATTGGTGTATAGAACTGCCACTGATTTTGGTACATGGATTTTGTATCCAGAATCTTTACTAAAGTTGTTTATCAGTTCCCAGAGACTTTTGGTAGAGTCTTTAGCATTTCTTAACTCTAAAATTATATCATCAACAGAGAGAGAATTAACTTCTTTGTTTTTCCTACTTGGATGCCTTTAATTTTTTTCTTCTCCTCCCTGATTTATTTAGCAAAGACTTTCAGCACTATGTTGTATAAAAGTGGTGAGAGTGGGCATCCTTATCTTGTCCCATTTCTCAAGAAGTTTGCTTCCACTTTGTGCACATTCAGTATGATGTAGCTGCAAGTTTATCAAGTCTGGCTGTTATTATTTTGGGATATGTTCCTTTGATGGCTAGTTTATTTAGAACTTTGATCATGAAGGGACGTTAGATTTTATCAAGAGCTTTTTTCATGCCTATTGAGATGATCAAATGGTTCTTGTTTTTAATTATGTTTATATGATGAATCTCATGTATTGATTAGCATATGTTGAGCCAATCTTGCATCCCAGGAAGGAAGACTACTTGATCATGATGAATTAACTTTTTTATGCACTTCTGAATTCAGTTTGCTAGTATTTTGACGTTTTTTGTATCCACGTTCATCAGGAATGGTGGACTGCTGTGTGTTGTTTTTGCCAGAATTGATGTCAAAGTGATGCTAGCTTTGTACAATGATTTAGGGAGGAGTCCTTCCTCCTCAATTTTTTGGAATAGTTTTAGTAGAATTATTACCAGCTCTTCTTTGAAAATTGGTGGAATTCAGTGGTGAATCCATCTGGTCTGCAGGATTTTCATCAAGTTAATAAGTTTATTATTACTGATTGAGTTTCAGAACTCAATATTGGTCTTCCCAATTCAATCTAAGGAGATTGTATGCTTCCAGGAATTTATCTATTTTCTTTAGATTTTCTAGTTTGTCTGCATATAGGTATTTATAATAGTCTTTTAGATCTTCCATATTTCTGTGGGATCAGTTGTACTGTCACTTTTGTCATTTCTAATTGTGCTTATTTGGATGTTCTTTCTAACTTAGTCAGCAATCAATAGATCTTGTTTATCCTTTCAAAGAACCATCTTTTGGTTTTATTGATCCTTATATGGATTTTGGGGTCTCAATCTTGTTCAGTCCTGCTCTGATTTTAGTTATTTATTTTCTTCTTCTAGGTTTGGGGTTAGTTTTTTCTTGTTTTCCTAGTTCTGGCTGTGATGTTAGATTACTCATTTGAAACCTTTTTAATTTTGTGAGATACATCTTTGGTGCTATAAACTTAGCTCTTAATACTGCTTTTCCTGCATCCCAGATGTTTTGGTATGTTGTGTCTGTTTTTCTTTGTTTCAAATATTTCTCATTTTTTTCTGTCTTAACTTTGTTGTTTGCCCAAAAGTCATTTGACCAAGTTGTTTAATTTCCATGTAATAGTGTGCTTTTGAAACAACCTCTTGGTATTGGCTTTCATTTGTATTCCACCATGGTATGAGAGTATGGCTGGAATAATTAGAATTTATTTATTTGTTTATTGACACTTGCCTGATGGCCAAGCATGTGGTCACTCATGGAGCATGGTCCATGTGCAGATGAGAAAAATGTGTATTCTGTGGTTGATGGATGTAGTATTCTGTACATATCTATTAGGTCCAATTGGTCAAGTGTCAAAGTTTAGTCCAGAATTTATGTATTAGTTTTCTGCCTTCATGATCCGTCTAATGCTGTAAGCAGAGTAGTGTAGTGCCCTACTGCTATTATATGGCTATCTTTTCACAGGTCTAGAAGTACTTGTTTTATGAATCTGGGTGCTCCAATGTGGAACCCACATATACTTGGAATAGTTAAGTCTTTAGTTAAACTGAACCCTTTATCATTATGTAATGCCCTTATTTGTCCTTTGTTACTTTGTTTGGTTGAAAATCTTTTTTTAACCTTTAAAATATTGTAATATATATATATATATATATATATATATATATATATATATATATATGTTTTATTGCACTTTAGGTTCTGTGGTACATGTGAAGAACTTGCAGGATTGTTGTATAGGTACATACATTGCAATGTGGTTTGCTGCCTCCATACCCATCACCTGTATCTGGCATTTCTCCTCATGTTATCCCTCCCCAACTCCCTACCCACTGTTGTCCCTCCCCTGGTCAACTCCAACAGACCCCAGTGTGTGATGCTCCCCTCCCTGTATCCATTGTTTAATACCCACCCATGAGTGAGAACATGCAGTGTTTAATTTTCTGTATTTGTGTCAGTTTGCTGAGAATGATGGTTTCCAGGTTTATTCATGTCCCTACAAAGGATACAAACTCATCGTTTTTTATGGCATAGTATTCCATGGTATATATGTGCCACATATTCCTTGTCCAGTCTATTGTCAGTGGGCATTTGAGTTGGATCCAGGTCTTTAATATTGTAAACAGTGCCGCAGTGAACAAACGTGTACAAGTGTCTTTATAATAGAATGATTTATGATCCTTTGGATATATACCCAGTAATGGGATTGCTGGATCAAATGGAATTTCTATTTCTAGTTCCTTGAGGAATCACCACACTGTCTTACACAATGGTTGAACTAATTTACACTCCCACAAACAGTGTAAAAGTGTTCCTGTTTCTCCACATCCTCTCCAGCATCTGTTGTCTCCAGATTTTTTAATGATCACCATTCTAACTGGTGTGAGATGGTATCTCAATGTGGTTTTGATTTGCATTTTTCTAATGACCAGTGATGCTGAGCATTTTTTCATGTTTGTTGGCCTCATGTATGTCTTCTTTTGAAAAGTGTCTGTTCATATCCTTTGCCAACTTTTTGATGGGAGTGTTTTTTTTATTCTTGTGAATTTGTTTTAGTTCTTTGTAGATTCTGGATATTAGCCATTTGTCAGATGGGTAGATTGCAAAAACTTTTTCCCATTCTCTTAGTTGCTGGTTCACTCTAATGATTATTTCTTTTGTGATGCAGAAGCTCTGGAGTTTAATCAAATCTCATTTCTCTATTTTGGCTTTTGTTGCCAGTGCTTCTGGTGTTTTAGTCATGAAGCCGTTGCCTATGCCTATGTCCTGAATGGTTTTGCCTAGGTTTTCTTCTAGGGTTTTTATGGTGTTAGGTCTTATGTTTAAATCTTTAATCCATCTGGCGTTAATTTTAGTGTAAGGTTCCAGGAAGGGATCTAGTTTCTGCTTTCTGTACATGGCTAGCCAGTTTTCCCAACACTATTTATTAAACAGGGAATCCTGTCCCCATTGTTTGTTTTTGTGAGGTTTGTCATAGATTAGATGGTTGTAGATGTGTGGCATTGTCTCTGAGGCCTCTGTTCTGTTCCATTGGTGTATACCTCTGTTTTGGTACTAGTACCATGCTGTTTTGATTACTGTAGCCTTGTAGCATAGTTTGAAGTCAGATAGCATGACTCTAGCTTTGTACTTTTTGCTTAGAATTGACTTGGCTATGCAGACTCTTTTGGTTCCATATGAAGTTTAAGGTGGTTTTTTCCAGTTCTGTGAAGAGGGCCATAGATAGCTTGATGAGAATAGCGTTGAATCTATAAATTACTTTGGGCAGTATGGCCATTTTCACAATATGGATTCTTCCTAACCGTGAGCATGGAATGATTTTCCGTATGTTTGTGTCCTCCCTTATTTCCTTGAGCAGTGCTTTGTAGTTCTCCTTGAAGAAGTCCTTTACATCCTTTGTTAGTTTTATTCCTAGGTATTTTATTCCCTTTGTAGCAATTGTGAATGGGACTTCACTCTTGATTTGGCTCTCTTTAACTCTGTTATTGGTATATAGGAATGCTTGTGATTTCTGCACATTGATTTTGTATCCTGAGACTTTGCTTATCAGTTTCAGGAGATTTTGGGCTGAGACGATTGGGTCTTCTAAATATACAGTCATGTCATCTACAGATAGAGACAATTTGACTTCCTCCTTTCCTAATTGCATACCCTGTATTTCTTTTTCTTTCCTGATTGCTCTGGCTAGAACTTCCAATACTATATTGAATAGGAGTCATGAGAGAGGGCATCCTTGTCTAGTGCCAGATTTCAAAGGGAATACTTCCAGTTTTTGCCCATTCAGTATGGCTGCGGGTTTGTCGTAAAACAGCTTTTATTATTTTGAGATACGTTCCATCAATATCTAGTTTATTGAGAGTTTTTAGCATAAAGGGCTGTTGAATTTTGTCAAAGGCCTTCCCTGCATCTACTTAGATAATCATGAGGTTTTTGTCTTTGGTTCTCTTTATGTGGTGGATTATGTTTACAGACTTGTGTATGTTGAACCAGTCTTGCATCCCTGGGATGAAGCCAACTTGATTGTGATGGATAAGATTTTTGATGTGCTATTGCAATCAGTTTGCCAGTATTTTATTGAAGATTTTTACATCTATGTTCATCATGGATATTGGCCTGAAGTTTTCTTTTTTGGTTGAGTCTCTGCCAGGTTTTGGTATCAGGATGATGTTGGCCTCATAAAATCACTTGGGAAGGATTCCCTCATTTTGTATTGTTTGGAATCGTTTCAGAAGGACTGATACCAGCTCCTCTTTGTATGTCTGGTAGAATTTGGCTGTGAACTCAACTGGACCTGGGCTTTATTTGGTTGATAGGCTATTAATTGCTGCCTCAACTTCAGCCCTTGTTATTGTTCTAGTCAGGGTTTCAATTTCTTCCTGGTTTAGGCTTTGGAGGTTGGAAATGTCCAGGAATTTATCCATTTCTTCCAGGTTTATTGGTTTATGTGCATAGAGTTGTTTGTAGTAATCTCTGATTGTAGTTTGCATTTCTGTGAAATCGGTGGTGATATCCCCTTTATCATTTTTTATTGCATCTATTTGATTATTCTCTTTTCATTTTTATTAATCTGGCTAGTGGTCTATTTTGGTGATCTTTTCTAAAAATCAACTTCTGAATTATTAAGTCTTTAAATGTTTTCTTGTGTCTCTATCTCTTCAGCTCTGTTCTGATCTTAGTTATTTATTGTCTTCTGCTAGCTTTTGAGTTTCTTAGATCTTGCTCATCTAGTTCATTCAATTTTGATGATACTGTGTTGATTTTAGATCTTTCCTTGCTTCTCATGTGGGCATTTATTGCTATAAATTTTCCTCTAGACACTGCTTTAAATGTGTCCCAGAGATTCTGGTACGTTGTGCTTTCGTTCTCATTGGTTTCAAAGAACATCTTTATTTCTGCCTTCATTTCATTGTTTATGGAGTCAACATTCAAGAGACAGCTTTTCTGTGTCATGAAGTTGTGTGGTTTTAAGTTAGTTTCTGAATCCTGATTTCTAATTTGTTTGCTCTGTGGTATGAGAGACTGTTTGTTATGATTTCCATTCTTTTGCATTTGTGGAGGAGTGATTTACTTCCAATTATGTGGTCCATTTTAGAGTAGCTGTCATGTGGTGCTGAGAAGAATGTTTATTCTGTGGATTTGGGGTGGAGAATTCTCTAAATGTCTATTAGGTTTGCTTGGTACAGAACTGAGTTCAAGTCCTGAATATCTTTGTTGATTTTCTGTCTTGTTGATCTGTCTAGTATTGACAGTGGAGTGTTAAAGTCTCCCACTATTACTGTGTGGGAGTCTAAGTCTCTTTGTAGGTCTTAAGAACTTGTTTGTATCTGGGTGCTCCTGTATTGGGTGTGTACATATTTTGGATCATTAGCTCTTCTTGTTGCATTGAGCCTTTAACCATTATGTAATGCCTTTCTTTGTCTCTTTTGATCTTTGTAGGTTTAAAGTCCATTTTATCAGAAACTAGGATTGCAACTCCTGCTTTTTTTTGCTCTCCATTTGTTTAGTAAATCTTCCTCCATCCCTTTATTTTAAGCCTATGTGTCCTTGCACATGAGATGGGTTTCCTGAATACAGCACACCAATGAGTCTTGACTTTTTATCCTATTTGCCAGTTTGTGTCTTTTGATTGGGGCATTTAGCCCATTTACATTTAAGGTTAATATTGTTATGTGTAAATTTGACCCTGCCATTTTGATGCTAGCTGGTTGTTTTGCCCATTATTTGACACATTTTCTTCCTTGTGTCAATGCTCTTTACCATTTGGTACGTTTTTGGAGTGGCTGGTACTGCTTTCTGTGTTTAGTGCTTTCTGTGTTTAGTGCTTCTTTCAGGAGCTCTTATCAGGCAGGCCTGGTGTTGATGAAATCTCTTGGCAATTGCTTCTTTGTAAAGGATTTTATGTTTCCTTCATTTATGAAGCTTAGATTGGCTGTATATGAAATTCCAGGTAGAAAGTTCTTTTCTTTAAGGATGTTAAATATTGGCCCCCACCCTTTTCTGGCTTATAGGGTTTCTGCTGGGAGATCCACTGTGAACCTCATGGGCTTCCCTTTCTGGGTAACCTGACCTTTCTCTCTGGCTGCCCTTAGCAGTTTTTCCTTCATTTCAACCCTGGTGAATCTGACAATTATGTGCCTCAGCATTGCTCTTCTTGGGGAATATCTTTGTGGTGTTCTCTGTATTTCCTGTACTTGAGTGTTGACCTGCCTTGCTACGTTAGGAAAGTTCTCCTGGATAACATCCTGAAGAGTGTTTTCCAGCTTGGATTCATTGTCTCCATCACACCTATTAAATGTAGATTAGGTCTTTTCACGTAATCTCATATTTATTGGAAGCTTTGTTCATTTCTTTTTATTGTTTTTTCTCTAATCTTGCCTTTTTATTTCATTGAGTTGATGTTCAATCTTGGATACCCTTTCTTCTGCTTGGTCGATTCAGCTATTGAAACTTGTGTATGCTTCGTGAAGTTCTCTTGTTGTGTTTTTTAGCTCCATCAATTTATTTATATTCTTCTCTAAGCTATTTATTCTTGTTAGCATTTCATCAAACCTTTTTTCAAGGTTCTTAATTTCTTTGTATTGGGTTAGAACATGTTCTTTTAGCTCAGAGAAGTTTCTTAGTACCCACTTTCTGATGCCTGTTTCTGTCACTTCTTCAGACTCATTCTCCATCCAGCCCCATTCCCTTGCTGGTGAGTTGTGATCCCTTGGAGGAGGAGAGGTGTTCTGGTTTTTGGTATTTTCATCCTTTTTGCTCTGGTTTCTTCCCATTTTTGTGGATTTATCTACCTGTGGTCTTTTTAGTTGGTGACTTTAGGATGGGGTCTCTGAGTGGATGTCCTTTTTGCTGATGATGAAGTTATTTCTTTCTGTTTTTTAGTTTTCCTTCTAATAGTCTGGACCTTCTGCTGTAGGAATGCTGGAGGTCCACTCCAGACCTTGCTTGCCTTGGGATCACCTGTGGTGACTGCAGAACACTAAAGATTGCTGCTAGTTTCCGTTACCTTTGTCCCAGAAGGATACCTGCCAGATATCAGCCTGAGCTCTCCTTTATGAGGTGTCTCTTTGGATATATGGGGGTCAGAGAGCTGTTTGAAAAGACAATCTGTCCCTTATAGGAGCTCAGTTACTGAGATGTGAGCTCCATTGTTCTGTTCAGAGCTGCTGGGCAGGTACGTTTAAGTCTGCTGCAGCAGAACTCATAACCGCCTTTTTTTTCCCAGGTGCTCTGTCCTGGGAAGGTGGGGCTTTATTTTATAAGTTCCTGACATGCTGCTGCCTTTTCTCAGGGATACCCTGCCCAGCAAGGAGGTATCCTTGTCACAGTCTGCCAGCAGAGGCATTGCTTAGCTGTCATGGGCTCTGCCCAGCTGCTGTGTGAACTTCCTTGTGGTTTTGTTTATAGAGGTATAGTTAGGACTGCCTTGGTAATGGCAGACTTCCTCAGTAATGACGGACTGTCTCTATAACAGCATACTGCCTCTGTAATGGCAGATTGCCTTGGTAATGGCAAACTGCCTCAGTAATGGCGGACTGCCTCGGTAATGACGAACTGCCTCAGTAGTGGTGGACTGCCTCCGTAATGGCAGATGCCCTTCCCCCACAGAGTTGGACCATCCTGGGTCCAGCTGTGCTTTCTGTGTAACTCAATCCAGGGCATTTCACATTGCTGGTCTTTGCGGGGGTGGGACCGGCCAAGCCAGATCACCTGGCTCCCTGCTTCAGCCCCTTCCTTTCATTTGAATGGGCAACTCTGTCTCCCAGGCGTTCCAGGCATCAGTTGAAATGGCACCCAGATTTCTGTGAGTTTTTGTGTGGAGACCCACTGTGAAGGCTGAAACAGCCATGCTAGAGACTTGTGGCACTTTTCCGCCCAGCAATCTCCTGATCTATGGGCAGTAAAAATTCATTTGGAAATGTGGTGATCACTCACCCTCTGCATTCTCAGTAGGAACTGCATTCCAGAGCTGTTCCTATTCAGCCATCTTGGATGATCTCCCTGAAAGTCTTTTTCATCTAATTTAAGAATAATGACCCCTACTCTCTTCTTTGTGTTCAGTTTTACATGATAGATTTTTCTCCAATCCTTTACTCAGAGCTATGACTGTCAGTATATTACATGTGTGATGGGTCTCTTGAAGACAGTAGAGAGATGAGTCTTTTTTTTCTAATTTTTAAATTTAAAAATTTTTTTAATTGCCACTATGTGCCTTTTATTTGGGACATTTAGGCCATTTGCATTCAAGGTTAATATTGATATGTGAGACCTCAATCCTTTTACGAACTTTTTATCTGGTTGTTTTGTGGTTTCTATTGCTTTATAAGTCCTATGAATTATGTATTTAAATGTATTTTTGTGGTAGCAGTTATCATTAATTTCCATGTTTAGAACTCTATTAAGGATTTCTCATGAAGTTGATCTGACAGCTGTAATTCCCTTAGCACTTGCTTGCTTCAAAAAAATTTGTTTCTCCCTTACTTATGAAGCTCCATTTGACACAATGTGAAATTCTGTTTGGCTTTTTTTTAAGAATACTGAAAATAGACCTTCAGTCTCTATTGGTTTATAAGGTTTCTTCTGAAAAGTCTACAGCCTAATGAGGTTCCCTTTTTATGTAATCTGACCTTTTTCTAAGTACCTTAAAGGCTTTTTTCTTTATTGTTGATCTTTGATAGTCTAGTGACTATATCCTTTGGTGATGTCTGTTTTATATAGTATCTCACAGGTGTTCTCTGGATTTGTTATAACTGGACGTGTACCTCTTAAGCAAGATTAATGAAATTTTCTTGAATTATTACCTCAAGTATGTATTACAGGTTGTTTTCTTTTTCTCAGTCTCTCTCAAAAATGCCAGTAATTTGCATGTTTGGTCACTTTACATAATCCCATATTTCTCAAAGAAATTCATTTTTAAATGAATTTTTCAAAGAAGTTTTTTTTTTTAAAATTATTACTCTGTTTTTATCTGACTGGCTTACTTTAAAAGACTGGTCTGAAGCTCTGAAATTATTTTGTCTGCTTGGCCCAGTCTATTGATAAAGGTTTCAACTGTATTTTGCAATGTTTTAAGTGAGTTTTTGTATTCTAGAAGCTCTGATTGATTTCTTTTTAAGATGTGTATCCCTTCTCCATTTCCTAGGTTGCTTGAAAAATTTCTTTATGTTGATTTTCACCTTGTCTTGGATCTCACTGAACTTTCTTACAGTCCTTGCTTTGAATTTTTAATCTGTCATTTGAATTTTTATTTTGGTAAGGGACCATTGCTGGAGAGCCCATGTGATCCTTTGATGGTGTCACTACATTCAGATTTTTTCATGGTGCCAGAATTCTTGAACTTATTCCTTCTTATCTGGAGATGCTGACTCTTTTAGTGTTTGTAATATTTTTCATGTGGGAGCACTTTTTTTCAATATGATTGTTTGTTTCTTCTTTCCCTTTCACCTCCTCCCTAGGGAGTGTGACTGTAGAGAATGCCGAGCAAGGCTTTTTGGCTTGGCTTCTATAGCCCTATCTACAGAGATAGAACAGTATAAAACCTGCAACAGGTTTTATATTGGACTGTACAGTTTGACCTACAAGCCAGTAGGTAACAAATTTGGGTAAGAGCTATCTGTGGCCAGTGTGACTAGGCATATACTTGATCCTTGTTTTCTTAGAGAGGCTCTCTGTTGCCTAAGGAAATTGGCTGATTCATGGAGTGCACTGTGATCTGAGCTCTCTTCTTAGCCCCTAGGGGCAGTAGACAGGTGGGCATGTCCAGACTGGGCATGTCCACCTACAGGTCCTTCAGTGGCAGGCACAAGCACCAGCACTGAGGGAAAATCCAGTGGATGGCTATTAAGCACCCAGAGGTGTGATAAGGGGTCGAGCTGGGAAACCTCTTTGGCCCTGAGTTTTCTGTATGGAAGTGTAAAAGGCCTAAACTCCTAATCCAGAAAGCAGCTGCTCAGGCTACCAGTTTGGGCAAGCAGGTGCTCTGAATGCCTGGAGATCTGCCTAGGCATGGGGCAGAAAGGGCCCTCCTGCACCACAGTCTATGCAAAGGAAGTATGGGGCAGTTTCGACTGCTAATGCAGGTGAATGTGTACTCAGAATGCCTACAGAATCTGTCTAGGTATGGAGTAAGGATGTCTTCACTGTACCACAATCTATGTTTAGGAAGGGTGGAGCAGCTCAGGCTGCTAAACCAGGTGAGCCAGTGCTCTGAATGCCTAGAGATCTGCCTAGGCATGGAGTAGAGAGAGCTCTGCTCCACCTTTATTTCTGGAGGGCAGCCTAGGACAGCCAACAATGTTCCAGGTTGCCAAGCTGGCCCTAGCTCCAAGTCTCTGTCCAGGAGAAACTGCAGTTATAGCAACTCTCCTCCCACCCCAGGCCTGCAATGAGGGAGAGCATAACTGTAGCACCTATTGCTGAGGTGCTTTCCACAGTTCTGGCTGTGGAGGCCCTTACCTCACTCCAGAGTAGGTGCTCCTCTCTCTGGCCAAAGACTAAAATGCCTGCATGACCAGGCTGCTGGATTACCACAGAAAATGGCTTATTTTGTATGCACTTGAATTAAAAATGGCATCCTGCTCTTGCTCCTGGGTCTGGAAAAATGTCTGCAGATTTTCCTGGTGTGTTTTCCTCACAGAGTCTCCAAGCCTGTCTGCAAGTCAGCTCCAGAGCTTGGGAGACAATAAAAATGTACTCCCTCAGCCTACTGGGTTGCTCAGATTCCCCAGTAGAAAGGTGAGTCACAAAGGGCTCTCTGTCTCACCTACTGGGGCTCCACTCACTTTTATCAACTGAATGTCGTCACAAGAGTTGTCTGCCTACATACTCCTCTTGAGATATGGGATGTCCTTTATGATTCTGGTGAATTCCAATTTTCTTAAAATGCAGATCACAGGGTTTCTCGTTATGAACTATCTTGCTATTTCCAAGGACTGAGGAATGCCTCTAATCACTATCTTGAAAAATAATGTTCTTATTTAAAAAAAATAATTCTACATTATGCCAGTCAGACAGGTTGAATTCATAACTCATTCTTTGTTTAAATTTCACTTTTTAAAACCTATAAATGTACTACATATGCATTATAAAAACATCTGACATGGTAAGCATAATAGAGTTGGAAATATTTATAATTCTATTACCTAGAAGCTAAATTCCCTGACTTTTTTGAAGACTTTCATACATTAATACCATTTTAAATGGTTTTTGATTCTTGCATATACATTATCAAATAAACATTATCAAGTAAACATTATCAAATAAACATAAACAACTTTCAGATTTTTCTTTCCACCCTCTGCCTAGAATGCTGTCTTCTTAAGCTTTGTTTCATCAATGATTACCATCTACAAAAACATTTTAAACTATTTGGAAACTGCTTTCATGTGGCCATGTTCTCCTTTCTTTGAAAGTTTATAGTACTATATTTGTGCTTTTATTTTACTTACCTTATTTCATTTCTTTACTATAATCATTTAGTCAACTAGATTTTTTTTACAACCAACTAGAGAGAAAATTTCTTGTGTTTGAAGATAATCTTACTTAGCAATGTTTCCAATAATACCTCAAGAAGATACTCAATAAACAATAAATTTTATGAAATTCAGTAGTACCAGAGAGAGGACCTTTGAAGGTTGTTCATCGCAAAAATTGGCTCATCAGATTTCCCACCCTCAGTACTTTTAACTTGGAAATATGGCCAAAAAATCGTCTATTTGGCAACAAAGACTGAAAATAGAAGGATACACAGATACACAGATGAACCCATGAGACAGGAGAGAGTCTTATAAGACATGTATAAAACTGGGTTATGAGTGATTTGAAGATAATCAGAGTTACTTAAACAAAATGTTGCAATCACCACTAAAGAACTCATGTAACCAAACACCACTTGTTCCCCAAAAACTTATGGACGTAAAAAAATTAAAGTAAAATACTTTAAAAAACAGAAGTCTAGTAAACGTATCCTAAGCTAAGATGCTGCTTCTGAGGAATCTAGAGCTGCCTTGGATTCTGAACCATTGACTTTTGAGTTGTCATTCCATAATGGTCTTGATTTTTCATTTTTTGTTCTGCTCTTCCCACTCAGCCTGAGACTCTTATCTTGGCTGATAATTATTTTTTCCCTTATTTTTTTTATCACTGTCATTATTTCTTCATTACTTTATGCAAACTGAGTGAGTCCCATTCCCTTAAAATTGAAAACCCTTAGCATAGAAATAAATTGTATATAATGATTGGTAAGCTAATAATTGTTAACAATTGACTCTTAAAAGGAAAAGGCCCTAATTTGTAGCATTTGTCAATTTCCATGGTGTAAATATTCCTACCATGGCTGATTTCAGGCTACCATAATAAAATTGCTGAACAATAAGAAACTGGGAAGATATGCACAGCTGATTCTTGTGAGCCTTTATGAACAGACTCCAGTGTACCACTGGATAAAATGTTAAAACTAGACATGTCAATCTTGTTTCTTTAATCATTCCTCATAAAATTCTATAACTACTTTCTGAGTTATTACTTTTAAAATATGGATGTTACCCACTACCCACATCCTGCTACATCATATGGATGTTACCTACTACCTACATCCTACTATTCTATGCCAACCAAGAAATATATAGGACAGTTTAACATCCTTTCATATTTTGGAAGATACACATTATTTAATGTTTTATATTTTTCTCTATATGCATTCCACTTTTCACCATAGTTTTAGTTAATTTTGAAATTACTTAGTGTATTTTGAATTGTCATATTATAAAATCTGCTTTGCTTCCTTTCAAAGTGAAAACTTTCAAATGAAATGGGAAAACCTGTAAGTATTTCAGTGACCTAAAATTGCCCTGCACTATACACAGTGATGTGAAATTTTTGTGGTACTTTTCCTTTTGCTATAAGTGCCTCTCTTTATAAGTAGTGAGGACTGTAAACTTCCAAAGTAGAAATAATTTAAAATTATTGGAGTGCTTTAGGCTTTTAGGAGACCTTCATTCTTTCAAATTGGAATTCCAATTTCTGAAGTGCTCCAGTAACTTTAAATTGCTAAATGCTGTAGACTCAAGATTCTGGTATAGAGCTCCTTACTCAAGTACTTATAAAGCACTAAAAATCCTTGAACTAATTCTCAGAACACATGACCAGATCATTGATGTCATTTTTTTTTAATCTGCTGTGAAGAACAAACTTACATGATGTATGTAAAGAATGAAAGTAGATCCATTCTTTAACCTTAAATTATAAATTACACCTTTAAATTTTATCTTCTCTAGGATATAAAGGTTGTGATCAGACTTTCTGAAACACTACAGGCTTCAAAAGATAGGAACATAAATTAATTTCATAGACATGAACAAACTTATTTTTATGGAAGAAAACACCCCAGTATTATACTTTGTGTTTCATGGACATGGGCAATGTAAATAAATTAATGTGCCTTTAAGCTTCTTTGTATTATAACAATTATTATGGAAAATTAACTAATACAGTAGTTCTATTCCAGCTGAAATTTTAAAAGTTCACAAAAGCTCAACTTTTTTAAAGTGATAATTTTAGAACGTGTTATGATACGTAAACAAATGAGAGAGTAAAACTTTTTTAATTTTCATAACTCAACAAGGCTGGTGACCATGACATTTTGTTTGTCTATGCAATAAAGAAATGAATATATCAATTTTATGGCACCCCCCCCCCAATCTCCTCATAGCTCTCGCAAGTCATTACTGAAATCACTGACTCCTGATAGGCCCGTTCTTTACAACAAACAAAGTGGCCCTATCAGCTGGCTTCTAATGTCATTCCCATCGTTTGGTATACATGTGCCATAGGAATCAGACAAATGGGTTAGGTAGTTTGCCTTTTCTCATATGACTCGAGAAAAAAATGTAAGTGTAGTTTTTCTTCCTTCCAACACTAATAAAAATCAAACCACCATCATAATGGCTGCCAATAACAAATAAGAAGCAAAAAATAACTTTAAAAAGATCTAGGCAGAACATATCGCTAATTTGTACATGTACCTTAGTTGTACATGAACTTTTATAATTTTCTGTAACGAAAAATTTATCATACTAAAACATGTATAAAATCCAAAAGCAAAATTATTTTTATTTTTACAATTATAATCTAGCTTGGTATTATTGCCCTACTGGAGAAATTTGACATTTTAAAGATACTTTATTTTATTTGTGTTTTCAAAAGAGCAGTAGGCACATGGATCTGTGGGAAAAATAAAAGATACTTTCATATGAGCCCAAAAGAAAAAATCCTAAGGGGAGGAAAACAAGATAAATAAATAAATAAAATTTTTGGAGTGCTTCGGGTTTTTAGGAGACCTTCATTCTTTCAAATTGGAATTCCAATTTCTGAAGTGCACCAGTAACTTTAAATTGCTAATCCTGTAGACTCAAGATTCTGGTACAGAACTCCTTACCCAAGTACTTATAAAGCACTTGTAAAGTATAAAGCACTTATAAAGTGTTCTGAAAAAATATCCTTGGGGCAGGACAATATCCTTTATGGAGCAAATTTGTTGGTGGAAAAAAATATGCCAGAAAACTTACTTGCCAATTACTTTAAGCATTCATTTGTTAAATGTCTGATTTTGAAGATTTGAATCATTTTCTTTAAATGCAATAGAGTGAGTGGATATTCTATGACAGTGATTGTTTTAAATTGAGCACAGGAGCCCATCCATGCATTAGACACACATAGAATTAGACTTGTCAAAGAGTTCACATCATTAATTCATTATATTTAATATTACATAAATTATTTTAAAATTTCTAAACTGGGAGTAGCCTTCAAATTGCTTCTCTACAAGAAAATATCTTACATTTGTAGGAACAAGGGAAACAAGTATTACTTCAGGTGTTTTCAGTTTAATGAAAATTCAAAAACCTATACTAGTCCTGTTCATGTATCCTGCTTCATTTAACTTTCATATTGAAAAAAAATGCAAGTGACCTAGCTGAAACAGAGAAGAGTACAGCATAAAAACTCTTCTTGTAAATTTACAAAGTCTTATTCACTGATCTATTGATTAACAATTTCGGTCTTCACTTCTTTGGCCACAAGGCTGGTAAGAGTGTATAAACCCTCCCACATTTTCATGAAAGAAAAATGACTGTGTAACTGAAACACAAGATTAGACCAGAGCCACGAACATTTTCAGCACAGAACAGAACATGGCGTATTGGTACAAGTACAAGAGTACTCTTTCTTAGAATTTCTGCTTTCATTTTGTCTACCACTGTTCACACTGTATGCCTTCTGAACAATGAAATGAACTTTTTAAAGGACTATATTCATTCTTAGCACCTCTTTTGTAAGGAATGTATACTGATCTTATTTCAGCAGACTCTATTTAGGCCTTGATTCATGTAATTGAAGGAAATAAATATGTGTATGCACCTTATCTTTCAAAGGAAGGACATAGTTATCATTGACTTTTAAGTTGCAAAGAATACATGATGATGTCTGTATGTTCTGAGGAGTAATTAGCATATTGTGAATCCCAACATTAAAGCACAACTTTATGCAAGAATCTGGCATCTAATGCATTTTGAATATATATTTCCAATAAAAAATATGTATATTAAGTCTTTTTTTAGTAGCATATGTAAGTCAAGATGTCCAAAAGGATCAAATTGGTCAAACTGAGTAAAAGAAAGAAAATCTGAGCTTTAGATTTGAAAACACACAGGGCACACATGTGTGCATTTGTGGGAGTAGTGCTGATAATCAATTAGCTTTGTTGGAGATTTATTCTGACATGGAGAATTGAGTAAAAAGCCTGCTCAGAGGGATAAAAAAAACTGGGTATTCTCCTCTGGGCATATAAGTAACTCTTCGAATATGCCACCAAATGAAATAGCAAAAACACAATTGTCAATTGGCCTGCAACCCTTTCCTGAACAAATAAAACTTTGTATGTTATCTTTGTCTTTGGCCACAAATAAATTAAAAGGTATGGTGCTTCTTATTTTAAGAGGAATCGATCTAAATGCATTTTATTTGTATTTTTCACAGAAGCAACATTAGAAGGCAGCATTGACTTTCTTACCGCTTAGAAATATAGAATTCATTGCAAAGATGGAACATACACTTATTTCAGTAAAACCTCCCTTCACCACCCAGCATCACTTATTCCCTACCAAGTGTAGAACAAGAATACAGGTACTACAGAAGCAGCAAATCTGTCTCCTGATTATTACACCCCATAACACTTAGAAAAAGAAAAAGAGAAAGAAGAAAATAAGAGAAGCCTGGCACATAATAAAATCTCACTCAATATTTTTAATACAGGTTTGAATAAATGATTAAACAAACTAAAATCTCCAAGTTATTATATTAACCTTGAACCAAAAGATGCTTCCCCAAAACTGCCTTTCAGATATATACCAGCACCAATCTGAATTTCAGTCTGTAAAAGTATATAAAACCAGAGGTCAGTGCTCCATGTGTATCTGAATGTGTGTGTGTGTGTGTGTGCGTGCATGCGTGCGTGCACGCGCATACCTTTTTTTTAATGCAAAAGTATTATTACCAAGTGCTTGGGCTGCTAATCTTCTGTATACTCACAGCAAGATTTCTTTTTTTTTTTTTGAGAAAGCATGCAGCTGAATTGATTCTTCAGTGTCTAGGTTCAGTTATTACACAACAATAATTAGAATGGTAAACATAACATTTGAAATGTGACTGTTTTCTTTCTGATTTCTCCTCATTTTTTCTGAAATTACAAAAAATTCAAAAACAATAGTCACTTCATTATGTTATTTATATTATTTCATTTTTTTACACTATGTTATGTTTGTGTACATGGGAGTGAATGAAGGAGTAAGGCTATGAGAATGAAATTGTTTTTGCCTTTAAAAATATTTTTAACAAATTAATTTGAATAATAATTTTAACATTTTTAAAATAACATATTTCCCTATAATATTAGATCTGAAGCCTTCAGGGTCAGAAATAAGAAATTTGCCAGATATGAGGTTTAGGATGATAACAACTGCTGTTGTTTGTATGAGACTTTCTGATGATGCTCTAAAATTACAATAAAACATCTGTATAATGATGGTATCTGGCAGTACTACTAGACAGTAATCTGTATTAGATTAGGCCTCTGCTAAATGATGTTTTCATCTTCAAAGTGAAATTATATGACTTCTGTAATATTTAAATTCAGGCAGAAATGCACCATCAATAATGATTTCATGTAGCAGTATTCATATTGCGGCTTGTCATTTCCTTTGAAGTTGTTACCCAGTGGGTTTTGTTCCCTGGAGTTTAGCCAATTTAAAAGCAGAATGGAAATCAGTTATTTCTGTTTCAACACAAATCAGAGGATGTTTTCTAGGTAGATGTTCTGCATGTAGGGACTTTCAAGAACTCACCCATCTATGAAGCCTCCCCAGCTTTTGACAGAGCTGGCTGTTGAAAGATGGGTGTGGAAAGGCACAGTGCATGTGAAATGGAAAAGCAGCTAGAGATGCCAGAAGAGCCAGGCATTGGCTGCTCACCAAGTTCTGCTTGCCCAGATAGTTCTAAAATCAGCAAAGATGGAGAAGAACCTGGAGGCTATCAAGTCCCTTTAATTTGGGGTCATTCTGAAAATAAATCATTCTGTGACTTGTCCAAGTGATGACTAAACAGTTGGTAAAATACTGATGCTAGTTCTTTGCAGGAATAATGTTGAGATAAGATTTCTTTTGTAAAATGATATTTTTTCTTAAATTTTTATTCTCAGACAACAGTTAGGTGATTAATGCTACCTTGTTTTAGATATGATTGGAGAATGGAATGAGGTCCAGATTCATAAAATGAATCATTTCAATAAAACTAAAAGGTTGATTTTTGTTTGTTTTTTGCTTTTACCCTAGTAGGAAAAGGACTATTCTCCATGGAATGCCTTTTTTTTCTGGGAGTTATTATCCAAGACATTTTCACTATGTCTCCATCCTGGAGTCTCTATTTTTTTTTTTTTTTTTTTTTTTTTTTTCCTGAGACGAGACGAAGTTTCGCTCTTTGTTGCCCAGGCTGGGGTGCAATGGCACCATCTTGGCTCACTGCAACCTCTGTCTCCCGGGTTCAAGCAACTCTTCTGCCTCAGCCTCCCAACTAGCTGGGATTACTGATGCCTGCCACCACACCCAGCTAATAAGTGTATTTTTTAGTAGAGAGTGGGTTTTACCATGTTGGTCAAACTGGTCGTGAACTCCTGACCTCAGGTGATCCAACTGCCTCGGCCTCCCGAAGTGTTGGGATTACAGGCATGAGCCACTGCGCCCGGCCCTGGAGTCTCTTTTTACTAGCTTCATGTTTCATGACTTTTTAAAACAGATATATTTCTTTTGGTACCACTGCATGCTCAGAGCCTTCATATCAAAGATTAAAAACATGGAGCTCATTAAAAAATATCTGTGTGTCTGGGCTTAATTTTTTTTTTAATTCATTAAATTTTAACAGACACATTTGTTTGGAATGTGCACTCTGGAGAAATCCTTTGTTCCTATATGTCTTTTTTTAATTGAATGTCTTCACATATATCTCTGGATGGCACACATACCGAAATTTAATTATAAATGCATTTTTTATATATATCTGAAGTAAAGTATCTTCAGTAAAATAAAAATAGTATCACAAATGCTCTTTGGTATTTTAGAGTAAAAGATTTTTAAGCTTAATTAAACAGGAAGTATTTCTATGTTCTTTCTCCACACAGTCATTCTGTGAAATGATAACCATTGAATGTAACATCATTTCTTCCGGAACACTATGTGTACTTTTGAACACTTAGAAATGAAAAAAAAAAAAAAAAAAACTGAAGTTCTACAATCTGGAGATAACATATGAATGTCAGAAACTGTTAAATGAAGTTAGTTAATAACAGCATATTTTCTCCGGTGGAGTCAAAATAGGAGCTTGAATGTTCATCAGTATTTGTTCCAGTATTTCTAGGTCAATTCTATTGGGAACTATTCACCTAAGATAATTATCAGTTCAACTATATTTTGATGTTTGCATTTATACCAGCACTTTCAATGCTGAAAATTTCTACTTTTGTCCACATTGGTGCTGTTTCATAGTAAAGATTTTGAATCAGTGATGAAAGATTTCTGTATATATTACTGATTTGGCATGAGAAGATGAGTAAACATTTTTATTGTTTGTTAAGAAGATTTTGGAATTATTAATGCGACTATGATTGGAGTCATACACATATTAACATTCACTTTTATTTCTGCAGAAACGAATTCTGTCTGGTAAAAATGCCATCTAGTTCAATATGATTCTCCTTAAGGAATCTCTCAGAATTATAAATAGGCGCATCTGTTATAATGTAAGCTAATTTCTGCTAAAATGAGTCAGCAGCTGACCTTAGCTTGCTCATCAATAAAATTTGTCTCTTTGCTTTGTGAGGTACACAGACAATATTGAATTTTATTTACTAATATCATCTAACCTTGTTTAAGAATAGAAAGGTCCTTTTCAGAGTAATGTATACCATCATGCCCAGCATCACATTGTGGTTAATGATGGACTGCATATACAATGGTGGCCTTATAAGATTATAATAGATCTGAAAAATCTGAATATCTTAGTTACAGTGTGGTCATCATGACATCCTAGTACAAGGCAGTATGTGTTTATGCGTATGCTTGTGGAAACAAACCTACTGTGTTGCCGTTCATATAAAGTAGAGCACATATACTTTATAATGATAATAAATGTCTATGCTACTGGTTTATATATTTGCTGTACTATACTTTTTATCATTACTTTTTGTCATATTGTTATTTTAAAAAGTATCATTAAAAATAATACTTTTTTATCATTGTTTTTATCACTATACTATATTGTCATTATTTTAGAGTGTACTCATACTTATTTTTTTAAAAAAAAAGTTAGCTATAAAGTAGCCTTGGACAAGCACTTCAGGAGATATCCAGAAGAGGACATTATTATAGGAGATCCCAGCTGTAAGCATGTTACTGTCTTTAAAGACCTTCCAGAGAGATAAGCTGTGGAGGTGGAAGGGAGTGGTATTGATGATCCCAACCCTGTTTGTGCTTTTAATCTTCATTTTTAACAAAAAGAAACTTTAAATATAGAGAAAAGCTTATAGAATAAAGATATAAAGAAAGAAAATGTTTCTGTGCAGCTATGTGTCTAAGTTATGCCTCAATATAGAAGTCAAAAAGTTTAAAAATATTGAAAAGTTTATAAAGCTAAAAAGTTGCAGTATAAACTAAGGTTAATTTATTATTGAATTAAGAAAATTATTTTTTACCAATTTAGTGTAACCTAAATATACAGTGTTTATAAAATCTACAGTAGTATAGAATAGTGTTCTGGGCCTTCATATTCACTCACCACTCACTGACTCACCCAGAAGAGCAACTTCTAGTCCTACAAGCGCCCTTCATGGTGACTGCTCAATATATATATATATATATAACTTTTAAAATCTTTTATACCATAGTTTTACTGTTTTACTGTTTTATTTTATGTTTAGATATGCAAATACTTACAACTGTGTTACAATTACCTGCATCATTCAGTACAGTAACATGTTGCACAAGTCTGCAGCCTGAGGAATAAGCTGTACCATATAGGTGTGTAGTAGCTGTTTACTACCTAGGTTTGTGTTAGTACACTCTATGAGGTTTGTGTTATAATAGTGCCTAATTATATAATTCTCAGAGTGTATCTTCATCATTACATTAAGTGACACATGACTATATTTGTATGGTGGTGTTGAGTTTACAAAATGCTTTCATATACTAAATCAGACCTGATCTTCTCAAGTATTATTGCTTATTGGAGGTAAAATACCAGACTCCAAATATTATGATTCTCATTTGAGATTACACATGTAGTTATAATAAATATAAGACTAGAACTCATGGCTTTGCACTCCTAGTTCAATGCCTTTTTCCATAACAGCTTGCTACTTCTACTTCTAATCAATATCAGCAACTTCAAATACAAATAATGTGAGCTTTTTTTTAATACAAAAGGATTTATTTCTAGTTAAATGGTTTAAGGAGTTGTATCTTTTATTGAAAATTCATGAAAATATAATTTTCATTAAGCATTAATATTAAGAAAATAAAATTCTAGTGAAGTCAAGAAGTGACTGATACTTTTATATGATTCGTAGTAGTAGTATTTATACCTATGGTTGCATAATAAATACGCCTTAACAAGCTATCTGAAATAATTATTTGGTGCTTATTATAGAATATAAATCTAATAGAGAAAGCTTTGGGGATTCCAAAGTTTAGGAAGAGAAATGCATTTGAAATATATTTTAATCCACTCAACAGATATTTGTTGAGTGCATACTGTATGCCTGTCAGTTTTCTATGTGCTGAAAATATAGCTGTAAATAAGCAAGACACAGCCTTGACTGAGACAAAGAAATTTAGATTAAGTAGAGGGAGTGGGGAAGACCATGAAACAAGTAAAAACTCTTCACAATACATCAAGATGATTAGATAGTAAAAGACTTGAAGGTTGCAAAACAGGATGCAAACACTTCTGAGATAACCATAAGTGATTGTCTATCTAATTCTAGAGTACAGAATTAAAAACTAGATTGAAGGGAGTGAAGAAAGGACAACTTGGAACCACGGTCCTGGTGTTCATAATAATCCTTAGCCTTAATCTTTACCTGTGTGAATTTCTGTATATTAGTCAGTTTTCTCTAGAAAGAGAGAACTAATAGTACGGATGTATATATAAAGGGGAGTTTATTAAGGAATATTGACTCATACAATCACAAGGTGAGGTCCTACAGTAGGCTGTCTGCAAGCTGAGGAGCAAGAAAGCCAGTAAGAGTCCTGAAACCTCAAAGCTAGGGAGGCCAAAAGTGCAGCTTTCAGTCTGTGGTCGCAGGCCCAAGAGTCCAAAAGCTGAAGAACTTGGAGTCCAATGTTAAAGGGCAGTAAACATCCCGCATGGGAGAAAGATGTAGGCTGGGAGACAAACCAGTCTAGTCTTTCCACATTCTTCTGCCTGCTATTATTCTAGCCATGCTGGCTAGATTAGATAATGCCACCCAAATTAAGGGTGAGTCTGCTTCTCCCAGTCGACTGACTCAAACGTTAATCTCCTTTGGCAACACCATCACAGATAGACCCAAGAACAATATTTTGCATCCTTCAATCCAATCAAGTTGACGCTCAATATTAATCATCACATTTTGTATATGAGCTTTTTTCTTATCTAAAATAGTATAAAATTGTTCTGGACTCTGGATCTTGTAATAATTTTAATTCTTATTTCAAAGCAGACCAAACTGGTGTATCAGATTTTGTGTGATAGTATTGATTTCTTCTTGTGAGATCTTGCTTACATGTTAAGCATTATAAAACTCATCTGTGTTTTTATTCATTTAATATACATTTTTGAGAGTGTGTTATATTCTGCATTAAAGTAAGTGGAAGGAATATAACAGTGAACAAGGCAAACATATTTCCAGCCTACTTAGAGCTTTTATCTACTTATATTTATCACTATTTTTTACTGCTGACTATAGCATTTTGCTACAAATTCAGTTCCTGTTGAAGGGAAGCATAAGCTTGGTCCAGTTATTATTTTCCTAGGACTTTTATATATAGGGGAAATCAAATTGATGGTCATTCATTTTCTTACTTTTAAATATCATGAGTCCTAAACTGTTAAGGTAAGTTACCTTTATCTATATTCCTCTTTGCTTTTAAATCAAGGCTTGAGATACTTGAACAGAGGATCCTCTGCCAAGTTTTCATCAGGACTGCCTGTACTCACCTTATTCATCCTTCCCCCCCTCACAATTTCCCTCTCCAGGTATAGTCCTATCTTCCTCTGACTCAACATTGCATCGTCTGCTAGCTCTCCTCTACTTCTTAGAGAGTAGACAGGTGGGATATGAAGCAATTTGATGGCTAGATTGCAGGTACTTGTCAGCAAGAAAATAATAACTAAAACAAAAACTGTTCTGTGATTTTTTTTAGCCTATTCCCATTTGTTGTCTTGTTGACAAAGAGTTTTACGCAGGGAAATAATGTTAGTGGGTAAGGATGTGCTTCAGTATGTGTACTTTTTTTCAGGCCTTTCTTCTCATCTCAATCTCATAGAAAATCAGGAAGGCAGTGGCACAAGCTAAATACATCAAGATCCTGAGAACTAAGAGAAGTACACAATTTCACCTGTCCTGACACTATAGCACCATATTAAAGAACATATTGAAGAGGCAGCATCATGCAGTAAAAAGAACATTGAGTTAGTAATTAGAACACCTGGGTACTATCACTAACTAACTGTATGACCTTTGGAAAACAACTTAACCCTTTGAATCTCAATGTTTTCATCTAGAACGTAAAGTAATAACCTGTTTTAAGTATGCCATAGGAATATTCTGTGAAATAAGGAGAAGAAGTGTTATGTGAACTATAAGGCGTAGCACAAATTAAGATGATATTATTTTAGAACCCGAACCATGAAAAACCCAGTTCAAATCTGGTAGAAAAACAAAATAAAGCCAGGGTAAAAAAAAGCTGAAGCTCTAGTTTATTCTGCTCTTTGACTTTAATGTCTATTTTTCTTTATCCAGCTACCATTTTATCCGTCATTTATTTTCTTCATCTACTGTATTCATTTTCATTTTCATAAAATATTCCTCTCCCTGTCTTTTTCATCCTTCTCATCTTTCTCTGTAAATCTTAAAATTAGTGAGTTTCATCTCAGAATCTTCTTCTCTTATTTCTATTTACCTCAGGAGTTGCCATAAATTTCTAAAACAAAATAAATTTAAATTAATTTTAATATTTTAAATATATTTTATATGATAGATGGTGAAGGAAATGGAAAGAAATCTTATGCAAAACGAAAAAGCAGTAGAATATAGCATCTCAAATAGACTGGAACAGAGAGTGTGGGGTTTTGCTTAATTGTGCCTTGTATAACAGGTAGTACAGTGTTCCTTTCCCCTCAGGATACTTGTACATATTGGGTAATAGTGATACTGGCTAGGTTTGTACAATTGCTGAGAAAGTCTTCATGTTTGGAGCTGCATGCTATGACTAGATGCTCTTCAGATTTTCCAGAAAATCAGTAGAATTTCTTTTTTTTTTTTTCCTGTTTTTTTTTTAATTAATTTATTTTTTTAATTGCATTTTAGGTTTTGGGGTACATGTGAAGAACATGCAAGATTGTTGCATAGGTACACATTTCTTAATACCTCTCTGGTTCCTTCTTGATATGAGTGTAGTTTGGCATCTTAAGATAAAAAGGTAAATTAGTAGTGAGTTCTAATTTTCTGTTTGCAAAATCAGTTTTAATTGTGTGAGAATGGACCTGGAAGTGAGATATGTTGGCTTTTAGACCTGGTTTCACCGTTTATATTATGAGTCATGTGATGGTGATCAAATCACTTTAACCTCTAGTTGGGTTAACCTCTTAATCTTACTAAATGGGAAATTTTGATGCTCAAAAATATATAAACAAATGTCTTATTATTAGAGCCTATAGAGCTTAATGTTTCAGAGTGGATCCTCTAGGGCTACTCTGCCTGGGTTTGAGACCAACTGTAAACTTACGGGCTATGTGACGTTAGGTACTTAGCATCTCTTGCCACAGTACAGCTAAATGTAATAGGAGTCCAGGATTATGAGACTTCCATGTGTTATTTCACGTAAAGTGCTGAGAACAGTACCTGATATATAGCATGCTTTGAATAAGTGTTAGCTGCTAATATTTTTTATTTATCATATGGACATATGGCTAGAGATAGGTGTGTGTTTGTGAAGAAGTTGGAGTCAGCAGATACTTTGGTCTTACTATTTCTGTGCAGTGGCAGAAATGGAGAGAAAGACACCCAAATATCCTAAGAATTCAAGGACAAACCACTCCACTATGTCCACTTGTCAATGAATCCATGTTGGAAATATCAGACTTGAACTCTTTCAATATTCAGAGTTTCATTAATGGAAATATTTCAAACTTGTACAAATTTCAGATAATACTCTTTGAAGTTTAAGACACTGCATGTTCTGGGCTCAGGGGCTCATGCCTGTACTCTCAGCACTTTGGGAGGCCAAGGTGGGAGGATCACTTGAGCCCAGGAGTTTCAGACCAGGACCAGCAGCATAGTAGACCCCATTTCCGCAAAAAATAAAAATAAAAAATAAATTTCTTGTAGTCCCAGCTACTTGGGAGGCTGAGGTGGGAGGATCACTTGAGCCCAGGAGTTGGAGGCTTCAGTAACCATGATTGCACACTGCACTCCAGCCTCAAAGACAGAGTGAGATCCTGTCTCAAAAAACGACACTGGAATAATCTTCATAGAGAATTGAAGCGATTGAAATCCCTGATTTTTACCATTATTCTCTGGCTTTTCTTCCCACAATTTCTCTTGTATCCTGTGAGCAAGCACAGGTTTTCAATTGTTGGTTTTACATTTGGAGAAACCTTTTTCTTTTTTTTAATAGAGAAGGCCAGACTGAACAAAGTTCTAGTGATATCATAGTCTCTACCTCTCTGTCTCTCTTGCCTGTGCCACATTTCTCAATAACAGTTTAAATCAATTCCTTTTCTAATAGTACCCAAAAGCATAAATATGCCATAGCAAGGCCTTATTTATCTTCTCAGAGTTTGGAGTTTAGGAAACAACTATTGATTTCAAGGAAAAAATGAATAGTCTACTGATAAAAATCATATACTGCCCAGATAATCTCAAATTACTTCTGAAAATAAGTTTGCATTCATCTTATGATGTTTATAATATAATCCTCAGGTGTGTAAACTCGTAAATTTTTACATAACAAAAATTTCCTTGGTTGCCAATTTCATGTGAATTAGTGTCCTAATGAGAGGTCCATGTAATAATAGATCTATCATGTTGGTCTTCATACAATGTTAAAGAGGCTGGCCTTTCTGTATTAGCTGGCTTGGGCTGCTATAACAAAGTACCATGGTTTGGATGGCTTAAACAACAGAAATCTATTTTTTCACACTTCTGCAGACTGTGAGTTCAACATGCAGGTGTCAGCAGGTATTGTCTGTCTTCACGTAGTCTTTTCTCTACAAATGCATCCCAGATGTCTATCCTTTTTCCTATAAGAACACCAGCCCATATTGGATTAGGGCCCCACCCAAATTGTTAACTTTTAATTCTAACTGACTCATTTTAACTTAATCACCACTATTAAAACCCTATCTCCAAAATACAGCTACATTTTAAGGTACTAGAGGTTGGGACTTCAATATGTGAATTTTAGGGAAACATGATTCAGTCCATAGCATGTATATAATGAGAGAGATGAGAAAGTAAGGTCTCTATTGTTCATTTGTTTTGCTTTTATTTAAAGAGGTCATTCCTTGATTTATCACAAAGGGTGATTTGTCACCTAATGAAGGCAGAATGATGTAGTAGAAGGAGCGCAGGCATTAGGATCAGACAGGTCTGATTTTGAGTGCATTATTGCAGGCAAGTTATTTTACCTCTCAGAGCCCTAATATTTCATCTTCAAAATGGAAATAATACCATCCTGCTCATTTGCTCTGAAAATTAGAAGTAATTGCACTTAGCACTTTGCCAACTCTATATGTATATGTGTGGTGTCTATGTCTCTTACTATTATATTAATATCAGAGTTGGTTTCCCTTGAGTGTAAGACAAAAGGTTTTTTAAGAAAATCTGCTAGTATATTTTAGTCTAAATTGAACTTTTACTGGTTAACTTACTAGTCTCTGTTCTTATACTTAACAGTGTTTTTATTCAGCTAGTTTATTTACTGTTTTCTCAAAAACAGAAATGTTTTCACATTTTGATTTTTACAAATGTATGTATTTTTTACATGGTAAGTATTTGTAATGTTGCATGTACATGTGTATTATAGTAACAGGATTTATGTTGAGGCCTAAATATTTAAAGCAAAGTGTGCTTGCATGATTACCATTCTGAAAACTATTTTTTTTTACATTGTTGAATTTTTAAATTATCTACTTAATTGAAAAACTCTGATAAAATATTCAATCATTTTGGACCTCAAAATAAGAAAATGTATACAAACACATATATTCATGTGCATAATAATTCATGGAAAGGAGATAAATATAGTATATTAGATGTTTACAATTTACATTGTCACTGATTTCCACTCACCTGTTTTAAATGTGGGACTCCTAGATCCTTTCTGTCATCTATTCTTGTTCCACAACTGAGGCTTAAAGTTTGGAGTTAGGTGTAAATTAAACCTTCATATTATAAATATTATCAAGTATAGGTATTTTACTGAGATGAGTATAACGTCAACCAAAGGTAAGAAGTTAAGCAATGTACAGGCTGGAAGAAAATAAGACAAAGGAGACAAAGATCTCATCATCTCTCTGATCATTCCTTTATCATTTCATACTATTTGATTGCTTTGTATTTATATGACTAATTTCAAGTTAATCAGGGTAACAATAATATTTTCTACTTACTGTGTTTCTGAACCTCTTAATAGTGATATATACTGTATTTGGCTTATTCATTCATTACCATCTGATATGATCAAATATTATTTATTTTTCAGTCTTCTGTACTAAAATATAAGTTCTGTGAGAGCAGGACTTTGTTGGTCTTATTCATAATTTTATCACATAATCTGCAGTAGTGCCTAAGAAAAACTAGGCACTCAGGACAAGCACCTGAAATGAACCAAGTACTGTGCAGGATGCTGGTAATAAAGAAATGAATGAGACTGATAATGCCCCTACTCTCATAATTTTATATTCTAGTGTAGAAAAATAGGAATATACACACTATTCTGTTAGTTAGATTAACTGGATGAAGAAAGAGCAGGGTGAAAAGATTATGAGGTGATTGTTTTAGATAAGGTGATGGGAAAGGCCTCTGAGAAGTGATATTTGAGCAGATACCTGAATAAAGGGAGTATCTGAGGATTGGAGAGGTCAAGTCATTATGACAAAGGAACTGCAAAGGCTATGAGACAGGAATAAATTCAGCATGTTTAACAGAAAGAAAGCAAATAAGGGAACACAAGAAAATCGCTGTAAGAGATGAGTCTGGAGTGATTAACAGGGGCCTAGTCATGTAGGGCCATATAGTCATCTGGAGAGATTAGATTTTATTTTGACTATACTAGGAATCCACTGAATTAATTAATACATGAATAAGTGAGTCAATGATGCCTAAATATGATGTGATTCCAGTACATCTACTTAGGAGATATTAATTGATTAAATGCAGCAGTATCATTTTCTACATCCTAATTACACCATCTATCAAACTCCAAAGGAAATCTGACCATTTAATATGAATCAAGCTAAAGGGCTGGGCTCATCGGAGCAAATGATGAGAAGTGCACAGCAACTGAGCATGTGACTTAATGCAGGTCCATTACATGGTCCTGTCAAAGCAGGCAAGGACACTAGTGGAGGTGAAGCAGAAATACACCAACTGATGATGGGCTTCCCAACATCATCAGTCGGTATGGAAGTAAGTATCTCTAGAGTGGATAGACTTACTCTGAAAACTTTATTTCCCTCACTTTTCTTTTTCATTACTCAGCATATCTCTGCTAACACTTCCTTGGGGGCTACATTACTATTCTGGAGGAAGAACTTTTCAATAGACCAACTGCATTCCAAGTATTTTAGCTTAGTAGGAGTACTTACTGAGGTTAACCATGCAGGCTCTAGGAGCAGACTGTTTATGAAGTCAGCTGGGTGACCTTGGTCAAGTTAAATTATCATTGCCAGTTTCCACATTGATAGATAGGGATAATAATAATGCTATTTTTAAAATTCATTTGAAGCACTTGCTAGAGTTCCTGGTATATGATCATTGTTCAAGAAACATAAACCTTTATTATTATAACTAAGAAAAGGTATAATTTTCCTGGCATTCAGCTTTAGTATGATTACTTCTACAAGTTTCTAAAAGTTAAGTTTGGGTTAGCCACTTTCTGAGAAAGGAAAGTGTCATTCTATTCGCGCTTTAGTGGTTCAGAACCAAGTTTTATTGCAATAGAGGTCATTAATGTATCCAGAAACAGTAACACTTAGCTTGGAGATAATGTGGAATTACAGAAAGATCTTGAGGTTTGAATCCAGAAGCTCAGCTACCTGCTTTATGGATGATCTTTTGGAGATTATTTGAGCTCTCTGTTCTTCATGACCTTGGATTCAAAATGAGAGTAAGACTAGTGACTCTTTTGCAAGGTTTTTCTTTGAATTAAAAGTGATTATGTCTATAAATATCCCCTGAAACATTTATAGCCCTATTCAAATGTTGGTTATTGTTATTAAAGTTTCTGAGGCATTTGGTATTGATCAAAAAAAGGTTTAAGATGAAAAGGCACATCGTTCTGGCATTTGCTTTCTGAAGTAGAAATAAAGTATTGTTTCTCTACTAAGATTGCTAGAGCTTGAGGTCATTGGTTTCCTGGTTTATATATGTTGTTGTTTTACCAGAAATAAATTTTAATTTAAAAAAACTCTTGGGAAAACTATTGGGTCTGATATTCTCACCTTCAAAATGTTGGTTTCTAATACAAAGTTTCAAGAAAATGAGAGACAAAAGCTGCAGGGTTACAGAGCTACCTGCATTTCATAAAAGCAACCAGTTTGGTAGGGATAACTTGAAAAAAAATATTCTAGATACCATATCCTTGACATTAGTTTGGCAAGCATAGAGCACAGATGTGGCAGAGAGAACATTACGGCTAATTTTATAACATTAATCTGTTGTCATCAGTATACAAATAAAATTAAACCCACATTGACAGATAAAATTACCAAAGGGAGATGTTTGTCTTAGAAAGAAACAAAGGCCTGAGAACATAAACTCCCATGACACCTGAGACAAAATGGTGAGTGTCAAAGTCTGGGCCACCAACTGGGCATTCTCTACATCGCATTTTTTATTTGACTGAAGTTTCTGACCTAAGATACAATGTTTCTGTTCAAACGGAGAACCTAAGCATCTGTAGAAAAGCAAGTGGCCATTATACCCTGATGGAAGCAGCTGTGAGATCTATGAAAGCCTCTGCGAGCACTCTCAGCCCAATCTCCTTGGAGTCTCACATGGCTTTAACAAGTGACACTCTATGACTGTGCCACAGACCAAAACAGACCAGAAATCTACAAGCAAGGAGCTTTTGGAAAACTAGAGAATGCCAACTCCTACATCTCCAAGGTGGAATTTTTTAAAGCAGGAAGAAATAAAGGAGATGGCAAAGAAGTTTTTTTTAAGCTGACACTGCTAGAATCATTATCTATGCCATCTCAGAAGAAGCATTTAGAGTTCATCTTTCTACCATCACTAATGTGTTAAATAAGTGCAAAAAATAAATGTATTTAATAAGTGACATAAGATGACAAAAATACTTCACAGAGCATATGACTTCATAGCTTTAACATAGAAATCACATTCTCATTTTATCTTTCCTCCTGTAAACTTGCCCCATAAGTCACCCATTACTTTCTCTAGTTCTTTAGACGCTTCTATTTAGATTTTTCTCGCTCTGAAGAAACGAATAACAAAACAGCATGATTAGTTCTCTTTAATCTTAAAATGCTTTCCTTGTTGCTCGAGCTAACACCTCAGTTTTTGAAACACTTCATTGAAAAGTCTTTTCCACAGCATAGTGTACACTTGCCAGCTCCTCTGTCTTCCCACCTTGCCTGGATGTGACTTCCTCCTCTGGCTCCTTACAGTTTCTAGTTCCCAGGACCTTGTGTTGGCTGTTTGTTCCTGTCCTTCTTTCTGTTACATTTGGCCCTTCTGACTACCTATCTTTCTTGGAATTCTGTGTTATTTCCAACTTCTTTTTTTGTATCTCTCCTTATTCTTATTTTCTCTCTGATCCCTCTATCCTTCTAATTTTCTCTGCTTTCTTCAATTGTTTTTGTTTCCTAACTCCTAAAAGTGCACATGTGCTGGAGTTCTGGGTTTTGCTTCATTCTCTTCTATATATTTATGTTATATTGATTCAAAATATCAAAAGTATATGCTTCTTTCTTCCTTATATGCCTATGCTCTTAACTTCATCACTGTCAACATCACCACTCTCTTGTCCATTCCAGAATTATAACTGCATGGGTCTCAATGACAGTAGGTATATCCTAAATTTTGTCTCTCCTTCCATTAGATTTCTTTTATAAAAGAATTTTCTTTTCGACCCTACTTCTTCCCTGAATGGACTGTTTCAACTACCTCCAGGATATTCCTACTCCTCTCCAATCCAACCTGTCATTTCATGAAACTTAACATATCTTCTGTTGTCTGTCCTCGCAATTTACAATGATACCTGTGTTTTCCAGAAATATGGCATGACCATCATTACTCAGACCTCTTATCCAGGAAAAGCTCAGCTCTTTTCTATAGCTCTTTGTATTGTAAACAATGTTCAAACTGCGTCATAGAACACCATTTCTACATGCCAAATTGTCTGCCGTGTGATTTGCAGTTCTTCCCGAATGTTCTACAGAACCAGAAGTAAAGTCAGGCTTATCTCGAAGATACGTTTTTGCTCATTCAAAAATGTTTAATCTAATAAGTCTGTTTTGGTCACAGATACCTTAATGTCGATAGGCAAATTATCTCATAAAAATGATGTTTAGGTTTCTGTTTGGTTTTTCAATATTAAGGACAATTCTGAGATTGAACTATTTGAGAAGTTATCTATGGTATCTAGGAAAGATTACTAAAACATTTATATTTTTCTGTATGCTGAAGTGGATCCTGACTGTCTTTTCTCTTGTATTTAGGGTGTTAACACTTAACCAGTTGCATTATTCCATTTATTATAAATTCTGCATTCCAATCTGT